>NC_136071.1:737149902-737749902 GCF_964261635.1 Lissotriton helveticus | reverse complement strand
TTCCCTGATAAGGCACTAGTTACTTAGCGCTTTCTACAGCCTTTCTGACTTTTTACCTTATTTATCTTCCATTCAATGAACACACCATACACACACTTACTTGCTGCCTTTGTTAGCTGGCCTTATCAATTATTCTTCAATTTCATACTCTGATTCAAAGTCAAGGCCCTTTATCGAGACTTTTTGTTGTAGCTACTACCCCGGCAGAAGGCAGTGGGAAATTTGCACACTTGCTGCCTTTCTTCACAGGGGATATCAATTATTGTTCAATTTCATTCTCTGATTCAAAGTCAAGGCCCTTTATCAAGCCTTTTTGTTGTAGCTACTACCCCAGCCGAACGTTAATGCTCCAAAAGTAATCTGTAAAATTTGCCAAACAACTCTTTCAAGGGGTGATCCATCCAAAAAATACTCCTTTGGCACAGCAAATATAGTGCGACAAGTGAACAACTTGCACCCCAACAACTTTGCTTGAGCTGCAACACAAGGATTTCAGGACAACCCACTTGCTGCTGCACCAAGCACATCAACTGCTGCAACAGCATCTTCGGCAAGCATTCCATACTCACATATAGATCTTGATTTTGGTAAACTTAAATTTCTCTGCATTTATTGCGAGGAACTTTTGTATTACGTGAAACAGTCTATCAACCTCATAAAAAACAGGAAACAGGAGCATCGCTATCCTCAACATTAGTCATTAGACATTTATTGAGCTATTTTGTTGTAACAACTACCCCGGCCGAAGATACTGGGAAATTTGCACAATTGCTGTCTTTCTTGGCTGGGGTTATTAATTATTGTTCAATTTCATATTCTGATTCAAAGTCAAGGCCCTTTTCTTGTAACTACTTCCCCGGCTAAAGGCACTGGGTAATTTGCACACTTGCACCTTTCTTGTTTTTTACATTATTCATCTTCCACTCAATCAACACATCATCCACACATCTACTTGCTGCCTTTCTTGGCTATGGTTATCAAGTATTCTTCTATTTCATATTCGTATTCAAAGTGCAGGCCCTTTATCAAGCCTTTTTGTTGTAACAACTACCCTGGCCGAAGGCAGTAAGAAATTTGCACACTTGCTGCCTTTCTAGAAGTGAGATAGTGTTTCCTGGAAGTGTAAGGAAACAAACTGGGCAATTGAAGGTTATAAAAGACAAATTTGCCGGTGCATGGAAGAGTGCATACATAGTCTATAAGGGTTTGAAGCAGTCCATGCTCTAAGGCCCACTTTGCAACATGAGTACTTCAGTACTAGCTGAATGATTACAATTCTGCAAGAGTGTCTCAAACCATTTTTATTATATAATAATAAATGTATTCTTGTAACATCTCATAACTTAATAGAGCTTCTAAAATAATTTCATCATGTATTTCATATTCCTGATCATCAATTTCAAAAGTCATATGATCATACTCGATGTCATCTAATGCTTCCACAAAATCAGCATCTAAGGTTTAGTTTAGGAAATCACAGCTGATATCTGCAGCATTTATATCTTCCTCTTCATTCTCGCTACTTGTAAAAAGTATGTTCAGCTCTTTTATGATACTGAATGAACAAAGTCAGATACAAAAAAAGATACACAAAAGAAGGCTGCACAAAAGATACACAAAGGAAAGCTACACAAATAGGACACCGAATCTTGAACACAAACTGGTAAGTCAGCAAAAGAACAAAAAGGCTAAGAACACTGCAATGGACGCTACACTGTGGAACTCATTGTGAAGAGAGGTAGAAACATACTGTAAATAAAGTGGAATTCAAATAAAGAAAAAGTAAAAAAGATACAAGGATGACAAAGTCACTACAGTAATACTCTGTTCCTCAACACAAAAAGATTTTTGCTTAAATTATATGTACGAATGTTTAAGGAGCTGCAAAGGGACCCCAATCCCCCAGGACTCTAAAAATAACATTGAGGACCCTGTGGGGAACACCAATACCCCCACGGTCCCAGCCAGCTCCCCGCGTAGTTCGAGAGCCGGCATTGCTTTGTCAGAGAGAGCAGTTTATTCGCCGCTCTCTCTAATAAGAACCAATCTGCTTTCCTACTTGAAAGAGACAGCAGATTAACTTGCTCTCTCTTTCAAATAGGAAACCGGTTTGCTGTGCTAAAGTGGGAGCCGCGACGCTCCCGCCCTACTATAGCAAACAGCAGTCTCCCGGGGGTAGGCACCCCGCAACACTGCAGGAGCCGGCCCTGAGAGATGCTGGACCCCAGAGCAATCAAGAGCTCCATGACAGAGGCCGCGTGACCCCCTCCCAATATTAAAAAGAGAAGTGGTGGTCCCTGTGGCTGGGAGGTCCATGCCTTCACGGACCCCCCTATTTTAAATATTACTGCCCCAGGAAGGTGGCGGTCCCCAGGACATGTAGGAGGGCCGTGAGCCCCCCGCATACTTCAAAATAAAAGATGGCTGCCAACACTTCCCGGTTTGGAGTGTTGACAGACAGTTGACATCCAATCAACATGCAGCTAGTGCTCGTAATTGTACGGTTTTCGGTACACAGCCCCGAGGGGTAGCGGTCCCCGAGCTGCGGGGAGGGGGACCATAACCCCCCACATACTTCAAAATAAAACCACAGAGGGGTGGCATTCCCCGGAGCTCGGGGCACCTTAAAAGCCCCCCATTATGTACAAAAATTCGCCCCTGGGATTTGCCCTACCCGGGAGCTAATTAAAAATAAAACAGACTTCTAGTTTTTTTTTCCTTTTCCTACGAGTACGAGTACCATACGCGTACCGCGTGATTTTTTATTTAAAAAAAATAAATGTACCCTAAAGATCCATGTACGACCCCCTGAGCAAGCCTAGAGGGTCAGGATGTTTCTACCCTGCCCCCTTTCCTTATTTCTCAACTTTGTTTTACTCTTTTCTTGAGACTCGGTTCTAGCGAAGAACAAGATGGCTGCCAACACTTCCTGGTTTGGAGTGTTGACAGACAGTTGACAGCCAATCAGCATGCAGCTCGTGCTTGTAATTGTACGGATTTCCATACGCGTACTCCACAATTTTTTTTTTTTTTTTAAATGATCCTAAAGATCCATGTACGACCCCCTGAGCAAGCCTAGAGGGTCAGGATGTTTCTACCCTGCCCCCTTTCTATATTTCTCAACTTTGTTTTACTTTTTTCTTGTGACTCGGTTCTAGCTACGCACAAGATGGCTGCCAACACTTCCTGGTTTTGAGTGTTGACAGACAGGTCGCAGCCAATCAGCATGCAGCTCGTGCTCGTAATTGTATGGATTTCCGTACACGTGCGGTACTTCGTCTCTAGATATCGCTATGATTTTACTTTTAATTTTCTCAGGAACTACTGAACGGATTCACACCATTTAACAAAATGCACAATCTGCGAACTGAACTTTACCTCTCTGCCATATTTGGTGTAATTCCTTTCAGCCGTTCGGGCTGTAGCCCTGGCTAAAGGTCCCTATGGATAATTGCATGGGGAAAACACATTTTGGGACCCCCTTTTTTCTCAGCCCCCACTTGACGAATCACCCCCAAACTTTCAGGGAAGGAGCGGAGCTGAGCAGGCCATTTTCTTGGAGAAATTTGCGAAGATTCGTCTATCGGCGCCAAAGTTATTCCAAATAGAATGTTGTGGATTTCCTATGGAAAGTAGGTCCTAACCATAACTACCTACTGGCGACCGCCAGTCCATAGGTTTCACACCAGTTATAGTTAGGTGGAAATTTTACTCGCATAAAACCATTGAAATTCCCACGTTATAGTTAGTTGGACTCACTATAACTTGCGCGTGCAATGCACTGCTGATGACGTCACGTATTACATCACTCATGACATGGTCAGTGACATCACTCATGACATCACTGATGACATCTCAAATGACATCACTGATGACAACATCCTTGTGACAAAGTGGCAGACCTCCTATCAGCATAAAATAACCTTTGACACACACATTCAAAAATAGAAACTAACATTTTCTTAAAAAAGGAGAAACCAATACCAATTACAACAACTTATTAGGTAATTCCAACATCTACATACACATCCACTCATTCACCAACAGTTCTATATAGTCACTCATGCATGTACTTACTCATCATATGTACTCATACACCTATACATCCTGTTACACACTAATACTCATCCATATAGTTACTCACACACAAATTCACACACGCAAATAATCTATCATAAAAACAATTAACTTGATTATACTGCTATATACACACCACTACACATACTTCTACAGAAATGGAAACATATTTACTCTCTTAAACAATCAATTATAAAAACACATACTCACTAACCCACCCATACACACAATCATCCACCCATACAGTCTTGCACACATGCTGTCTTCAAAATACATACAAATAGTGAGTCACTCATTCATGCATCTGTGCTCTAAGTAATATCCCCCACCGAACCATACAGACACTGATACTGATACTCAAAAAAACAACTAATAACCCATATACACACTCATGTAGCTACTCACCAACCCATGCAGCCACTTATACACAAAGTGAGACACAGATACAGATATTTAAATATTTAAACATTACTCGCTAATATATGTATTCACTAGGATACATTTAATAAGTGAGTTAACCAATCAATTTTACACAAAAAAAACATCCATTTAGACATTTATTTACCCATTTATTCTTCCATCAACCTTTAGATATACATATATAAAAAATATTTATTTTTCAGAAAGATACACATTCACTGGATGATGTCATCAGTGATGTCATTTGAGATGTCATCAGTGATGTCATGAGTGATGTCACTGACCATGTCATGAGTGATGTAATATGTGACGTCATCAGCAGTGCATTGCACGCGCAAGTTATAGTGAGTCCAACTAACTATAACGTGGGAATTTCAATGGTTTTATGCGAGTAAAATTTCCACCTTACTATAACTGGTGTGCAACCTATGGTTTTTTTCAGTGAATTTAATAGGTTTTTTAAATGCTAATTCCTAACTATAACTGGTGTGAAACCTATGGTTTTTTCCAGTGAATATATATATATATATATATATATATATATATATATATATATATATATATATATATATATATATATATATATATATATATATATATATATATATATATTACCTACTGGCGGTCGCCAGTAGGTATATATAGTTAGGATTTTTTCTCTATGGGTTTTTTGAAAATTCTATGTCTAATAACTTTGGCGTTTGTGGACGGAATTGGCTGAAATTTTCAGGAAAATGGCACATTTTGTTTCTGAGCAGCCCTTGAAAATTTGGGGGGGGTTCGTCAAGGGGGGGCCGAGAAAAAAGGGGGGTCCCAAAACGCGTTTTTCCCATGTTAATTTCCATAGGGCGGTTGGCCTCACTTTTAGCCCGAACGGCTGAATGGATTTGCACGAAACTTGGCAAAATTGTAGGGACTGGTAGCCCGATGTGCCTTTTGTAGGTCTCAATATATGTGCTCCAGTGGATTTTGAGAAATTAACATTTAAAAAAAGATATATATCTGTAACAGCGGACCGGGCAGCGCTCTGGTTCGCGGACTTTTCGCGCAACGGAGCTTTGTGAAGCGAAGCTGATTGGTTCTCCGGCGTCTGTCAACATTCCAAACAGTCCGTAGCGGCCGCCATCTTGTCTCTCGGTAGGATCGAGAGACAAGAGGAGGCCAAAGCGAAGGGGCAAATGACCATAAGGGGGCATAGTACATTGTCGCTCACCCCCTAGGTTTGATGTGGAGGTTTTAAAAGGGCCCCGCGGGGCAAAAATAAATAAAAATAATAATAATCGAACAGCTGAATGGATTTGCACGAAACTTGGCAAAATTGTAGGGACTGGTAGCCCGATGTGCCTTTGCTAGATCTCAATATATGTGCTCCAGTGGATTTTGAGAAATTAACGTTCAAAAAAAGGTATATATCTGTAACAGCGCACCGCTTCGCGCACTTTTCGCGTTACGGAGCTTTGCGAAGCGAAGCTGATTGGCTCTCCGGTGTCTGTAAACATTCCAAACAGTCCGTAGCGGCCGCCATATTGTCTCTCAGTAGGATCGAACAGCTGAATGGATTTGCACGAAACTTGGCAAAATTGTAGGGACTGGTAGCCCGATGTGCCTTTGCTAGGTCTCAATATATGTGCTTCAGTGCATTTTGAGAAATTAACGTTCAGAAACAAGATATATATCTGTAACAGCGCTCCGCTTCGCGGAGATAAAATTATATGTGTATTACCTAGCTGTTGCTAACACCAGTTAGCGACGGCTAGTAGAAGATAGCGACCATCTTGGGCCCCACTTTGCATGTGAGTGATATTTATCACTAATGACGTGCAAAGTGGGCATGCCAAGATGTTAGCGACTGGAAACAGTCGCTAACATCGCTATCTCCTATTATCAACTTTTGGAAATATTCGAGATAAGGGCGAATATCTCTAAAAGCTACCACCTGCCCTGAGCAGTTCTTAGCCATGTTATCCAATGGGAGGTGGATAACATGGCTAAGAGCATTAGCTCGGTAATGCATGAATATCGCTGAGTTTTCAGCGATATTAATGCATTGCGGTCGTTTTTTATCGTATTTCCGATAAACCTTGATAATAGCAAGGTTTATCTGCGATAATTTCTGACGGTAAAAAAATCGTTGCTAAGCATCGTTAGGGATAAATATCGCTTAACTTTGGTAATATGCCCCAACGTCTGTTAACGTTCGATTCGAAGGAAATCAGGAAGTGTTGAAAAACATTGTCTGCGCCATCTTGTCTTTTTTCAAATGCCACACTTTTGTCGTGCACGGCAGCCATTTTAGATGCCTTGACCAGACCCACTCTGTGCACGCTGTCGATCCTTAGCATGGCTCCCCACCCTCGCAAACATCTCCCCCAGGCAGTGGTCACCCCCGCTCTCTGTCTTATGCATGGGTAATAAACCTCCCCCATCTGCGCTGCTGTTCCCTGAGAATCACACCCTGTGCCCGCCCGACACCTCCCTTTCGCCCTATTCAATACCGCACCCTCTGACACTCCTTTTCCTCTGTGTCCGATTGTCCAGGCTGGTCCTAGGGTATCAGCTAGCCCTGCAGATGTAGTTTATGGCCACAGCTGTAAAGAATCACCCCTCTTCAAAGGAGTTATAGTAGATCAGAGCCTGAAGCGGAAGATTCCAGGGATGACTGTTTGTACATCAAAGTTTTTACAATTATGTGTCACATTAAAAATATATAGCACTCCGACAAAGTAGTAAGATTATAAAACTTTAATAATTTATAAATATATACAAGAAAACAAAAATAGTAATAACATATAAACATTTTTAGGGAAAAACAACGAAGTAGCGGTCGGCTGTGCGAATAGTCCCAACGCAGCACAACGTCCAGATTTCCGGCGTGGGGCGTCGCGGGGGGTGGGTCATCAGTAGCAAACTGTTGTGCGAATAGTTCCAAGGCAGCAGATCGCGCCGAAATCTAGATGACACGAAAGTGATGTCTAGTAAGTTGCCACCCAGCAAATAACGGCATGGGGCGTCGCGGGGGGTGGGTCATCAGTAGCAAACTGTTGCGCGAATAGTTCCAAGGCAGCAGAACGATGGCACCAAGGTGATGTCCAGTAAGTTGCCGCACTGGTTTTGGTATCCTACAATGCTGCTCCGAATAACGGCGTGGAGCGCCCCGGGGGAGGCGGCGTGAACGGGCCTCTCCAGGTGGAGTGTCATCTGTTGTAGTGGGGCGCCCCTTTACCGTTTCAGTTGCCATTCCGTCCGTTTTTGGTCCACTGTGTCAAAAGCCGCAATTCAGCTGAGTTGCGCCCACTCTTGCGGTGCAGCGATAGGCGGCTGTCACAGGACTCTCAAAATGGCGGCAGGCTGTTTCCTTTTTGGGCCTGGTCCACTGAAATGGCCCTGGGACACCGTGGAAATCGGACGCTTGTCTGCTAGGTCTTGGACCTCATTCTCGAAAGCGTCCCCTCCGCCTTGAGAATTCATCAAAAGTTTTGGGGGCTCCGACTCCTGCAGGCTTCTGGTGGGGAGCGGCTGCCATGATTGCTCGCGGAATGACCACGACTGAGCTACGAGATGGTGGTGCTTTCATGCTGACGCCAGCTTCAGTCTGAAACATCCAGAAACAAGGTGGGGCTTTCATCGTTTGGGGAAAAAAAAAAGTTTTCATCCTATGAAAAGTGTTGTTTTTAGGTCACATGATCAAGCCTTCCATCATTAGGAAACCAAAAGTAAAATGAACCAATGAAAAGTTTTATAAACAAGTCACATGACCTGTTATGCGGCATAGGGTGTAAAATTAGGAGAAAATACGTTGGCACGTGAGGCGGCGTCAGTAGCGGACCGATGTGCGAATAGGCCGAAGGCAACACAACGCGCCAAGATCTGGATGGCACCGAGGTGGTGTCCAGCAAGTTGCAGCACTGGTGTGGCCATCCTACAATGCTGAAAGTCGGCGTGGGGCGCCCCGTTGGCCTGTGAGTTTGCGTCAGTAGCGGACCGATGTGCGAATAGGCCGAAGGCAGCACAACGCGCCAAGATCCGGATGGCACCGAGGTGGTGTCTAGTAAGTTGTCGCACTGGTGTGGCCATCCAACAATGCTGAAAGTCGGCGTGGGGCGCCCCGTTGGCCTGTGAGTTTGCGTCAGTAGCGGACCGATGTGCGAATAGGCCGAAGGCAGCACAACGCGCCAAGATCCGGATGGCACCGAGGTGGTGTCTAGTAAGTTGCCGCACTGGTGTGGCCATCCTACAATGCTGAAAGTCGGCGTGGGGCGCCCCGTTGGCCTGTGAGTTTGCGTCAGTAGCGGACCGATGTGCGAATAGGTCGAAGGCAGCACAACGCGCCAAGATCCGGATGGCACCGAGGTGGTGTCTAGTAAGTTGTCGCACTTCTGTGGCCATCCTACAATGTTGAAAGTCGGCGTGGGGCGCCCCGTTGGCCTGTGAGATGGCGTCAGTAGCGGACCGATGTGCGAATGGGGCCAAAGGCAGCGCAACAATATTTTCTGATTTGAAGACACCACAAGGCGCTGAGATGCCAAGATCCGGATGGCACCGAAGTGGTGTCTAGCAAGTTGTGGCACTGGTGTGGCCATCGTACAATGGTAAAAGTCGGCGTGGGGCGCCCTGTTGGCCTGTGAGATGGTGTCAGTAGCGGACTGATGTGTGAATGGGGCCAAAGGCAGCGCAACAATATTTTCTACTATATTTTCGGAGTAGAAGACACCACAAGGCGCTGAGATGCCAAGATCCGGATGGCACCGAGGTGATGTGTAAGTTGCGGACGGATGTGCGAATGGGGCCAAAGGCAGCTCAACAATATTTTCTGAAGAGAATACACCACAAGGCGCTGAGATGCCAAGATCCGGATGGCACCGAGGTGATGTCTAAGTTGCGGACCGATGTGCGAATGGGGCCAAAGGTAGCGTAACAAGATTTTCTGTATGGAAGATACCACTAGGCGTTGAGATGCCAAGATTCGGATGGCACCGAGGTGATGTCTAGGAAGTTGTGCCACTGGTGTGGCCATCGTACAATGGTAAAAGTCGGCGTGGGGCGCCCTATTGGCCTGTGAGATGGTGTCAGTAGCGGACTGATGTGCGAATGGGGCCAAAGGCAGCGCAACAATATTTTCTGACTGACACCACAAGGCGCTGAGATGCCAAGATCCGGATGGCATCGAGGTGATGTCTAAGTTGCGGACTGATGTGCGAATGGGGCCAAATGCAGCGTAACAATATTTTCTGTATGGAAGATACCACTAGGCGTTGAGATGCCAAGATTCGGATGGCACCGAGGTGATGTCTAGCAAGTTGGTGTGGTCATCCTACAATGCTGAAACTCGGCGTGGGTCACCCCATTAGCCTGTGAGATGGCGTCAGTAGCGGACCGATGTGCGAATAGGCCGAAGGCAGCACAACGCGCCAAGATCCGGATGTCACCGTGGTGGTTTCATAGTTGAGAGGCACTTCATCTGCAGTGGGGCGCCGAGATCCGGATGGCACCGAGGTGATGTCTAGCAAGTTGCTGTACTTGTGTGGTCATCCTACAATGCTGAAACTCGGCGTGGGTCGCCCCATTAGCCTGTGAGATAGCTGTTCTTTGGATTTGGGCCTGGTCCACTAAAATGGCCCTGGGACACCTAAGAACTCGAACGCTCGATTTTTTTTTCCTTTCCTGTACATGCAAAAAAAGGTAAATGCCCGGTATGTTACACGCTTCATCTGCCACGATGAACTCTCCAGAGGAACCGAAAAAATATATAGTTGTTGGTGTGGTCATCCTACAATGCTGAAACTCGGCGTGGGTCACCCCATTAGCCTGTGAGATGGCGTCAGTAGCGGACCGATGTGCGAATAGGCCGAAGGCAGCACAACGCGCCAAGATCCGGATGTCACCGTGGTGGTTTCATAGTTGAGAGGCACTTCATCTGCAGTGGGGCGCCGAGATCCGGATGGCACCGAGGTGATGTCTAGCAAGTTGCTGTACTTGTGTGGTCATCCTACAATGCTGAAACTCGGCGTGGGTCGCCCCATTAGCCTGTGAGATAGCTGTTCTTTGGATTTGGGCCTGGTCCACTAAAATGGCCCTGGGACACCTAAGAACTCGAACGCTCGATTTTTTTTTCCTTTCCTGTACATGCAAAAAAAGGTAAATGCCCGGTATGTTACACGCTTCATCTGCCACGATGAACTCTCCAGAGGAACCGAAAAAATATATAGTTGTGGTAACTATACCATGCATCGTCATATGGAGAGGTGGCACCAATTAATTATAGTGCTGCATAAAAGAGAGATTTGGAGGAGAACCCCTGACCTGCTAGTACATTCATCAAAGAAGTGGCACTGAGAGCTTCAGAGGCAAGGGAAACGGTCCCAAATATTTAGAAGAACTTTGGAAAGATTAAAATGACATGTTTAGATTGTGGTAAATTAATTTCATGTGGGCAGATGAGTGTTACTCTAATAAATACAGCATATGAACATCATCATAGTCGATGGTTGGTAGAGACATTTTGACTATATCCTGGACCTGCCCGTCCTCGCCCAAAATGGCGCCGGAATAAATGGGACTCGTAACTCCTTGTTGTGTACTGGTTGCAGAACCTTGAAATCACGAGATACGTATGCAGTTTTGAAGCACATGGCGGGCGGGGACGAGAATTGATTGAGTATTTCGACATCCCTATTGATATTAAGTTCTGATGTGTTATTGATTACTGTACTATTGAAAGTTCGAATTAACGTCACGCATGGTACTTGCCCGCAAATGTATATCTAGATAATTTTATTGTAACTGGCTCTGTCGTATTTTAATTATAAAATGTACGTCCACCGATTCCGTAACTGTTAGACACCTTAGTTTTTGCAACCTAATGGCCCGCCCGTTACGTTCCTCTACAGTGTAAATGTCTATTCATCATATACGATTACAGTTTGCTCCGTGGCAGGCCCACGTGGTTATAGGCTCGTATTTGTATAATGAAATTTTCACAATAAAGGTTTTTAAAAGAAAACATGGTAGTAGTGTATACATTGGTAAAGTTTTTAATAATAGTCACTGTTTTAGAATCATTAAAAGGCAAGTGAAATAAAGCAGACCAATTACATGAAGGGTAAAAGGTATAATACGAAGGAACGCAGTAAAGATAAATGGTCAAGGGATGTTGTGTTTTCTATTCCTGCAACATAAAGTGATCGATAAGAATCTCATATTCAGGCGTATCGGCGACTAAGACAGCAGGTCGACCCTCTTTTGCTCAACGGCTCCGTCATGGGACGAAGAAACGCTCTTTTTCTCGAAAAAAGAATATATTTTACTTGCAGGACAGTTGTAAAATTTCCGGGAAAGTACATTAGCTTGGAACATTATAACATATATTTAAGAGAAAATAATGTTCGGAAGTAATTAAAAGCGTAATTTTTAGGTGATATGACCAAGGCTTTCATCATTAGAATAAGAAAAGTAAAATGAACCAATGAAAAGTTTTATTAACAAGTCACATGACTTGTTATGCTTACGTTACGCGCTGCGCGCCCCGGATGACTTCCGGATGCGCTAACGCGGCGCGTCATATGACGCATTACGCGACAACGCAGGTCCAGAATATAGTCAAAATGTCTCCACCAACCAGCGGTCGAAACACAACCCCTTTCAGCAGGCTAAATAGTTCTGTTAAATGACAACAGAAAGGACAGGCAACAAGAACCATCAGTCAAAGAGGGGAGGGCTAGTTCTTCTCTACCGGGTTACATTGGGGCGCTACCGGAACTGATCAAATTGGTAGTCTACAGTGTTTCTGGATGTTTCAGACTGAAGCTGGGGTTAGCATGAGAGCAGCACCATTTCGTAGCTCCGTTGTGGCCATTCCGCAACCAATCATGGCAGCCGCTCTTTATCGTTATTTTGGGCGGGGTGGGTGGCGGAGCCGAGCTGTTTTGCAGCCATCATTGTGTGGAGTTCAGTTCATCTCACTAGTTTTGTATTTGTCATGAGGGGTTGTTCCTAATGTTTCTATTTTAGCGAGGTCAAAAAGAGATCCCATTAGTGGCCTACTGATTTTGCTCGATTCCTTTTCTTTTTTTTTTACACGATTTTTCGTTATCTGCAAAGACTAAACAGAGTATTGCGACTCTGTGTTTGTTTGTAAATAGAGAATGAACCAAAGAGAACTAATTCTAAAACAGTAAATACTTGGATAACAATCAATCAAATGGAGAGAGAAGCAGGCACGACGGATTACAACGGGGGCAAAGGCCTGCGTTAACTACCTTTCACTATCTGCAAAGAGAGAGTACTCCTAATAGAAATGAGGGGGGGGGGCACCATTCAAAGCAGATCAGTGTGCATAAACACGAAAATGTTTTCACTTACCACGTACTTGACATTCGACAGCTTATGATATTTGCTATTAAAAAACCATTGAAATTCACTGAAAAAACCATAGGTTATAGACCATATATAGTTAGGAATTAGCATTTACAAAACCTTGAAAATTCACTGAAAAAACCATAGGTTATAGACCATATATAGTTAGGAATTAGCATTTAAAAAACCTTATTTTACTCACACAAAACCATTGAAATTCCATATATAGTTAGTTGCACTAACTATATATCGCGCACCCGCAATCCACTGCTGATCATGTCACATATTACATCATTCATGACATGGTCAGTGACATCACTGATGACATCACTGATGACATCTCAAATGACATCACTGATGACATCACTGATGACATCTCATTTGACATCAATGACCACATCACTGATGATATCATTCATGTGACAATACAATGCATCTCCTCACATTTTAATATAACCTCTGTTTCACCCAGTGTTAAATACAGAGTATAATTTTTGAAACCATTGACACACCAATACTAGTTACTACATACGTACTCACTGATTCCTACGTCTACACACACATTCACTCATTCACCCATACAATCATTCATACATACAATCACTCATCTTTACAACACTATCATATGCACTCATACACCTATACAGACACTCACACTCTGCCACTCATCCATGGAGTTACTCACACACCTAGTCAGTCCTGTAAAGAATCAATCACACTTCCATTTTCTTGTCTATACAGTTAAACATAGAGCACCTTACATTTTCAAACATATAGTAACACATACTTACTTTCTTATACAATCATTGATACAAGTACACATTGATCTGCACAGAGTCACACACCTCCCAGCCAGCCACACACACACTCAGTCTCCCATACAAATACTTGGACAATCAATCAATAACCCATATAGTTAATCATATAGCTACTGATCAACACATGCAGTAGTTTACAGAACAACAGACATAATGATGCACAAATTAAGACAGTTTAGTCACTAACCCATGCACTCAGTGAGACACATTTAATCACTCACTCATACATTCAGTCATGCACCTACTAAATCCTTCGTCCAGACAGTTATACATCTACTCATTCTTCAATATCTAAAACATATTTAAACTTTACAGAAACACACAGTCACTGGATGATGTCATCAGTGATGTCACTGACCATGTCATGAATGATGTAATATGTGACATGATCAGCAGTGGATTGCGGGTGCGCGATATATAGTTAGTGCAACTAACTATATATGGAATTTCAATGGTTTTGTGTGAGTAAAATAAGGTTTTTTAAATGCTAATTCCTAACTATATATGGTCTATAACCTATGGTTTTTTCAGTGAATTTTCAAGGTTTTGTAAATGCTAATTCCTAACTATATATGGTCTATAACCTATGGTTTTTTCAGTGAATATATATATATATTACCTACTGGCGGTCGCCAGTAGGTAGTTATAGTTAGGACCTAGTTTCCATAGGAAATCCTCAACATTCTATTTGGATTAACTTTGGCCCTGGTGGATGAATCTTTGCGAATTTCTCAAAGAAGATGGCTCGGTCCGCTGCGCTCCTTCCCTGAAAGTTTGGGGGGGATTGGTGAAGTGGGGGCTGAGATAAAAGGGGGGTCCCAAAACGTGTTTTCTCCATGTTATTTTCCATAGGACGTTTAGACACGGCTACAGGTCGAACGGCTGAATGGATTTATAAGAAATGTGGCAAAACTGTAGAGTCCGGCTCGCAGATTACGCTTTTTTTGGAATGGTGTAAATCCGTTCAGTAGTTGCTGAGAAAATTAAAGTTAAAGTCAATTATATATCTATACGCGCGCACGGGTGCGCGCACTCAAGCGGCTGCGCGCGAGCGGATTTTTTTTTGCTGCGTGACGTCTGTTAACGTTCGATTCGAAGGAAATCAGGAAGTGTTGACCGCCATTTTGTCACTGCGAGTAAATATATTGTTCATTTCAAAGCGTTGGAACATGGAAAGGGGAGAAGGTAGAGATTGTTTTGCTGCGTAGATTTTCTCAGGGTGTGCAGTAAGGTCCTTAAAGGCGAAAATATATTTTTTTGGGGGGAAAAAAGTTGCGGGTTGCGCACACTCGGGCGCGCACACCTATTTACAAGAGTGTGAAAATGGAGATAAATCAGAAGTTTCAGTGCTTTGATATAAGGTGGCTCTGAAAAGAGCCCTTGTGTTAATTGAGTTTTTTCTGCATTTATAAGTAAGTAGCGATGCAGAGCCGGATGATGCAGAGGACGATTCTGTTTCTGCCCTCCTTCTTACTTAGTTATGGTTTTTTCACTCCCACTCCAGGCTTTTAGTCTGTGGATGGAAATCCATGAACCTAGACTCACCTATGAAAATCATACTATTGATGCTTGACTGAGGCCAAGGAGATCAGAGTGGATGTGTGTGTAAGGTGATGTAACTCTGGGGAGATGATTTTACATTTAAACGTAGCCCCTGAGTGCTTAGTTCGGTTCTGTTCTCTGTCACTGTTGTTGATTTAGAGCCCCAAATACAAAGGCTTGTTGATGCTTGTGAATCCCCAAGTGTATATTTGCTCATACTGATCCATAACGCCCCGGCGTATCCATGTCGTAGGCCGCAAGAGTGGGCGAAACTCAGCTGGCCGAGCAAGACTTGGGGAGGGGGCAGGAGCCAAGAGGAAACAAGGAGGGGTTTTCATCATTTGGGACAAAAAATATTTCTAAACCAATGAAATGTTTTATTAACAAGTCACATGACCTGTTATGCTTACGTTACGCGCTCCGCGCCGCGCCGCGCCCCGGATTGCTTCCGGGAAGCTGCGCTTCGCGCCTCGCGCACCGGAGCACTTCCGGGTGCGCTAACGCGGCGTGTCATATGACGCATTATGCAACAACGCGATACGTCGTTGGGGCTCCAACGGAATTGATTGAATTGGTAGTCTACAGTGTTTCTGGAAGTTTCAGACTGAAGCTGGCGTCAGCATGAGAGCACCCTGTGGCTACGTCGTGGCCATTCTGCGAGCAATCATGGCAGAAGCTCCCCACCGGAACTCTGCGGGAGTCGGGGGCCCCGGTGACTCTTGTAGAATCTTCAAGGCTGATGGGACGCTTTTGGGAATGGGGCCCATGCCGTAGCAGTCAAGCGTCCGAGTTCCAGGGTTGTCCAGAGCCATCCTTGCAGGCCAGGCCCAAGTCTGTGGAGCCGACCGTCATTTCCTGAGCTCCGTGGCAGCCGCCTGTCGCTGTACCGCAAGAGTGGTGCAATTCAGCCGGATGGCGGGTGAGACGCTGTAATAGCAAGAGCAGGCGTAATTGAGCTGGCCGAGCGAGGCTATGTGCCGCAGGAGCGGGCGCAACTCATCTTGTCGAGTGAAGCGCTGGGGTGCAGCTGAGAAACCTCCACCTGGGGAGGTGGGGGAGGCTCGTTCGTGCCGCCTCTCCCTTCCAGTGCACCCCACGCCGTCTCCTGGCGCAGGTATATGTGATGGTTGGACCAGGGCACCGCAGGACGTGTCTTCAGGTCAAACGGATTGTGGGACAAGGTCCAGAATGGAAGAGTCACCAAAAGGCTAAAAGTTCCGCCGGACCCCGGGAGCCGGCCGCCTATGTCGAGTGAAGTGCTGGGGTGCAGCTGAGAAACCTCCACCTGGGGAGGTGGGGGAGGCTCATTCGCGCCGCCTCTCCCTTCCAGTGCACCCCACGCCGTCTCCTGGCGCAGGTATATGTGATGGTTGGACCAGGGCACCGCAGGACGTGTCTTCAGGTCAAACGGATTGTGGGACAAGGTCCAGAATGGAAGAGTCACCAAAAGGCTAAAAGTTCCGCCGGACCCCGGAAGCCGGCCGCCTATGTCGAGTGAAGTGGTGGGGTGCAGCTGAGAAACCTCCACCTGGGGAGGTGGGGGAGGCTCATTCGCGCTGCCTCTCCCTTCCAGTGCACCCCACGCCGTCTCCTGGCGCAGGTATATGTGATGGTTGGACCAGGGCACCGCAGGACGTGTCTTTAGGTGAAACCCTCAACTATGGCACCCAACATCCAGGACTTATGCCATTTGTGGAAGGTAGTGACATCGAAGCATCTCAGGGACCAAGCATATCCAGAGTCCTTCCTACAGCCTCTGCGTTCCTTCTTACCTAGTTATGGTTTTTTCACTCCCACTCCAGGCTTTTAGTCTGTGGATGGCAAACTATGAACCTACACTCACCTATGAAAATCTTACTATTGATGCTTGACTGAAGACAAGGAGATCAGTGAAGCGCTGGGGTGTAGCTGAGAAACCTCCACCTGGGGAGGTGGGGGAGGCTCGTTCGCGCCGCCTCTCCCTTCCAGTGCACCCCACGCCGTCTCCTGGCGCAGGTATATGTGACGGTTGGACCAGGGCACCGCAGGACGTGTCTTTAGGGGTGTAGCTGAGAAACCTCCACCTGGGGAGGTGGGGGAGGCTCGTTCGCGCCGCCTCTCCCTTCCAGTGCACCCCACGCCGTCTCCTGGCGCAGGTATATGTGATGGTTGGACCAGGGCACCGCAGGACGTGTCTTTAGGTCAAACCCTCAACTATGGCACCCAACATCCCCGACTCTGGATATGCTTGGTCCCTGAAATTCTTCGATGTCACTGCCTTCCACAAATGGCATAAGTCGTGGATGTTGCCGTCTCCTGGCGCAGGTATATGTGATGGTTGGACCAGGGCACCGCAGGACGTGTCTTTAGGGGTGTAGCTGAGAAACCTCCACCTGGGGAGGTGGGGGAGGCTCGTTCGCGTTGCCTCTCCCTTCCAGTGCACCCCACGCCGTCTCCTGGCGCAGGTATATGTGATGGTTGGACCAGGGCACCGCAGGACGTGTCTTTAGGTCAAACCCTAAAGTATGGCACCGAACATCCAGGACTTATGCCATTTGTGGAAGGCAGTGACATCGAAGAATCTCAGGGACCAAGCATATCCAGAGTCCTCCCCGGGGTATTTGCACAACGGTCCTCTACCCCTAGGCCGCCAGCTATGCTACCTTGACAGGAACAGTGTCATGCATTTGGATCGATGTTGCAGCAGGCTGCCATGTAAATAGTTATTTAATGAAACGTTTTACCCTGTTACTTTGTTGGTGTGTTGTATATATTTATAATATTTGCATAGGGTTTGTCGTTATTTTGGGCGGGGTGGGCGGCGGAGCAAATTCACTGAAAAAACCATAGGTTATAGACCATATATAGTTAAATATCTCAAGTCCATCTGTGCACTCGATAGAGATACAGGTCGTCGATCAGAAAATGTGCTGGCCACCTCTAATGGTAATAGCGTGGCCAGGGCTTTTGTCGATGCCTCTGCAAATTGCACAGGGTGCACTTGTTTGACATGCCGCACCATGGTATGTATGGAAAAGGAATATTTTTTTGTTGGATTTCCTCTTGAGAGAAACGAGTCACATATCGTGCAGGTTACTTTTGGTGCATTTACTTTCTTTTGATCTTCAGGATAAGTGAAAAATTGCCAGATGAAAGATTCTTTTTTTCTTCTTAAAGGTAGTCGATCATTTTGTTCAGATTCGGAAGATGAATGAGATACGGTAGCCATTTCACCAAAGTCTTCCGAAAAATGTAGCACGTTGTTCTCTCTTGAGAGTAGAAAAGATAGTGAGAGAAGTGGGTGGAGTGCTGCGTGTAAATTCCAGAATAGAAACTAGTAAGAACCAATTGGAAGTGTTGTTTTCATGTTGCAGCAGGCTGCCATGTAAATAGTTATTTAATAAAACGTTTTACCCTGTTACTTTGCTGGTGTGTTGTATTTATTTACAATATTTGCATAGGGTTTGTCGTTATTTTGGGCGGGGTGGGCGGCGGAGCCGAGCTATGTTGCAGCCATCGTGGCGTCGAGCTCGGTTTCTCTTACTAGTTTCATATTTCTCATGAGGGGTTGTTCCTAATGTTTCTATTTTAGCGAGGTCAAAAAGAGATCGTATCAGTGGCCTACTGATTTTGCTCGATTCCTTTTGTTTTTTCTAACGATTTTTAAGTTAAAGTTTGCTAGCACGATACAGCGGCTAGTCCGCATTTTATATATATGTCTTTTTTATTAGGGGTGTCCTCCGGTGGAGTCGGACGATCTACCTCTAATAAACGGTAAGTGTTCCTCTGAAGGAATGCGTCTTGAAAGTGGCTGACTGTAATGTATGATATTTCACTCAGTGACTTTCAGGCCCATGCTGTTTCAAAACTGTGCATGTGCTTGAAGCAGGCGTAGGTATTGACGCAGCATTGTGAATATAGTGCATTGGTGAGCCTTGCTGGAGCTGCATCACAGTTGCGATGCAACTCTAGCAATGTATTACTTTTTCAGCACAGATGTGTTACGCATGTATGGTGTTTTTGTACCATGGTGCGCCACATTTCAAATGTGGCACACCATGGGTAACGGAGCACTAGCATACTGTGGTGCACATTAACTGGTGCATATCTGGGTATGAAGTAGTTAACATAAATCTGCCCCATAGGTTACAAATCCGCATTTAGTAGACTGTTTGGCCTTTGTAGTTTTATGTTTTTTCTGTTATTCTATGTAGGTATGTAATATTGCAATATTTTTGTCACGAAAAAGAAGCCATGAGTATTGGGTTTGTGAAAGATTGCAAGATTTTTAAAATTAAAAAGCAACAACCATGGCATTGTTTAATATAGTATTGTAAATACTTATCTTTAACAATGATGAGAGAGTAAAAAAAGGTTAACCTGATGTTTTAAAGTTATTCACAGGCTTCTTTAGAGGAAGTATTCTATATGATTGTAGCGTGGGTGTTTCACTCTTTTATAGGTAATACAATGCATTCTGTATGCTGTAGCAGGAGGAGTACTACATGCTTGAATATTCTTCAGTGCTTATTTTCATTTCGTAAGTGGTATTGAGACCGACACAGAACTTCAATGGATCGGAGGGGCTGTTCCTGTGCATCTGGAGGACTACCAAGCCGTTGCAGCAGTGGGAGTGAGGCCTTTCACAGGGGCGTAGCGCAGCTCCTTTTGATGCTCACAATTGCAGATAACAGGGTAGAGATGTCTGTGGAATTTATAGATGGTTAGTCACACTAGAGTGTGGGCGGCGCCCCTAGCACTTCATTACGGCACACAGGGGAGCCGCGTTGCACAGTTTGAGAATCAGAGACTTAGGAGATAAACCTTCATAATAGGAAGGCTTCTAAGTGATAAAAATCGCCGGTGGTCGGCGTTAAAAATATCACTGCTATCGGTGGAATTTTCCACGGTGTTAGTGCTTCAACAGAAATGGGAACACATATCTGATAGAAAATCCTGTAACAATCTCAGTATTTCACATTATCGCGTGAAAAGAAAGTCTTTCGAAAGATGTTGAACGTTGTTCTCTTTTGAGAGTAGAAAAGATAGTGAGAGAAGTGGGTGGAGTGCTCCATGTAAATTGCAGAATAGAAACTACTAAGAACCAATTGGAAGTGTTGTTTTCAAGTCACATGACTTCACATGCGCGTCTCAGGACGTGTACGCGGTAATAGTATCTGGTCACGTACGCCATTTGGAAGTAGCGGTCTAATTCAGCGAAGTTTCAAAACGTGAAAAGGAGTAAATCCAAACACATCCGGATTTAATATATCTTCTGAGCTCGATTCAAGCATACAATTGTTAAAGTATAAAACCTTTTATATATTTTTTTTAAAATACCAAGGTGTGTACATTCGGTCACGCACGAAAGTTTAAAAAGACATTCGGCTCCATTTAATGAAAATTTTCATAATAATAAAAAAGAAGCCTAGGTTTAGTGTCTTTGACGTAGTATAAGTTCTTTGATGGGTCTATGAAGAAATTTAATAAGTTGCAATTGCAAAGTTTTCACGAAATATATAGGCGGGTGCCCGCACACGGTCGCGCACGAACAAAAGCCAAAAAAGCGGAGATAAACCCCCTTTATAATATGCTCCTGGAGCTCTTTTTGGTAGAATGAGTTAGTTCTGAAAATAACTTTTTTTTTTTTTTTTTTTTTAAAACAAGTGTTATGTTGTTTTTTATTTTTTAAACTTGCAACAACATTTTCATGTGTGACACAGGATCAAAATGAAATGAAGAAATGTATCTTTTCTCGGGGCATTTATGACTCTCAATTTTTAGTTTAGTAAGAATGAGGCTCTGCTCTCCGTACAGAAGAATTTCTCCACACTCGTTGCATTTCATGTGCACCTTTGCAAGATATGGTCTCAAGTCCATCACAGCACTCGATGGAGATACAGGTCGTCCACCAGAAGATGTGCTGGCCACCTCTGATGGTAATAGCATGGCCAGGGCTCTTGTCGATGCCTTTGCAAATTCCACAGGGTGCACTTGTTTGACATGCCGCACCATGGTATGTATGGAAAAGGAATATTTTTTTCTTGGATTTCCTCTTGAGAGAACCGAATTGCACATCGTGCAGGTAACTTTTGGCGCATTCACTTTCTTTTGTTCTTCAGGATAAGTGAAAAATTGCCAAATAAAAGATTCCTTTTTTCTTTTTAAAGGTAGTCGCTCATTTCCTTCAGATTCGGAAGATGAATGCGGGGCGGCAGCCATTTCAGCAAAGTCTTCCGAAGGGTGTTGAACGTCGTTCTCTTTTGAGAGTAGAAAAGATAGTGAGAGAAGTGGGTGGAGTGCTCCGTGTAAATTGCAGAATAGAAACTACTAAGAACCAATTGGAAGTGTTGTTTTCAAGTCACATGACTTCACATGCGCGTCTCAGGACATGTACGCGGTGATAGTATCTGGTCACGTACGCCATTTGGAAGTAGCGGTCTAAGTCAGCAAAGTTTCAAAACGTGAAAAGGAGTAAATCCAAACATATCCGGATTTAATATATCTTCTGAGCTCGATTCAAGCATACAATTGTTAAAGTATAAAACCTTTTATATATTTTTTTAAAATACCAAGGTGTGTACATTCGGTCACACACGAAAGTTTAAAAAGACATTCGGCTCCATTTAATGAAAATGTTCATAATATTAAAAAAGAAGCCTAGGTTTAGTCTCTTTGACGTAGTATAAGTTCTTTGATGGGTCTATGAAGAAATTCAATAAGTTAAGATTGCAAAGTTTTCACGAAATATATAGGCGGGTGCGCGCAGTCGGTCGCGCACGAAAGCCTGGAAATGCGCTATCCATTTTATTGAGAACTGTTGCCGAGAGTGCGCACACCGGGTCGTGCACGAAAGTTTAGAAAGGCTATTTTTATTTACAGGCAAATTTTAATGCGTTGAAAAAAAGGCAAGGTACAGACTTTCTAATTCTGTATCGCTTTACAAGGAGTCTCTATGCAACTTGAACAGTGAAGAAAACGGCTTGTTTCCGTAAAAAATATTGCCAGAACTTTATTGACAAAAGTATAGGTTGTATACACGAGATATTTCTGAATTAGCATTTTAAAAACCAATGAAATTCACTGAAAAAACCATAGGTTTTACACACGTTATAGTTAGGAAGTAGCATTTACAAAACCTATGAAATTCACTGAAAAAACCATAGGTTTGACACCAGTCATAGTTAGCTGGAAATTTTACTGATATAAAACCAATGAAATTCCATGTTATAGTTAGTTGGACTCACTATAACTTGCGCGTGTAATGCACTGCTGATGACGTCACATATTACATCACTCATGACATCACTGATGACACCATCCTTGTGACACAGTGACAGACCTCCTTTCACTGTAATCTAACCCTTGAAACACATATTCAAAAATAGAAACTAAAATTTTCAAAAAAATGGAGATACCCATACCAGTTACAACAACCAATTCAATAATTCCACCATCTATATACACATGCACTAATTCACCAACAGTTCTATATAGTCACTCATACATATATTCACTAATCATATGTAGTGATACACCTACACATCCTGTTACACACCGACAGTCATCCAAAAGTTATTCACACACATACTCACACATGCAAATAAACTATTGAACATCCATTTATTTGCATAAACAGCTATACACACACTACCACTTTACTTCTAAGGAAACTTACACATACTTACTCTCTTAAAAAATCACTTATAGAAACGCATACTAATTTAAACAGGAACTCTTACAATCCCTCACTCTCACATATACTCACTTATATACATCAATATTCACATATACTAGATTAAAACATATGTAGTTACTGATAAAGACACTAATAAGACAGTCATTCACTCACTAACACAGACATATACACACTCATCCACCCATACAGTCCTGCACATATGCTGTCTTCAAAACACATACAAACAGACACTCAGTCATTCTTGCATCTATGTACTAAGTAATACTCCCACCAAAGCATGCAAACACTCATACTGATACTAAGAAAAACATCTAATAACCTATATACATACACATGTACCTACTCATCAACCCATGCAGCCACTTATACACAAAGTGAAACACTAATACATATATTTAAATATTTAAGCATTACTCACTAATATATGTATTCACTAAGATATTCAATAATATATACATATATAACACATATTTATTTTTCAGAAAGACACACATTCACTGGATGGTGTCATCAGTGATGTCATGAGTGATGTAATATGTGACGTCATCAGCAGTGCATTACACGCGCAAGTTATAGTGAGTCCAACTAACTATAACGTGGAATTTCATTGGTTTTATATCAGTAAAATTTCCAGCTAACTATAACTGGTGTCAAACCTATGTTTTTTTCAGTGAATTTCATAGGTTTTGTAAATGCTACTTCCTAACTATAACGTGTGTAAAACCTATGGTTTTTTCAGTGAATATATATATATATATATATATATATATATATATATTACCTACTGGCGGTCGCCAGTAGGTATATATAGTTAGGATTTTTTCTCTATGGGATTTTTGAAAATTCTATGTCTAATAACTTTGGCGTTTGTGGACGGAATTGGCTGAAATTTTCAGGACAATGGAACATTTTGTTTCGGAGCAGCCCCTGAAAATTTTGGGGGGGTTCGTAAAGGGGGGGCCGAGAAAAAAGGGGGGTCCCAAAACGTGTTTTTAACATTGAGTTTTCCATAGGGCGGTTGGCCTCACTTTTAGCCCGAACGGCTGAATGGATTTGCACGAAACTTGGCAAAATTGTAGGGACTGGTAGCCCGATGTGCCTTTTGTAGGTCTCAATATATGTGCTCCAGTGGATTTTGAGAAATTAACGTTCAAAAAAAGATATATATCTGTAACAGCGGACCGGGCAGCGCTCCGGTTCGCGGACTTTTCGCGCAACGGAGCTTTGTGAAGCGAAGCTGATTGGTTCTCCGGCGTCTGTCAACATTCCAAACAGTCCGTAGCGGCCGCCATCTTGTCTCTCGGTAGGATCGACAGACAAGAGGAGGCCAAAGCGAAGGGGCAAATGACCATAAGGGGGCATAGTAGATCCTCGCTGACCCCCTAGGTTTGATGTGGAGGTTTTAAAAGGGCCCCGCGGGGCAAAAAAAAAAATAATAATAATAATCGAACGGCTGAATGGATTTGCACGAAACTTGGTAAAATATTAGGGACTGGTAGCCCGATGTGCCTTTGCTAGGTCTCAATATATGTGCTCCAGTGGATTTTGAGAAATTAACGTTCAAAAAAAGATATATATCTGTAACAGCGCCCCGCTTCGCGTAACGGAGGTTTGCGAAGCTGATTGGTCATTCTGTCACTGGGCTATAGTTGGGCTACATCTGGCTGATATTTGGGCTACAGTTGTTTTTTTTGTCTCTGGCGGCCATCTTTGGGCTACATTGGGCTACATTGGGCTTCATTGGGCTTCATTGGGCTACATTGGGCTACATTTGGGCTCCAACATATATATAGGCCAATGTAGCCCAATATATATTTTTCAAAGTTAATTTTCGTAAAAACCACTGGAGCATATATCTTGAGACATAGCAAAGGCACATCGGGCTACCAGTCCCTACAATTTTGCCAAGTTTCGTGGAAATCCATTCAGCCGTTCGAGCTAAAAGTGAGTCCAACCGCCCTATGGAAATGAAGGAAATGAATGGGTAATTTGTAATTAGCAAATAGCTCATCGCAAACTAGGAATGGTAAAGAGTCGCTATTTATTCCTTAAAGTTCGCTATTTAGGAAATGCAGAAAACTTTGATGATACATATGGCGGTTCATCTCTAACAAGATAAGAAGCATAGGGATAGATTTATGATGACTGGCGCATCACCAGGGATGTGTTAGTCATTCTGTGCCGCTGTTCCGTCACCTATGGTGTGCTGCATTTACAATGCGGCGCATCATGGGGCAAAAACAGCACAGATGGGTGATGTATCTGTGCCGTAAAGGTGGCGCATTGCTGGAGTTGTATCGCAAGTGTGATGAAGCTCCAGCAAGGGTCGGGGGTGCCCCTGTCGCAGGGTTTCTGTTCTCACACAGAACTGTGGACAGAGGATTGGAACCTCGGCGAATTAGGGTGCCCCAAAACTCACGTTAGTAATCAAAAACCCCTTAGCAAGCTAGGTACAGTGTCACATTGGATATAACAAACTCTCAATGTTTAGACAATCCAGAATATGAACTTATAGTACCTCAGGATACGTGGAACTCATGAACAGTCGGTCGTTATATATTTCTTAGAAACCAGAACATGGAGTTAAGAAGAACACATGTGTATTTGAAATGTTTATTTACTAATGCCGTCTTCTCAGGCGTAGTATCTTAGATAATACAAGTACACATATTATCAGTAGCAAAATTACCAGCATAGTTACTAGTACATAAAAAGCGAATGGTGACAGTATGTTAACATGCTGTAAATGAATAAGAGTTATCAACACTTATAAGCAGCCACGGGCCGTGGAGGGAGTTACGGTGGGGCAGGGAGGCGGGGAGGGGGAGGGGCAGGGTGGAGAGGGCTCCACCCTGCCCCTCCCCCTCCCCGCCTCCCTGCCCCACCGTAACTCCCTCCACGGCCCGCGGCTGCTTATATCTCACCCTCCCTAATACACATATTATATTATTTGCTAAGAAGGTCTGTTTGTGTTGGTTTAGGGCGTGCCCATACTTTAGTGTCTTAGATTTGAAGGAATCACATCAGCATACACCAGCTCTCTCTTCATGTGAACCGCATCAACTGTTGTGTATGTGTGTTCGGCAAAGCAATATAAAACCCGCCTCATGCCCAGAATTGGCAGAAGCTGCACTTATGTTATGAGTATGAAGTCGTGCAGATCAGACCTCATAACAATTCTGTATCGTGTTGTTCTTGAAACTTCAGCACTCGCTGTACAGATATAGTTTAACAAGCAAAGCAGATAGTAGAGCAATAACATATTATTCTCATGTAAACCACGATGAACTACTAGGTTGAAAGCTAAAGCAACAACTAAGTGTCGTGTGCAGAAGTTGCAAAAAAGGAAAAATGGCGTTTAAACCGGTAATGAGCCCATGCTAACTTAACACGGTGTAAATATATCCAGGACCTAGATGACACCTCCCCATGATCCGGAAACGAACTGAATAAGATAATAGAAGTGCCATCTCATGAGAGCAGATTGCAACTTTATATGTGGACGGTCCGAAAGGTAAAACATTAAAAACTAGGAAAATCTAATGCTAAAGAAAAATAAAACAGCCAAGTACTTTATCGAGTCTTAAGCCAATAGGCAAGCTAAATAATAAAAACTTGACAAATAAGTCAATGAATTGTCAATGAAATGCTAGTACTCAGCATATCAAACATGAAAAAGGTCTATGACATAACTGTGTATGCAAAATAAGCTGCAACAGCCTCCAATAGGAAGTCACCGTCTTCATCCGAAAAGAGTTCAGCCATCCAATTTAAAAGCGGAAAAGAACATACGTGCTCTCCCAGCACCGGATCCTCTATCACCATCAGAGGACAGCTCGGTGGGTTTTCAAGAAAGCTCTGTTCCAAGAAAGACTGTGTTGCCGCCAGTAAATTCCAGGGACCAATTAGTCCATGCATCAATGCCACAGCCATAATCCTTTCGCCAGGACAAACCAACTTGTGAGTAATGATAGGAGTCATCAGCTGATTAAAGTCGACGTCAGGAGAAACCGGTCCGCAGAGACACAAATCAATGGCCCAATCGAAATCACAGGTCAGGCAGTGAAATACAGGCTGGACACAGGTGAAGTAGGAGAATCGAAAAGATAATCCATATGCCGTGCTTAATATCGCCAACGGCATTGTGCCATAATATTCTAGCATGCGATTGCGGAACAGTGTCAGCAGCTGCAGGGCGGGAGCTTGCACAGGAGGGACATCCATATTTAAAAATGTAAAAAAGCACAAGAGCGTCCGCTGGTAATGAAAGTAAAAACTGGGAATCCACGAAGCCCAGTGGAAAAAATAGAATGAAAGAAAGCAGGGATGACTCCAAAGATTTTCTCAAATGAAGTCACGAGACCACTGGTAACAACTTTAAAAAAGTGCGCCAGGGCCTTTGTGGAGGACGCGTTACAGATAGTCCGAACCATCTTGCTGAAATGGAAAGGCGAATCAGTATTGAAAAGGGTGTGCACCTCTGTACGGGTGTTCGCTATGTGAAGCACGAAAGTTTCACGGGCCGAACTCAAGGCCACCTCTCTCTGAGACAAAAGAGCTCTTATTCTTGCCATGCCGTTGAAATCTGCTCCCAAGGTTGGTATTTGTGGCCAGATTGAAAACTCCCTATGTTCATGTGTGGGAGGAAAGAGAACATTTCTGCAGCAAATAACCCGTTCACTTACTGTTACGATAAAAGGAATACTTTTAATTAACCCAGAACAATCTTCATTATTGAGCATCAAATAACTACCATTTTCCAACAACTTGAACGTGGGGATGATAGCAGGAACTGGCGTGCCTTGCAACACGCAAGCCATATTTGGTGGGTGTTTGTTGCATGAACCGTGTAACTGTATGTGCCTACACATTAGTGAATGATCTGGCGTCTCAGTGCATTCCTCTCCATTCAGATAAACTTCTTGATCATCTTTGAAACATCTGTATGTGTATGGAAGCGACCAGACCTCATGAAGAAAAGCACTACCTAAAGGTTCATAACGACCTATTGGTATATATTTCATACAATTTGAAAACTTATATAAAGCAAAAGGCAGCGTTATTAAACCGTGGATAAGGCACGTTGCCAAAAAACCCGCAATCCTCTGCTGATGATGTCACTGAGCATGTCATGAATGATGTAATATGTGACATCATCAGCAGTGGATTACGGGTAATAGTATCTCTAGTTTACTCCCCTATAGCTGTCTTTCTTTTAACATAAGTGTCTGTTTCCTTCCCTTATACTTACTGTTTTTGGTTCGCTTCCGGTTCGCGTACCGGCGAGCGAACTGGGAAGCGAACTATGAGAAATAGAGGTTGGCACAGTTCCAAATATTGTACCAATTTTTTAATAACGGGGAGGTAGTTCTGAAAAGAACTTTTTTTTTATTGTTTTTGTTGTTTTATATTTTTTTTATTATTTTTCTGAACATTTTTTTACTTTTTTTGAATTTTTCTGAACAGTTTTATATTTTTTTGGGTTTTTCTTGCAGGGGGCAATGAAAACGATTCATTGTAAAGGGCTCAACAGGAGCAACAAAACAAAAAAAAGTATTTATTATTTGGGGCGTTTCGTACAAACTTGCATATGATAGTCAATAGCTCTGTTGATCAGAGTGATGCTTCTTTCTCCGTAGCAAATGAATCCACTGCAATGTACGCAGACGTATTTTACTTCATGAAATCTCGTTTGAATATTTGGCACCATCTCCCTGCCCTCTGGTCCCGTTACTTCCGGTACAACAGATATTCTGGCCATAATAGGGAGATTATCTAGGTCGTTACGAAACTGTGCAGCACTGTAGTTGTTAGGATGCCACCTAGTCATATGGCGATGCATTGTGTAGTTTCCGAAACTGTATTTTTTGTCGGTCCCTCTGAACAGTCTATCTTGACATATAAGGCAAGTTACGTATCTTGCATTTACTTTTTTCTGACCTTTGGGAATTTTAAGAAATTGCCAAATGAAGTTTTCTTTCCGGTGAGACGTCCTGGGCTCCTCAGGCAAAAAGTGCCTCTCTTCGTGCTCGTCGTCCTGTTCCTCTTCTTCCTCTTCTTGCTGAATTATAACTTGAGCAGGTGGTCCACTCTTCCTTGGATGTGGTGGAGGTGGTGGGGAAGCACCGGCTGAAGCTACTAAAGAAGCCATTGCTCACTGGTAACAAAGGGTCTTTCTCTCACAATGATGAAAGTCAGAGTGAGGAAAGAAGGAGGGATTTTCATCATTTGGGAAAAACAATAGTTCTCAACCAATGAAAAGTGTTCATTTTAGATTATATGACCTAGTCTTACATCATTAGGAAACCAAAAGTGAAATGAACCAATGAAAAGTGTTATTACCAAGTCACATGACCTGCTGTGTTTACGTTAAGCGCTTTGCAGGGCCTCCCGCTTTGCTTCCAGAAACCTGTGCTTTGCGACTCGGTAAGCGTACCAGTTCGCTAACGTAGCACGTCATATGACGTATCACGCGACAACGCGAAACGTCATGCGGATGGGAGGCGTCACGATGTTGTTTTCTAACGCGGCAGTTGCGGTAAAGAAACTTTTATGTCATGAATGATGTAATATGTGACATCATCAGCAGTGGATTGCGGGTGCGCGATATATAGTTAGTGCAACTAACTATATATGGAATTTCAATGGTTTTGTGTGAGTAAAATAAGGTTTTCTAAATGCTAATTCCTAACTATATATGGTCTATAACCTATGGTTTTTTCAGTGAATATATATATATATGTACGTAAATGTCTGGCTCCGCTACATAGATGATGTCTTTTTTGTGTGGGAGGGGAGCGAGAGAGACTTAATTGATTTTGTAGGAGCACTTAATACGAACAACCTGAATCTAAGATTTACTATGCAGCATAGTCAACAGACGATCGATTTCCTAGATATCAGACTAGTGATTAAGAACAAAACGATCGAAACAGAAATCTTTAGAAAAACAACAGCAGGGAACTCAATGCTCCATTCGAATAGCTGCCACCCTCCCAGCTTTAGGTGGGCAATCCCCTTTGGCGAGTTTTTACGCGCCAGGAGGAACTGCAGCACCGAAGAGAAGTACCAGGAACACAAGAAAATAATGCATGACAGGTTCAAAGTGAGAGGTTACCACGCCAATATGTTGAAAAAAGGCGAAGATAGAGTAGCCCTCATCCAGAGAAACGAGGCATTATTTAAAGACTCCAGAGCCAGTCCTCACAACGTAAAAGCCCCTATAAGACTGATAACCACCTACAATACCCAGTCCTCAGCTTTCAGCCAGATCATAAGGAAAAGATGGGACATCCTCTTACAAGACAAGGTACTAAAAGAAAGGCTAGATCCACATCCCTCTATCACCTATAGGAGAGGAAAGTCTATCAAAGATTTAATAGTACAGAGTCACCTAGAAAGAAAGAAGACCTGGCTGTCAGCAAAAGGTGGGTTCTTCAAGTGTGGGAAGTGCAAGGCCTGCAGCCACAGCTCTAACGTAAGGGAGGTCGAGCTCAAAAGAATAAAAAGGAAATGGAAAATAACTAAAAACATCCAGTGTACCACTGACCATGTCATTTATGTTGTGACCTGCCCTTGCGGCAAATGGTACATAGGCTCAACCACTTTCCCCGTGAAAAAGCGAATTTTGGAGCACTGGCGTGCAATCACCAACAAGGACTTTGCATACAGTACGGCCAAACACTTCCACCAATACCATGATGGAGATTGGACCAAGGCGAAATTTTTCGCACTGGATTCTATCCCCAAACATATCAGAGGAGGGGATCGTCTGACAGCGTTACGCAGAGCAGAGTCCAAATTCATTTTACAGGCAGGGTGTATCTTTCCTTTTGGGATGAATATTGACGAAGAAATGTATGTACATTTATAAACTACTGTTCGGCAGGCTTCCCAGCCTCCCTCTTAAGGTACTCTGATTTCATGACATATCTCTTTAATTATGTCTTTTTAACCGATATTGTTTGTTTTTCAGTATTTGTTTGGTTCCTTGCTGAATATAGGTTCTATTATCTTTAAAAATTCTAAACAGGTTGTAAGTTTGGAAAGTTATGACTTCGTGAAGATCGCTATGCTGTCTCTTAAATGTAAATGTACAGTTGATTTCAATGTACTAATATGTTCTGTTTTCACTTTTTCCTCTCCCTAGAGTATAAGACCTCGTCTTGATATGAAGCGACAAACCACTGATAGAAAGTATTGCTATGAGCACCACTGCTTCACTTGGATATAGATACAACTATGAGCACGAGGTCCTTCTCCCATCTCTCCTTCTAGGGGAGGGTAGAGTTAAATCACCTTTGTTTTCACTATATGACATTGTTGACTAGACATAGAACATAGCTCCTTTTTTCACTTACTTTAACATGAATGAAATGAGATTGGAATACACCAGATGTGGTTACAGAGGGTACTATACCCAAGTGATCTTAGTCTTTATAGATATATTTACATCCTCTCTCTAACTATAATTTTTTCATCCCTCCCTGTTTAATCTCTCCTAGCTTTATAACCTGTTCTTTTTTGTAAACATACCATGGGTACTACACCCTTAATGAGCATTTTTTGTAACGTGACATTGTTTACTTGAAATGTTATGTTATCATTTACTATATATCTTTTCTTTTAAACCAAACATTTGGGAAAATGCATTAACTAAGATACTCTTCGAGTTTCTGTTTCTGCTGAGATAAAATGCATTGCTTTTAAAGGGATCTCCGTGTGATGTTTGTAAACATGGAGATCTTTCTTCCCTTTCCATGATAATACAACAGTATATATACATGAGTGAAAAAATACTGGTCATGTGACCAAGAGCCCGTGAGCTCGAAACGCGTCGTTTATGCCCAAATAAACAACCTTCTGAAGTACCTGATGGTGTGGCTTGTCATCCTTGATCGAAAACGAGAGGATTCTTTGGATATATATATATATATATATAATTTATATGGCAAAATGAAACCCCTCATTTTGTTCCTTTTCAAATTAAATGTATTAAGTGTTACCACTTTATTCCAATCAAGATGACATCAGGTGTGCCATACTTTTGTCATAAGTAAGACTGTTAGCGTTCTAGTTGTTCTTTAGAACACTCTGGGACATTCTGTCATTGGGCTATAGTTGGGCTACATCTGGCTGATATTTGGGCTACATTTGGGCTCTTTTGTCTCTGGTGGCCATCTTGGGAGACTGCATATCAGAATTTTTTTAATGAAATATAAGAGGATTTGAGAAATCACTCAAAGTGTGCCCTAATTTTTCTTTCTTCAGCACTAATCATAATTTCTATGGCAAAATGAACCCCCTCATTTTGTTCCTTTGCAAATTAAATGTTTTAAGTGTTAACACTTTATTCCAATCAAGATGACTTCAGGTGTGCCATACTTTTGTCATAAGTAAGACTGTTAGCGCTCTAGTTGTTCTTTAGAACACTCTGGGACATTCTGTCATTGGGCTATAGTTGGGCTACATCTGGCTGATATTTGGGCTACATTTGTTTTTTTTTGTCTCAGGTGGCCATCTTTGGGCTACATTGGGCTACATTGGGCTACATTTGGCTACATTTGGGCTCTAACATATATATAGCCCAATGTAGCCCAATATATATTTTTTCAAAGTTAATTTTCGTACAAACCACTGGAGCATATATCTTGAGACATAGCAAAGGCACATTGGGGTACCAGTCCCTACAATTTTGCCAAATTTGGTGGAAATCCATTCAGCCGTTCGGGCTAAAAGTGAGTCCAACCGCCCTATGAAAATTAACATGGGGAAAACATGTTTTGGGACCCCCCTTTTATCTCGGCCCCCGCTTGATGGATCCCCCCGAAACTTTCAGGGAAGGAGCGGAGCGCAGCGAGGCAAAGTTAAGGAAAATTACAGGCAGATCCCTCATTCGGTGCCAAAGTTATTCCCAATAGAATGTTGCGGATTTCCTATGGAAAACGATCCTAACTATAACTACCTAGTGGCGACCGCCAGTAGGTAATATATATATATATATACATATACGTATACATATATATATTTACATATATATGTATATGTATATCGTCAAGGGGCATATTTACAGAGTTGGCTATAGAAAATCTATACTTGCTTACCTTTCAATATTTTGTCCTTTGATATTGTGTCCAGGATATTTGGTTCCATCAAGATCCCTATCTTGATATTCTGGGGGGTCATCACTGTGATTTAGTGTTCAACAAATCATCTTTTAAGTCCATAACCCAATTTTGAAAGAGTCCTTTTGGTATTGATTTCTGCTAACACACCCTGTGATCTCCTGTTGTTAAACCCTTTGTTATATCACTCACTCCTGGATTATGTTTTAGGGACGAAACTGGAATTATGACAGATTCTTTACTGATATGAGGAGATTACAGATCTCACTATTCGTTAATGAAATTTCTTCCTTTATATTCTCATTAGTAATATGTAATGAGTTTTCATTTAGTGAACCTTCTTTAAATGTACATAAAGATTGTTCAAAATCTCATAAATGTGCATTTGCCAAAACATTTTGTCAAGATAGAAAATACTCTTGGGGAAGTCTCATGATCTCGTTCTCTGCACTGCGTGGATGCAGAAGGTGATTGTGCGTTTCTTTTTCCCATCTACAGGGCAGTAACTGCCACTTTGCGTTTTCAAGCACTGCTGTCTACAGCCCATGCACTAACTTACATATGTTTTTGAATTAACGTATGCGCTGTGGTTTAAACAAAAATGCACAGACCAGGGACATCTTAGGGATTTCGGGGTCCCTTGGCCAAACGTATTTTGAGGGGCCCTGCTTGGAAAAGCTTTGAATTTATGATCTAATTTCAGCTCTTTCTTGCCCGCTTTGGCCAGGTCACTGACAGTGTACAGGCACACTCATCCAAATTTTAAATGTGTTTACATATAATATTCAGGGATTGTGACGTGTAATGTTGTTCAGAATAATTACCGTGACACCCTCCTATTTCTCATATGTGAAGTCTTGTCTTGATCTAAAATAAACTCTTTGTATGGATGTTCCATTAAACATAAACACAACATTTATCTTCAAAATCTCTGTAATAGACTCTCACACAACATCTACTTTAAAAAATAAATAAAAGGAAAACAGTATTATTCAAGGACATGGCAAGGTTCTCTTCAGAACAGAGCTGGCTATATCAGTGGGCCCCTTGAAAGGCTGGGACCCTGGGCCAAAGCCCACTTCGCCCATTCCTTAAAACGTCTCTGGCACAGCCCCCTCCCCTTCTGTGGCAGCACAGCTCTACAAATGTCATCATGGTGCAGCCTCATATTTCCTATACAAAAAAGGAAATGAAAGACTTGTAAGTTGAATAGATCTCTGAGGTGGCTCTCCTTGTTTGAGGATTAATGGCTAGGATGGCAACCGGAAAACTTTTAAGTATATTACATTCTCAAATAAGGCAAACAAGCAATCATCCCCAATAACTGTGTGACTTACCGTAATTATTGGAGAAAGATCACAAAGGTGGTCAGTACTGGCACTCAACAGAGAACAGGCAACAAGCATATAGGAGTGAGATTTAGTGCCTTTGTTTGTTTAGATACAAAGACACCGTTTGCACCAGTGTCACGCCATCATGATGAGCAATCATCTGCAATCATTTATATAATATCAGATGGGCAGTAGTATCAAAAGTCATATACCAGTTCAGATACATCGCAATGGTAAGATGTCCCAACTACATATCTTGAATCAATGTCCACAGATGGTAATTCCCTTCTCCCCTGTTTTGCAGGTATTTTACATAAATTTGCCAATACATTCAAGTCACACTTTTGTTTTAGGTGTGGACCGGTCTTAATGTGCCCACTTCTAGTCTTTTCTCAGTTGGTTTTGGACAATTGTATTTTACTACGGAAGGATGGAAGCTATCCAGGGCCTATGTTTCACCAGGGCAATTTTCAGAAAACAACTCACTGGAGTATCTTCCAACACTCAAAGCAACCAATAGCAACTGCAATTCAGCAATGCAATGTTGGAAGCTCCACTGGACACAAAGGAGTGGCTCTGGGTCAGTAATGGCTGGCATAGACCTTCTGCTCCAAATGTCGAATGTTTGCCTTTCTGTTTCTCCTTATATATTTTGGAGCACTCTATCTTGAGTGAGTGGAATATTCTAACAGCGTTATAGCTCTTCTGCCTCGGGCTATAAAAGTTCTTAAAGCCCTTCACCTTTGCTAAAAGTCTTTGTATGCAGCTTAGGCCTTTAACTTGGGTTCAGGACTTTTAACAAGTTTTATTGCCCTGGGCAGCGGGCTATAATGCGTAATTAGCATTGTCTTGGGGCAGCACAGAGGTGTAAGACATTGGCCTGCACATTCATGGCTTCTCAGTAGCTGTGATCTCTCGTTTTTTACTGGCTGCTCTGTTTTAACAAATCCAGTATAAAGAGAGCAACACCTTAAGGCCAAGGGGATTGGGTTATAAAGCCAAACAATGATCATTTCCCCTTAGTACACTTTTAGTACTAAATAAAACAATCACAAACACTTCTGACACATTCACTGGATAATGTAAACCCACACTCCCATGACCAAAGACAAACTATTAAGAGAACCAAACATCTAGAAAAATAATAATTTTAATCACAACATACACCATAAATTACTTCACATAAATATGAAAGAAAATTAAACCTTTTCTAAGATGGATCAATCTGTCTTTAGACAAAAATATACCCAACGTATATATCACTGATCATTTCTGCAATTCATCAATCATATACAATTAATCGTTGATGTGTTTTGGTGGGAGGAAGATACAATTTCCACCTCTTAAGGACAAAAACTATGTATTCTCTTCCATTAGTTAAAAGTGGAATTTAAAAAAAGAAAGACATCTCATTTGAGTCCGATAGTGATCTCGAATGGTACTTGCCAACATTCAGACACAATTAAAACCTTGGGGTCGATTATGATTGCGTTTTTTCCGCATCCTCCGGGCCGGCGGAAGTGTCCGCCGGCCCGGAGGATGCGGAAAAATCACTGTTGGGCCTTCAAAGACCCCCCGCCAGATTAGGATGGCTGGGGGGTCAGGAAGACCGTCCACTGCTTTTCCGCCGCGGTCTCCTTCCGACCGCGGCGGAAAAGCTCTAACATGTCTGCTTTTCTATGCCTTTCCACGGCGGCATTTCCGCCGTGGAAAGGCATACGGACTTTTGTTTAGGGGCCCGTTGCGGGCCCCTAGGGGTGAAGGGGGTGTGGGGGGTGGACATGGGGGGTACCTATGGCCCCCCACTGCCTTTGTATGCACGAAGCGGCAGGCACCGCGCGGTGCCTGCCGCTTTGTGCATGCAAATGCACTGCTTTCATTTTTAACATTGCGGCGGGTGCTGCTTCAAGCAGCACCCGCCGCAATGTTAAAGATAGAGGATGTGACCGCCACCCTAGCGATCACATCCTAATCTGCTCGGAGGGACCGCCGCTGCCCCTGCGGACGGTCCCCCCTCCTCAGTGGTCGCGGACGGACTCAAGTCCGTCCACGATCATAATCGGCCCCCTTATTAGGCAACCATCAGTTAAAACAGGGCACCACCCTAATGCAATAACTCCATGTTAGGTAAAATCTCAATATTTATATTTATCTTACTGCTCGGTGGTGGACGTAGGTTACTAGACTCTGTTGGATCATGTCAATATCCAGGTTCAATGATCGACAACGCTCCTTCATCAATACCAGCTCCTCCAGTAAAAATTACCTATATTCCCACCATTAGGGGCATCGGGACTGTAAACTCCCTCCGCCTCATAGAGTGCTTGAGTGACTAAACTCAGTTTAATGGGTATAGAGATGATGCAATACCAATACAATATTCCAATACAAAAGCTGAAAATCAGCCACCTCAGACTGTTGCTTGTCTCATTGTTTAAATATACATTTTTGATATTAAATCAATTAATCTGGATTAAGGAAGTCTGCCGTAAGTGTGCCTTGAAACATCAAAGTATTGCTGCATACTATCCAGATTTAAAGCATGTACATAGTGCTTGGGCTAAAGGAGGCCCTGATTTCATGAAAATGGCACAGCTTCTGCAGTGTAAGGTTGGACTGTTTCCAAAGCCACCTTTACATAATTCTGGCTTAGAAACAGCAATGAATTGTTTGGAAAGTGGTGTTGCTTACCATGTACCTCTGATCATCCTAACCAAAGTCTTGTGGTACCTCAAGTTCAACGAGACTGAGGGCCAGATTTATCAAGGTTTTGTGTCGCCCTTGGTCCACGCAAGGGGGCACAAGGGCAACATAAACCCTACGTGAGATTTTATTAAGGCATGCAAGGCCACCTTTTGTGACCCTGCATGGCTTGATAAATCAAGAGTAACGCAAGGCAGCGCAAATCGCTGCCTTGCATTACTCTCCGACAGGAAGCTGTTCCATGGATGGAGTGTGGGTGTTCCCATGCATTCACCCATTAATATTGATGCATTCCCCGATTTACCATTAGTGGTAGACCTGGGAATGCGTTAAAATGCTACACCTCCCTAGGGGAGGGATAACGAGGAGAAATATCTCCTCGTTTTTTCCTCTTTCTATGTGTGCCACATTCTGCAGCACACAAACAAGGAGGAAAATGCCTCAGAGGATTGTTTTTGTGAAGGTGTCCCTTCCTGCACAAAGAAAATCCTGGCTACACCGTAGGCACGCTTGCACCATTATGTAATGGTGTCTGCGATGGCCAAAAGTGCACCAGTACTAGGAAAGGACAGTAATGCACGGTGTAAAGGTAAATTCAGTCCATTCCTTTCCTTTCCCTTTCATGCAGTGCAGCACAGCAATGTTGCTTGCTGCGTTGCACTGCATGAAAGAATGATAAATCTGGAGCCTTATCTTGAGCTGCCCCAAGCAGTTGGCCTACAAGGCAATAAAGGGCAAAGTTATATCCAGTATCAGACTGTCCCAATATGGGGTTCGATAGAGAATCTTTTTTCCAAACCTACCCAACTTTCTAAATGAGTTGTAACTGAGTTCTAAGTAATGAGAGCTGATAAGTCCTGTCCGTGTACCACTACTAATGACTGGAGTTTCCTTTGAGAAGTTTAGTAAGTAACATTGTTGGCCAACTGGAACCCCCTAAACAAACCTGAACAATATATACTTCTTGTTGTAAGCCTTTCAGAAGTAATCCATCCTGATCCAGTGCATTAGGAAAGTATTACATTCATTATATTAGCTAGGGACCCCATCAACATTTTCCCAAGTGTTGGGTTCCCCAGGATAGCGATTAAGACCACATCGGATGACTGTGGGGAAAATTAAAATGTTTTCCCCTCTTACCACTGATAGGCTAATGAGGCAGAGGCATGTTTCAATGAAATACTAAAGAGCATGATGGATGATCTGGAGAAGCACTTGAGGAGGAAGTGAGGCAAACATTTACCATTCTAGCTGTTCTTCTATTGGGCAGTACAACTGTGTTGTAGATTTTGATTGTAGACCCAGGGTTTGTGATCTATGACTTTTGGCTTCTGCTTTCATTTGGGCAACATTATACGGGGTTTATTGTAAAATTTCTTTATGTTATAAAAGCGTGTGGATTCATGATGTTTTAATCATGCTTGGATAGCTTTTTTTATTTTGTTATTGAGGCCCTCAATTATTATTAACATACCCAGGTTGTTTCATAAATAGACGTCTCCAAAGTGGTATTATGCCTTAGACATGTACAGTTCTACCACCTTATTCCCCTAAACGCCTTGGAAAATAGGTACATCCTGTTCACATTGTGTTTACTTATACAGGTGTTGGTACACGTTTTGAGTCAGTGTAAAACTCCCCATGTAAAAGTATGTGGAAGCTGAGTGACACAACTGCAGAAAATAAGACAGGATTCTGTTAGGCTGTTCATAACATGTTAGGCATTTTATTTGCAATCTCTATCTTATTATTTGCTCATGATAATACTTTAATTATCATCACAATAATTCTTGCCATATCTACCACAGTAAAATAGTGAATAATAAAGACAAGTGGGTCAAAGTTTCCCCATACAGACCAACATCCCCACTGATAGAACTCCATAGAGCAAAACGGCTGGGTGCAGCGCTCTATGGAGTGGAACTTTGGGGCTTAGAAAACCTAAAAGGTCTAGTTCTTGCGGAAAATAGATTCATCAGGATAATTTTAAATGTACCCAAGAACACCCCTCTTTTACCCTTGAGATTGGACCTTGGCCTAAGAGCCATTGCCCATTTCGCCATCCTGAAGGTATTAACCTTTTGGATCAGGATCTGGGTTAATAACTCTCAAGTCCCTCTTAGAAGCTGTTTAACAGAGCTAATTGCCCTCCACAAAAAGAGTAGGCGTGTTAAATGGCTAGGAGGGATCAGAGATTCGTTCCATAAACTTAGTTTGGGTTTTATCTGGGATTACCCAGAAGGCATTAAGAAAGGGATGGTGTCCATATTGAAAAAGAGGTTTTGGGATTACCAAGACCAGTGCACTTAAAATTTGAATACCCATGGCACACTGACCTCTGCTTTTCTCGACATAAAACCTAGCCATAGTTTTGAAATGTTCCTGGATGAGGTTGAACCACCCCAGGCGAGAATGCTGTTTTTACAATTCAGATACGGCACTCTGCCTTTAAATTCAGTAAAGAGTAAAAGGGGTCATAACTCACTCCTCTCGATATGTCCTATGTGTCACTCTGCTATAGAGACTAGTAGTCACCTTTTTCTCTATTGCACAGCCTATACAGATTTGCGTAGGACCTGGATCGCACCAATTTGCCGTCTGTTATCATGTCGAAGTCCAGCAGATGCATGAGAATTTTTAATTCAGAGTCGACCAGATGGCTTGTTTTTGCACTTTCGAGATTCTTGTTACATGTGTGGTGGAGGAGAACGAAGGCTATGAAAAACTGTTGAGCTGGTAAATTGTGAAAATGAACTGTAGCATTTCAGGCATTTGCAAAAAGGCAAATTAATTGTGATCATTACTATGGTAATTAATGCATTTTTGCTTGTAAATACATTATAGGGACTGTGTGTTTTAACAGGTTTTAAATGTATATGCTGCTATTTTCCCTTTTTTTTTTTTTTTTTTTTTTTTCAAAACCTTTATTGCACTTTGCATAGTACACAGCGGAGTGCCTACAACCCTGTGGGCTGGCCGCTATCAGAGGATCGTTGTATACAGTGATTTTCAGCAAAAAGGAGAACAAAATTACAGTTACAATAAATTCGAGATGGAGTATACTGTAAAAATAAAAGCGCCGGTTGAGCAATTATTCAAGGCAGGAATTGAGGTTTTGATGGAGTTTTCACTTTTTTGGTTTTTGATCGATGTTCGAAAAATAACAAACACATAACAACAACAGTTAGGAATGACAGTGTGGTCCAACACGAATCAAAGAATTTCAAGTTTCTAGTGTCTCTTGGGAGTATGGAAACCTAACAGCCCTACACCATTCGCGCATGCCTCTACGCACCTCACCCGCCCCTGCCCCCTCGGCTCACCTGCCTAAGCTCTAAGAGGAAATCCCCTGCAGCAGCCCAGGCCTCCACCCCGTCCCCTCCTCCCGCCTAGGTTTAGCCCTCCTCTCCCTCCTCGTCTGACTCATCCTGATCATCTTCGCGCAAAGGTTCGCAGATGTCCCCCCTGTATTCATTCCATTTCAGCCATATCTTATTCCATTTCCCGGGACAGGCTCGGTTGATGTACACTGCTCGCTCGGTCAACATTACTCGATCCATGTTCAAGCACCACATGGACTTGGTTGGCAGTTCTGCAGCCCCCCAGCGCTGTGCTATGTCTCGTTTCGCTACCATTAGTCCCGCCGTGACCCAAAGTCGCTCGTATCTGGTTAAGTCGGTAGGCTCCCATATATTTAGCAAGCATCTCCTCGGGTCAGGTAGTATGGAGTGATCCAAAGTCTGCGAAAGTGTGCGGAGCACTTGTTTCCAGTATTCCTGGATCTTGGAGCAGTCCCATATAGTATGGAAGAACGTGCCTTCCTCCCCACACCCCCGCAGACAGTAGGGATGAGGCGCCCTGTGTATGTGATGCAGCATCGTCCTGGTATAGTAAACCCTGTGTAAAATCTTAAATTGCACTAGCCGCATGCGTGCCGAGATGCCTACCTCTCTAGGGGACCCAAGTGCTTCGTGCCACTCAGGTTCATCCATGTCGCCAATCTCACCCTCCCATTTCTCTTTCAGGTGCGACGTGGGGTCAGGGCTGTTATTGAGTAGCTTACGGTAAGTGAGGGATGTCGCCCGTTCTAACATGTAATCGGTGAGGAGGCGATCTTCCAAAGGTGAGGACTCAGGGAGCGGTGTGCCTGCCGGAATGACTGCCAGCAGTGCATGACGGACCTGAATGTATCTGTAGAGTTCCCTGTCATTGAGCTCATAGAGTTCCTTCAGTCGGGCGAAGGGGACCACTTCATTCCTCTCCCACAGGTCACCCACCGCAGAGATGCCTATCGTGTCCCATTGTGCGAACCCCTTGGTGTTCCTCAGGTTGCCCAGTGTGCGTGAGTCCCACAGCGGAGTCATCCCCGTGACTCTCCCCTTCCAGCCCAGAGCTGCCGTAGCTGCGTGCCATATCTGCACTGTTAATTTGGTGGGGCCGACCAGAGTGCGCACCTTGCGATGATCATACAGTGGACCCAATAGACTGTCAGCGCCCAACTGCACCCTATCCGAGTGAAACGCTGGCTCGGTATGTGGTGCGTGTATCCACTGATTGATGGGCTTGAGCTGCGCAGCCCAATAGTACAGTTTTAAATTCGGTAGCGCAATGCCTCCGCTATACCAGTCTCTGTGTAACTTGGACTGCGCAACTCGCGCCGGGAGGTTTCCCCAAAGTAGGTTGGATACCAGAGCCGCTACTTTCTGGAAGAACCTGGGTGGCACAGGATAGGGGGAATTGTCAAGGACATACAAGAAGCGTGGTAACGCCATCATCTTATAAAGCGCTGCCCTGCCGAGGAGCGTTAACGGCAGGCCGGACCAGAACTCCACATCCCGCTTGAGTCTATCTAAGGGCGGCTTCAGATTCTTATCTATGAATTCAGTCGGGTCCTTAGTAACGTGTATGCCTAGATATTTAAAAGAGGATCCCGCCAGTCGCAGCGTGCAAGTATCTCCGAGATCCGGAGCCGGGCCTCGTAAGACATATATCTCAGACTTGGACCAATTTAGCGTGTAGCCGGAGATCCTGCCGTACGTGGCACAAATACGTAACAAGGCCGGTATTCCCTCCTCGGGGTCTGTTAGATACAGCAGCATGTCGTCTGCGTACAAGGACAGACGGTCTTCCCAACCCCCGGTCCCCGGTATACCCTTGAGGAGGGGGGTGGCTCGTAGGAGAGTCGCAAGGGGCTCCAATGAGATGGCAAACAACAGGGGTGACAGAGGGCATCCCTGTCGCGTGCCCCGTCCCAGCGGGAAAGTGCGGGAAATGTGGCCGTTCGCCACCACATGGGCCACAGGGGCTGTGTACAGCAGTTTGACCCATGCTAAAAACCGAGGCCCGAACCCCATACGCGACATCGTTTCGAAAAGGTACTCCCACTCCACCAGGTCAAATGCCATTTTGGCATCAAGTGCCAGGATTACTGCCGGCGTGGTGATGGTGTCAGCTCTGGCCAGGATACCATGCAGTCGCCGCAAATTCAGCGCTGTGTTCCTGTGCGGCATAAACTCTGACTGATCCGGGTGTATAATTGCAGACAGATGGGGTAGGATTCTCTGTGCCAGAAGCTTGGCCAAGATCTTTACTTCTGCGTTTAATAAGGAAATGGGTCGATAGGAGGAGCAATTCTCTGGGGGTTTACCCGGCTTGAGGATTGGTATTATAGTAGCCGCACGCTGGTCCGGGGGAAGGGAACCCCTCTCCAAACAGTCCTTGAACATCCCCAGCAGATGCGTGCTGAGGGTGTCCGGCATCACTTGATACCATTCCACGGGTATCCCATTAGGTCCCAATGCCTTACCCGGGTTTAGTGCCTTAATGGCCAGCTGAATTTCATCGGCAGTGATGTCAGCCTCCAGCTCGCTCGACGCCTCCGTTGTGAGGGTCCGAACTTCGATTGGTGCCAAGAGCGCCCTGGCACTCTCAGGTGTAATTTTACGAGCCGGGGTGTATACTTGTTCAAAATGGGTCGCAAGCAGTTCAGTTATACGCCTCAGATCAGTGTGTTGCACTCCCTGCTCATCTTTTAGACGTTGGACCCCCCCTGGAGCCACCCTCACGTTTATCGAGCCATGCTAGCATTTTCCCTGCTTTGTCCCCCACCTCATAAATCCTGTTCTGCGTGTCGGTTATGAGACCCTTGACTACCAACCGTAGGTGATCATTGTACAGCTGCTGCTGGAGAGTGAGTGCGTGCAGGGCAGTGGGAGAAGGGTGAGACTCATGTGCCGCGGTCCGCTCCCTCAACTTAATCTCTAGATCGGCCAGTTCCTGTGATTGTTGTTTCTTATGTCCGGTTATGGTGTTAATGGCTTGGCCCCGCAGAACCGTTTTATAGGCCTCCCAGAGCATTGCTGGGGAACGCACTGAATGGGTATTTTCAAGAAAGTAGTGTTTCGTGGCAAGTTTGAGTTCTTTGCGAACCTGTGGAATTTTAAAATATGATGCGTGCATGGGGTATATGCGCTTACGTGCTCTCGTCTGTAGTGAAAGCGTCAATGTGAGCGGTGAGTGGTCCGAAATACCACGAGGGTGAATCACCAGGGTATCCACCTGACAAAGGGCCCCCCCCAGCGACAGGAAATAATCGATGCGAGACAGGCTGCCATGCACCGTGGAGTGAATTGTGTACTGTTGCATGCCCGGGTGCAAGTGTCTCCAGATGTCTGTCATGCCCATGGCCGTGATAAATCGTCGAAAGTATGTTTCCCCCCCTGTCTGGGTGGGGGAGGAGTATTTATCTAGTTGCGGGTCTATGACCGCGTTAAAGTCCCCCCCTAGAATGGTTTCACCTTCGGGGAGTGTCAAAAGGAAGTCCCCCAGTCTTGGGAGGTGGACCGAATGCAAAGCCGGTGGAATATACACTGATACCAAATTAAAAAGTTTCCCCTCCCATTGTCCCTGCACGGCCGCGAAGCAGCCCTGATCATCAGTTTTTATAGATAGGGGCATGAAACGTGAGTTCTTCTGTACTAGAACACCGGACCCCCTGGAGCCTGACGTGAAAGCAGAGTGGGCCCACATTTTGTAGCCTCGCCTATCCAAGGCCTTCGTAGCTCCCCCCACCAGGTGTGTCTCTTGCAACAGGGCTACCGTAGGCCACAGGCGCTTAATAGCAGTTAGTACCAATCCCCGTTTAACCTTATCCCCCAAACCTCTCACATTCCAGGACAGCAAGGTCATAGGTGGGCATTGTGTGTCAGAGTGATTCACCCCCTCCGTCGGTACGGGACTGTTAGCCATCGGGGGGTAGTAGGTACATGATGCATTGCCTCAGTAATGCAACCGGTTCATCGGCCGCGTCGTCGTGCAGCAAAGCATTCAGAGGCATCATGGGGGCATAATGTCACTGTCCGTTCCCAGCAAGGTATCCTGACGCCCATAAGCACTGAAACATCGTCCTCGACCCTTCATGCACATTCCTAACATAAACAGTTCAAAACAAACCCCCCTCCCTGCACCCCTGCTTAACGGACCTCGAACTGCCCGCCACCCCAACTGAGCAGAGTGCTTTACCCATCCCAAAACCAGATTACTTGCTTGTAGGGGGGAGAGTGTGTCTCCAGGCAGGCGGCTTCCACAGAAGGCGTTCGGGGCAGCCATGCCATCATCTACGTGCAGCGGTGAAAATGATAAGTCAGTTCGGCGGTCGGCGAATGCTTAGTGTGTAGAGTCCGCGGTCGGAATCACTCCTCCTCGCCTCCCCGTCAAATCCGTGTGAGGGTGAGTGACCCGCGCCCTCCACGCGACCTGATGTTTGTGAGCCAGTTCTACTGCCTTCTCCACGGTCTCGATCCGGTCTGTGTGTTTTGCGCTGTCTCCCAACGGTTTGCCAACCCTCCAGCCAGTCCCGGGCTGCACCAGGAGAGTCGAAGATCCACACTTTCTTGTCCGCTACCACCCGCAGTTTAGCCGGGAAGAGCATTGAGTACGGCAGTTCTTTTTCTCGCAAGGTCTTTTTTACTTCCAGGAACGTTCTTCTTCTCCTAGACACCTCCGCCGTATAGTCCGGGAAGAAAGCAATCCTCGAGTTCTGGATTTGGATGGCCGGTGCCACTCTAGCGGCCTGTAGAATGGCGTCCCGATCTCGGAAATTGAACATTCTAGCCAGTATTGGTCGCGGTGTGGCCCCCGACTTGGGTTTACCTCCAGGAACGCGGTGCGCCCTTTCGACGGAGAAGAAGTTCGAGAGCCCCTTGGGCTGGAGCCGCGTTTTGACCAAGTCCTCCACGTAGAGGTCCAACGCCCCCGTGTCTTCTGATTCCGGCACACCCAAAATTCGGATATTATTGAGTCGGGAGCGCCCTTCCTGGTCATCCAGTTTGTCCCTAAGCAGTTTGTTATCGGTTTGCAGACGTTCCACTGCTGTTTGCAATTCGGACACGTCCTCGACCAGTGATTTAGTGACCACCTCGACCTGCTTGACCCTCTCGTTCATTTTTTGGAGATCCGCCCTTATCAAGGTGACTTCCGTTGCCGTGGCGCCCACCGTCGTTTGTACTTGGGCCAGTGCTGCTAGGACATCATCAAGCGTGGCCTTCCTCGCCCCCTCGGGTTCGGCCGTCTTTCCGGTGGTCTTGCGTTGGTCTTGGGGCGGCGAGTGCCTCTCATATGCAAATTTGTCCAACTTGGCCTGGGTTGTGTTGTGTCTGGGGCCCCTTTGGGACATGGTGCCGCCGTGAATTCGATTGCCAGATGGTCAGAACGGTCGTCTGTGGGTTGCGCAGGGCTGCCTCTCTGCGTACGTGGTCACTACAGTAGGGGGTGGCGTCTCCCCTTAGGCATGCAGTGGTGTAACACTCCCTTAGCGATAGCGTGCAGGCTGGCGCCGAGTCGCCCCCCAGCAAGGGGCTCAAAGGGGAGTCCGGCGGTGCGTTGTAAGTTGCGACCCACACCGGGAGGGGCTGTCGCGGTTGTCCTCTTCAGTGTCCCCCTGCAATAGGCGCTGCCCAGGTGTCTGCCCCTCTGGCGGCTCCCCTTGCGCAAGGCTCCCGGTGCTCCAGGTGGGAAGCCCGCAATGCCTACTACCCGTCGACCGCAGAGGTCGCCGAGTGGCGCCGCCGGCCGCTGTGAGGCTTTGTTGGCCGCTGCTGGGGCCTGGCGTATTCCGTCGGTGTGGCCGGGTAATGGCGGCACGGGGATGCACTTGCGCAGCTCCCGTCGCGCTATTGGTGGATGCGTGCTGGACCGGGGAGCGCTGCCTGGCCGTGTCGTTGTTTGCCCGGGTGCTTGGGTTGAGGCGAGGGGAGTTTCGCGGCTTTTTCGGGGTGATGCTCTCGGAAGACCGACGCTTCTTGCCACTCACCCCCGCCTCTAGGCCACTTCCGGCCGGATTCAGTCGCACCGTCACTCCGTGGCGTCACGGCTGCAGTCGGGCCCAACTCCTCCTCCGCTTCACGACAGTGAGAACATGCCCGTTCCGGCCGCCGCCGCTCCCAGGAATTTCAGCGCTGCTCGCCGCACGGACAACGGGTCCGGTCCGCCCCTTTCCGCCAGCAAAGAACAGGATTGTGTTGCGGATTATCGCGGAAAGCCGCCTCTGTCCAGGAGCCTCCCTAAGTTGCGGCCGCCATCGTTGGCTGCTAGCCACGCCCCCCTATTTTCCCTTTTTTTAATTCTTTTTGTGATGACATTGATTATATCCACCAACTGTGATGTTTTAATTGTTTTTACCTTGTTATGGTCATACAATTGATCGAATACCAATTTTACTTTCTTACTAGTGAATAATGAAGATTTGTAAAGACAATCACAACCCCCAGGTTGCCGGCTCCATTATGGTCCCACTGAAAAGCATCATGCTTGGTACCAAACCATTTGTCTCATCAAACCCAACCTTTTTTTAAAGTCGGATTTACTGTGACATGCACCCCCTTTAGAGGTTGAAAATAAGCAAAACAACAAGATATAGAGGGCAAAGCAATAGGAGCCACTCCTAGTCCCCCTGGACTGTCAATATCAAACAACAAAAGAGTGTATCCCTTCTATAAAAAGAAGAAGAGTTCATGGAAAGAGTCACTCTAGTTAGAAAGAAGAACCCTCACTCCTCAACCTAGAAGGTGACATGCTTCATCAAAGGGTTCCCACCGGAGATGCCGACTGCATCTCTGGTGTGCTAGGACGCCTGGTTACAGCGGAGCAGATTGTTTTTGTATCCCTTTAAAGAGTGTGATAAGTGCAAGAGTGATTAAAAAGTGCCGTTGTTTTATCCAGAAAGATTTTTAATATCAGAAAATTAGGAACGATTAAAAACAAGTGAAACGGATGTCCCTAACTGGTTTTAATTGACCAGATGCATCCTAAAACAAAAATGAACGTTTGGTCTAAATGTTTCAGCTTCCGGGCATGTTACTTGAAGCATTCGTCAGGACCAGCTACACCACGGCGGTATAAACACGCTAAGGCTTACCCTAACCTGCGGTGGATTCAACCGAAAAAACTCACAGTGACGTAGCAGCCTTCAAGCATTTCTCAAAAGCCGTGAATGTCTGAAAAACAAGAACTAGAAGGCAGTTTTGGAAAACATATGTTGTACTTGCATATATATATATTCAGAAACCTTAAAGTGATTAATCCCAGGCCAGAGCTCTTCGTAGAAAGGCCGCAATTGCAAGCAGTGCTATTTGTTAATAGTGCAACAAATATGCCAGTTGACATCCAATATTTAAATGTCAATATCAAATGCAAGAAAAGCATATATAATTCTATGCCCTCTCAAGTATTCACCAAATGTCAGGTGTATTATCCTGCAAAACCAGCACGAGTGGCACTGGCAGTAATTATATTCAGAGAACATGACTAATCAACCAACATCGAGAATGCTGGTCGATAAGGCAGACTGCACATACCAAAGTGAAAATTAGTTATTTAAAATCATAAAGAACACAGGGCTTACGTTATAATTCGAGTAACACCACTCCTTTGGTTCTGGTGGGTGGCGAGACTCTGAATCAAAATCTGTGGCGGAGGACAGGAAGGGTTTAGTTCTAAAACCTCCAAGCGTACGCTTCACTATAATGTGTCAGCCGACATAAAAACAAACACAAAAGTTACTCACTTAGCAAGAATCAACCGCCCACGGGGTACCTATTTGGTCCCAACAGGCCTGGAGACACCGGAAGCACCATTGCGGGAGAATATATAGTGAGTGTTTAACCGAAAAAAGTGTTGTCCACGTCATGCCGTGTTTCCGCATAACATGACCTTCGGGGGTCATGTGACCTACACGTAACTGGCGCTGCGGAAGTGTGAAAACCCGCAAGAGAGGCTAGAACGCTAACCTCCCTAGCGTTCTCAATAGATAAAAACGTTATTGAAATTTTTGTAAAAGTTGTTCACCATTCAATAGCACATGATCTAAGCACCCTTGGTAGTTAGATTAGAATAATCTCTCATCGGGGTCTTAAAAGGGTGTCATTCAAACTCAAAATGTTGAAACATCATTAAAGTGTTTGTGGTACAACTTTCTTGGTTATCACAATGCATACTATACAGGGGGGGTGGGTTAACTGTGTATTAGTGTTTGTCAATCAGAGTATAAATTACGCCGAGACGAAAGCTTCAAGTAACACGCCCAGAAAGCTGAAACATGTTGACCAAACGTTCATTTTTGTTTTAGGATGCATCTGGTCAATTAAAACCAGTTAGGGACACCCATTTCACTTGTTTTTAATATTGCCTAGTTTTCCGCCATTAAAACAAATTCTGGATAAAACGACAGCACTTTTTAATCACTCTTTGCACTTATCACACTCTTTAAAGGCATACAAAAACAACCTGCTCCTCTATAACAAGGCGTCGTAGCACACCAGAAATGCAGTTGGAATCTCTGGTGGGAACCCTATGATGAAACATGTCACCAACTAGGTTGGTGAGTGAGGATTCTTCTTTCTAACTAGAGTGACTCTTTCCACGAACTCTTCTTCTTTTTATAGAATGGATACACTCTTTTGTTGTTTGATACTTTAGAGGTTGCCCACCTGGTTGCGCCAGCCTTTCCTGTGCCCAAGCTGACAGCCTGCAGGTTCTGCCACCAAGTCAAGAATCTGTGAACTCTGTGAACACTCTCAGGAGGCAGAAACAAAGGCCTGCTTAGGCGGGAGGTGTCACCCCCTCCTTGTAGGATGGCTCGACACATCAAGGCGGTGAGCTTCAAAGCCCTCACCACCTCTGATATGCAACCAGCTTTCCTCCCATTGGAGACAAAAGCCAACCCCAGACACTTTGCAACCCGGCAGGAGGGAAAATTAGGCAGTCAGAAGGCGTACACCCCCAGAAAGCTAGCCACACACCTATGGGTGAGGTACCTGATCTGTACAGCCGAAGAACGGTTCTGCCATTTTTAAAAGTGGCAGACTGTAGGCTTCTTGGTTTTACCCATGGTGAAAATTGTGCGGCATCTGTAGAGCCAATGATGTTAGAAAGGGGCTATGCCTCCTCTAGGCTCTGATGGGCACAGGCCGGCATGCTCTTAGCCCGTTCTTGCCCCGGCATGCGCCCTGGTGCATCCTGCGCGGCAGGAGTACAGAGCAACTGAAATAGCCACCTCCGGGCATCAAAGGACCGTCGTGGGTGGCGGCCTGCCGCACGTGAATTTGAGGGCTGTAGTGCTGCCCCCCGCTATATCCAACAATGAGCGCCACCCAGACTACTCATTTTCTAGCCGTGTATACAACAATACTAGTATGTAGGCGGCCCAGTAGATTGTGTTACCCGCCCTCGGTTTACATCGACCGAACTTTCAGACACACACTCTGCTTGTGAACTGCAGGGCAGACCTTTGGTGAGGTACCACACATGCATAAGGTTTCCACGTATGTTATGGTCGGATGTCGGCTGGCAGCTCAGCACTCCTGTACACGTTTTTGGTGTGAACATGATTAGACATTAGCGTTTGAGGGACAGCCAATCCACATAGACATATATGGTGCTGGGGTTATAAATAGGAGTGTGTTCGCGTGCAGCAATCAGCTCACCACATCTCACGTCCGCCTTCTATGAGGTATCACTTAGGCTTCACCATCAGCAAGCACAGGAGTGGGGAGTGGGAACCCAACTAACTGTGCTCAGATGACATATACCAAGGTGTAGTTTGCGCAGAGTATGAACAATACCTTGACACAAGCTTGGGGCCCTTAGAACCATCAAATGACAAGGACAAAACACAGACTTTACTGGCTCAAAATGTTTATACTTTAATATTTTTAAATATCATTTATTGGGGTCTCTTGCAAGGGCATTGCATCTGACCATGAATGCCAGTCTCAGTGGTTAACCTGTTAGTGGATTGCAGTATTTCTGCCTAGGGGGGAAGATTTGTTTGGTTTTATAATCCATGTTACAGATTCAAATTAGCCAAATTTCACTCAGCGTGGTTGGAGGGCTTTTTTTGCACCCAGCCACTCTAGTCACTGAGAAAGGTCCCAAGGCACTGTTTCAACCCCAGAGCTTTGATGGTGTAAATACTGTTCTTTCATGGGACTGAGTTATAGAGTCCTCAAGTAAAAGTATTCCTTCTACAGTCTGCCATGTATGTATTTTCTTTTGTATGCTTGTATGATTTGTGTGTGCAAATCGAATAAAAGCTTATGACTTGACTTGAGTCCTCAAGTAAAAGTATTCCTTCTACAGTCTGCCATGCAGAACGTACTGTACATCCTGAAAGATATATATGGCTGAATATAGTGTAAAGGTCCAGGACCCCTCCCATCTTTGCTGCTGGCGGTAAGATGTATTCGAGACATTGTTTCGTTTTTACACCTTTACCAATAATATGACAATATGGATTTAAAAAGTAGCCTCCAGCTATGGTTTCAGTTGCAACTGTATGCCCTTGGACTTCTTCGAGAACAATTCAACTATCAACTTCCCCTCATATATTCGAACACATTCAACCTATCCAGACTGTCTGCACTTAGACCCGGCTCAGAGCTATCACTGCATGTGTGTAAGTCTTTGTAATTCATGACATCTAGACCCATCTGAAACGGAATTAGTTGTGCTTAGTTTTTGCCGGTGTTTACTGGTTGTGAACATGGGCATTTTTTGTAGACAACAGGTGTGTCAGAAATGTTTGCACAGCCTGGGTAAAAACCGAATGAAAACCCTCCTGAACACTTCCGTTTGTTTTCAGGCTCCAGGAGAACAGTGTAGGAATTAGGAAATATACTACAGGGAAAGAGTAAACATGGCATCTGGCTCCATCTACTGGCATGGTGATTTAAGTTGCCTCTTTATTAACAAAGATGGTGGGCTTGCTTTCATTTAATAATCTATAAATAACCTTGGCTGAAGCATTTTGGGGCCCTGGAAAGTGTGGGGCTGGGCCATATTGCCCCTCCTCCCGTCCCCTAACCTTGCAATTATCATGTGAGATCGGCACTTTGGGGCAGATTAACAAGTCCTTTGCGCCCCTTTTACACCACCGTTGCTTCACTTTTGTGATGCAGCAGGGGCGCAAAAGTTGCGCCATGGTGCGGGGTACTTATAACGTGACACATCTGGGAGACTCGCAAAACGGGACATTGATGAATCTGGCCGTATTTCTTTTTAGCAGATATCCTTCTGTCTACCCTTTTCTTCGAACATTTAGCTTTTTTAAATATTTAAAAATGTTTGCAGCTAAACAAAGAAGAACTCAGGAAAGTGGCACCACACCACTTACGGAGCAAAATGTAATAAGATAGAGCATAAAGACAGCTAGCCAATTTTATCTTACCGTATACGCATAGTCTGTGTTGCCGCTACCCATGCACCGCGTCTTCATCATTTTCGTGAGATGCCACGAGATAAAAATTATAAATGTACTTTTGGTGGGCCCAATCCACTACTAAACAGTATCACAACTACATTTCAATAGTACTCTTGCCTCCGCATTATGAATGCAGACATATGCTTATGCAGTGAGAAAGAAATAGACTTCTCACCTTATTTGTGGGCTCCCTGCTCTTATACAAGACTGCAAGAGCCCGCCCAGCCAGCATAAATAATGAACAGAGTAGAGCGCCAACCGCCAAGAGAAATCTTGCCGACAGAAAAAAAGGGGGAGAGGTGAGGGGCAGAAATGACCCTTACCTTGGGGTAGAGGGGAGGCAAAATGGTCAGGAAGAAGTGTGGCGCAGTGGCCAGGGCGGTTGACTCAGAAGCACAAGGTTCGATATCCGGCGCCGCGGCAACTCAGCCCAGCACCCTGTGACTCCGGGCAATAGCTTGCTTAATCTCCCCGGCACCTTGAGACCTTTAGGGGTGACTAGTTTCCGCTATACAAATACCAGGTTATTGTTAGGATTACAAATAATATATGGGTGCTGCATTAGATCCACTGACTCATTTTTAGTAAGGAATGAAACGAAGTAGATGAGGCAGTAATGTGATTTCTACTTGCCATCTAAAGTTGAAAAACATTTGTGTTCTCTTAAGGGGAATCACCTGTTGTGATTTGTCAGGGAAAACTGCTTGCTATAGTGTAGTTTTTATAAGATAGGAGCCCGTGTTAGTGCGTTTCCAGCTGGAACGAATGAGATTCTGAAGTCTTTATTTAAAATTCTCTTATGTGACATTCCGGTTAGTAATAGATGCAGACATTCGCATTTGTAAAACAATTGGGGGAGATAATGTAATTACTTTCCCAGTCAGATTAATGCCTTTGTTCATTTACAAGGTTCCTATCACCTGTTGTTGTTATTCATCTCTATAAAGCGGCACATTTAACATTCCTGTGCTTGCCACTGTTTTATTTCAGGCTTGGTCAAGCGCACTGCTTGGATCCACTTCTACAAACAAATACTACACTGCAATGTATACATATATATGCAGGTGCCCAAAGGTTTTCACAGGAGCCCATTTGTCGTTCCACATGCCAGGGTTGCCAAACACCAAAGCTACCTCGTTTAGCTTCCGCTCCATACCTCTGTTTTCCACCACTCTACATTTCCTGCCTCTGTTTCACTCTTTGGGTTACTTTTCATTCGTGATTACTCCCCTGGTGACTTTTCATATCTTTTTCTTCATCCTTCTTTCTAACTTTTCTCTATTTCTCTCTCTTGCTCTGGGTCAACATGTGACGAAGTAAAACTAAGGGGCAGATTTACAATAACTGGCGCATCCCTGCATATTAGCAGGGATGCGCCAGTTATTGTGCACCATGCCTCCGCCGCCTTGGATTCGCCGCATTTACAATGCGGCGAACTATGGGGCAAAAACGGCACAGATGCGTCACGCATCTGTGCCGTAAAAGCGGCGCATTGCTGGAGTTGCGTCGTAAGCGCGACGCAGCTCCAGCAATGGTCTGGGGGGCCCTATTCTTACAATGCTGTGTCAATCCTTACGTCTGCTTCAAGCAGGCGCAGGGTTTTGACGCAGCATGGGCCCAAAAGGGACTGAGTGAAATCTTGTAGATTTCACTCAGCCACTTTTAGGAGGTGTTGCTGCACCGGAAAACCCCCTCCCCCCGCGTAGGAACACCTCCTTCTGGCGCAGGGCTTTACAACATTTGGGATGATGAATCCCAAATGCAAAAATTGTGCTCGCAAAGGGCCAGATTCTCAGAATCTGGCCCTTTGCGAGCCGATTCTCCGTTGATGAATCTGGCTGAAAGTCTCTTCTTTTCTGGCATTATCAGGTTCACCTGCCCCGAGGTCCCTGGTCAAATATCCAATGCAAAGTGAGCTCCTTCAGTATTGTTGATTGGTGACTCTTTGTGGGTTTGTAAACTGCCCACAGAGGAATTTTTCTCTTCCCCTTCTCCCGGGGGATTGCAGTTACATGAGGTTAGGACACGGCATTCCACCAGAGTTTACAAGTCTCCCCTTTCATGTTTCACACACAGGTCCAGACTTTGGTGAACTCTTTATCTGATGTATTTAACAGACAGAGAGAAGTTCCTTCTTCCCCGCAGGGTTCTCAGGAGGAATCAGATATTTCTTCCGTTGCTTCATCATGGCCATCTCTTGATTATGATAATGAGAATGTGGGAAATATTGGTGTCTCATCTACCTTGATAGGATAATCCATCCAGAAATAAGAGCTAGGTGGAGTAGAGGTATCTTACTTACTGTCAAACTCTACACTTGCCACCTGATGAAGAGCATCTCAGTACGAGCGGTGAATGGTTTCGACAACTCTGCAAAACAGCAGTCTCAAAATTTGCAATGCTGCAGTCCAAGGTCTTTTGAAACGGGAATAGAAAGACCTGCATATATCTTTAGTATCTCATTTCATAGGTATACTTTATCCCTTAGCAAAAGGATTTTGGAGGTACCTCAGTCTTTGCTAGTGGGCCCAATACCCGAAAGTCTGTCAGCTAAAACAGTTACTTCGACAGAGGATGTAGTGATATCAGATCCTGTGGGCAGAAATGTGAAACTGAATTAAAGAAGGTGTAAGTCTATCTACGAGAGAAGAAATCTAGTTATTGTATGCTTCTAAGCCCCCTGTTCAAAGATATTCAGTCACAGGTTTCGTGCAACCAGGAAGAAGGCAACTTGTTGTATCCTGATATTCTCAGTGCAATCCTTCTCTACCACCAATGGAATGTTCATGTGATGTATCTATCAGAATGTTGGTAATCTGCCTGGTAGATTACAGTTGACTGGGCTGAGCACCTTGCTGGATGCTCCTGGTGGGGTCTCTCTATGTTACTTGGAATAAACCATCTCTGAACTACATCATCACTTGTGGACATTTCATCATTACATGTTGGCGACGATCTTAAGAAAGAACCTACATCTGTCAAGTCTAGAAGTACTTCATACAACTTCAAAGTAAGAAAGGACCTCCTGCAACAAGAAAAGCTACCCCAACTGCCTTCATGACCCCACCAGTGACCTACAATCAGTCGCCCACAGCAGTCTGGCAGTTGTCCTGTGTACCTGTGAGTCTACAAATCTCGAGTTGGAGCTGTGCCCTCACGCTGGGTAAGCCCGTTCCACTGCATGTTGTGGCTCACGTTGTGCCCTCACATGAGGGAAAGCATTTTATTTGCCAACTGTTCCAGTTGTCCTGTGTACAAGGAGAGTCTACTAAATTCTGTGTTGGAGCTGTGCCCTCAAATGGGGTAAACCCGAATCTTTTCAGTTCCTGGCTCATCCTGTGCTGTGCCTTCACATGAGGCTAAGCATTAACTTTCATCAAACCTCCCTACGCTGTCTGGGGAAGAAGTGTGACTGAAGACGTGTACCTTTGCTGCAGTAATTTTTCGAAATTTGAGTTTCACTGTCATGCTTCATCATAAGCAGAAAACTTTTATTTCTTGAGCTGTTTTCAGCTATCATCTTCTATGGAGCACCTGAATCGATATGGGGAGCCTACTGCCAGTGCGTGTGTTTTGTTTTTCTTCAGTGTTGCTTTATGCTGAGGTGAGGAGCCGGCAATGGATATTTCCCTGCTCTGTTCAAGTTTACATTGACTTTACCTCGAGGATTTGTCAAGTACTTTCACGTTTTGAAAAAACCTCAATGTGTGGTAAATCAATATCGCCGTTTTCAATGTTTGACTGTTTCACCACCTTGGTTTTCTATTTCTAAATTCAGGCACGGCGTGTGAGGTATTTTTCACTTATTTTTACATTGTTTTTGTGACAAGAGTCAGCGTCAGTTTAACTGCTACTAAGAGATTTTAAATATGTAGCGCGTGTCTGCGCGCACTCACCCGCTGTTTTCATCGATGCTCCTGTGACGTCCTGCCTAGTCTGCTCTATCTGCTGATGTTCTGTGATGTTAATGAGAGCTGTGAGCCACCCGGCTCTGCGCCACTGTACGTGCCGCCATCTTACGTTGCTCTTCCTAAATCAGTTCTAGTTTACAGCATTCTAGGTTGTTCTTAACTTATTACGAAGCAGTGCAGTAGTACGTTTGGACATGTGGAACTGGTGTTTGTTCTTAAGGTACACCCGATTTTAAGGTACTGTGCATCTGCAATTTCTCTTTGTCGCAGTGTGTTCTTCATTATATTGAGGATATTTTTCTCGGGGGCAAGGATCGTGCTCTGGCGTTTAAAATATAAGTGAATGCTAATATGAGAACTTTAACTACTGTCCTGTACTACTTGATGTTTTTATTTGTATATGCATAAGGTGTGCTACGTTTTTGCAGTGTAGGATTTTCTGTTTCTTTCTATTGTGCATAGTGCATTATGTTTTTTTTTCTAGTGTAGTACAGTAGTTTCCTCCTCACAGTCCAAATATTTTACTTGTACTCTGCTGTGCACAACAGTGTTTTGTCTCATTCACTTGCAGTGGGTTTTAGTCACAGCTGCTCTATTTTAATGTTTTGCAATGGGTCCCAGTCCCATTTGCTTGCAGTGGGTTTTAGTCCCACCTGTTTAATTTCAATGTTTATGCGAAGGGTCCCAGCCCCATTTGCTTGCAGTGGGTTTTAGTCCCACCTGTTTATTTTCAATGTTTTTGCGAAGGGTCCCAGTCCCATTTGCTTGCAGTGGGTTTTAGTCCCACCTGTTTAATTTCAATGTTTTTGCGAAGGGTCACAGTTCCATTTGCTTGCAGTGGGTTTTAGTCCCATCTGCTCTATTTCATAGTTTTTGCGATGGGTTTCAAGTCCCATTTTCTTGCAGTGGGTTTTAGTCCCACCTGTTCTTTTTCATAGTTTTTATAATGGGTTCCAAGTCCCGTTGACTTTCAACAGCGCACAATGTGGTAGCACCACGTCAGTTGTCCACACGGATCTCGTCTATTTTTGTTTTGTGCCCTGTAGGGTGTGCGCATTTTGTCTCCTTCAGAGGAGCTATGCTAGGGTTACAGTCCTTTAGCATTATCATTTGCATATGTTCCTTACTTGTCTAGTGTTTTGAACATGTTATGTGTTTCTACTCACATATGCTGGTTTCCCAGTTACTTACTTTAGTGTGCACAGTGTGGTTTTTTTTATCCACACAATTTAGGTCCCAACACTTTTAACGTCTGTAGGTGCTGTTTCAAGTTTAGTGCACAACGCATCTCTTTCTCAAGAGACTAGGTTTTACATTCACATATTTAGCTTATGTTTTTGCCTCTATTTAAGTGCTTTTATGCTTTCTTTGCTAAATATGTTCAGTTTTATTGTATTTTTATTGCTATCTTTGCACTGTTACCTTTTGCATTACGTAATTGTATTTTGCTTAGAGATAATAGTGTTAGATGAGGTTTCTCCTTTTTTGTTCCTCATCTTCCTTGTTCTTGCTTTGAAGGTATCTTTTGTGCTTTCTCTTTTCTTAGTGCCTTGCAATGTTGCTTCCTTTTCAAAGTGTTGTAAGAAGGGAGGATGGTTTATATGTTTTCCATTCTTCTTTCTTTGTTGTTTTTTTTTATGGGTGTTTTCTCTTTGCTGTTCCTTTCTCCGCTTTTGATCAATTTACTTGCTTTCATATTCTCCTGTTCTCCGTTGCTGTTTTTAGCTTTTTGTTTTCTGTATAAGAAAAGAGGATATGTTGTATCCTGATATTCTCAATGCAATCCTTCTCTACCACCAATGGAATGTTCATGTGATGTATCTATCAGAATGTTGGTGATCTGCCTGGTAGATTACAGTTGGCTGGGCTGAGCACCTTGCTGGATGCTCCTGGTGGGGTCTCTCTATGTTACTTGGAATAAACCATCTCTGAACTACATCATCACTTGTGGACATTTCATCATTACACAACTGTACCCAAGTAGTAAAATAAATGGCCAAGATGGCCGCACAGAGTAGAGCTCCGTGGACCGAGTAAATAAACCCCCAAAATCGGGCACATTCATCCGTTTTTGCCACCTACCAAACCATCCCCTGTGATACTTGCGTCGCCGGGGAAGGACATGCTGAAAACAGTGAAATTCTGCTGCCGGTGGACTGACAACAGGGCTGTGAGCAGAATCCCATTGGACATCAGCAGGGAGCCCCGCGTGCACCGATAGCTGTGGAGGCGGCAGCCGGTGAAGCAGGAACGGCAGTGGGGCTCGGTGGAGATCGAGGTTGGTCTTCTCCCCCCCCCAGCTCAGATTGCAAATGCCGGCGATATCGTGGCTAAGCGGCTGATACCGAGAGAGAGGCTGGAGCGGCAACAATAGGTGAGGAGGGCCCGCTGCACAGGATTCTCCCGCGACCGTCCGGATGTCAGCTTAACTTGGGAGCACTCCGACGATAGCGCCCACCATATAACACCCGCTCTTACCTGTTTACCTGAAGATCTTTCGGTGGGGCTCTGACCACATACAAACTCCCTAAGACACACAGTGGCGTTTCCAGCAGCGGCAGTCTGGTGCATCAAGATGGCGGAGGCCCCGGTCTGACTCGTGACGGACCCGTGAGGTGCAGGCGGCCAGTGCACCGGCCCCCAAGTGAAGCACCCCTGAAAAACGGCAAGAGAGTCCCCTGCCCTGCACTGACTGGACGGCGCCAGGCAGACCAGCCAACACTGCGCATAGAACTCCCCAAAATCACTGGAGGCCACAAGGTGAGCACGAGCGGCAGACCCTACGGGGGCCCCAGAGCTGGGGTGACCGCTGGCCGCCGCTCAGGACATCCCCACATTGACAAGGCCAGCAAAACTAAGAGGTAACAAATAAAAGACGACTCTAGCTATGGGCGAGAGATAATAGGAAGGAGCTCCTAGCCCACACCATTAAGCTATATGCCCTGTGCACTCATAGAGGCCCATATAAAAGAGGCCAAATAAAGCCCATTAAAGTGGGACTCTTAAGTGAGGCTGGAGAATGCTGGCCTTTGTTAGGCCTGTCAAGGGAACCCCGTGCCTGACCTCAAGATTGCGCCGATCTGGTGCAGACCGTGGAGGCGACTATGAGGTCACAAACCATTATACTGCATGAGGGAGCACTTGGGGCTGAGCCGCACTCCTCAATGAACCTATCCTGATCAGCAAAGCTAGGGTGCTGATTTCTTGGGCTTAAGGACACCGACACATTGCAGGCGCCTGACCCTCAGGGTGTGCCCACAGTGTGAGCTATTTCACAAGCCAGGCCCCCTGGGAGCACACTACCCACTTGTCTCAACAGTTCCTGGGAGGGTTCCATACAGAGGGGTGGCTTGCGACCCAGTAGAGAAAGATGCATTTCTCCGCCCCTATGCGTCCTCGTCAAACCCCCTTCCACCCCCGGATGAGGGCAAAGGTGAGACCTAGTGTCCTGTTTAAGAACCATTGGGAGTCTGGCCCTTCCTTCCCTGTTAACTTCTGTCATTCTCGGCACACTCACAGTGTGGAAAAGGGTCCCAGGATGCCTGACCCCTACATGGCCGACAGTGGTGACCTTTTTCCACCCCTTGCTGATCTTTTACTTTTACTTACAAAACCCTGCTAGGACTTTGCCTGACCTCAAGAGGATGTCTGGAATTTCCTCGGATCATGGCTCCCCCTGCACTATTCTGACATTCCCCTGAGTACACTTGACCCCTACCCGGACAGCGGAGTTTGAGCATTTTTTCCGACGCCCGGTGGAGCTGCTCGATTCAGCTAATTGAGGAGATCGGCCTTGGTTTATCCCCTGACCGTCACCTGCCCAGCCGGACACTGGACACTGTTTCTCCCCTTCTCCCTGTCTCGCCCCCCCCGCGTATTTCTGCTGATCTGCCTTTTCCTTGTCTCCTATCTTTCCATTTTTCTGACCGATGCTCATTGGAGCTTCCTAGAGAGCTATAGTGGAGACTGGCCATGGATTATCTCCCTGGCCATCACCTACCCACTCAGTCTCTGGGCTGACTTTCCCTTTATCTCTTTTCCGTCTTCCCCCTCATCTTCTCCCTTCTCACTCCACCTCTCCCCTTTCCCTCTCTATTTGTTTCTCCAGATCATGGTCTCCAGTTCAATCAATAGAAATCTCATAGTCAACCATCTCAGAATTTGGAGTATGTACGAGTTTGATTCAGGACCGCTCTGGAAAGGTATTTCTTCCACCATCCAAAATGGCCAAGTTATCTCATGGTTTGTTCCAGGTATTCTCCAAGTAACCAGCGTCAGCCAGAGAATCACTGTGAGGGGTTGCACTACGGTAATGCCCTTTACTATGGGCTACCGGAACATCTAGTGGACAGGGTTCAAGTGGACCAAAATGCAGCAGCTCGCCTTCTTCTGAATTTTCCTGTTCGAACGTGGATCTCTCCTCATCTGGGTGCTCTTCACTAGCTTCCTCTTAGGAATATAATCTTGTTCAAGGCTCTTATTCTAGTGCACAGAGTTCTCTACCAGATTGGGGCATTTTATCTTAGAACCAGGTTCAAGTTCTATGCTCCATCGCTGAGGTCTGCTAACAAATTATTAGCAGCGACTCCCAGAATTTGAAGTGCTAGAGTGGGAGGTAGGTCTCTTACCTACCTAGGATCAGTAGCATGGAATCAGCTACCCCTGGAGCTTTGCGCATTAAACAATGGTGCAGTGTTTCAAAAAAGGCTCAAAACCTGGCTTTTTTGTGCCAGAATAAATGTAAACTGTTCCATCTTTTCTCGACCTATGCTACGCACTGGACACTCCTTGGAGTAGCTATGTGCAATATAAATAGCTTTTATCTTCATTAGGGGCATATAAGAGTACCATTTCAGCAGCATAAAGTTTTTTTTTCACCCTTGATCTTGGAATTTCGTTAAGTCCTCCCTTTCTCATACTCTGGTTCTTCATATTCTTCAGCACTGGTCACTAACATTTGGGAATTATCAGACCCTCTGTCAGTGACAATTTATGTTCAGAGACAACTTCAATGATGGTTACATCCATCCAGTTTGGAGTTAGGAATACATTTCTGTCTTCTGAATCCAATGATTCTTATCACTGAGGCCAACTGTTTAGGTGGGGGCCTAAATTAGTTCTCAAATCTGCTCAGAACCAGCGTCCTTGCAGAAAAATAGATTTTCATTTAACTGGAAAGAAATTGTAGCTCTAGATCAAGTGTTTTCTCAGAGACTTCAGGGTTCAGCATTGTGACAAAGTCCTATCTACATCTTCAGTTCAGAAAATCAGTTAGTGTTACAGATACTGTCTTTGGCAGAAATTATTGGTCACTAGCATCTGGGAATTTATGGGACCCTTATTCAGTGAGAATATATATTCAGAGACAACTTCAGAGATGGTTATCTTCATTTAGTTTGGTGTTAGCATCTTGTAAAGTGCTCAGCTACCCAAAAGGATTTCCCACTGCTAGGCAAAGGTAGGGTGTTACAATCTGATGTTAGTTTATGTTTAAATAATCCTGTGAGGTCATATAGAATGTGAGCTCTTCACAGGGCCAGTTCGAGTTGGAGTGGAAGCTGACTGGACGTTGATGCTGTACTTCAATATAGATACTTATATTGCCTATCTTAAGTATCATTTGATTTTAACAATGGTGACGAGGACGACTTGACTTGATTGGGGACAAGTGAACAGCATCAATTCCCCAACATTTTTCACTTTGGGACTCATTTCCGATTCTGTTCGTTTTTAAAGAAGAAAAAAAAAAAAAAATCGGAACATCTTTTGGACTGATTGCAAATTGCAATTGATTTGGACAACCACGGCTTCGTGTTCAACATTTAAGGTACTTTATTGAAATTACATACTTACTATGGTGCTTGACAGCGCTGGTAACCGTCTCTGCGTTTTTCAACTCTGAGGTAGATTCCATGTCTCGGGAGCTCTGAACATTCTCTGCGCGCGTGCTTCTTGCAAACGCGTTCGCACTTCGCTGCTGAGGGATTCTTCCCCGAACGCAAAGAGAGACGGAAGCGTTTACCAGCGTCATCACGTAAAGGTGAACGCAAACGTGACCCCACGCAAACGGAGGTGCCATCTTGGATTTCGCCGAACATAGACAGAGTGAACAGGGTTAATCAGCGTCATCACGCGTCAGGTCAAAGACGCGACTTCATGTAAAAAGAAGTGCCATCTGCCTTTCGTTGCAGATCGTGACATCACCCAACACTGATTTCGTTTTATTTGGAACATCTCTGTCACTGTGTTCGAGCTGGTTTGGAAACATTTCACGGTATTTTGTTATCTTCCACATTAGAGATCTAATTGTGATCAAACAGTAAAGACTATTTTTAACTTGGATTACCACAGCAGACAGTATATTACATATTATTTTAATGTGACTTATTTTTTTGGGTATTTCTTTAGAAGAGTGAGTACTGTTGGAATATTTTTAGGATTGCTCATTGTTTAATTTTCCTTCAATTTTGACAACGGTGACCACTTTTATTGTTCTGCTCTTACTAACTTGACGGTTTCCTCAACATGGCTACGTCTACTTCGATGTCCCAACCTCCACCCTTTCTTTCTGAAAAAGGAGATCCGATATTACCATGGAAGCGATGGAGAAATCTTTTTGACTCATATATTTTGGCTATTGGGGGTGAAAAGTTTTCTGCACTCAGAAAACAAGCAATTCTTTTACATAATTTAGGAGTAGAGGGACGTAATATATATGACAGTATGGATTTACTCACAATTGGAAATGGGGAGGGCGAGCCTTGTGATGTGTATGAAATGTCAATGATGATGCTACAAACATATTTTGGTCCTCGTATAAATATTGTCTTAGAACAACATAAGTTTTTTACTAGGACACAGGGTTCTACTGAACGTGTTAAAAGTTATGTAGCGTCTCTTAAAACTTTGGCAGGTACATATGAGTTCGAGGAATTGTCTGATTCTTTGGTCAGGGATCAATTAGTACGATGTACAAATAGTTCTCGAGTCCAAGAGAAGCTTTTATCAAAAAATCCCACTCTTGATGAAGCTATCAAAATTGCAGAAGGCATGGAAAACACTTCATCTTGGGTAAAAGAGATGAAAAAAGGTCACGAAGAAAAAAAAGAGATAATGAGTGAAATTCATGCTGTTAGTGATGAACGCAGTTTTGAACAGCGTGCGAGTGTGGGTAAAGTTGTTGCTAATGACAAGTTTAAAAAAACAGATAAGGATGTTCTCACACGTAATTTTGTGAAGCCTAATGGGGATGGTGAGGACAAAGGTGGAAAAGAGTCACTTAAACCTAAGTATTTGAGGTGTGGGAGTTTCACACATTTTTCAAATTATCCACAGTGTTATGCAAAAGATGCTGTATGCATGAAATGTGACATTAAAGGACATTATGCTCGAGTTTGTAAAGCAACACGGGGTTCGGAAAAGAAAAATGCTGATGCAGTACGCATTGTAGTGTCTAGCATCAGTGAAGAGGATGGTAAGATTGATGCTGACAAAATCTCAATGCCAGAATGTGATATCATGGTGAATGATTTCAAATTTGTAGTCTTAGCTGACTCGGGGTCTCCCTTCACCATGATAGGCAACAAACAATGGGATCAGGTTGTCGGGTTAGATGACACTGTTTTACTACCTCCTGATATAAATCCAGTCAGTTATGCAGGGGCAAAGATCACTGTTCTTGGTTATGTAGAAGCTTGTATTAGATTCAAGAACAGGAAAGCTGTTGGAAAAGTGTACGTGGCAGTGAGAGGGGACAATTTATTAGGCTGGAGGCATCAACGTGATCTGGGGATCATGCTTAATCCATCTGCTAAAGATCCTAAGGACCAGGTTATGTTAGTCGATTGTGAAGGTAATGGTGGTACCTTTGATAATCAGAATTGTATGTATTTTAAGAAATTCCCTGAAGTTTTTTCAGATGACTTGGGGTGTCTCCAGGGATTTGAGCACAAAATTATCCTTAAAAATAAGGCCATACCTTGTGTACACAAAGTGAGGAAAGTCCCCAACATGATGATGGATCCTTTAAAGTTGGAGTTAGAAAGATTATTGAAGTTGGATGTGATTGAGGAAATAAAGGCGTCAGAATGGTTGGCCCCCATTGTTTTGGCTCCGAAGGATGGTGGGGCCAAGATTAGGATGTGCGTGGATTTGAGAGGATTGAATGAGTGGATTTGGGTTGACAGGCAACCATTACCCAACATTTCGGAGTCACTTAGTACTTTGAAGGGTGCGCGTGTTTTCAGTGTTTTGGACTTATCGTCCGCATATCACCAGATTGTTTTACATAAGGAGTCTAGGCATCTCACATCATTTGTGACACCTTTAGGTGCATATCTTTTTAAGAGGATGCCTTTTGGATTGGCATCGGCAGCAGCATGTTTCCAGAGGGTCATGAAGAAGGTTTTAGAAGGAATTAATAACATCATGTTTTTTCAGGACGATATTTTAATTTATGGAAAGGGAGAGATTGAACATAGTAAGACCATGATTGAAGTTTTGGAGAAATTGAAGGAGGAGGGATTGACAGTGAAAAAGGAGAAGTGTCGAATTGGTGTGGAGACTGTTACGTATCTTGGCCATGTGATTTCAGGTGAGGGGATACAGCCAAAGTTAGAGTTGGCAGAATGTGTAGTAAAAGCTCTGGTACCTAGTGATAAAGATCAAGTGAGGTCATTTTTTGGGACTTGCGGAGTTTTACGCCAAGTTTGTTCAAGGATTTGCCAGTGTAACTGAACCTATTAGGATGTTACTCAAAAAAGGTATGCATTTTGTGTGGTCGGAAGATTGCCAGGAAGCTTTTGTAAAAATGAAGGAGGAGATTGGAAGAATGCCTACCCTGGGACATTTTGATGTGAATAAAAAAAACATTCTAACCACTGATGCTAGTCTCAAGGGTTTGGGCGCAGTACTTTGTCAAGGAACAAATGGTGAACAAAGTACTGTTGCTTTTGCTTCATGGCACTTAGGCAAGCAGAAGCAAACAATTCCTGCATTGAGAGAGAGGCACTTAGTGTTTTTGGGCAGTTCAACACTTTAAGTTTTATTTATGGGGAATTCCATTCTTGGTTAGAACTGACCATCGACCTCTTGTTCAGATTTTTTCTTGTAGGCATAGTGAACATTTAACGCCTAGAATTAAGCGTTGGAGTGAGGGTCTGCAGAATATAATTTTCTTGTACAATATATACACCAGGGTCAAATAACAAATCTGCTGATTGTTTGTCGCGGTTACCTGTGGAGAAAGATGTTGGTAACGACAAGGAAGAATGTGTATTTTGGGTTGCTGAGAATGCATTGACACAAGATGAATGGGTGGATGGTGTGATCAAAGATAGGATTTAAACCGAGCTCAAAACCTGGATAAGTCAGGGATGGCCAGACTACAAATCTTTGGATCAAGAAATGAAAACATATTTGTCCGTTAAAGATGAAAGTTCCTTTGTGGGGGACAATTTATTGAGAGGTCTGAGAGTGATTCCACCAATTGAGTTTAGAGACAAGATTATTAACACTGCCCATGATGGTCATCTTGGAAGGAGTCTCACTAAGGCTAGAGTGCGAGAAAGATACTGATGGCCTACTATGGATCGTATGATTGAAGATGTGCTTAAAGATTGTACTTTGTGTGCATCTAATGACAAGTCGTATGCGACCAATCGTTCACCTTTGTCACCGGTTGAAGTCCCTGAAACAGTGTGGACGAAGTTAGGCTTAGACATAATGGGACCATTTGATTTGTTGCCACCTGGTGAACGTTTTGTCATCCTATTGGTGGATTACACATCTAAATGGGTGGTGACGAAGTGTACACCTTCTGTAAATGCTAGATCTGTTATTGAGTTCCTCAAGGGAGTGTTTGCTTTTGAAGGTTTACCTAAATTCTTAATAACAGATAATGGTGTACAATTTGTCTCTTGTGAAATGTATGATTTTTTTTTAAAATGTGGTGTGATTCATCAAAAAAACAGCATTATATTCTCCTCAGGCTAATGGTTTAGCAGAGAGAATGAATCCATTTTGGATGCCTGCTATTGAGGGGGAAACCTTATCAGCTGAAATGAAGAAAGACAAGATTTTGGATTACCAAAATAAATACAAAACGAGATATGACTCTAAAATGCATGTGAAAGGGAGGAAGTGGAATGTTGGAGACAAAGTATTAATAAAGAATCCTAGGCACACTTTTAAAGGCAAAAGTACCTTTATGGGTCCATTCACTATTGTTTCTATAAGTAAAAATGTGGTGAAGGTCAACAATGGTAGCATTTGGAGTATGTCTAGGTTAGTCAAATGTTTAAAGAATCATCCTAGTCTTTTGAACCATCGAAGTTGTCGTCAAGATGATGTTGTTGATACAAGGTCATTTAGTTGTGACCAAGGTGCTGGAACTTCTAGAGCTGGTCTAACATCTACTGATTCTAATTCAGGTAATTCTTCCAGCAGACAACGTCAATTGCCTGTGAAATTTAAAGATTACATTTTGTCTTGAATTGCAGTCTTACAGTTTTTCTTACTATAATTTCATTGTACTAAACCTGACCATTTCTCTCCTTCTGCTTTGTTATTTATTTCAAGTTTCTTGTTGTGCTGCTTTGTGTAATTTGGTGAGGAGGGGATGTGTTAAAATCTGATGTTAGTTTATGTTTCAAGAATCCTGTGAGGTCATATAGAATGTGAGCTCCTCACAGGGCCAGTTCGAGTTGGAGTGGAAGCTGACTGGACGTTGATGCTGTACTTCAATAAAGATACTTATATTGCCTATCTTAAGTATCATTTGATTTTAACATAGGGCAAACCAGAAGTGATAGGTTAATACATCCAGGTCTTTAAGTTCTTATGGAACACGGACAGTGAGGTGAAGTTTCTCGAGGATTGCATACCTTCAGGCCCAAGTATACAAAGGAACCGCCTCCTATACGAGCCTGTCGGATTCTGGGCACTTTGCACAGGGCCTGATTAAGTGACCGCAACATGCACATGGCCTGATAAGCCACTATCAGGTCTTAAATATATTGTGGGCCTCTGCCAGATTTAGCTTTGTGCATATAGCACAAGGTTTTGAACTGTATTCCCTTTTCTGCAGCAAGTGGCACTTATTCTACTTAATTTATCTGCTGCGTTCGATCACAGGCTGTTGATCAATCATCTCAGTGTTCTGGTAATTAAGGATAATGCCCTAACTCTACTCACCTCTTTTCTCTCAGGTAGAATACAATCAGTAGCTCTGGGTCAATTTGAATATTCCCCTTTTTCTCTCCTGTGTGTGGTTCCACAGGGATCTTCACTCAGTCCTACACTATTTAATATTTACATTACAGAACTTGCTTTGCTAGTCAAATCCTTCGGCCTTTCCTTAACCTATGCTGACAATACACAAATCGTTCTTTCAGCTTTCAAAAACGGTACTGAGGTAGTCACACATTTCCATGACTGCATGCTGACAATCAATTCATGGATGAACAGACACTGCCTGAAAGTTAGTTTGAATAAAACCGAGGTTGTGCTTTTCGGGAGTCTCCCTCTGATGTGGTCCCCTACATGATGGGCAGAAGAACTGCGCCTTCCCCCTAACCCAGTGTCCAAGGCAAAAAAGTAAGTATTTTGATACACGAAAATGTAACCCTTGACCATCAAGTGAATGCTACGGTTTCCTACTGCTTCTATCTGTTCAGGTGGGTGATGCACACTTACAACGCAACTTTTACGTCGTAATGCTGTTACAACGCAGCTATTACAATGCAGGATCCATTACATCGGATGCCATTACAACGCATGGCATTACATCGCATATGCTATTACAACGCATACCATTACATCGTAAGTATTGGTAAGTATATACATTTTTTTTATTTTATTTAATATTATATAATTGATTTAATTATTATTAATTATAAATAAAAATAAATAAAAATATTTATTTATGTTTTTAAATATTATAAATTAAATTTATTAATTTAAGTAATTTTTTAAATAAGTATGAGTATAGGAGTATATGTTTTGGTGTACTGAGGTATATGTTTTGGGGTGTTTGGGTATTTTTTGGTTTTAGGGCAGGATTTGGGTTTTGGGGTACAGGGGTGTTTTTAGGTTTCAGGGCTAGGTTTGGGTTTTGGGGTACAGGGGTGTTTTTAGGTTACAGGGTAGGGTTTGGGTTTTGGGGTACAAGGGTGTTTTTAGGTTTCAGGGTAGGGTTTGGGTTTTGGGGTACAGGGGTGTTTTTAGGTTTCAGGGTAGGGTTTGGGTTTTGGGGTAAAGGGGTGTTTTTAGGTTTCAGGGTAGGGTTTGGGTTTTGAGGTACAGGGGTGTTTTTAGGTTTCAGGGTAGGGTTTGGGTTTTGGGGTACAGGGGTGTTTTTAGGTTTCAGGGTAGGGTTTGGGTTTTGGGGTACAGGGGTGTTTTTAGGTTTCAGGGTAGGGTTTGGGTTTTGGGGTACAGGGGTGTTTTTAGGTTTCAGGGTAGGGTTTGGGTTTTGGGGTAAAGGGGTGTTTTTAGGTTTCAGGGTAGGGTTTGGGTTTTGAGGTACAGGGGTGTTTTTAGGTTTCAGGGTAGGGTTTGGGTTTTGGGGTACAGGGGTGTTTTTAGGTTTCAGGGTAGGGTTTGGGTTTTGGGGTACAGGGGTGTTTTTAGGTTTCAGGGTAGGGTTTGGGTTTTGGGGTACAGGGGTGTTTTTAGGTTTCAGGGTAGGGTTTGGGTTTGGGGTACAGGGGTGTTTTTAGGTTTCAGGGTAGGGTTTGGGTTTTGGGGTACAAGGGTGTTTTTAGGTTTCAGGGTAGGGTTTGGGTTTTGGGGTACAGGGGTGTTTTTAGGGTTCAGGGTTGGGTTTGTGATTAGGGCTAAATAAATTATAGTTACCATTTATAAATTAATTAAAATATATTTATTAAATTAAATTAATTATATTATATTAATTACATTTTAATTAAATTAATTAAATTAAAAAAATTATTTTAATTAATTTAATTTCATTACAATTTTAAACATATTTAAATTAAAATAATTTCATTATATTAATTAATTAAAATTAATTACAATTTTTATTAAAATTAAATTAAATAAATAGATTTAAATTTATTAAACTAAATTAATTACTATTTTAAAATGTATTTTAATTAAATTAAATAAATTAAATTAATTAAATTAAATTAATTACATTTTTTTTTAAAAGTATACTTACCTATACTTACGATGTAATGCCATGCGTTGTAATAGCATCTGCGATGTAATGCCATGCGTTGTAATGGCATCCGATGTAATAGATCCTGCGTTGTAAAAATTCCGATGTAACGGAATGCGTTGTAATAATCCGCGATATAGTGACACCAATCCGTTCAGGTTGATTAAGAAGATCCTTCCCATCATCCCTGCACGTTTTAAAAAACAGTGATAACTGCCTTAGTTTTATCTAAATTAGATTATTGTAATAGGATATATGTAATATGCAGGAAAAGCTCCTCAATAAGCAGCAAATTGCGCAGAACACAGCAGCTTGGCTTCTTTTAGGTATTCATAAATTCAAATCGGTTCCCAAGGATATTAGGCAACTACACTGGCTCCCAGTGAGAAGCTGTATCACATATAAAGCCCTTGGCACCGCCGTCAAGGCATTACATAATATTGACCCTGAATTCTAGAAGCACTCCATTGAGTGGTATGTCCCCAGCAAACAGTTGCACTCCTCTGGGGCAAAGTTAATGAGGCTCCCTGTGTCCACAAGGCAAACTGGGAAGTCAGAAGCTTTATTACAGGAACCACCAAGCTGTGGAATAACCTCCCTTCCCACATCAGAGCCCTGCCAACACTGATATTCTTTAGGAAGGAGCTCAAAACGTGGCTCGTTAACAAATAGGCTTCCTTTTGTATTCGGCTGACGCTAGCGCCAAGACACCCTTGGGTAGACGCGTTGCTATAGTTGCTATAAAATAACATAACTTATAACATAGTTATATTATAGTTAACTTATAGCATAGTTATGTTATAAAATAGCATACCATAACAAAACTATGAAGCTCATGGAGGCGGTTCAATACAAGGAATTTTTTGTCAGGCAATATACAGAGTTTTGTGTTACTTGTAGGCATCCGATGGATGCTTTATCTACTCTTGAATTTAAAATGTTTCCGTGATCTATTCTAGGGAGTATCCAAGCGTGGATCACAGTCCTTTGGGCTGACTGTGGTATCATCCTGATGATTTTTATTACCCACTTAAACATTGCAAAGCTAATAATTTTTACCAACTGTTTGGGTGCGGGCCAAAATTGGTCACAAATCAGCTCTGAACCAGCATCCTTGCAGAAAAGGAGTCTTTCATCCAATTGGAAAGACATGAAAACTCTATGACTAGCTCTTATAGTGTTTGCTTGGAGACTTCAGGGTTCAGCACTGGTCATTCGGAGAGACAGCACTGTGACAAATCCTAAATTGCCAGTTTGGGACAGGGTCTCAATTATTAAATCAGTTAGTGTTTCAGATACTGTTCTGAAAAGAAAAGAGAAAAGTTTTCTAGTGAGCAGGGGAGTTCATACCAGGGAGTTGGATAATTACCAAGCAGATCACCTGAGTCAGACATTTCAGTCCTCACAGAAGTGTACTCTGGGCCGTCCAGTTTTTCAGAAGATTTGTCACCACTTCAGTTCCCCTCAAATAGATGTTTTGTCCATTTGGCACAATTCTGTACTACCTCACTTCTCTTCAAGATTTCTAGATTCAGTGACTCTAGTGATAAATGATCTCCAGAATCCATGATCAAAAGTATTCTTTTTTGCATTCTTTCTCATCCCTTCATTCAGTGATTATTAGCGAAAATTCAGAGGGCGGAGGCAAAAATTATCCTTCCAGATTTACTAAGAAGACCATGGCTTTCTCTTCATCAATTGGCAATGGTCACGGAATGGGTTCTCCTCTGGTCCCTTGCCCTGTACCTCACCCTCCTCTTGCTTCTGCCTCTTACCAGCATCAGAGGTTGTTATTTTGGGGGTTGCAAGGAGAGGGCTTTAAATTTCAGGCTTAGATCTTCCTGTTTCTCTTTTCATTCAGGCACCCAAAAGACAGACCACCAATAAGTCTTATAATCATTATTGGACTTCCTTTAGTAAGTGGTATGCTCAGAATAGTGTTTCCCATTAAAATTTCTCCTCAGGTCATTTTACAGGTTTTTATTGAAAGACTTTGATGAACGTTTAACTGTCTCTACATTGAAGCTTCAATGGGCAGCTATTAAGGCTTGTTGTGCCCTTTGGGTCTATTTACCGTCAAGTAAGTCACTTTCTAAACATTTATTTTGAGGTTTTGAGTTGTTGAGACCAAATGTTAGGGAGTTGTCTTCTCCATCGGATCTTCATATGCTATAGTTAGCTTTACATAGTCCTCTATTTGAACCACTGAATGAGGATTCTGAACAAACCTTTAATCTTAAGGTCTTATTGACAATTACAAATGCAAGACATATGTGAGAATGACATGATCTTCTTTGTCATCATCCATATTTGAAGATTTTTAATAACAGGATAGTGCTAGGAAAGGGCGCTGCTTTTATTCCCAAAATGTATTTGAAGTTTCTTAGGGAACAGGGGGTGACGCTCAGTCCTAATCCTTGCAGAGAATCTGATTTGAAAACACATCTAATTGATTTGTTTTGTGCTGGTGTTCTTGCACAGGTCATTGGAATATAAAACAAGTGACAGGTTATTATTTAATTATTTTTGTCTTGCTCGACCAGGTTACAAGTCTTCCAAATTAACTCAATAGTTAGGCAAAGACTATTAACGCTTTACCTTACGGAACAGTAGGACTGAACATTCCTGGGTCAATTCAATCTTGTTTTTCAGGAACATGGTAGCACCATGAGTAGAGTGGACTGGAGTGGCCACCACTGATATTTGCCGGGTGACTATTTGGCCTTCCTCTTCTATATTTATTTCTCACTATAAATTGGACGTTGCAAAGATAATGAATTACTTTTAGGTACAACGGTTCTCTCAAAAGTTGTATGCAACAAGTTGAGTAAGTTGAAGGGTTTGTCTTTGGTAATTGCTGCAATAAAATGGGTGTAGCTTTACTCCTGTTTTTGTGGTATGTCTGCTTAACCGATATTTGTAGATCGTGATGAAGCGTGGGTGTATCCTATTTCGATTACTTACTGATAATTTTTATTAATCAGATTTTTACTTTCTCATTCCACTAAGGTATGTTTCCTCCATCCCCCTCTAGTATTGTCTTCATCAAATATCTGACATATTTTGGGCTTTGAATTGAGGGCCGGAAGTGACATTTAGCATTGAGAGGAAGGGTGGTGCAGGGACAAAGATTAGGATTAGAAATAGAAAAGGGCTTGGTAAAGGAGAAATGGAATAGAGTGGGAGAGCCTCATTAACTGAAGTTAGTAAGTATACTGGGTGGTACATGGAAGGAAGAATCAGAGTAACAGAGTAGTGGTCAGTACTCCAAATATTATGTGTTTCTCTTTCCATTACTAAACTCAGTAACAATAGGTACAAATGTTATCAATAATTATTATTTTTTTTTGTAGGCCACCACCTCTTTTTTTTTTTTTTTTTTTTGGTTTTTGAAGACCTTTATTATGCGGGAAGGTGTACATCATACAAAATATCCGTAAAGGCCCTCCGGGCCAGCTGAGCAGAGAACAAGCATGTAAACTACTAATTATATGACACAGCCATTTAGCCGGCAACCCGAGGGTCCGGCGGCAAATCTAACGTACATGCGTATGTAATCATCTGGTATCTAGTTACATACACAATAGATCTTGTGATTTTGTCATTTCTGTCCAAAGTGGTTATACTGTTTGCACCTAGCATTGGTCCCGTTATAGCAATCTCCCATGTCCCCGCAGACGGTCCGAGAGGCATTTGTAGTGAGCCGATAGTGGGGGGGGTGATTAGTATGCGATGTTTCACCAAGACCATATTCGCAATGCTGTCCATAAGTAGGCAAGATGTATGGTGGTATAGCTCACTGAGGCATAATAGTAGGCGAGTGTGCGCGGCGGGGTTGGTCTGCAGCCATTTCGGTCAAGGCTCAGATGGCCAGTGATGCAATGTCTGTGTTCCTTCCCAGTGTTAGTGTTGGGAGGTTGCAATGGACGTGGCCGTGGTTGGTAAGCCGCGCAGCGTGCCTTTAGTTAGCATGCGCGAGTGTGAGTGCAAGTCTACTCTTCACATGTCATGTAAGTGTCGTCGCGTCTCTGCAGAGTGTGAGTAGCGTATGGTCAGAAGGCATCGCTTCCCGATTGTGATGCGTTGCGTGTAGTATCCTCGGTCGGGTTGGGTAATGGGTCTGGTCGGGGAACATGACCAGCGAACAAACTGTCCCCTATGCCTATACAATGGCGGGGAAAACCTGGGGTAGGAAGGAGGGGGGGGGGAGGGGGGAAAGCGAGAGAGATCATCACGAGTTCTCATAGTTGGCCGCAACAGCGGAGTGGGGCGTAGCAGGGCATCTAGCACTGCGAGGTATGTAGTGGGGGGGTATCATTCCCTGGTTGGGGCATGCAGGTTCCGCCCGTGGGGAGCCATCGGAGTGCTAGCTAGTCCGTCATGAGGCGGTGACGTCGTCCATCAGCCCGATGGCCGTCCTCCTGCGGGGAGAGGGGGAGGGGGGGAGGCATCCACCTGTCAGCACCTACAGTCGTCCCAGGTAGGCTGGGGCAGTGGCAATGGTGGGTGTGCAGCGCTGCTTAGATGTCCAGCGTATTTCCGAAAATGTCCGGTGGCTGCGTCCAGCAGTGTAGGTCGTGTTGTCTGAAGAGGTGAGGGGGTGGGGGAGAGGGTGGCAGGGTCGCATTCGCTCCCGGGGGGGGCGAGTGGTGTTACTAGGGCAATGAGGTCAGTCTCCTCAAGCGATCCCCCGTTCTTGGCAGGTGCGCTGGAATGCTTTGAGGAGGTCATCCCAGAGCTGAGCGATAGGGAACTTCCTGAGTCCCGCTGTTTCCTCTCGGAGGAGCACCGTGCTCTCCGCCTGCGCCCAGTTGGAGAAGGAGGCGCGCCAGTGCCGGGTGTGGGGGGGGTCGCAGCCTTTCAATGTTTGGTAAGCAGGCGTTTGGCCGTTATGAGCCCCATGTCCCAAAAGCGCGCCCGCACTTTGTTTAGTTTCGTGTGTTTATACAGCCCCAAGATGCACACCTCCCACGTTTGCAGTAATTGTTCGCCAGTGCTGCGCGTAAGTAGCGTTATGACCTCGTCCCAGTATGCGTGAATGTCGGGGCAGTGCCACAGCATGTGCAGAAGGTCTGCTCCATGCAGGCAGCAGCGCGGGCAAGCGGCATCAGTGGTTGCAAAGTATCTATTTATCTTGTCGGGTGTAAGGTAAGCGTGCTGTAAGATATAAAACTGAATGATTTTAAAGCGGGGGTTGCGTGGGATGTATGTCGGTCCGGCCAAGATCTTCGCCCATTCTTTATCAGTCCAGGCCTTTCCCCTGTCTGTCGCCCACTTATCTCGTAGCGACAATGTGGGTATCTGCGAGTGCATCTGCAGGGCCTGCGCCAGCCAATGGATTACGTGTGAGCCGTTCCCCATAACATGCAGATATTGCATGAAGCTGTACATCGGTAGTTCTTCCGTCATGTCTCCCCAGGATGCAGTGAGTGTGCGTAAGAGAGCTGCGTACAACAGGAACTGGCCTGCCGGGAGTTCCGTGCTAGCGGCAAGTTCCGCAAAAGTGAGCAGTGTTCCATCGGTGTACAGGTCACCCAGAGTGTCCACTCCTGCCTGTGTTCAGTTAGCCAATCTGGTCACAGTCAGTGCGTCCGTTGGTCCCGGAGTGCCCAGGATAGGCAGTGCTGGAGCGTATGGCTTTGTTGTCCGGGTGAATCTCAGGCAGCGCAGGAAGCATTTGCGCGCCACAGCCAGGTGCAGGTGCGCGGGGCAGGGGGTTCGGGTCATCGGGTGGAACAGCCAGCAGATTTGCGTTTGCGTCCAGGCAGCAGTGGTTGAGGCAGTGTCATCGAGGTGTTTGCCGCTGAGCCACCCCGACACCCACTGCATCTGTGCCGACAGGTCATATAACTCCATGTTTGGCACCGCCAGGCCTCCCAGCTCCGTAGGCATGTAGAGTTTGGTCAGCGCCACGCGGGGTCGGCCCGAGTTACAAATGAGGTTGCGTAGCATAACCTCCAGGTCTCGAAATATTTTATTCGGCACGTACGTGGGTATATTGGCGAAGTAGTACAGTAGCCTAGGCAGCACTATCATTTTAGTGAGTGCTACGCGGCTCGGTACGTTGAGGGATAGGGTGTTCCAGAATTTAATCTGCGCCCGTACCGAGGCGATGGCCCTCAGGAGATTCTCTTCTAAGACGTCTAGTGGGTTTCGATATATTCGTATCCCCAGGTAGCGGAACGTAGTGGGATGCCACTGCAACCTACCTCCGCCTAAGCGCACATCGCACTCCGGCGTTTCTGGGCTGAAGGAAAAAGCCCCCGATTTGGACCAGTTAACTCGCAACCCTGACATCTCTTCGAAGGTTCGAAAGATGTCTGCTAGGGAGTCAGGGATGTCCGTTATGTCTCGGACGTACAGCAGTAAGTCATCGGCGTACAGCGACACTGTGTGCAGCCCATCCGCCAGTGGGATCCCCCACTTAGGCCCCTGGGCCCTGAGGAGTTTAGCCAGGGGTTCCATGGCCAGGGAGAACAATAGAGGCGACAGGGGGCAGCCCTGTCTGGTGCCTCTCCGTACCCGGATGGCATCCGAGAGTAGTGTGCCCGTGCGGAAACGTACTTTTGGTTTGTCATACAGCAGGCCTACCATGGCTTCATAGCCTCCTCCCAGTTGGAACTTTTCCAGTACTGCTCCCAGGTACGGCCATTCAACCGAGTCGAAGGCCTTCTCTAAGTCTAAGATCAGGCATCCTGCTCTGGGCCACTGATGGGTGGCATACTCCTGAATTCGGAAAAGGCGGCGGATATTGTGGGAGGTGTGGCGTGTTGAGACAAAGCCGTTCTGGTCGTGGTGCACCAGGCGGGGCACATGGGGGGCCAGTCTCCGAGCTAGTGTGGAGGCCAATATTTTATAGTCCGTGTTTAACAGCGCCAGTGGGCGGTAAGAGCCCATCCGTGTGCAGTCCCTGTCAGGCTTAGGGATGGAGATCAGGGTCGCTTCATTCAGCGTTAAGGGTAAGGCTGCATCCTCCGCTGCCGCAGCGTACATCCTCAGAAGTTCTGGGATCAGTATATCCGAGCCTGCTTTATAAAATTCGGCCGGGAGCCCGTCTGGGCCCGGGGATTTGCCGTTAGATAAGTTAAAGACCGCGTCGCGTACTTCATCAGGTACAAGCGGGGCTCCCAGCTCGTCCTGTTGCGTAGCAGTCAGCTGTGGCATGAGCAAAGGGGAGAGGTAGTCGACAATGTCCGCACTTGTGCGCACCAGTCGGGAGCGGTATAGAGCTTCATAATGGCCGGTGAATGCATCATGTATCTGGTGTTGTGAATACAGTGGGCCCTCCCCCTCTACATGTATTTCTGTCACTGGGGTCGAGCGGGCCTCCTGTGAGATCAGCCAGGCCAGCAGCTTACCAGGTCTGTCACTCAAATGATGTGTCCTCGCCGAGTGTGCGGCATAGTTGATGTCGCGGAGTCGCTCCAGCAGGCCCGCGTGTTCTGCGCGCGCCCCCTGTAGCGAGTCCGCACCACCGTCCACGGCCTCCCCCTCTCTGGCGAGCAGGTCCGATTCCAGCCTGGTCAGTTCGCTCTCTAGGTGTTGTCGCATGAGGCCTTGCATCCTCAGGCAGTGTCCTCGGATCACCACTTTAAAGGCGTCCCACTCCACCTGGGGGGTAGATGCCGTGCCTGCGTTATCTTCAAAGTACTAGGAAGTACGTGTAAGGAGGGATTCGCGGAAGGCCGCGTCAAGCAGGAGCGCTGGTTGTAGGCGCCAGGTGGGTATGGGGGGGCGCGGGCGGTCCCAGGCCATGGATAGAATGTGTGGGTTATGGTCTGAGTGCGTGCGGCCCATGTATAATGTGTCGGTCACGAGGGGTAGGAGCTCAGTGGACACCATGAATCTGTCCAGACGGACATGCAAATCGTGTGCGCCAGAATAGTATGAGTAGACCCGTGTCCCAGGGTTGTGTGACCTCCAAGCATCATGTAGACCCCACTGTTCTGCCCATTCCAGTAGCGCCTTCGTGGCGCCGGGTGTCGGGGCGCCTATGGGGGGTGGAGAGGAGCGGTCTAATGTAATGTCTAGCGTGCAATTATAGTCTCCACCTAGTAGCCACGGGGTCGCGTGCCAGGCCGCCATTGCTGTGGAAAGGCGCACTAGGAAGTCTGTGATTTAATCAAAAGGAGACTAGCTCATATTTATTTAAGATTACAAAAACAAGAAGACTCTGGTATGTTTCATCACGGAGTGGGAACACCTGGTGAGTGTGTTCATAAAGCCCTCACCCACCAACCTAGTTGGTGGCATGCTTCATCATCGGGCCCACCCAGTAGCACCTAGCGTGCTCCGGGTGTGCTTCAACGCCTGACTACAGCGGAGCTGGTATTTTGCTGAGTGTGCAGTGAAGATAGTTAAGAAAGTGATGTTAAAACGGCTAGGCGGGGGTCCCAGTACCCGAGGGTAAAATTAGACTTTAATACCTGGGCCTCCGTCAGCGGTTAAAATAAGGCTAGGGGATGTAAGTGGCGAGTTACGACCTCTCACATCCAATGGGTCAACATGTTTCAGCATGTTTCAGCCAGTGCCTTATGACTAAGCTGGCTTTCTTCAGGACCTAAATAAAAGGGGTGTGTGTAAATAAACTAGTGGGAGTGTGGTTTTAGACTATGTGTCTACACGCCCTAAAGTGTATCTATGTGTCTCAAGACCACCTGTACATATAACATATAGGGACAAAAGACAAAACATACAAGGAGAAAATATAGAGTCATTCGGATGTACAGAGTCGTGCACATCTGATAGCCGGCACTATAGCGGATTCATGTGGGCTAGGAAGTCTCCCTGGTCAGTGTTAGGAGCGTACAGTGATGCCAGTACTACCCGCTGCCCATCTAGCCTGCCATGTGTCGCAACAAACCTGCCTTCTTGGTCTATCGTAGTGTCTGTAGCTGTCCAGGGGGTCCCAGGTCTTATCCATATCAGTGCGCCACGGGCGTAGGAGGAGTATGTAGTGGCATAGAGCTGCCCGCGCCATTTGCGGTGCAATGCTAGAACCTTTGTCTTGCTCAAATGTGTTTCCTGTAGCAGTGCAATGCCTACCTTGTGTCGTTTTAGATACGAGTAAATCTGGTAACGCCTAGCTGGTGTATGCATTCCCCTGACGTTCCAAGTGCATATTCGTATCTCAGCCATAGGTTCCGTATGTGTAGGCTCCCCCTACCCTCCCATGAGTCAGACCCTCAGGCAGAGTTTCCCGTCGGGGCCGGTGTCCCGCCCCCTGCACATAGTTGCCCCAAGGTCGCAGTACAAATTGTGGTGATCTCCAGTGGTGCGGAAGGGTAGGGAATGGGGGGGAACATATAGCCACAACATGGCAACATAACCTGAAATGCCAAAAGGTCGGCTGCACAACATGTCGCCGTCCAAACGCTCAAGTGAGCTCGTAAACTATACAGTTCTAGGGGGTATCTTGTGGTTTACGCTACAACAACGGAAAGTACAAAGTAGTCTGTAGGGCTTGCGGCTTCCCCCCCGGGTGGGGTGATGAGGCCGTTGCTGCCGGGCAGGTGCGTGGGCCTTGTCCCACCGTGCTTGGGCTGCGGCGCTCTCGGTCTTCAAGTGGTGGGAGCGAGGCTTCCGGGAGTAGGTCCGCTTCCCCGGATGGCCCAGGTGATGGCAACTGGTGTGTGCAATGTTATAGAGTAAGTGTCCACCTCTGGGTGGTGAGCATTCGGGCAGTGTGTATATAGGAAGCACAGTACCTGGCTGAAGTCCAAGTTGAGCAGTGTCAATCAGCGCATAGCTGTGTAGGCCTCTACCTGCGAGGGAGGGTCCCATGAAGCACCTGCGCAGTCACGTTCGTGTCAGTGCAAGAAATCAGGTGGTTGCCCGGACCAGATCAGCCAAATAGGTCAACAGTCTGAGGAGTGACATCCGGAAGATCATCAGTGCGTTGGGAATCCGGCAGACCATAAATTGCCTCATCATCGCTCGGAGGGGGCGCCGGGCTGTTGGTCGGGGCAGGTGACTGAGCCGGGGTATTGCTGATTTCCGTAACGCTACAGAGAGCGTTTTGTTGTCCTTGTAGCATCTTGTGTGCCGATGGAGAGTGAGCTGGTGAGTCTCGAGCTTGGGGAGGTGCAGGAACCCCGCGTCGGCGGCGCCGTCGTGCCCCCCTTTCTGCGTTCCATGGTAGCAGTCCCCTGCGCCCGCCTGGGTACGTCAGGCATATTCTCATCGAGCCAGGCCTCAACCTCATCAGGGTTCATGAAAAAGTGTGTCCTATCTTTCGCCACCACCCGTAGTTTGGCAGGAAAGAGCAGTGAGTATTTGAGTCCGGCCTGTCGCAGTCGTCTCTTCGCTTCCAAGAAGGAGTGTCTTTGTCGTTGCACCTGCACGGTGTAGTCCGGAAAGAACATGACTGTGGCGTTGTCTATCCTGATCTCGCCTAGCCTCCTTGCCTCTCGCAAAATTGCATCTCGGTCCCTGTAGTTGAGGACTCGGAGGATGACAGGCCTGGGGTTCGAGCCAGCAGAGAGGGGTTTCGTTGGCACCCGATGGGCACATTCTACCACAAAGTGGGGCAACAGCGTGTCTTCTGGCATCAGTTCACGTAGCCAGTCTTCCACCTTTTGCGTGGGGTCCATCCCTTCCCATTTCTCCGGAATGCCCACCAAGCGGATGTTGTTTCTTCTTGCCCGCCCTTCTGCATCCTCCGCGCGGTCTTCCAAGAATTCCACTCGGTTTAGGAGGTCTTGAATGTGCCTATCTGATTGGGTCACCTTCGGTTCCAGCGTTGTCATCGTGCTTTCCAGTGTTGTGGTGCGTTCCTGCAGTTTTTTGTGGTCAGCCCTGAGGTGGGTCAGGTCAATTGCTACACTGTCTATTCTAGTTTCCAAGGAAGTGCGCGTCTGTTGGAGGGACTCTTCCATCCTCTCCATTGCTGCCAGGACGGAGTCCAGCTTCGAAGCCACGTGGTCGGCGTCCATCTTGGGTGATGACTTCGGTGTCTTCCCCTTCACCGATGCATTCCCCGTTCCGGTGCGTGTCATCACCCCTCCAGACATATGGCAGGCAGTGCGCACAGGCAAGCTTGCGTCCGTCTAAGTGAGCTCAGGGGGGCAGACGATGTCGCATCTGAAGTGTGTCTTACAGGTCAGATGACCAGGGCGGTGTCCACGGTGCCAGTCCGCTAGTGTGGCCGTCCCTCGGCGCGGCGTAGAAATAGGGCTCATTCCGAATAGTGGCAGGCCTACGCTCAGGCGTCCAGGTGTCCTGTGCCGCTCCGCTAGGCCTCTGGGTCCCAATCGTCTCCCCAGCGCCCACGTGGCTGCCCCTCCGTGCGTGTGGCAGTCTGGTGCCAGGGTCCTGTGGTGCAGCGGGTCGTGTTTTGTATTAGGTCCGGATGCTAATCCGGTCTAGGGATTGAGTGATTCCGCCGCACCAAGCCGTTATCTGAGGCCTCCCAGGGTAGCCGTCTCCGCTATGGGGCCTCTCAGGGCAGTGCTGCTGCTGGTGTGTGGGGGTGCTGAATACCTCCGTAGTTTCACTCTGGCAGCGTCCCCTCGGTATGTGGTGCACAGCTCCCTCTATGTGGGGGGGAGGGGGGGTGACGAGCCGAGGCCCCGGCCCGAGTACTCACTGCGTCCTCTCAAGGTGCCGTAGGTTCCAGAGTCCCCAGCCGGTGATGTCGATGGGTGGCAGCACGCAGCTATGACGGGGGAGAAGGAAGCAGGGTCTGGTCGCTCCCCAGCGCCGTCTCCGTGTCTCAGCCCAAAGCGCCTTCGAGGGAGTCGGGTGTTCGCTTTCGCTCCTCCGCGCTCCTGCAGGCCTGCTTCCTCCAATTTCAATCTCCGTCAGGCCCCAGCCGCTTCCGGCTCGCCGTCACCCCCGCCGAGATTCTCCAGGGCTAGGTGTGTGGGGGCGGTAAGTATGCTGTGGTTATCGCTGGTGTGTCCCCCGCTGTCCACGCCCGTTAGGTATCGGGCCGTTTCCGGAGGATCGCAGCTCGAGGCCCAGCAGCCCGTGAGAAGCCTCGGCTTCGCGTGATTCCGTCCCCAGCCGGGTCGCGATCAAGCCAGCCACGTTGGCGCCACTGGCCTCGGTGTGGAGCCCCGCAGCCGATCTTGGTGAAATTCGGCCTGAGTGCTGTCCAGGGATTCGGGCAGGTCCGTTAGCAGTTTCAGGCCAAACAGGATGAATTTGGCCGGATAAATGACCCGGGGTAGGGGAGCTCAGGCAGGAGCTCTACCCAGGCACGTCTTCTCCCATTGCGCGCTAAACCACGCCCCGTTCAAATGTTATCAATAATAATAATAATAACTACACTAATGTAGTACACACTCTTATTTGTCTGGTCTTTAAGCGTTAATAACAAATGTTAGTTATTACTCAATACAATAGTACTCATATTATCAACCTCAGCGAAATACCGGTTGAGATTCAAACCTGTGACTTTAAGGTGAACAACAAAATATACAATGGATGCATTTGTCCACGGAGCTGCCTTACTGCTAAAAGCTGCATTTCCCAAAACCTTGGAAATATTTATTGCAAATAAAATCACTTGTCATCAATCAGCCAGTCTTTCAGTCCTGTCACTGAATGTCTCCTCTCTAGTTGTATTCGCATTTCTCTGCAGCTCAGTAGAAATATGTGTGTTTTTGTAGCCTCCACAAAGAAAGCTGTTATTGCGAAGATTTTCCCTACCTTTTGTGCACACTAAGGTGGAGATGTACTAAGATTTTGCGCTGTGTTTGCATCACAACCGTGACGCAAATCGGCGCACATTTTCTTTTCCAATTTACTTTCCAGCACTAAACTTGTTTAGAGCTGGAAATAACGGAACAATAACACAAAGCAGCGCTACATCTCCTTTGCATTACTTTGCACCATGTGGGCATACCAAGGGTGGAGCATGAGCATTCCCATGCAGCCACCCAAGGTTTCTCACCGTAAACCCAATTTACTAAGTAAAGTAGATTGGGTTTAGCGTGTGAAAACTGTGCCCTTTTTAAGTAGGTGCAAGGAAGGAGAAATGCTTTAATTTCTCCTTCCTTTTCCGACTTTAAAAAAAATAAAAAATGATTTATTCAAGTCAGCAGAAAAAAAGACAATGCAAACATGCACAATAATGATGTCAGCAATCCACAACTGCCAGCGTGCACTGATATGTCACTGGTGAACATACACGTGAGCTCCATGAAAATGTTCCCAAATACATTACTTATCTAAACACCTAGTGGCTACACCCATCAGGTTCCATGTCTCTGGGAATAACATGCGCCGCACCTCAACAACCCTCATTCCACACATTGCCTCTCATCCCATCTGGTTCAGAGAAATTAAACAGCTGAATACTACTAATCTACTGCATTATAAAGTCAAACATAATTGTGTGTAGAGCGAATATATTGCACAAACGGATCCCAAAAAACCCTAGGTCTGGAGGCCTGTGGCAGTTCTTCGGCATATGTCTCGGGCGTCTCTTTGCAGTATGTCATGTCAGCCACCCAATTTTGATACTTTGGTGGGTTCCTGCCCCTCCAGCGTAGGGCTATTCGTCTTTTGGCTAGCAACAAAGCCACAGCCAGGAGCTTACGTCTCCAGGCCAGCCGTAGCTTGAACATCCCTAGCAGGCAAACCAGCGGCTGATTAGGTATTTACTCTGCCAGCATTAGAGTCAGTGCCTCCGTCACTTCAGTCCAGTACTTTTGAAGCTGTGGATACGACCATGCCATGCGTAAGAAGTCTGTACTGGTTCGCCGCACCTATGACATTTATCGTCTACTCTTAGCCCATATTTCCTTTTCCAACTTTGCATGTGTGCTGCACTGTACAGCACTCATACAAAGAGGGAAAAGGTTTGAAGTGAATCACAGCATAATATTATGTACTGGAAGGGTACCCTTCCAGAACTAAACCTATGCTAGACTCACGGAAACACCCTTGCACCATGGCGCAGAGGCGTCTCCGTGTCGCACGGCAGCTGATTTCAGCACCGCCACTAGTGAGAGGGGAGGAGAGGGGAGGAGAGGGGAGGTGAGTGCCCTATTTTAGTAAATTGGGCGCTCTCATCCTCTCCTTTTAATGTAGTGCAGCGCAGCATTTGCGGCTTCTGCAGTGAGGTACTTGAAAAGTACATAAATCTCCCCCTACGTTTTCAATTACAAGCGTACTGGAAAATGTTATGTGTAGTAATTCTGGGTATTGTTATTTATTGGTTGCTCTTAATAACAATGAACTATGGAGGACTTGTAATTTAAGTTTTGTTATGTGTTAGATTTTTCTACTTTTTATATTGTTTAATTCAACATCTGTTTGGCATTCTTTGTCTCTCCTGTTTCTTTTCTGTGGCAGCACCACACAGGTTTATTGGTCACAAAGAACCTTGGACTTTTTCTAGTCAACTTTATGGCTACTGTGGCTCTATCCTGGTGGACAGAGGACACATTTACTTTGCTACTAGCTGGACACATTTTCTACAATACTTGAGTGTCACATTCTTTCTGCAGTAGGACCCCAGGTATCATGAGTGAGCACTCAACCTGCAATTCTGCTCTCAAGAGGGCATGAGTGCCCACGTGCATGCTCGATGACTTCCAGAGACAGAATCATAGTGCAAAAACAGAAACGCTTTAAAAAAATACATATATATATGTAAGGAGGTTGAATCTGTGGAAGCGGAATTGGAAGAACTGGGGGAAAATGAGGCTATCATGAAGAAGATGAGGGATGAGATGGAGTCTCGGCTCCTCAAGGAGGAGGATATAATAAAGAAGCGCAAAGCTTTTAAATTTGAAAGAGACAGGTTGGATTATTTGAATGGCCACATTTTTACCTTTGCTCGAAAATTCGAAAATGCAGCAAGCCAGTCGGGTACTGGCAGCCGTGGGAATACGACAAAGGGTAATACGAGCTCAATTTCATCTGTCAGTTTGAGTTCCACAGAAGGCAGTGATGCAGATGGAGAACAACGCAACACTCCGGTGGGGTTTACCGCACTAACACCTGCACAGGAGGTGAGTCGCCTGTGCGAGGCCAGGCGAGAAACTCTGAGACCGAGAGTCAAATTCACACAAGCAGGAAAAGTGCAAACCGCAGGCGGGCAGAACGACGACGACGCCACAAGGAGAAGTGGTGGAGCAAAGAAAAACCAACGGAGATAGCCGAACAAGAAGCGGGGCAACCAACAGGGACCCCCTCAATAATCAATCTGACAAATACTATCCTGAGCCCTAAAGAAATGAAAATCTTGGGCTTGGGACTCTCTTTTTGTCCGCCATGATCATTTGACTATGCGGGCACACGTATGGATGCCTACAGATTTGTCAGAAAACTCAAACTGACTAAATTTCACCGTCTCCGACCAAACAAAAAGGTCATTGAAAATACACCATCGAGTCCCTTGTTATTATCAGCAGGAGACGCTCCCTCCTTCGAAGATATTTGGGAGTTACAAATGAGCAAGGTGAGACTGTGATTACTACTGTGTCAAACACCATCACTGGGTCAAATGTTTCCCGGACACCGTTCAAGCCCAAATCCACCTTTAACCCCATCTCTCTTCATGACAATTTGGACATATATCAGGACCTAATGGCAGAGGATCTTAAAAAACTATATGTCAATACCAACAAAAAGAGCCAAGCCATTGCAAGACAGAACCAGTGCTATAATCTTTTGATTAAAAAACTGAAATCAAATGATAATTTGGTAGTAAAGTAGGCGGACAAGGGGGACAATATTGTCCTTTGGGGTCGTGACAAATACTTAGCGGAAGCTGAAAAACAATTGAGCGATGTGGCCTGCTACCGCAAAACGAACATCACTTCAATCAAAACGGCCTGGAATGATCTCAATGCTAAACTCACTGGCTGGCGCAGTAGTGGATTAATCACTTTGGATGAACTAAAGTTCCCAAAGAAAGAATTCCCTGTTATACCCACTTTTTACCTTTTGCCAAAGGTCCACAAAGATTCTCTTGTTCCACCTGGGAGGCCAATAATATCGGCGATCAACAGTGCAACTGAAAACTTATCAAGGTACATTGATTTCTTTTTACAGGAATGGGTTAAAGGATTGAACTCTTATATAAGAGACACAACTGACTTCTTGTGTAAACTATCTCAGGTATGCTGGAATGAGAACTATATATTGATGACACTGGACATATGTTCTCTTTATACCTCTATAAGGCATATGGATGGTTTAAAGGCGGTGCAGTTCTTTCTAGATAAACGTCCCTTGTATAATGCACAACACAACAGAATGCTTATGGGGATGTTGAAAATATGTTTACAACAAAACTTCTGTACATTCAGTGGCCAAGCCTATCAACAGCTCAGAGGGGTAGCCATGGGGTCTTGCTTCTCCCCCAGCTTCGCATGTCTACACATGGGGCTGTGGGAGGAGCAGACCCTTATGGGACAGCACAGAACAACTGTTGAACAACATGTAATACTGTACCTCAGATATATAGACGATCTGTTTTTTGTCTGGAGGGGCTCAGAGGAGAGTGCTGTTGACTTTGTTGCTGAACTGAACGTCAATGACTTAAACTTACAGTTTACTTCAACTATAAGTGACCATTCAGTGAATTTCCTGGATGTGGAAGTGTATGTTGATAAGAACAAACTGGAGACCAAACTACACAGAAAGGTTACCGCCGGTAACACCTTGTTACATGCCTCCAGCAATCATCCTCGCCATCTTATTCGCAGCATCCCCTATGGTGAGATGCTGCGCATAAAGCGCATTTGTAGCACAGATAATGAATGTAAGTTAGCCCAAAACATGTGCAAAATGCGTTTTTTGGAGAGAGGTTATAGTCACAAAATGATAGATGAGGCTATAAGAAAAACATTAAAACTGACTCGAGAACAACTATTGGGTAATTGTCCTGACATTGGTAGCACAGTTGATACCAAAGCTGTAACCAATGAAAAAGTGCAGTGCAGGGCAATTGTTACCTTTAGTCAACAGCATGCTGAGATTCGCAGGATCTTTTCAAAAAACTGGAATTTGGTAAAAGGGGATCCTGTGATTGGGGATCTAGTGAAAAATAGACCCGAGATCACCTTCAGGAAGTCTCCTTCATTAGGCAGTGCGATTGTCAGCAACACCCTGGACGTCCCCAAGAAATGGTGGGAACGGATTACAGGTTTTAAAAAATGTCAGGTCTGCAAGGCCTGTAAGCACGCCATCAATAAAACCCATTTTTTAAGTCCCTTCCATGATACACCGATTGCTATCAAACAAAAGCTGGGATGCAAAACTGAATTTGTGGTGTAAATATTACTGTGCCCGTGTGGCTTACAGTATGTTGGGAGTACTCGTCATCCTGCCCACAAGCGCATTCTACAGCACTTGCGTGCAATCTCAGGGAAAGATCAGTCCTATCCAGTAGCGAGACATTTTGAGAAATGCCACTGAGCAATCCAGACCTGCTAAAATATTATCTGGTGGACTCTGTTCTACCATTGAGGAGGGGAGGAGATAGAGATGGTAAATTACGTCTCTTAGAAACACGATACATCCTCGAACTCAATAGCAAGCAGCCTGGGGGACTTAATTGCAGTGAAGATCTCTACACATGTTTATGAATTGGTGTTGAGATATATAATATACCTTGTTGGCGTGAGTGTATTCGATGAGCTGTGTGACATCTTTTCATATTGACTTATTTGGTAGCCTGATCATTAATGAAATTTTATAAGCAACAGATTAAATTTTATTTCACTGTCACTTTAAGTAATGTTTAAACCGACGACCCCCAAGGAAGTAAAAAGTAATAAAAATATAGGAGATAGATCTTTAGATGGAGGGTCTATATTGCCATTACCCACTGTGGTATAATTTGCACTGAACCATGACATATATTCAACTTCAATGTACTGCCTTAGAGAGTTATGCACGGCAAAATCTTAGTGTTATTTAAAACTGTAATATATATAAAGTTAAATTTTGGGATGAAATAGGCCTGCTTTATGGGTTTCTTATTAAGAAAACTGACTGTAAATAATACTTTGTTGATTTGGTGTAAATATATGAATTATGGATATTTTCTCAAAGAAACTACATTTTTTTAGAATTATTCTTATAATTTTGTATATATGCCTGTCTATAGCTTTAAAAACAACATGATGTTAACGGTAGTGAATATATGTACATAATGATTTGATGTAATATGGTCAGAGCACACAGCTCGAGTTATGAATATTGCAATAATATGGCACTGCGCCCTCTATTCCTTCTTGAATAGGTGAATACCACTTTAATTTGTAAAGGATGTACCACTGATCATGTGACCATCTATACTACTTATGTCACTTCCTTTCTTCTCTACATGACATGTGATCAAGCCTCGGCTGAGGCGAAACGCGTCATGGCGACTGGTGGGCTGTTATTCACTAATAAACAGCACTGAAAACGAGAGCACGGAGTTTGTGGCTTTTCTCAACGTTCGTTATCAGCGTGAGCGCAAGCTAAGTTGATTCCGGACTTTTTGAATATATATATATATACATATATATATATATATACACTGAAAAAACAATAAGTTTTACACCAGTTATAGTTAGCTGAACATTTTACTCATACAAAACCATTGAAATTCCCCCGTTATAGTTAGTTGTATTCACTATACCTCGCACGCCCACAATCCACTGCTGATGATGTCACATATTAAATCATTCATGACATGGTCAGTGACATCACTGATGACATCACTGATGACATCTCAAATGACATCACTGATGACATCACTGATGACATCATCCATGTGACAATGAAATACACCACATCACTCACTCGTATAATATTTCTTCACTCACTGTAAAATAAAAAGTGCCATATTTCAAACTATTGACACACCAATAGTCATTTCTAAATACCCACTCAGTGATTCATAGATCTATACACACATCTAATCACTTACCTATAGATTCAGTGTTATATGTAGAGAATAATTAACAGAACACTAACAAATATACTTATACGCCTATTTCAACATTACACACCAGCACACATTGTATTCACTTATAAAGACATCTTATTGACTTATGCAAACAATGGATCATACTTACATTTACTCACCTACACACTTATACAAACACCACTTCATCTATTCATCTATTCACTTAGTGTGTTATAAAATGACTATTAAAAATATACAGATATCCATACAGTGACTCATACAATCACTAAGTCTTAGGCTCACTTAATTAGATATAACTGTAACATATACTGCTTTTTTTTCAAATGTAATGGAGATATACTATTGAGAGACATAGTTCATCACCACTACAACAATAAACATATACACTCACTGAAACAAGTGTTATAACATGTAGTCCTAACCTCATTTACCTACTGAATGAATTATTCACACATTTTTGGGCAATTACACCCCCCCACCAAACCACATAGACATTAATTTACCCATACAAAAACTCAGTTAAGAAATCAATAACAAATATAGTCTTTAATATACCAATTAAGACAAAGCAATAAAGACTTTCACACAGTTTAATAACTACACATTATATATAGTGAGACTCTACAAATTAGTCAAGGAAACAATTGATGACACTGTTACTCAATCCACCATTCATATATTTATATTTATATATCCACTCATTCTTCAATGCAAAGTAGTGTATTTATAATACATATTTAAATATCAAAGCAAACCACATTCACTGGATGATGTTATCAGTGATGTCATCAGGGATGTCACTGACCATGTCATGAATGATGTAATATGTGACATCATCAGCAATGGATTGCGGGCGCGCGAGTTATAGTGAGTACAACTAACTATAACGGGGGAATTTCAATGGTTTTGTAGGAGTAAAATGTCCAGCTAACTATAACTGGTGTAAAACCTATGTTTTTTTCAGTGAATTTTTAAGGTTTTTTAAATGCTAATTCCTAACTATAACATGTGTCAAACCTATTGTTTTTTAAGTGAATTTCAAAGGTTTTTTGAATGCTAATTCCTAACTATAACGTATGTTAAACCTATGGTTATTTCAGTGAATTTCAAAGGTTTTTTAAATGCTAATTTCTAACTATGACGTGTGTGAAACCTATGTTTTTTTCAGTGAATTTACAAGGTTTTTTAAATGCTAATTCTAAACTATGACGTATGTGAAAGCTATGATTTTCTAGTGAATATCCAAGGTTTTAAAAATGCTAATTTCTGTATCAATTTTTATATTTTATATATATTTATTTTTCAACAAACTGCCTTTGTATATTGTAATACATTGACTATATCCTGTAATATGCAACAGCACATCTAGTTTTTATGATTTGCATAAAGCTGAACAGTATACTCTACATCTTCAATCCACATATAAACAGTCAAATTTGCACCTCGCCAATTTTTTTATTTTTAAAAAAGGGTTTTTTTGCCCTTTGGGGTCCTTCAGGAACCCCTGACAAGGCCTGGGGGTCAGGGAGTCTCTAACCTGCCTCATTTTCACGTTCTCCACTATTGTTTTTGAGTGACTTTTGCCTCGAGGGTGTGTGCACCGTGGGCGAACCTCGCGATTTTTTTGAAAAAAATAAAATGTTTTTTTTGCCCGTCGGGGTTCTTCAGGGAACCCCTGAGAAGGCCTAGGGGGTCAGGGAGTCTCTTCCTTGCCTCCTTTTCATGTTCTCGACTTTTGTTTTTTACTCTCTTCTGCCTCATACACAAAATGGCGGCTAAAGGGTGAGAGCACCGTGCGCGCACCTAGCGATTTAGAAAAAAATAAAAAATGATTTTTTTGCCCTTTGTGGTCCTTTAGGGACCCCTTGAGAAGGCCTAGAGGGTCAGGGAGACTCTACCCTACCCCCTTTTCACGTTCTCCACTTTTAATTTTCACTCTGTTTTGCCCCGGGAGGTGCGCGCACTGTGAGCGCACCTCGGGATTTTTCTTTTAAAATAAACATTTGTTTTGGGCCTTCGGGGTCCTACAGGGACCCCCTGAGAAAGCCTAGGGGTCAGGGACTCTCTACCCTGCCCCCTTTTCATGTGCTTCACCTTTATTTTGCCCTCTTTGTTGCCTCGCGCTGACAAAATGGCGGCCAACACTTCCTGGTTTCCACTGATTTGAATGTTGACAGACGTCTAACAGCAAATCAGAATTCCGCTCACTCACAATGGTGCGCGCACGGTGCGCACTTATAGATATATACAATTTTTCAAATTCGATTTTCTCAACAACTACTGGAGGGATTTACACCATTTAAACAAAAGGGCGATCTGCGAATCAGACTCAGAGGACTGTGGAAAGGCCTCCAAACCCAATTCCACAGATAAACCAGGAACAAAATAATAAGACCCTTAAGCCTCCTGCTTTAAATGTCAACAGGAATCGGGATAGGGGACCCCTCGACAACAGATTTTCCGTTAATTTGCCCCCCGAGGTTAGCCCCTTCGTGGTTGTGATGACCGGAGTACCAGAACTGGCTGATTCAGCCACAGAATCCAGTTGGTCATTAAAAAATATGGTCCAACACTGGTTAAATTCGAACCGCCCACTACCGCCCATCTGGTCGAGTAAGATCCTCATGGTCCGCAGGGCCCCTTGAGTGGGGCATGGAAGGAAATCGATTCAGGGAAACTGTGTCATTGTCAATTTTGAAGACCCTCGAACAGTTGATTATATTTGCTCATGGGGACAGGCTGGTATAAACAATGGTATAGGAACACAACATCTTTCCTTCTTCTATCCATCCAGAAACTGTAATGGACCGTCCCGCGAGGGAACTTGGCACACAGTGGGCCCCCGTTATCGGGGTGGAGACTGGGAGGAGTGGGGAGGAAATTTTGCCAGGAATCGGTCCAGAGAGGCCCCTTTCTTGGATGGATGGAGTAGTAATCCCATGACGAATAGATATAGCTGCCTAGAGATGGTAGATTGACCACCATTGATGGAGAAAACAGGGGAGAAACTATGAGAGAAATTAGGGGAGAACTTAGATCTGAACCCCCCCAGTGGGTGGTATCCCAATGAAGGACCCCCAAGCCCTAAATGTTATCTCTCAGAACTTTCCCATCCCGGAACAAGGAATCTACAAGTATATAGGGGGAGTAGAAGAAAGACCCCTGGATACCTTAAAGTTGCTAGATTGTGTACCACCAAATATCGTCGAGGACTGTGACCGTAGTAGAGATGAAGACCTAGTGTCGCATGAGTATGTAGACCAGGGTAATATAATTAACACATGTTCACTCCACCAGCAAGGATGCAGTAACCCGACCCTCAATCTAGTAAATATAGAGGTAATAGATGCTACATTTCGGGATAGGGATATTATCCCCGAGGCAGGGACACAAAACGATAGACGAGGGTATAATCTAGCAAGTTGGAACATCGCGGGTTGGAATAACAAACTAGGTGTCCTGGGTTGGAAAGAAACTTTGGAATCTCACAACATCTTATGCCTGCAGGAACATGGAGTGTAGACGACATCACCTATGACGGTTATGTCGCTTATAACCTCCCAGCACAAGGCTCGAACATGGGTAGAGCTAAAGGGGGCTTACTTATTTTGCTTTCTGTTAACCTTCCTGTGCATGTTATAAGATATGTCATGATTGGAAGTTACGCCCAATTGTTGTGGTTGAGATATAAGAACGACTGTAATGTCCTACTGATTAACTTCTATAATAACTTGCCTGACTCTATGCGAACGACCGCGGTTAGCGAGGTCGTTAAGACTCTGGATGGGATTGTTCGGGCCAATCACGTTAACTTTGTATTTTTGTGGGGTGGGGATTTTAATATTCCATTGTGTCCCTTATCATTGACGAAGGTGTGCGGGGTATACGATGATAGAGGAGAAGGGCATATTCACTTTAAGCATAGATCCTACGGAGAGTCTCTGAACTCCGCCCTTGCAAAATTTGACTTGGTTATGTTGCAACCTGTAGGAGATGGCGACGGAAATCCCGTCCCTACCTTCACAGGGAGGAATATAGCCACAGTCATTGACCATCTCTTGGTATCAGATGATATTTGTATGTACTGTGACACACCGGTCGTACTGGATCTTGTGATCAGCGACCACAATTGTGTCACAGTAACACTGCTTGTATGGGGTAATAAAGCATCAGCAGCCCAATCTGTTGTTACCGATATTGCCCCCTGTAGACCAAATGGTCATAGGATAAAATGGAAGGGTGATAATTCCGAAAAATTGTTGATTAAAATTGTTGCAGCATGCTTGCCCGACTTGTATTTTTGTCTGGACGATGGTACAGACTTTTGTGGTATTTTAACCAGTTTTAATAGGATTAATAACATAGTCGAAAACACCCTGACCACTACCAAGTATACTAAGCATAAACCAATGATGGGTTGGTTTGATTCTCTGTGCACCAAGTCACTGCAGAAGCTTAAGAAGGCTCTATCTTGTAGGCCTAGAGACAGGTTGAGTATTATAACCCTTAGGGCCGCTTATAAGGGGCATTTAAAATGTCGAAAGTTGGAACTGAGGGAAGAAGCATGGGACAATTTGACCAAGGCCGTTGAACGATCGGACAGTAAACTGTTTTGGGATACGGTTAATTGTCCCTTTCTTAAGAGTGATGAAACCCCGGTCCTCACGGCGCGGAGCGGAGCGGGCCATCTTCTTTGAGAAATTCACGAAGATTCATCCACCGGCACCAAAGTTATTCCCAATAAATGTTGTGGATTTTCTATGGAAATTAGGTCCTAACTATAACTACCTACTGGCGACCGCCAGTAGGTAATATATATATATGCAAAAGCCCAAGTTTAAATAGCACATAAATTAAATGCAAAGATCTTGAAGCATGTAATCACAGTTAAATGTTATAGGCCTACAAGTGAAGTAAATAAGTACTGATTTAAGTTAGCTTAATTGTCTATGTCATGTTAACTGATAATAATGCATTAACATTTAAAGGCCTGTTTTTATGTTGAATCATAATTTTCATTAAAATGTTTTTCCCTTTTGCTGCAGATTTTGTCACTTTCCAGAAGGCTTTTTTATACGTTAGTGGATAAGCATTTGTTTTGCATTAGACAACTTATAGAGAGGTTCACACCAGGCGAAAAGGTCACCTAGCATATTGTGTGTTTATATTAGTATGTGTTCCTAGAGCTGAACTAGACTACTTTCCTAGGGCTTTCATTAGAATTTTCCTCTCAAGAGGGCTTTTCCTTTGAGCTTCTCTCACTCACACTGCCTAGGGACTCATCTCTGAGTTTCTTATGTCTCTCCACATGAGAGGTTACTTAGGCTATTGCTTTGATGTCTGCTGATTTATAGCTGGGAATACTTTCCAGCTTGACATGCAAAGGATTTATGCGTATGTATTGATTCTCTCATTAGAACTCTTTATGGAGTATGCAAACTGACATCTTAGTTTGATTTATAGTTATTGAATTGATTCTCTCATTAGAACTCTTATGTAGTATCTAAACTGACACCTTTGTTTGACCTTTTTCCAATATATCTAGATTAGGGAATTTCCTTTATGGGACACGCTTGCTGTATTGTTATAATATTTACTATACTCTTGACTAACATCATAGTGGAAACGGACCTCCCGACAAGGAGTCGGCAGTGCTGCTTCCACAATTAGGATACAATCACCTTCATGGCAGTTGCAAAGTGTATATTTTTTATTGAGGCTGGTGCTGCAGGTGCCTCCTATGAACTGTGGAGTAGAGGTGATCTTGCAAAGTTCATGAAAAACCTTCCCAAGCTAAGAGAAAATCCCGGTCAGTGGTAAATACAAGTTGACAGATTTGTAAAAATTTCAAAGGTTTGATGGACAGACTTGAATACTTTCTTTGATAATGTTGTGCTGACTGATTCATGGGCTGAATTTAAGATAGCTGTGCAATGGCCATGTACCAAGCCTCCAAGAGATACGCATACTCGTGCATGCACCATCACCTATGGTGATGATAAAATATGATGGCGTGATTACCATTTTTAAAGGGAAAATTTCAGCAAAGGATAGCGATGGTTTAAAGATTAACAAACTACTCAAAAAGCTAAAGAATCAGTGCATGCTTATTATTAAAGATTGTTACAAGCGTTTGAACAGCACAGGGGACAAGAAAATCCCCAAAAGGGTGATATGGGGAGTGTTGTATCACAGATCATTTTTGAGTTGCGGCCAGAGATCAGCATGCACATAGAAAACAATGTAATTTGTTGGGAGACGAAACCTTTAGATGCGATTCTGAGGGTAGTGAGACAAAATATCGAAATTAAAATATCGACATACAATAATATCGATGTTTTAATTTCGATAGTAAAGAATATCGATGTCCAAAATATCGACAGACAGAATATCGTTTTTTTAAGGTATGTATCTTACTAATATCGAATTTTACTAATATCGAAATTTTGTTTAGTGTTATGTATTTTATTATGTTGTTTATATGTTTGTTAAACATGTTTTGTAATGTATGTTTGAAAATTTGTAAATTCGTTTTAGTATCAGAGCGGGTTGTGGGTTTATAGGGGAATAGGGTGGGAAGTAATTTAATAATAATTAATTAATTAATATATGTTTGTAAATATTTTTAATTAATAATTAATTGGTAATTAATTAATATTATTTAGTTAATTAAGTAATATAATTTTGTACATAGTTTTAATTAATAATTAATTGGTAATTAATTAATATGAATTTGTTAATTACATTAATTAGAGTAATTTTTTTATATACATAATTTTTTGTCATTGTTAATTAATTAATTGGGGAAAAATAATATTAATTAGTAAATTAAATTAATTACAGCTAATGTGCTAATATATTTAATGTGTTATTGTTAATTAATAATTAATTGGCAATTAAATAATATTAATTATGTAATTAAATTATTTAGAGTTAATGTGCTAATATATTTAATGTGTTGTTATTGTTAATTAATAATTAATTGGTAATTAAATAATATTAATTATGTAATTAAATTATTTAGAGTTAATGTGCTAATATATTTGATTTTTTGTTATTGTTAAATAATAATTAATTGGTAATTAATAATTATTAAGTGATTAAATGATATGATTTATTTATGTGTAGTGGGTTGTGTGTTTATAGGGGGATAGGGTGTGATATAATTAAATGTAATTAATTAAAGAGATTGTATTTTTTTGGTATTTATTGTTAATTAATTAGTAATTAATATGTGTTATTTAGTTCATTTATAATTACATCAATTTAGTAATATTAATTGTTATTAATTGATTAATTGAAATTTATATTAATTGTCTTTTTTATATGTGTAGTGTGTTGTGTGTTAAAGGGGGAGTAGTGTGGGAATTAATTTTTACCCCCATGCTATCCAACGCTTTCCCTACTGTTGCACCCTCTGGAGTGGGAATAGTAATTTAAACCCTTACGCTATCCAACGCTTTCCCTACTGTTGCACCCTCTGGAGTGGGAATAGTAATTTTTACCCCTACGCTATCCAACGGGGAAACAACCTTTACAATGCAACTTTTACAATGCACTACCATTACAACGACATTTTTACAACGCAAAAACCATTACAACGCATGTGTTTACAACGCATGTTTTTACAACGCAGGTACCTTTACAACGCATACCATTATAACGTAAGTATAGGTAAGTATATAGTTATATTTTAAATGTATATGTTTTAGTTTTTTAAAGGGGTATTTTTAGGGTTCAGGGTCAGTTTTCAGTTTTTGGGTAAAAGGGTATTTTTAGTGTTCAGGGTCAGTTTTCAGTTTTTGGGTAAAGGGGTATTTTTAGGGTTCAGGGTCAGTTTTCAGTTTTTGGGTAAAGGGGTATTTTTAGGGTTCAGGGTCAGTTTTCAGTTTTTGGGTAAAGGGGTATTTTAGGGTTCAGGGTCAGTTTTCAGTTTTTGGCTAAAGGGGTATTTTTAGGGTTCAGGGTCAGTTTTCAGTTTTTGGGTAAAGGGGTATTTTTAGGGTTCAGGGTCAGTTTTCAGTTTTTGGGTAAAGGGGTATTTTTAGGGTTCAGGGTCAGTTTTCAGTTTTTGGGTAAAGGGGTATTTTTAGGGTTCAGGGTCTGTTTTCAGTTTTTGGGTAAAGGGGTATTTTTAGGGTTCAGGGTCAGTTTTCAGTTTTTGGGTAAAGGGGTATTTTTAGGGTTCAGGGTCAGTTTTGGGTTTTTGGTATTTTCAGGGTTCAGGGTCAGTTTTCAGTTTTTGGGAAAAGGGGTATTTTTAGGGTTCAGTGTCAGTTTTGGGTTTTTGGGTAAAGGGGTATTTTTAGGGTTCAGGGTCAGTTTTGGGTTTTTGGGGTACAGGGGAATTTTTAGGGTTCAGGGTCAGTTTTGGGTTTTTGGGGTACAGCGGTACAGGGTAAAAATAAAATAAAATTAAATTTAAATTAAATGAATTAAATGAAATTAAAAAAATTAAATTACATTAAATTATATTAAATTAAATTATATTATTTACAATTTTTTTAAATTAAAAAAAGTAATATATACTTTCCAATACTTACGTTGTAATGGTATGCGTTGTAAAGGTACCTGCGTTGTAAAAACATGCGTTGTAAATACATGCGTTTTAATAGTTTTTGCGTTAATTTATATGTAGAGTTTTAAATTTATTTTAAATGTATATATATTAGTTTAAATTTTTTAATTATGTTTTAATGTTTTATTTAATATTTGTAAAATTATATGTATTTTAAAATTATTTTTACATTATTATTAATACATTTAAAAAAACGATATTTTTAATTTCGATATTTTTGTACTACGATATAACTTTTTCGATATTTTTGTACTTACCTTTATGAAGATATGACTCCGATATTTTTGATTTCCATATTTTTGTGTCGATATTTTTGTATGTAGATATTCTGTCTGTCGATATTATGTCATAGATTCGATTCTGAGGTATCCAAAATACTGTAGTGATGAGCAAGAAATTCAGCGGGAGAGACTTGAAGAGAAATGTATGTTGGCCAAGACTAAACTGGCTCAAAAGGGATTCCAGAATCAGTCGCATTGAGGGAATTTTAGTAGAATGCAAGGTGTTGGTTTGCAGGTTGTACTTCAACAATATAAGTCCATGAGTATTTATTCACTCATTTTCACCCCTTCTCAGTTGGGGAAAGAACAGGCGAATCAGCAGTATACGCCTTGTTTAAAGCAATGCTTTGAGTCCAAAGAGATAAAATTACTACATAACCCACCTAACCAGGTGTGGAAATATTAAAATCAACAAAGTACCGCTGTTCAGTTGGTCATAATTCTATTTGACGATTTATCTAAGTTCAATAAAACTTTATTAAGCAAAATATGTAAGATAACAATACATAGTAGAACAAGTAATCATGTAAGGGACGAGGGGAAGGGAAAAAGGGAGGAGGGAAAATCAGAGTACAAATTGTAAATGAGAGTATAATAATAAACTCATCATGGGTGTTACTTAAGCAGGAAGAAAGGGTAGATTGATTAAGCAAGTAAGGAAATACAAAAGGAATATACAAATATTAATGGTAAAAAATGAATGAAATGACAAGGACATCATGGGGGTTTGGTTACTTCCTGCTGAGCAGGTTGCGGACGAAATGAAGGCGCAGTACAACTATCTAAATACATTGTGATAGGAAGCCAGAGATCTGCACGTTTGGCTGCCAACTGGGCAGGAAAAACAAAGGCAGTATCAAGTCTATGGTTATGACATACATACTTTTCCAATTAACAGTAATCTGTTGAAACGCAACAGCTATTAACAAATCCACAATGCGAACACAGAGGTCAGTTCCATCCCAACAGGGAGAAAGACTTCCCAAGAACAGGTGAGTCGGCGATAAGGGACTACAAGTGTGAAATATAACATTAATTTGGGCCCAAACCTGTAACCAAAAAACATGTACATCTTTGCATAAGAATAGCATGTGAAATAAAGTAGCATTAGGTGTGGAGCAAGACCAGCACAAGTCTGGAGTAGTAGGGAAACGCTTATTAAGAGTAGAAGGGGTGTGAAGCAATCGGTTGTAAATAAAAAACATTGATTGTGTCAAGGATGCTGCTCGTGATGTTTTACGAACTTTTGTCCAAATCTTGTCCCAGAATGAAGACGACCAGGAGGAGGAAAGGTCACGTTCCCATTGCTCTTCCACTTTAGACTTAGGCCTAGTGAGTGATTGTTTATGGATGTGCTTGTAGAGAATGGAAGCTTTGGGGGTAGCTCGTAGGATGGAGTGGAGTTGGGAAATAGGACTAGAAGAAGGAAGGGATGAAGAATTCCGCAATAGTTTTGTATGGACCTCCATCACCGCATTCTTGAGCTGAAGGTATTTGGGAGCAAAAGACAAGGGCAAACCAAAAATGGAACACAAGTCATGGAAAGGTAGAAAATTGGAATTGGAGAAGAGTTGCGAAATCCAAACCAACCCCTTGGACCTCCAGGATTTCCAGTAAAAGGGTTTGTGACGAATTAGAAGGAACTTATTATGCCAGATGGTAGAAGAGAGGAAATTAGCAACAGATGTCGGGGGAGGGGGGTTAGAAGACAAGAGGAGTTTAATAGTGAATTTATGAATAGGAGTGGGAAGCAGAGAGGGCTTGCGTGAGAAAGAGATGTATTCTGCAAAGGAGAAAGGGGAGAGGAAAAGGCGTTCAAGCTTTGTCCATAAAGGGCATGGGGAATCAGGATCTTGCAACCAAAAGGAAGCTTGTCGTAACAAAAAAGCCTTGTGATATGCCGGGAAATCCGGGAAATTAACTCCGCCTTCAGAGGCGGGGCGAATGAGCCTGAAAAGGGACATTTCTGGGTTTTTTGTTATGCCATAAAAAGGAGGATAAGATTGAATTGAGTTGCTTAAAAAACTTGGTCGGGATAGGGACAGGAATATTGGATATAGTATATAAAATGATGGGGGGATAACATCATTTTAATAGTGTCCAAACGACCCCACCAGGACAAGTAAAGAGGGTGCCATCTGGCTGTGAGATCGGAGATTTTCTGAGTACATTTACTCAAGCAGAGGGAAACTGTATCCCGTATGGAGGGAGTAATGTGCAAACCTAAATATTTAATGTGGGAGGGACTCCAGGTAAAATTAGAAACGCTAAAGTCAGGCTTGAAGGTGAATTTCGTTAAGGGTAAAATCTCGCATTTATCGTTATTAAGCTTATAACCAGAAATTGAGGAGTAATTCTGTACTTCCTCTAGGAAAGCCGGAATAGAAATGGTTGGATTAGAAATAAAAAGTAAAATATCATCGGCATAAGCCGCAAGTTTAATAGAAGACTGAGCGATTGGAAAGCCATGAATGTTGGAGTTCTGGCGAAGTTTGGAGAGAAAAGGTTCTAAAGCAAGATTGAAAAGGAAGGGCGATAGAGGGCAACCTTGGCGGACTCCTCTACCAAGATCAAAATAAGGGGAAATTTGACCATTTGCAAAAACTGCAGCACGTGGATGAGAATATAACAGGGAAACTAGCGAAATAAATCTAGGGCCGAAGCCAAACCAACCAAGAGTATGGAAAAGATAAGGCCATTCTACTCTGTCAAATGCCTTCTCGGCATCAAGGGCTATCGCAGCAAGTGAATGTTGATAATGGGAGGATTTAGTTAATATGTTGAATAAAAGTCTGGTATTATCCGTTATAAAACGGCCCTTAACAAACCCAGACTGCTCTTCGCCTAGAAGATCGGGAAGTAAAAGATCTAATCTGAGTGCTAGGGCTTTAGCAAAAATCTTATAATCAATGTTGACAAGAGAAATGGGTCTGTAGTTTTTACAATACTGCACATCTTTTCCAGGTTTGGGTATTAAACAAATATGAGCATCAGAAAATGTCCCTGAGGAAGCACCTAAATCAACAAAGGTAGTAAGAAGGGAGTGGAGTTTAGGAATCAATAGCTTGGAGAAATGAAGATAGAATTCAACGGTAAAACCATCGGGCCAGGGGCTTTGTTAAGTTTAAGACGTTGGAGGGCGGTGAGTAATTCCGTTTGTGAAATGTCATTTTCTAAAAGGGAGAGATCAAGAGGAAAATGGGAAGGCTTATGGATGGACGAGAAAAAATGTGTAAGTGAAGAAGGGGATGAGTGAGTGTCTGAGGTATAGAGGGATTCATAAAAGTGGGAGAATGTAGAAAGAATCTCTGCATCTTTATGTTGTAATTGAGCATTGGTATCAATAACAGATTCAATAGTCATCTTATCGTGCTTGACCTTTAAGTAATTTGCAAGGATTTTGCCAGCCTTATTCCGTCCACCATAAAACTTAGCACTTGACTTTAGTAAGTATAAGGAAGCATCTTCAGTGGATTTTTCATTAAATTTAATCTTAGCAGCAATTAGGGTTTTCAGACTATCCGGGGAGTGAGATGTGAAATAGGCGTGATCCAATCTCTTAATGTCATGAAGAAGGTTGTTAGTGAATTGACGAGCAACCTTGCGTTTCCTAGCAACATAGCCAATAATGAAATCACGTGCAGCCGCCTTGAAGGCGTCCCAGACCGTGTGTTTTGAAATGGGCGGAATATCGTTGAATAAAAAAAATTCATCAAAAAAGGCAGAAAATGAAGTTGAGAACTTGGGATCCAAGAGAAGGGTATTATTAAAACGCCATCTCCTGGGCCCTTCCACTTTGGGGATTACATCAAGGCTAACCACAACCGGGGCATGGTCTGAGAGTAAAATTGGACCAATTTCAGCGGCAGTGAGTGTTTGAGTAAGGGTATGAGAAATAAAAATATAGTCAATCCGCGTCTGGGATCCGTGGGACGGAGAGTAAAAGGTATACTCCCGCAGGGTTGGGTTACAAAGACGCCAAGAGTCAACAAGTTTGTGCTGGGATATGTGAAAAAAGTTTATGTGGTTTATTAGGAACATAGGTAACAGTAGAGTTCCTGTCTATAAACGGATCCAGGGTTTGATTACAGTCCCCAGCAAGAATAAAGTTATCATCCATGAATTGTGTGATACCTGGGGAAAATTTAGCCCAAAAAAGGGGTTCACCATTTGTGGGACCATAAACATTAAGGAGAGAGATTAGAACACCTCTAAGTGATAGTCTGACATGTGTCCATCTACCATCGGTATCGGACTCTTGGGTAATTACAGTAAAAGGGAGCGACCTGCGACATAAAATTGCAACCCCATTTCGCTTACCATCACCTTGTGAATAAAAAACCTCACCCACCCAACCTCTACGTAACTTAGCAGATTCTACATCAAAAAGGTGAGTTTCTTGGAGAAATGCAATATCAATATTCAATTTGGCAAGGTGTGATAAGATACGTTGACGCTTAATGGGGGAGTTGATACCCTTGACATTCCATGAAACTATGTTCAGAGACATAACATGTAGATTAGGTCAGTGAATACAAAATAGATGAAACAAAAATAGCAACCCATGAGTAAGAAGGAAAAGGAATTTGCAATGAAAGCGAGAAGGAGGAAAAAAAGGAGGAAATATACGAGATTAAGATAGTACGAAGAAGAAAAGAATGGAGCAGAGAACGGGGAGAAAAAACAAGAAAATTGAGTACTTGTGCAAAGAACGAAAAACAAAAAGAAGGACAAAGGGAAAAGGTAAGGGAAAAACGTACCTACATAGGAAGAGAACGAGAAGGAGATGAGGGAGGATGGAGCCATATAGGTGAGTCGACGCAACCAGGATCGGCTAGGCAGGGAACCGGGGAGACATCATCAGACAAGGTAGAGTTCCTGAAAAAGCAGGCGGGAGAATAAACAGTTAAAATACGAATGAAAAACGGAACGAAAAGACTGAGAACATTAAACAGGAAATGACAAAGCACAAAGCAAAAGATATTATCTCAACCCGGAGCTGAAGAGGATGAGTCCATTGCTGAAGTCTTGTGTGCATTAATGAAGCTCTGTAGCCGGACTGGATCTTCGTAGGTCGTGGTGTTGTTGTTATATGTGACTTTGAATAGACAGGGATGATATAGACCATATCTGGCTCCCATTGAACGGAGATCTTCTCTCATATTTAGGAAAGCTTTCCTTCTATTTGCCGCTGCTTTTGCGTAATCCTGGGCAAAAAATAAGGAAGAACCAGACCATGACAAGTTGGGGGATGATTTGGCAGCTGTTAAGACTTTAAGAAGGTCTGTATACTCCAAAAAGTAAAGAATAACTCCTCGAGGTCTTTGTGAAGAGGAGGAAGAAGTAGATGGGCGGCCAAGTCGATGGGCACGTTGGATGTTGAGAGTAGTACCTTCTGGCATACGGAGCAACTTAGGAAGAAAGGACCTGAAAAAGGCAAGCGGATCTGAACCCTCAAGGCCTTCTGCCAGGCCATAAATGCGAAGATTGTTTCGTCTATTCCTGTTCTCCAACTCCTCCACCTGCTTTTGAAGAGAGGATACCTGAGAGGCCAGATGTGGCACCTTAGAGGAGGTTTCTTGAAGGGATGAAACTGCTTGCTCAACTGAGGACACTCTTGTGTCAATATGTGCCCAATTATCTGTGAGGGTTTGAAGCTTTACATTAGTCTCTTCCATGAAGGGACGCAGAGCTGTAATTTCCTCCAAAAAAGGACGAAAAGATCTTATTTCTTCTAATAAAAGTTCCATTGAGACAGGCGCTGGTAGGTTAGGAGGTGAAGGAGGATTCTGTCTATGCCTTTTAGTTTTGGTTTTCAGTAGCGTAGACTGAGAGGGATCCATACTTGCATCCGAGCCAGAGGAATCAATAGGCACGTCCAATTTGGATAAGGCAGAAAAAACTTTGGAGTTCTTTAAAATTGCAGGTTTTGAGACACGAGAAGACTGCGACATAATCTTTAATCTGCCCAGGTGACGACAGCAAGAGATGACAGTCTGTGGCAAAAGTGGTGAATGTCAATGAGAAAACCACAACAACGTTCTAGAAAGAGCTATGCCATAGGAGACGACAGCTTGATAAGGATTCGCTGGTATAGAGACAATGCACTGAAGCAGTGACATTAAGTAGGAACCATGAGGAGGAGCATTGCGCACTTCTTGTTTGACTAAATCAAGCAGAATATGGTCAATACAAAAATATAGTGCTGTATAGGTAGAAAAATTGTAAAATGCTAGGGTTCCGTTACAGAGCAAAATGATACAGGTAAAGAAACGTAGAGGAGCGCTCCGTCGTGCTGAAAAACATGGTATTAATCACCAAATTAATAGCAGAGGCATGTCCATATCCAGAGAAAGCGCTGTGGAGAACAATGTAGAAGGGAGGCATCGAGGTATAAGCAAGAAAGCAATCCTACGCCAAAAAATTGTGTTGAAGCATGTAAAAACACACAAAATGGCGGTCGGGAAAGAAAAATGCTATAACCATGCACAACCCTTAAATATGAAACACAGTTCCAAGTCAGCAGAATCCACTTTGGTGTGGAAATGATTGGGACACCGTTTATGAGGAGAGGAGCATGTCGTTAATGAAAAGGCTTCATGAGCCGGCAGTTGAAGAAACGTCCGCGCGCCCTCCAAAAATGGCGGACGCAGCCGTGGCCGAGACCGGAAAACGTACGGAATGAAGTTCTCCGTCGTCAAGCCGCAGAATGATGTTGGAAGCGGCTCAGCAGTGTCCTGGGATGCTCCGACGATAAAAAGTAGCCGCCATTCAGGACAAGGCGCACTAAGAACACCAAGCTCCCCGGCTCGTCCGCAGAGCCTCACAAGGGCGCCGCCATCACCGTCGGCGCCAAGCCACGCCCCCCCTATTTGACGATTTATTATAGGAAAATGTTTCTTTAATTGTTGTCCATAGGGTGCTTTCCCCGCAACTGCGGATCTGAAACGTGGCCAATAAAAAATCCTGTCCGTGGACCGACTCACTCTGCGTGACTTTCAACGCTGGAAGCCATAATAAATCATCAAATAGAAGGACTGCCCGAACAGCGGTACCTTGTTGATTTTAATATTTCCATACCTGGTTAGGTGGGTTATGGAGTAATTTAATCTCTTCGGACTCAAAACGTTGCTTTTAACGAGGCTTATACTGCTAATTTGTCTGTTGTTTTCCCAACTGAGAAGGGGTGAAAAGGAGTGATTAAATACCGGTGACTGGGCGGGGGTCCCGTGGGGGGTATTAGGATGCGCCCGCCACTGTGGCCGGTGCATCCTGCATTTGCAGCATTGTGGCAGGCGGTGCTCTCAGCACCGCCCGCCCCAATTCTAAAAATGCATGTGACGCATTTACATAAACAAAGAGGCAGGCACCGTGCGGTGCCTGGCGCTTTATTTATGTAAATGCAAAGGGGGAACCACAGGTACCCCCCGTGTGCACCCCCCACCTCTCCTTCACTCTGGGGGTCGTCCGCCGCGGTCCCCACCGCCATACTAATATGGCGGGGGGTCATTTAGCTGAGGATGGTGGGTGAATTGCCCCCGCCAGGCCGGCGGTGGCTACCGCCAGCCTGGCGGGGGCAATCCGCCCGCCATCCTAATGGGCCCCTTGGTGTCCACACAGCCAGCCCGCCCTGTACCTCATAGGCTTTTTAGTTGAGGCCCCTACCCAGAGTGATATTTATAGAACTCTGGCCTATGTCTATTTTTGAACCACCACACCTGCCGGATGTCGCACCTTTACTGCATCCAGCACTGTAGCAAGAAATATATCTAAGTACTCCTTACTCACCACTACAAATTGTGAAACTGCAATCATATATTTTTGTGTGGACACAGGAATTATGTTAATCCGCTGCCATTTTATTATGTTTTACTGCATTTGCCAAAAACCCACTTCTGCTGCTTAATTTGAGAATCAAAAATTAACGTGACGCATGATGCCGCGCAGTGGCACACTGTTTGTAAAGTTTAACTGTTCACCTTTGAGCTGCTCATTACTGTATCACAGGTGTAAAAATGGTGCTAATGAGGTGAAACATGCCCGTACAGTATTACCGTGTGTTAAACTGACCATACAGCCAAATGAGACCAACACAATACGTGCTACATAAATTATATCACATAATTTGTATTTTTTGACGTTCAATTTCTGCCTCATAATTTGTTCCTAAATTACCGCATAATCCAGCGGCCCTTATTTTTGGTGCTTTTGGCATATAGCAGTGCAACACAAAAGATCTATGTGCCCAAAAACTGCCGTGTTGGTGCTCCAGTCCTTTGAGGGTTAGGTGGAATGATTGGTGGACTGCGCCATGTAGGCAGACAGTCAGTCAGTCAGGTGGACTTGAAGCTTCATCGCCTTTGGTAGGTAAAAACCTGTGTTTGCAAAGCATGCAGAGTGCGGATTCACACTCCCTCGATCTCTCCTCCGGAGCCATTAAACCTGATTGCATCTGCTTGTTTAAAGTTGATAATGGATACGCTAATCACTGAACTGAACTGGGAAATAAAACAGTAATTCAGCTCAATGATGCATGTAAATGTATTATAATATACCACTGATGTCCTCGTTCACATATTTATGGGGAAATATGACGCCGAGAAGGCTCTCACTGAAACATTCAAAGCTGCTAGGTCAGACAGCCAAACATACAGCTTGATATATTCTGTAAATCGATGATATTTTATAATATAATAATAGCAAAATAAAACTGAGCAGGGTAACATTTTACTACTTTTTAAATATGTTTTAGCTATACGTGTGCCCTTTTTATTAAGTTGTAGTTCCATTTTTTTCTAGTGCCATTTTTTCATTCTTTTGTGTATTAACTTACCAATAAAGAAGCCTGCGTCGTCTTAGATATTGTTGTATAGCTCCTATATATCCTTATATCGTGTTAAGTTAGCATAGGTACATTTGAGATTTAAACGCCATTTTTCCTTTCTTGCAACTTCTGCACACGACCCTTAATTGTTGACTTAGCTTTCAACCTAGTGGTTTGCCGTGGTGTATGTGAGAATAATATGTTATTGCTCTGATATCAGTTTTGTTTAATAAACCATGTCTGCACGGAGAGTGCTGAAGTTTCAGGAGCAACACGATATGGAATTGTTATGAGGTCTGATCTCCACGCCTTCATAGTCATAACACAAGTGCAGCCTTTGCCAACTTGGGCTTGAGGCGGGATTGATATTGCTTTGCACGAGAATTGCTAACACACTTGATGCGGTGCACATGCAGAGAGAGCTGGTGTATGCTGATGTGATTCCTTCATGCTAGGACACTAAGGTATGGGCCCGCCCTAAAACAACCCAAAGAGACCTTCTTAGCTAATAATATAATATATGTGTCAGGGAGGGTGAGATATAAGTGTTATTAACTCTTATTCATTACAGCATGTTAACATGCTGTCACCATTCGCTTTTTATGTCTTAGTAACTATGCTGATAATTTTGCTACTGATAATAAGTGTACTTGTATTATCTAAGATACTGCGCCTGAGAAGACGGCATTAGTAAATAAACATTTCAAATGCACATGTGTCTTCTTTACTCCATGTTCTGGTTTGTAATGATAATATAACGAAAGAGTGTTCATGAGTCCCACGTACCCTGAGGTACTGTAAGTTCATGTTCTGGTTTGTCTAAACATTGGGTGTTTGATATGTCCAATGAGACACTGTAGCTAGCTCGGTAAGGGGTGAGTTGGTTGCTAAGGTAAGTTTTGGGACATCCTAATTTGCCGAGGTTCCACTCCTCTGTGCACAGTTCTGTGTGAATACAGAAACCCTGCAACATGGCGCCCAACGGTTTCGGTGGTCTTATATCATGACACTCGAGTAGTTTATCGTTCATGCCTTAACCCCTTCACGTCCGTTTCCGGAAAACGGGGTGTCGGTGAAACCTACCTATTTTTTGAAGTAGGTCTTTATTCAAGCTTGATTCTTTCTTAAACGGTTTCTTTGAATTGCTACCCAGTTGTGCTACAAAGTATTCTTTGTGTTTTCTTATTTCCAATACTGTAATGGCGGCAGCGGTGGCTATTGCGCAGCATAGTCGCGTAGCGGTACGCAACCATCTTCAGACGTACCAAGTCCCAGTAGATGGGATGGCTGTGATTTTCGTGGTATGTGCAGATCCGGCGTTTCCTTACGAGTTGTTTTACTCTTGGGTTACGTTTCCGGCTGTGGACGCTAATTCTGGTTTGTTCCACTCCTACACCGCCTCGGATGTCCCGGCTGAATATACGCCATACAGGGCATTGGAAATACCTATTGATCATTGGCAGCATCGAGTTTGGTTTGATGGCGCCCTCCCCCACTCTATGTCCCCTGCGAGGTTAGGTCCACTCTCAATTCCAGGTACTAATTGGCCTGCGTTGGGTGGCTTTACCCCGCACCCGAATCACGGGGCTTGCACCCTGGCTGAAATTCGCAGGCTGCATGTAGTTTCCATTTCCGTGATTCGTGCTTTAGTGCAATACATCGGTCGACATCTTCCTGGTGGTCCCCAGGGGGGTGCGGCCGCTCCCATGGAACGAGGCGGTATGCGTCTCAATCCAGTGATGGTAAATTCGGTTTTTGGTGCGCGTCCTGTTGACAACGATGACTTCCCATTCTGGCTAGCAGAGAAGTTTGATCAACTGGAGGCGGTTTTTCCGAATTCTACTCCTGCTGATAAACATAGAATGTTAACGATTACTCTACCGAAGGATATTACTCCTGAACTTGCTGACTGTGACAGCTGGGGAAAAACATTTGCGGCAGTTTATACAAGGTGTTTCGGCACCCCGTCTATGACTGCCCTGCCTGAAATCGTTAGACGTGTTCAGAATGATCACGGTCCAGAGGCAGCGGTTGAATTGGGTATGCGCCTGTGTGGTTCTTTTGAGATTGTAAGTGATCTCATTCTCTCCAATGTTAAAGGAGATGCAGTTAACTTTCAGGTGTCGAATGCTTTGGCTGCTCTGCCCGATGCCGACAAACCCCGCCAGTTAGCAAAGATTGTGGTGGCCGCTTATAAAACAATTGGCCGCACAAGTAGAGGTCTAAAATATTTTCCAGTAAAGGAGAAAAAACAACCACAGGGACAATCTGCAGTGACAGATGCCCAGCCCAAGTCCAAGAAACAAAATTGGCCTAAAAAACAGACACAGGGGAAGCAGACAACGCAGACTCAGGGTAATTTTCCTGCAATACAAGCTCCTGCGCCACCCGAAAAAGTTTATGATTTGCGCGACCGCGCGATGATTAAATCGCCTGATCGTTTTCAGGGTTCTGATCAACGCTCTCCTCGTTCCTTTCAGGACACATCGGCTCCCAAGACCGGTGGAGGAGGAGGGGGTGGACGTGGACGTGGTGGCCAACAAGGACGTGGTCAGTCCCGCCAGACGGACGGCGCAGTGAAGCAGGAGGATTCTACGCCTAGGCGTCCGCAGTTTGCGAAAAAGAAAGTCGCAGCCCTAACAGCGCATCGATATGCCACAGATAGTGAGAACGCGGCTTCGGAAACTGACGTGGGCTCTGACCTTGCTGGACAGCGCGGCGGAGATAACCATAGTCAGAGAAGCGCTGCGTCCACTACTGAGGGTGACAGCGACTGATGTCTACGTTGTGATAGAAACAGCGGATACGAGACTTGCTCCCCCTGAAAGACTATATGAAATTGTCCTGTTAATTGAAGGTGACATACAGCGTACCGTTAAAGGTGTATTTTGGGAGAATCTGTCTTCTACATATGATATTTTACTTTCGGAGGCTGACTGGCCCCCACCTTTTGTGCTCGCGGCGCCGCGAGGGGAGGAGGTAATCCTACCCAGTTTCGCGAACACTGTCTCGAAAGAGCATGCGCAGCATTTAGCAGAAGAGTGGGCTCGGGCTCTCGCGCCGGCTCTGTACCGTAACCAATGTGGTTGGGATAAATTGTCGCCTTGCCACGAAATTCCGTTGCGGTCTCAGCCGCAGCCTCAACCTCAATATCCCATTCGGCGTGAAGCAAAATCTTCCGTCGCGGAAATCCTTGAACAATTGGAATATCAGGGAGTTATTGAAACGTGTGTGTCACCGATGAATAATCCCCTTTTTACTGTGAATAAACCTGACGGATCATATCGTTTGGTTTTGGATTACCGGCATTTAAACTCGCATTGCCGTAACTGTGCAGTACAGAATACCCACGGCTCTGCCCTAGTGGATAGTCTCGTGCGTAAGCGTTTCAAGACAACGCTTGACATATCCAATGGTTTTTATGCCCACAGATTGGACAGCTTTAGCTCCCAATGGACCAGTTTTACAAGCGCTGGAGTCCAAAAGCAATTCCGGCGTCTTCCAATGGGCTACAAGAATAGTCCTGGTGTATTTACCGCTCGAATTGTCTCTATTCTGGAGGCACTCGACCCTGATGCTTTTTCGTATGTGGATGACATATATCTCACAGACGACGATATTTGGGAGCATCTGTGTCGTGTAAATTCTCTTGTTTGCAACTTCGCAGACATGGGTTACAAATTCAACTTTGCAAAATCGCACATTGCTGAACACACAGTGTTGTTTTTGGGCTATGAGCTCAACAATGAAGGTAGAGGTTTGGCTCCTCACTTCTTGGAGAAGTGCGCACAATTGCGCGCACCAACAACTCTGAAAAAATTACAATCCTTACTGGGCTTTTTGAATTTCGGCAGAACTTACATTCCGGAATATGCCCAGCGTATCAAGCCTTTGTATGCTTTGATACAACCAACTTTCTCAAAATCATGCTGGCTGCCTGAGCATTCAGCCATTTTGCAATCCTTGCAGGCTGATCTGCTCGCTTCTAAATATTTACTGACTCGTGATAACCACACCAACCTGGTCATAAGAATAATTCCTGGGACGGTGGGTTTCACGTACCTCACTTTTAATGAAGGTGACACGGTACCTATTGCTTACAAGTCACACTTGTACACTTCGGCTGAGATGCGGTTTCCCACAGTGGAAAAGGTTTTAACTGCTGTACAGATGGCAATTCTAAAAGAACGTGCTCTGTCACAGGGGAAGCGCATGCTAGTGGTAACACCCTGTCCTCATTTGGAGGCAGTCACTAAAGCCAGTGTACCAAATTCAAAGGCTTTGCACCCTCGGTGGATTCAGTGGGCTGCGTCATTGTCATCCTCGGATGTCATGTTTATTTTTGACGCTTCCTTACGGTCGCAGGAGTTCTTGCAGTATGAATTCGTTCACCCTGCTCCTCTGGCGATGCGACCTTTGGAGGACTTCCATTGCATCATTTACACTGATGGGTCGGCGCAGGTTGCGCATGGCTCTAAACATGCCTACGTTTCCGCTTGCGCCATTGTGGTCGGTGCTATGTTGAATGATGAGTTCCTTTCCAGGGAGGTACACACGTTGCCCCTGGGCGATTGCACCGCACAATTGGCAGAGCTTCGTGCTCTCTTACTTGCTTTGGAGTACGCAGATCCAAGTGTTACTACTCTAATTGTAAGTGATTCTTACTACTGTGTCCAGTCTTACAATGAAAACTTGTTCTTTTGGATTCAAAATGATTTTCATGATTCCAAGGGTAGCACAATAAAACATAAAATGATCTGGGTTCGAGTGGCAGAGCTTAAGGCTATGTTGCCACTCGTTTATGTGATTCATACTCTCGGTCATCAGCGCGTGGGAGTTCACGCTGTTGGCAACTCGCTTGCTGATGAGGCAGCGAAATCAGCAGTATCTACATACTTAGTTGCAGCAGTTACTAGGTCGAAAACCAAGATTGATAGCGACATCTTGGCAGCGATTGCTGCCACTGAGAAGGGAAGTAAACATCCTTCGGGATTCCCTTCGAAGTATAAATACCACTTAAGTCCCGAAAAGGTTCCTTTTGTGACAATTCCTGATGTTGGGGAACGGCTGATTCCCAACTCTGATCGCAGAACAGACTTGATTACAGCGGCTCATGAAGGTGTGGCGTCTGCGCATGCGGGCGTCTCAGCCACTGTAACGCAACTACAACAACGTTTCTGGTGGCGGGGACTGTACAAACAGACGCGTGATTATGTCCTTCTTTGTGACATATGCCAGCAGATTAAACCTTCAACTGCTACGCGTCCGCCTCAGACTCAGTTGTACATTTCTAATAAACCACTAGGCTGTGTTTATTTAGATCACTGCGGTCCATTTTCATCTGATACTGCGTATAAATACATCTTAGTAGCAGTTGACTCATGCACACGCTTTGTGTGGTTATGGCCACATCGCAGCGCTGATTCCCGGACTGTCATCAGAGATTTGCGTATCTTTATAGGGATTTTTGCCTGTGGTACCTTCCATTCGGATCAGGGTCCGGCTTTCGCCTCTAAGGCGTATAAGGATGCCATGACTTCGATGGGGGTCCAAGTCAAGTTTTCGTCACCCTACAGACCCGAGGGTAATAGTGTAGTTGAACGAATGAACCGTGATTTAAAGCAATCTTTGACAGCCCGAGTTATAGGCACTGGCAGAAATTGGCTGGCTCACCTCTATGGCGTGCAGCGTGCTCTTAATAATCTCCCTAGAAGGTCTCTGGGTGGGCGGACCCCATACGAAATGCTCTTTGGCATCAAGATGTTCGTCCCTGACCTTGACGGTCTAGACTCGGTGGTTCGCGCCACTTCCTTTGACGCAGATGAACATTGCAATGTTTTACAGAATCTACAAAAGACGAGAGACACTCTTGCAAAGGAACATTTGCCCTCCACATCGGATGATGCGTTGCAGATCCCGGTAGTTGGCTGGCTACCCCAAGTTGGAGAACTGGTTCGAGAGAAGATCGACAACAAGAAAGAGTTTGGTCCCTCCTATCGAGCTCCGGTCCCAGTGCTTGGAGTGAAGGGCACAAGAACAGTCATTTTACCACCACTTCCAGGTCGTAAGGAAAACAGGTTTATTTCTATTGACAATGTCAAGATACACAGAGTGGCCGATTCTTCTTAGCATGACACCGGCTGTTTCCTGTCCTTCCATTGTGAGAAATTCAATTATGCCCACTGCTTCTAATAATGAACCTGAGGTGGCCATCGAATTACCTGCTGTTTCCACTCCATTATTGAATACTTTACCAGGAACTAACCTTGATGAGACAGACTATACATACCCCACTGATTTATCCATGCCTGACCTGCAAGCTCGTTTAGCCACGGAATCCAGATTTTCATTTGACTCTGCTTCCCTTGCCTCGAAAAAACCCTCTAAAATTGCATTGTATGCTGGCCTGTTTAAAAAACATTTTTTGATACCTCCTTGGATATACGTTTGGCTGGTCCTTTTTTCAGTTTACCTTTTTATGTCAATTGGTTTTGTGTTTTATTTTTTTCGGATTATGAATGGACACTATGTCGAGGAGAGAACTTGCATTACTCATTTGAATGGAACTTTGGCCCCACTTTCCTCTTCACATTCTACACACAGATTAAAAAGAGACTTGACTTTGGTTAACATCACAGCGTGGCCTGTTCTGGATGGAATCGCGTGGGATGCTGTTCGTTTTCAGATTCATGGTCCAACGGAAGTCGTTAATGTCCCTAATGTACTAAGAGTTAATATGGGGGATGTGGTGAAACAAAACATTCGTTCTGATGATTGGGATGTTAATGCTGTGGAAAGTTTGTTTTCAGATTTGAAATATTATGCTGCTTTTGATGCTGAGGATTTATATTTAGAATCTGCTAATTATGGTGAATTGTTCTGTTACCAACATTATGGCAATCACTTCTTACACAAGACATCTTCCCGAAGGGATGCGGTTAATTTTACTCAGTGGGAACATTGCCCAGCACCAACACAAGGGAGTTCAGAAACGTTTCTTAAAAAGTATACTTATTTCACTGACTTTAATCAGTCCAATCCCGAGTCCTTTTATTTTAAATTTCACAAACAGCCACTGTCCAAGGTTCGACTTACAAATACAAAATTGTTATATTCAAAGGCCTTCCTGGATCAATTAGTTACTGGAGGGTATGAGTTATGGAAGGATACCATAGACCTTAAATCAGTTTGGGGCTCAAAGGCCTGGCAGGTACAAGGCACTGAGGCTTTGCACCGTGCATGTCTCATCCCAAATCATATGTGGTTTTTAAATGAAACCATTTCCCAGACCACGTGCTTTGGATTGGCTACATCTAAAAGGTTAAACACCCCGTCTTTCCCGGAGTTGGAGGAATATGAGAATTGGAGTAATTTTACTAAATTGTCCATTAGAGATGTACAGGCTCTGCTTCTGAATTCCTCCTTTGACATTTCCAGTATGACTCCCAAGGGTTGGCTGCTTTGGCACCGTAGTGCTGATTCTTGCCAAAAAAGATTTTTAAATATAACTGACGGGTTTAAGACTGTTAGATCTGATCCCCGTTTTGATTTGAGTCATACTGTCACCTCTTACTCTGTTGGCAAGTTGTGTCAAGCTTGGCTGAAACATTCAACTTTACCTGCGGTTAAGTATCACCTTTCCAAACTGAATGCAGACGTGGATTTGAATGATTTCATTAAGGGCCCAGCTAGTGGCAGGTCGAAAAGGTGGTTATATGGTGTTTACAATGAAATTTGGAAACTCTCACAGATTGAGGCTGCTTCACGCCTTAGGGCTATTGATCAGGCAAATCTTGAGAAAGTGCTTGCAGTGGTTGACAATAGCATTAACGTGCTTTCCTCTAGAATTTACACATTAGATAATATTGTGTCGTCTGTTGTTGATATTGTACATGATGAAGTATCTGTATTATACCATGGTCAAAATCAATTACGCTCAATCATGCAGTTTGCATGGACACTTCAGACTCTGAAAATGGGTAAAGTTCCCTGGGGATACATGAACGTTTCTTCTTTATTTGCACCGTTTAATTTGACAGACAAACAACGCTTGCTTTCAATGCGTGATGCTTCCTTTTCTATGCTACATATTGAAAGGTTAGAATCTTTACCTTTTTCTGTGGCAGAATCCACCGCTGCTACGTGGCTCATCCACGGTTTAATAACACTGCCTTTTGCCTTATATAAGTTTTCAAATTGTATGAAATATGTGCCAATAGGTCGTTTTGAACCCTTAGGTAGCGGTTTTCTTCATGAGGTCTGGTCACTCCCATACACATACAGATGTTTCAAGGATGACCAAGAGGTTTATCTAACAGGGGATGAGTGTACTGAGACGCCAGATCATTCTTTAATGTGCAGACACATACAGTTACACGGTTCATGTAACAAGGACCGCCCGAATATGGCTTGCGTTTTACAGGGCACGCCAGTTCCTGCTATCATCCCCACGTTTAAATTGTTAGAGAATGGTAGTTATTTAATGCTCAATAATGAAAACTGTTGTGGTTTAATTAGAGGTATAGCTTTCATAGTAACAGTTAGTGAGCGAGTTATTTGCTGCAGAAATGTTCTTTATCCTCCCACACGTGAACATAGGGAGTCTTCCATTTGGCCACAGATACCGACCTTGGGAGCAGAATTCAGCGGCATGGCTAGAATAAGAGCTCTATTGTCCCAGAAAGAGGTGGCCTTGAGCTCGGCCCGTGAAACTTTCGTGCTTCACATTGCTAACACCCGCACGGAGGTTCAGGCTCTTTTAAACACTGATTTGCCCTTGCATTTCGGAGCCATGGTCCGTTCTATCTTTAACGCATCCTCCACAACGGGCCTAGCACATTTTTTTAAAGTTGTTAGCGGTGGTCTCGTGACTTCCTTTGAGAAGATTTTTGGAGTCATCCCTGCTTTCTTCCATTCTATTTTTTCATCCTTATTTGGAGGGTTCCCGTTTTTACTTGCTTTAGCGGCTGGCGCTTTGGTGGTTTTCTGCCTTTTTAAATATGGATGCCCTTCCTGTGCAAGTCCACGCACAGCTACTACTGACGCGGTTTCGCAACCGCATGCTTGATTATTATGGCACACTGCCGTTGGCGACTCTAAGCACGGCTTTTGGATTATCTTTTCGGTTCTCCTGTTTCACCTGTGTCCAGCCTGTATTTCGCTGCCTGACCTGTGATTTCCTTTGGGCCATTGATTTGTGTCTCTGCGGACCAATATCTGCTGACGTCGATTTTGATCAACTGATGAGTCCTATCATTGCTCACGAGTTGGTTTGTTCTGACGAAGGGATTATGGCCTTGGCGGTGGCACATGGACTAATGGGTCCCTGGGATGTGTTATCGGCAGCGCAAAGTTTCTTGGAACGAAGTTTTCTTGAAAACCCACCGAGCTGTCCTCTGATGGTTATAGAGGATGCGGTGCTGGAAGATCACGTATGTTCCTTTCATCTTTTAAATTGGATGGCTGAACTGTTTTCGGATGAGGACAGTGACTTCCTCCTGGAGGCTGTTGCAGCTTACTTTTCATATACAGTCTTATCATAGACACTGCCTCAAATTGACATGCTGATTGATAGCATTTCCTTGATTTTATTGACTTTTGGTCAAGACATTTTATTTTTTGCTTGCCTATTGGCTTGAGCCACATTATACTTGTTTGCTATTTTTTAGCATTAGTTTTTATAATTGAATTTTTATTCATGCTCTTTTATAAATGGATTCTGCTCTCATGTGATGGCACTTCTGTTATCTTATTTAGTCCGTTCTCGGATCATGGGGGGGTGTTGTATAGCTCCTATATATCCTTATATCGTGTTAAGTTAGCATAGGTACATTTGAGATTTAAACGCCATTTTTCCTTTCTTGCAACTTCTGCACACGACCCTTAATTGTTGACTTAGCTTTCAACCTAGTGGTTTGCCGTGGTGTATGTGAGAATAATATGTTATTGCTCTGATATCAGTTTTGTTTAATAAACCATGTCTGCACGGAGAGTGCTGAAGTTTCAGGAGCAACACGATATGGAATTGTTATGAGGTCTGATCTCCACGCCTTCATAGTCATAACACAAGTGCAGCCTTTGCCAACTTGGGCTTGAGGCGGGATTGATATTGCTTTGCACGAGAATTGCTAACACACTTGATGCGGTGCACATGCAGAGAGAGCTGGTGTATGCTGATGTGATTCCTTCATGCTAGGACACTAAGGTATGGGCCCGCCCTAAAACAACCCAAAGAGACCTTCTTAGCTAATAATATAATATATGTGTCAGGGAGGGTGAGATATAAGTGTTATTAACTCTTATTCATTACAGCATGTTAACATGCTGTCACCATTCGCTTTTTATGTCTTAGTAACTATGCTGATAATTTTGCTACTGATAATAAGTGTACTTGTATTATCTAAGATACTGCGCCTGAGAAGACGGCATTAGTAAATAAACATTTCAAATGCACATGTGTCTTCTTTACTCCATGTTCTGGTTTGTAATGATAATATAACGAAAGAGTGTTCATGAGTCCCACGTACCCTGAGGTACTGTAAGTTCATGTTCTGGTTTGTCTAAACATTGGGTGTTTGATATGTCCAATGAGACACTGTAGCTAGCTCGGTAAGGGGTGAGTTGGTTGCTAAGGTAAGTTTTGGGACATCCTAATTTGCCGAGGTTCCACTCCTCTGTGCACAGTTCTGTGTGAATACAGAAACCCTGCAACAATATATTTTATCTTTTATAATATACTGAACAATACTGAACAAGGATATATTTGTTATGACAGGCAGGCCTCAGATTACACCTTGAAAGGTGTGGTTTCGATCTGGGCTCAGCGGTCGGATCTTTTCCCCAAAAGCACGGGGGTATAAATAAGAAGTTAAATTACGTCTTTTTTTCCTGCCATCACCCCCTCCTCCAACAACCTCGCCCCAACCAAAATACAGGGATCCATGGTACCTTTTTACTGAACAATCTTCTAGGAAATTTGAGGCATGGCAAAAGTCAGAGATATCAGGTCCAAGATCTCCCAGGGAATCTGCAGGAGAGAAGGAGCAATTACTAGGGGAATCAAAGCCGTCATTCTCTGGGTTCAGACCAGAATTCGGGTTAATTCCACATGCCAAGAGTTAACTGGACCTCCAGTTTCATTCATTTCGGGGTAACAGTCCCTCAACCGGTAACCTTGAAATGAGGTCAGTAGTCTGTGCTCTATTCAATAAATCAGACACACACAGTAACTTAACACACAATATTACTGTGAAGGATGACACAATGCATAGAGCTAGTTTTAACATAGGAATGCAATCCTACTTTAGATTTGTGTAACTAAAACAGCGGAAAACCAGTTCTGATGGTAATCACCAAGGTTATAGTTAATAGATGGTGAAAGCAAGGAATGCAGTTTGATTACCCACAGAACCGTGCCGGTCAATCAGATGTTACGTCTGGCACATACCAGCTGTGCAACAAACTAGTAAAGTTTAGAATCTCCCTCCTAGCCACGATCCCTCCCCGATGGTGTCACGTGGCCCTGGATCTCCTCCTGCTACAATGGGGCCTGCCTGATCCCCAGTAGTATGAATGTTATGTTAGGGTATGTTACGTTACGCTACGTTAAGTTACGTTATGTTATACTATGCTACGCTACGTTACATTGTGCTATGCTATGTTATGTTTTAAGAAATTGATATGGTGAACTATAACCAATTGTTATCTAGGCACACGTAGGCAAACAGAAATGTCACGTTCAGACTGGACTAAGGTGACTATTTTACAACTAGGTGGCTCATCAGCTGCCATATGAGTTGTCAAGCGTTATCCTGCAGGATCCTTCAACATCCTGATTGGTTCAGTGGCGTACTGACCAATAACAAACACACTGCAATGCCATGCTAACATCAACACTGCAACTATAACTATCACTGTTGCAAACCACACACTATATACATGCATTTCATACTGGAATATCCTTGCCAGAATATTGTGTGATATAAATACTGTGTCCTAATGATAGTTTATAAAAATATTGTCCAGGTGGATTTAATAATATAACACCTACACCCTATGCGATGATGCTTTTGTAGAGTATATTTAGAGCACAATATATGTGTTAGACTATATTTCTGTACAAATATTATGACAAACAACCCCACATGAATTTGACTGTTCTCATGCCTGCTACAGCACTTGTGAGAAACTGGGTGTCTGTTGCAGGTTGCCTCTCACACTTGAATTTGAACACAAAAATAAAGAAAACTACATGTACCAATACTTCCATCGGGTCATCTTGTCTTGCTATAATTGGAAAATTGTCAATTCATCGTATTAATATTACAATCCTATTCTGTGTACAGTCCTGAAATGCATAGGATATTGCAATAGTTTCAATTTGGCTGTGCTGTATTGACTATCTCAAATAAGCTTTGTGTCCGCAGGTCGTTTGGATCTGCTTTAGTCACTTTTGGTAGTGAGTGACATTAGTCTCCTTAGCACCCGCGCTGGATTCACAGCAATTTACTTATTAGTTACCCCTAACTATCAGGTTCTTTTATTCATGCTTTTGTTTTGAGGTGTGGTTATTCCCCTATAGGGGACACCACTACCAACTTGGCTTAACTTTTCTGTTGCAGTGCTTCCCCCACACTTTTTGCCTGGTTTTGGATGCAACTTTGGCTGATGTGTACTGGGTTCCTGCCAAACAGATTCCCAGTACCAACGTTCTTTACCTAAAATGTACCACACTTGGCACCACTTCAGCAACCCCTACAAGTCCCTAGTAAATGGTACTTCTGGTACCTAGGGCATTAGGACTGAAGAGGGTCCACTAGGGCTGTAGCACGAATTGTGCCACCCTAGGGACCCTTCACCAAGACCAGGCAAACTGCCATTGCAGGCTGTGTGTCTTGGTGCAGAGAAAATTGAAGAGTCGACATTGCATACAGCCCTGTGTGCCATGCCCCTATACACTGCATGAGGTATAGGTGAGTCACTCATACTGCAGGCCTTACAGCCCTAAGGCTGGGTGAACTATATCCCAAGTGTGGACATATCTGCATGAGCAGACATGACCCAACAATATCAAGTCCATTCTTGAATATTGTAAGTGCACAGGGAAACCATAGAGAGCACGTGGGCTGAACACTTGTCATTATGAGTTTCCTAGCTCCATGGTGACTTCACTGTACCAAACATCTTGTCTTAATAAATCCTCACTGACGCCAGTGTTAGATTTATTAGAAAATGCCCACAGGAGACCCTTTTAGAGGGTCCCCTGAAAACCTACAAAGCACTGGTGTGTTCTCTGACTAGTCTTAGCCAGCCTGCCACCACCAGACATGTTTCTGGCCTTATGAGGTGAGGGCCAGCGTTCTTAGAGACCAGGAACAAAGCCTGCTCTGGGCAGAGGTGTTTTACACCTTCCCTAAGACAGGATAGCCTTCCAAGGTGGGAAGCTTCAAGGGAAAGCCATCTTAGAAATGCAATACAGGCATCTCCTGATAGTGGAGATTGCCAACCCCCCTTTTCTGCTCCACATTTGGCAGAAGGACAGGCAGGAACATTTGTTAAATTAGGAGGTGTGCCCACATTCAGCCAGCACCACTCCTAAGGTGGGACAGATGATGTGGACACAACATTTACTATTCCTCCATCTTGGAATGGTAGGAATTAACCTATCAGGGTGGTTCCATGTTTAAATATTGATGTAACAAATATTGATGAAAAAAATATCGATGTAAAAATATCGATAACTAAAATATCGACTCCCCATACTTAAACAAGTAAATACAATAATATTGACTCAAAAATATTGATGTAAAAAATATAGATGTCAAAAATTACATGACAAACAAAATGTATTAAATAATAATAATATTATTGAATAAATGAATTACATTTTCAATATATATTTTAACTAATTATAACAAATAAACTTAATGTAATATTTATAAACACAACAAATGTGTACATATACATATATTTACTTAAATACATTTTATTACCTATAATTTTTAATTTATAAACTTTTTAATTATATAAAAATAAATAAACAAGCATATAAAAAATCTAAAATAAAATAAAATATTCTATATTTAATTAACACGTTAAACTATTTAAAAAAAATAATACATACATTTAATAACAAAATAAAAACATTAGGAGTTCAAATGTGAGATAGCGATGGGGTAAAAATTACTATTCCCACTCCAGTGAGTGCAACAGTAGGGAAAGTGCTGGATAGCGGAGCGGTAAAATTTACTATTCCCACTCCAGTGAGTGCAACATTAGGGAAAGCGCTGGATAGCGGAGTAGTAAAAGTTACTATTCTGACTCTACTGAGTGCAACAGTAGGGAAAGCATTGGATAGCGTAGGGGAAAAATTACTATTCCCACTCCAAAGAGTGTAACAGTAGGGAAAGCGTTGGATAGCGTAGGGGTAAACATTACTATTCCCACTCCAGTGAGTGCAACAGTAGGGAAAGCGCTGGATAGCGGAGGGGTAAAAATTGCTATTCCCACTCCAGTGAGTCCAACAGTAGGGAAAGCGCTGGATCCCACAACAATAAAAAACAAAACTATCAACATTTTTATGAAATTAAATTTACAGTATAAACATCATTAATATATATTTAAATATAATATTATTACCACAGATAACAAAAAATAATTAATTACACAATACATTTAATAATTACTAATTAATTAATGAAAATTAATTTATAAATATTTAATAATTAATGAATAAAACATTAATTAATTACTACCTTTCACACCATTTACACATATAAACACTACAACACACACCTAAAATTAATTACACAATTACAATTACTGATTACTAATTAATTAATGGTAATTAATTTATAAATATTTAACAATTAATCAATAACAAATTAATTTCTTACCACCCTTCACACCATTTACACATATAAACACCACAACACAGGCCTAAAATTAATTAAACCATTAACATAATCAATTAATAATTGACCAATTGAAATTAATTAACAACTAATTATTAAACTATTATTAATTAATCAATTAACACATTGATTATTCAATACATTTTATATAATTAAATTGCTTCCCACCCTATTACCCTATAAACCCCCAACCCACTACGGAACTAAAAACGCAAAATTTAAATTAAAAAAAACTAAATTAACTACTATAAATTATTATTTAAATCTATATAATTAAATTACTTCCGCCCTTATTCCCCTATAAACCCACAAAGTGCTACAGAACTAAAAATGCAGAATTAAACATAAAATAAATTAATAACTAGTAAAATTCCAAAACATATAATAAAATAACAAACAATTCCCATTAAAAACACTAAAATATATAACATTATTAATACATCAATATTTTTGTCAACTATATTTTTGTAAACAATATTTATTACAACGATATTTTTCTAATCGATATTGCTTACGTGTCAGTCGATATTCTTGTCAACTATATTTTTGTTGTCGATATTTCTTCCCCACGATATTTTTGCGTTGATATTAATGTCCCACGATATTTCTCCGTCGATATTCCTGCTCTGCACCATCAGGGCTAGGGTAGTATCCCCTTCCCTTTTTTTTAATTTTTTTTTATTGTATTTATTACGTTTTTCACACCTTTTTTCCTCAAAAAAATTCCAGTACATGTTACATTACACATATTTCAAAATACACATTTGTAGAAGCAGACAACGACAAAAAAAAACCAAACAGCTTCCCATTCCACTTCCTGTAGTTAATGTATATATACATATTACCCTTTAATTGACATATATATATATACTACCCTCCCCTTTTCAGTGAAGGATTGCTCACCCCTGTCCCACCCTGTTCTTCCATTGTTCAATGGGCATCCATATCCTTTCACCCAATGCTCTTGCCCTTCTACCCTTCCTGTTATAAATAGCTTTCTCCATATTATACGTCGATAGTAGCCTTGCTATCCATATCTGAAATGTAGGAGTAGTTCTATCCAGCCAAGTTCTTGCGATGCCAATCCTATAAACTGCCATTACCATGAATAAAAATTCTGTGGGGAGGCCTTCTGCTCTAGTAATTACCCCTAACATTATTAGTTCATCCGTCATTTTGCTCTTAATCCCAAGGGAACCCTCCAAGAATTCCTCCATTGCCAATTTCAGTGTATGCAATTGCGGGCATTGCGCAAACATATGTACAGCATCAGCATTAACCGAGTTGCAACGCGGACAGGTTGTTCCGGTAGTCCCTCCCCACTGTGCAATTCTGGCGGGGGTGTGGTATAATAAATATACTGTTTTATAATGCTGCGCTTGTAGTGTTGCCGAGCATAGCACTGACCGGCCTAAGTTTAAAGAAGCCTGTAAGCCATCTGGACATGAGCCCACTTTTTCTACCCATTTATTGGCATATTTACCCCTGTCATCCCTTTTTAGTGCACAAAGTTCTGCATATATCTGCCGGATTTTACACTGATTACCTCGTTCTATATAATCCAATAGCCTACTGTGGCTGAACCCTAGTTGGCCACCCTGTTTGTTATAAAAATAGTTCCTTACTTGCAAATAATTAAAAAAGTTACTTCTTGGTATCTCAAATTTACTTAGAACCTCCTCGAATTGTAGAAGCACTCCATCCGAATCCATTAAGTCCCCTAGTTTCTTGATTCCCTTCTTATCCCATTCTTTCATGACTACATCCCTAAAAATCTCTCCTGTAAGTGAGTGATTTGTGTACAATCTCATATATGTATTGTATCTGCCTATTCCCAATTTTTTTGTGACGGCCTTCCAGATTTTAAATATTGCTCTTAGGGTCTTGAACCTAGTGTGCTTGAAGTAGGTGTAATCTACCGTATTTAATAATGCATTCTCCGACTCTCTGCCCACCAAAGCTTTATAAACATTCACAAAGCCAAATCTGTCAGCTCCTGACCCAGCTCTTCCCCCCCAATCAGCCCTTGTGAGTATTGCAGTGCGGCCGCCCAGTAATAAAATCTAAAGTCGGGTGCCCCCCAGCCCCCCTTGTCCCTGGGAAGTGTCATGAAGCGATAGGCTCTCCTTGTTTTTCCCTGCGCCCATATCAGTCTATTTAGTATTTTTTCTAATTTGTTAAACCACACGCCGTCGAAGAAGAGGGGTATAGCTCTGAATAAGTACAGAAATGTTGGGAATGTGACCATTTTGATAACATTGATTCGCCCCATTAAGGTCAGGTGTAAATTATTAATCCTTTCAGTATTTCTTTTTACTTTCCCTAACAGTGGTTCCATATTTATCCCTACCAGATTCTCTAAGTCCGCTGTCACTCTGATTCCCAAGTATGTCACTTCAGATACTACCCTAGCATCCTGATAAGATGTAAACCTATTCTGCACTATCTGGGTCTTCCCTTTATTTATAAGGTATCCTGATATTAAACCAAAATTCCTGGCCTCTTGCTCTATTTCGTCTATTGCTCTTCCTGGCTCCGGAGTTATACTGGCCACGTCGTCCGCATAAGCAAATAGTTTGTAGCCCTCATTATGCAACCTGACCGGGGGGATATTATGATTACTCACAAGTCTCCTTAACAGCGGGTCCAGATATAAAGCAAACAATACAGGCGAAGCTGGGCAGCCCTGCCTGGTCCCTCGTTTTATCTGTACTTCCTTTGTATAAGTTTTATTAATTCTTATTCTTGCTGTCGGCTGTTTGTATAGGGCCTGAATTGCTTTTATATACCCCTTGCCTATTCCCGACCACTCCAAAACCTTCCACAAATAGTCCCAGGAGACCCTGTCGAAAGCCCTCTCTGCATCCAGAAAAATAGCCGCGACAGGGTCTCCTGCAACCTCTGCGGCATCCAGGATGGTAATCATTTGCCTTGTATACTGGGTGGTCCCTTTCCCTGGAATAAATCCGTGCTGTGATGTAGTTACTAAGCCCTCAATGACCTTACTTAACCTGTATGCCAGTGATTTCGAATATATTTTTGCGTCCGCATTCAGAAGTGTTATTGGCCTGTATGACCCTGGTTCTACTGCTGATTTATCCTTTTTTAAAAGCACTATTATGTCTGCCCCTGCCCAGGAGTGTGGTATTGCCCTGCCTCCCTGTGCCTGTCTAAAACTAGCCCACATGTCCTCCCCGATTACCTCCCAGAATGTCTTATAGAACTCTGCAGGTATTTGGTCGGGCCCTGTTGCTTTCCCTGAAGGGAGATTAAATACCGCTTCTCTTACTTCTTGGATAGTTAAAGGACTATCCAACTTTCCTTTATCCTCCGGGCATAGCCCTACGTGTGGTATTTGTGACAGATATTCCGTACTTCCTGCCTCTATATTTGTTAGGTTCTGTTCATATAGTTTTTCATAGAATCTCCTATAAACTTCTTGCACCTCTTCCACTTTGTTTACTATATTTCCTGTCTCATTTTTAATCTCTTTTATTTCCCCTGCTGCTAGTGTTTGCCTAGTCCGGATTGCCAGCAAGTGACCTACCCTCTCATTGTATTCATAACATTTTTCTTTTTTTGCTAGAAAATTCCCTGCTGCCTTCTGTGCCAGGCTTTCGCCTGCTTCTGCTTTATTTAGCTCTATTTCCAGCAGAATCTGCTCTATAGGGTCATGGCTACTTATGGCTGCAATTAAATCATCTTCCAGCCTTCCCAGTTTCCTCCCCCTCTCTTCCATCCTAGTTTTTTTCCTTTTTACTCCTCTGTAGCGTATAACTCAAGGTCTCCCCCCTAACTTCTGCCTTAAAAGCATCCCACACCATATGTGCTGGGGCTGAGTCCCTATTGATGTCCCAGAACTGCGTTATCCATTCCTTCATCCGAGTAACATAATCCTCTTCCTTCAACAGACCACGCTCAAATGTCCATGTGCTCTTTACCCTTTCCCCTCTATTAGACAATGGGATACTTAACACCAACGGATTGTGATCCGATACTATCCTCGGGAAGCGTTCTATTTGGACCCTGCCAACCAGAGAGCTACAAATTAAGAAGTAGTCCAGCCTGGCAACCATCCTATGGGGTGCTGAGTAAAAAGTGCTCCCTGTCCCTACTAAATTATACTCCGCCCACACATCCACCAGAGCATTATGCCGAATGAAATTCTGTAGTGCTTTATGAGTCTTCCTCTTTCGTCCACTATATCCTCCCCCAGCCCCAACCCTTACACCCAAGCCATCCAAGCCGTTGATATTAAAATCCCCGCAGCATATTACAGGCTCTGGCCAAAGCGGCAGCTCTAAATCAAGAAATTCCAGCAAACCAGGTTCATCGTCTGTATAGCCATACACAGAAGCAATCGTAAAGCTCCCAGCAGCTGTCTCACCTTCCATCAAAATCCACCTCCCATCTTGGTCCTCTTTCTTCCTTTTAAGTTTAACAGCACCTTTTTTAGCGAGTATGGCCACCCCTTTAGTTCTGGTTTCTTGTCCTGTATAGGCAAGCAACTCCAGCCCCATCTGATCTAACATAAACTTGTCCTTCCTCACAACATGCGTTTCCTGTAAACATATTACGTCCACTCTCCACACTCTTATCATGGCGGCTACCTTCTGCCTCTTCACACTATTATTGAGGCCGCATATGTTGAATGAAGCTATCCTTACCGCCATATGTTCTTGCTGGCCTTTTCCCTACTGATCGCCCATTTAGCTCCTTTTCTATTCCTTTTTCTGTGTCTATTTAGCCATCTATCCTCTACTATGTGTATCTTGAGTTCTTGTTCCGTAAGTCCTTTGCATCCACCACCATCACCCTTTTGCTCCCCCCCCTCACCACTCCCCCCCACCTTTCCCCCCCTCCCGTTATAAACCCGCCCCCCCGTCCACTGGCAAATAGGTCAGGCATGACCTATATGTGACCGCTACGTGCTGTAGTGCCGCCTCCCTCTCCTTCCCTACATAACATCTGATTACTATCTAGCTGCATAATACAAAAGGTCTAAACAGCAAGCAACCCTTGGTACTTTATCATTATCACACGTTATTACTTCTCCCCCTGTGCTGCTCTGTCAATTCAGTTAGGAATTCCCCCGCCTTTATTTCGGAGAAGAAGATCCTGATTTGTCCACCCGTAATAACCTTAAGCTTGGCCGGAAACATTAAGTATGCCTCAGCCCCTTGTCGCTGAAAAGCCGCAATTAACTGTCTGAGCCGCCACCGTCTTTCCATGGTCGCGTGGCAAAAATCAGGTCTAGAAAAAAAAGGTCACCCCCTCGAATGTTCTCTTTGAGTCTGGCCTTGCTTTCTCTATTATTTCTTGTCTAGCCAGGAAGTTCCCAAAAAACACTAACATGGCTCTTGGAAGAGTAGCAGAGTCTCCATCCTGCCTTTTTTTCCTTGTCAGTGGAAACCTGTGCGCTCTCTGCACTTCCAGCTCCCACTGCCAATGTACATCTGGAAAGGCCCCTTTTAATAGTTTGATAACAAATCCTCTTGGATCCTGCCCTTCCAGTCCTTCCTCTATTCCAAGCAGTCTCGCATTGTTACGCCTCTGGCGATTTTCAAAATCTTCAATTTTCCAGCTCATATCTTCCATAGCCTTAGTTTGCTCCAATTTGAATGCTTGCCAGTCTGTAACTTCGTCCTCCAACCTGCCAGTTCTTTCTTCCACCTCTACCACTCTCTCCTCAACTTCTTCATATTTCTTATTAACTTTCCCGATTGCGGCTTGAATTTTCTTGGTATCATGCCCAGCTCTCCGGCTCTCAGCTCTGGCCTCCGCCTGCATTTGCTTTAAAGTGGTGAACATCATGTCCAGTGTTCTACGCTGAGGAGAGCCCTTATCGCTACCACCTGCTGCCCCTTCTTTTGATGCATCCTCCTGATACAGGCTTGAAGTGGCAGAATAATCCCATAGTAGTTTTTTGTGGGTGCTAGAAGGGGATCCCCCCCCTCATCTTGCTGCTGACTTGCGCCTTTTCTGGGTGCTTTTCCCCTTATAGCCACTGTCCTCTGATTCAGAGCTTGCATCTGTTATAGCTTTGTCTTCCCCACTACTTGCCGTGGTTTCAGAACCTTCATTGACAGAGTAGAATCTGTCTCCCTCAAGCTCCGTGTGTTCCTTCAGTGACCCGGTACTTGCCAGGCTTGCCAGACTCCCCCACATTGCTCCCTGTCCCTGTGCATTCTCCTCACTCATTTCATTTTCTAGTTGTGACAACACATTCATCATTTGTACATTGTTATGTTTTTCAGTTCCCTCTGTGGCCCCCACACTGACATCCTCTCTCACCGTTTGCTCGAGGCTTCTTCTCGGTCTCTCCTGCTCCAGACCAGCTGACTCGAGCGCCCCAGCACGCCGCGTATGCTCTGGGACTGACGCCTGATGCTTAGCAACCTCGACGCTAGCGTCCTCGAGGACGGTGCCTTCCGTAGTCTCGCCCCGGAGGGGAGGGTGCTCCGCCGGGGATTTTCCAGTTGCCGTTACCGTCACCTTTGCTTCGAACACCTCTGCCAGAGTGGGCTGCCTGAAGGTATGATCTCTCCCATCTTTTTTCCCTGACAGCGTATTTCTACTGGGATCCGTGGTTTCTTTGTTTCCTCCGCGCGAGTCATGAGTCGGCTCACTGCGGGCTGCCACGTCCTCGGACAGTTTTTTCTCTTTGTCCAACTTTCGCTGCTGTGCTTTAGAAGGCACAGGAACTGACAGGGTTGGATGCTTGGCTGATGTGGGCTTTGATGTCTTCAGGATCGCTCCTGCTCCTGGGTTAGTTCCTGCGCCCATCCCGTCCCTCTGCGCCCGTTCCTTAGTTGCGCTGACAGGGACCGGCAGAAGTCTCTCTTTCTCTTGTCTTCCACGTTGCGCCATTGTTCCGGGCGTCCAACTGGCGTACAGGTCCCGAACAAGCCCTCTCAGGTTTTTTAACACTATAAAAATGCCTCGCTGGAGCTGCAGTTGTACCGTACTGCCACCGTAGGTATTTGCCTCTCGTTGCCAGTCAAGCAGCCGATAAATCCACAGCATGCTGCCTCATGCAACCTTCAGTAATACCATGGTCCAGAGAGGGAGCAGAGTGTGACTTCCCTCTACGGCTCTATAGCGGCCATCTGTTGTGTTCTTCCAATGTTGCGTTGATATTAATGTCCCACGATATTTCTCCGTCGATATTCCTGCTCTGCACTATCAGAGCTAGGGTAGTATCCCCTTCCCACAGGAAGTGGTCTCTTAGAGGTTGTAGACACCGTAAATATAGGTAGCCCATTGACTATTACCTGTCTCCCCCTTAAACACCCCTAAATTTAGTATTTAGGTGGCATCCCTGCACCTTGCAACTTAGATTCAACAGACCTAAAAAGAGCAACGGACAAAGAAGAGCTGCTGACCTGAGAACCAAAGAACTGCTGGAGAAAATTGGTGCCAAACCTGCTGGCTTCTCCCAGGATTCATCCATTGTGGCCTGCTGTCTCACCCTGCAACTGTGAGGCATCCAAGAACCTTAGAGCACCTCCAGCCATCAACAAATGCAGAGAACCTCCCTTGGAGTAGACAAGCTGCTACCCTGTAGCCTGCAGGCACAGAACCACAATATACTGCTACCCAGTGACTCCGACGCAGCACCCAAGCAAGAAGAGGTACAGCAGCTCCGAAGGTTCAGATCTGTCTCCTCACCAAGTGAAAGGACATCAGGACCTACTGGAGCAGTGCGAATACCCGGGGTACCAGATCCCCTACACCGAAGACAAAGGAGAAACAGTTCATTCAGGACTCCAATGGCACAGGACACAGACACCCATCGAGGGACTTCGAGACCCCTGAGACCAACTCCATGAGTGGCCCAGGAGTCCTGGAATCACCTCTACAACCCACCTGCCCCTGACCGTGAACGCCATCTCAATGCACGACACTTGGCTGCCCTATCTGCACCAAGCTGCCCGGCCTGGGTAATTACAAGCCAGATGTGCTCCCATGGTCCTGAGGCCCTTGTGACTTGCTCCCTTTAGTGGGACCCCTCACACTTACCTTTAAGTCCTCCTGTGCAGTCTGTTTTCAGGTGGCCCCCTTCTTCGTACGGTGCCTACTACCAATGACCTCAGCACCCTGTTCCCGGCCAAATCCAGGATGCTCCTGAACTTCCACTGCTGTAACATTAGACCTGGCCTTGCTACTTACCGGGATCCAAAAGCTGAACTTTAAGAAACCATTGTGTGATTGTATATGCTTTTTCCAATTTTCTCCCATTTACTTCTATTTTGTGTAATTGCACACAACAGAGATTTCTTTTCAAACTTTAAAAACTTTTAAAGTACTTACCTTAGAATGAAGTTCTTGGTCTGAAAAATTATATAAAAATTTATGTTATTTTACAAATTGGTCTCAGATTTATTCTTGAGTGTGTTTCTCATTTACTGCCTCTGTGAGTACAACAAATGCTTAGCACTACCCTCTGATACGCCTAACTGCGCGTGCACACTACCACAAATAGAGCATTATCTACTTTTACCTCTGTATACCAATAAAGGATCCACTGGACTCTCTGCACAGTGTACTTCATTTTAGTTCACTATATAGAGAGCCAGCTTCCTACAGGACTGGATACAATAGTTGCATATAAGAAGGACAACTGTCATGCTGCTTAGCCTTGTGTGCTATTTGGAGAAAAAACAATCTTGATGCATTTTCTTATTTCGTCTAAATGGCTTCTTTTTCCGACCTATACACACTCTACAGCCCACTGATAGTCATGAATCTTTGCTTTTAAAAATATAAATTTTTCGAGCATAACACAATATCTCCAATAGAATGAATGAGAGTCTTCGATGCCAAAAATAAAACAAAATGCTCAACTATTTGTCACATTGTGAGCAGATATCCCATGTCCCCTTTATCCCCCCTAACTCAGCCACCTATTGCTGTGGCAGAACGAGCCACATATTCTAATATTTAAGAAACATTCTGTACATAAATCTATGTGTCTTTCCCTTCATTTGCCATCTCAGGGGTTTGTCCTGCAGGATAACTCCTCAATGGTCCCCATATGTCCTTGGGCCGAGGCATCCTGGGCAATAATGTATGGTATACCTACAAGTTCATGATACATAATGCCAAATCATTCAGCCACTTATCCACTGTGGAGGAGCACCACTTCACCACGACATGGCCACAGGCCTTTTACCCAACAGCAATGCTAATCCGACAAACTTTCTGCTATGGTTGGGAACAATTTTGACAAAGCCCAGGAGGGCAAAAGGGGTCTCCAGCTGCAGCGGCAGACCCACCATATCATTCAGTATACAAAACAAGCAGCTCCAATAGTCCACTATGGCTGGACACTCCCCGGCTAAATAGATAAAAAATGCAGCTGGTCTAGCACATCCCTCACAGTCATCATTGTCCCTCCCACCATATTACAGATTTTTACAGGAGTGTAGCAAACGTAATGTAGATGTTTATAAGGAATTCATCTATGTCAACAGCAGTATTCCCACTGAACATCTGTTAGTTGTATCCCAAGTCATGTGACCAGTTATCTTTGGAACAGGTCCCCACCTTCAGCATATCTTTAAGAACCATGGTGTACATCAGAGTGATGGTCTTGCTTACCAATGAGCCAGCTGCAGCAAGACTGAGTAATCTTCAATCCGCTAGTTATTGTGGGTATTGTGCCCATGTCCATATCATGCACGCTACCAAATATATCAGATTAAGGCCGCATTGCAGCTTCAAAATAACATTTGTAGGCCTGTGGCGGTCCGTCAAACCCAGTTCCGGTGTGGTACGTTTGCTATTATGAAACCAGTGCGTGGCAAATTATGCTTGCACAATATAGTATCAAACCTCAAAGTGCGGTGTGGCGAAGCCTCCTTGTTAATTTAATCCCTGTAATAAATTACAACTGATTTTTGGGTGTTTCCCTACCCAAGTTAGTCTGATACATGATGACTTCAATAGGTCAAAAAAGCCCCTGGATATCAGAATGTTTTGGAACAGGGAAAGCAACTTTGGAAGAATCGCCATTTTGTAGGGACAATGCGACCTGCCAGTGTTATGGGCAATTTAATCCACCTATCTCTATTGGTCTTTAGCTTGTCCATGAGATTTCCATAATTCTCCCGCACAATCACCTCCTGATATCTATGGACTTGTATACTGAGATAGTAAACCTGTTTTTCTTGCCATTGCAAAGGATAGACAAAGGGGGCTGAAGTCGTCGTGTCAGTGAGTGGCATCATTAATGATTTGGACCCATTAATGGTCAGTTCTGACCTTCGATCAAAGGAAGTGATCTCCGAGACGATGGGGTCCAGGTTAGTATCAAGGTCTTTCACAAGGAGCAATATATCATTGGAATGCAAGGTTGCCAAAATCTTATGCACCCCAAATTGGAAACATTTATCACTGTCCAACTCTATCAGCATGCTAATCAAAGGTTCCCTGGCTAATGCAAAAATAATTGGGGACAGTAGAACGTCCTGCCTCTACTCACTCTGGATAGAGATTGGGTCAGAGAGATGGTCAGTCATGAATCTTTACTAGGGGCAGTCATTCTCCTAACCAAAAGTCTATTGGATAAATATTTGGGTGAGGGGTTCCAATTGGGATTCTTAATGGAGAATGTCCTACTGGAGTCATACCACTTCAAACAGATCATCCCTACTGTACATCAAGTAGGTGTTGTGTTCAGCTAAATGTATTTGCACACATCTGCACATTACACAACACTTTATGCAATGGTACCTCCAGTATGAAAGTGTGAAAGATCTGGTGCAATGAGTCCTGACCAGACCACATTTGGCCAACACAATCATGAACACACTACTTCATATACAAACAATGTTCTGGAACTTTAAGTTTAATATTCAGATTGAGGAGTGTAGCAAATTCCCACAGTCTCTCTGGTTTGGGGTTGGCCCACCACCTATAGTCTAGAGGAGTACACCACATTCCCAGCTGCCCGACGAGTCATCTGTGAAGAAATTAAAAAGGAACATGGACGTTGCAATGAGGTTGGTGCAGAAATCGGTTCTGTCAATGACAGGTGAATCCTCCAGTCAAGCAGTGCAAATAAGAAGTAATCCTTTTCATCATTCTGCCCAGGAAGGAAGGCCAAACTAGCACAGGTGTTAGTGCAGAGAAGAGAGGGATGCCCTAGGGCGAGTCCCAGGAACTAACAAGCTACCCAGCTTTCACTTCCCTTTTTAATTGGAACTGGTGTCTGGTGCTCATCCGTTGGAATGGGATGCTGAGCAGGATGTCTGTCAAATACTAGGTTCTTCTGTCAAAATGGTCGTGGTGTGCTGAAATAAAGGTTGGGAACAAGTGCTGGGAGTCTGGGGGAGAGGTGTAAAGAATACTTTCAAAAGGTACTAAATATCCAGGTCGATGTACCTGAATGCAGGAAAGACTGCTCTGAGGCTTCATCAGGCTGCAAATCTGTTAACACATGAATGAATGAATGCAGCATAGTGACTTCATACCTCCCAAAGCCGGGCTTGAGGCTTTTCACATGCAGGTTCCTTAAGGAGTTCCTAGATGTTGAGGTACATAAGGTTGGTCACCTTGCCTTTATGATCCATCACCTCATAGGGCCTGGTCCACTGGTCCTTCAAGGCCCAGTGCTCCATAAGCTTCATCATCCACATATTTTGGCCAGGGGATACTGCGTCAGTGCAACCTTCTGGTTGTACCAGTGCTTCATGACTTCCTGGCTAACCTCCAGGTTCTCAGTGGCCTCTTTCCATAAGTGCTTCTTCTGAGACCTGAGGGCTAACAGACAGCTCACTACATCTTGAGGGTGTTTCCTGGGAACTTGCTCCCATCCCTCTTACACAAGTCTGAGAGGTCCATGCAAAGAGTGGTCAAACAGAAAATTCAAGGGACTAGTCCCCACTCCTGTCTGTTGCAGTTCCCTGTAGGCAAATAGAAGGCACAGTGACCAGACATTCCTCTTAAACCTTATGGGTTCTGGCCTACAATCATGCCTTTCAGGGTCTGGTTAAATCTTTCAATAACCCATTAGTTTGGGGGGGGGTGATAGGATGGGGAGAACTTGTAGTTTACCCATCCCTCATGCCCTTTATATATACAGACATGAAGTCATCTGCTTCTTTCAGACACAACCTCTTTGGGGAAACTCACATGGGTAAAGATCCCCATCAGTGCCCTTGCCACTACGGGAGCAATCGCTGACTTCAGAGGAATGGCCTCAGTGTACCAGTGGCAAGGTCCACCAAGACCACAATATACCTGTTGCCTCGAAACATTTTGGGGTCCAGAGGGCCAACAATGTCAATGCCCACCCAGTCAAAGGGGGCTTCCACTACCGGAAATTGAAACAGGTGAGCCTTTTGCTTTACCCTTGACTTCCCACTGGCCTGGCAGGTTACAGAGGACCTGCAGAATGCATCTAACTGAATCTTCATCTGAAGCCAATAAATGTGGGTACCCAGTCGGTCAAGGGTCTTGGCCTGCCTTAAATGTCCTGCCAGGGAGAGATTGTTCAAAATGGGATTCCTGGTTGGCTAAGGGATGCGCCCATGCCCGGCAGGAACCACCACTCTAGTCAGGGTAGCTAGACACACACTAGAAGATAACCTTTGTTCACCTTCTGGTAGCTTGGCACAGAGCAGTCAGGCTTAACTAAATAAGCAATGTGTAAAGTATTTGTGCAACACACACACAGTAACACAATGAATGCAACAAAAAAAGTTTCCACTCAGGTTTAGAAAAATAGATTATTGTATTCTGAACAAAACAAGATCAAAGCACCAAAAATCCAATATATAGAAGTTGAGATATTGAATTTCAAAGGAAGAAATACAGTAACGCCTTTAGAAGCAAGTTTACTTGAGGTCGCACTGGACCGGGTTGAATTCAAAATGTGGGCTGACCGCCTTTGAGCGCCTTCCAGCTAAAGACCCAACACAGGCCCCGGTGAACAAAGTACCTTTCTTAATCACAAACAGCGAGATGCGTCGATGTGGAGGCTCACAGGTGCTGGATGCATTGATCTTGGACACACAGTGAAGTCGATACATCAGTTCCTTAAATGAGTCCCAGAGTCGCGAGGCATCTGACGATGCGCCAGGTTCTGCCACGTAATCGAGGGGATGCGTTAATCTCACCAAGCGGCAGCGATACACTGTTCGATGCATCGATCTCTGGAAGGAAATCGCTGGTTCTGAGGCAATGCGCTGATTTTTCTCCTGTAACTGCATTGATGTGCCAGTTCTGCTACACCCAGACAGGAGATGTGTCAAAATCTGTGTTGCAAGTATATGGGTCACTTCCAGTGAGCCCGATATAGGGTCAGGGGTATTGACTTTGAAATCCTTGAGCCTCAATCAACAGGAGGCAAGCCAACAAGCCCTTGGAGATCCCTTGGAGTGGCGGCAAAGTCCAGCTCTCCTTTAGCAGAGTCATCGTGCAGCTGTCAGGAATCAGGCTAATATGGTGTCTGTAATCGTAGGAGTACAGAGGCAGCAGAAAAGAAGAAGAAAAAAGATCTTGGTGAAGCCTCAGATGATCAATCTTTGAAGTTATGTATAGACTTGTTAGGGATTTAGACATTTCAAGATGGCCGCCGCTTTAGCTGAGTATTTGTATGTCTTTTGGTGGCAGGTAAGTGGAGTGTGCACGCTCTTCACTGTGCACTTCAAACTGAAATTCCATTAGAGAAGTTTGTTTTTCCCTCCGCTCCTCTTCACAGAGTGGGAGGCGGACTAATTTCGAGTTCCCTTCCGCCTAGGGATAGTTTCCCTTCTTCGATGGCCCTTTAGAGTTTTGAGGGTATTCCCTTTCGTCATTTCTTTTGGTGAATTCTGCCTATTCTGCTGCTGTGGTTGCAGTAGACTCAGGTTACTCAGCAGCAGAGAAAGCAGTTCTAGAGAAGTTGTTTGTGGCTTGGTTCCAGTTCTCTTCCAACTCGAAGCCATGACCTAATTCAAAACAACACCACCATTCGAAAGAGATTAAGAAACTTCCAGTTTGTGCACAGAACTAATCAGCCTCTCCCTCCCTATTGCGTGCTTACCTATCCTTTCCTCACGGCTTTTCCTTCCGTGCTCCTTTTTGCGCACTGCATCTACAAGAGGCATCTTGGAGCGTTGTATAAACATATTCTCCTCTTCACCTAAAGAACTCCTTAGAGAAAGAACAGAGACTATATTATATATACATTCCTCCTGTCTCTTCTTAAGAACTGTGTATGCCTCAATGTACTATTGCATTTAATAACAGAAGAGAGGCAACGTCTTCAGGATTAATAGGTGGGAGTTAGTTCTACACTTAGGTTGAGATAGAGTTGGCAGTGTAGTTTGGTATATTGTTTTCTTCTCCTCTGTGCATTAGGTGGTTCCTCTCCCCGTGACCATTACTGGCATCTCTACAAGAAGACGTTTCTCCAGTGAGGGATCCTTACCGCAAGAGGGTTTCACCTTCCTGAAGCAGTCTCTTCTCTGTCCCTCTCCCCTTTCCCTCTTGCTGGTGGGTGTTACCATTTGTAATTGGTGACAGCACCGGTGACTGGGCGTTGGGAATTTAGCATCATCCTGCCTCAGTGGAGCTTCAGGTACTTCTTACAGATTGAAGTGACCATGAATTGTTACTCCACCTAGGCAGAATGGCAGAGGGTTTTAGTTTAAAATCCTTGGGAGCAATGCTGGAGTTTATTCGAAGGGAATGGGGAGTGGTTACAGAGGAAAATAAGAATTTAAAACAAGACATTGTAGCTAAGCATGGGCGGATTTTGCGGATCCACGATTCACAAATTTGCGTATTCACGGATCGTGGATCCGCAAAATCCGCGGATTTTGCGGATCGGCGGATTTGGGGGCGGGGCTTCCATGCCAGGACCATCGTGCCAGATTGAACCATGCCCTTCATATTGATTCAAGAAGACGCCACCGTTTTGTGCCATACCTCTACTGAACTGGAGTATTTTCTACTGGATAATCAGTAAGTGCTACCTCGTTGGGTAAATGTATAGTGCTTTTACTACACTACAGCTACCTAAAGTGCCAGAGAGTTGTCAACAGCGACCAGGTGTGTGTTACTATGCAATCGCGCCGAAGGGCGCAGGGGTCCCTTGAGTGACCTATCATAGTGGGTAAATGGCGGGAAGACGGTGCACACCTCGAGTGTGTGGGCGGGGCCAAACGGACGGGGCTTCCATGCGAGTGCACATGCCTCTTGTGTGTATAAAAGGTCAGAGACCGATCAGAGCAGCAGATACAGATACAGATACAGAAGCTCCTGGCCACAGGAACAGCACGAGGATTGCGCTTGTGAAAGTCAAGGATGCAAAGGCCTATGTCCAGCATCACAGCTGCTTTTGGATGGTATATCTGGGAAGAAGGCACATCTGCCCAGCCTTGACAACGCTCACGATTGTTTTTGGGGCCGAGGAATGAGTCACTGAATTTAAGCTTCAACTAGGGCACATGCTTATTTCTGTATGTGCTTGCGGAAGAGGTTTAATTTTTGTGCCAGGACCGTCGTGCCAGAATGAACCCTGCCCTTCATATTTATTCAAGAAGACACCACCGTTTTGTGCCTGTTGTAACTAATTTACGATGGCGCCGGCAAGCTGCCAGCGCCATCCTAAAATAGTTACTAAATTAGCTTCAACAGGAAGCTCTAATTGGTAAAATAAAGCAGGCGCTCGAGCCCCTGCTTTATCTTATCTATTAGAGCTTCCTGCTGAAGCTAATTAAGTAACTTTAGGATGGCGCTGGCAGCTTGCCGGCGCCATCGTAAATTAGTTACAGACCAGCAAGGCTTGAACTTTTGACCGAGGAATCCGCCGCTCGCGAATTGCGAATTTTCGGTAAATTCGCGAGAGTTCGCGGATCGCGGATTTACCGAAAATCCGCAAAATCCGCGATCGGAGCGGATTTTGCGCTCATGCTTAATTGTAGCTTCCCGTCAAGAAACAGTTTTATTGGCTCAGAGAGTTAATGGGTTGATTGCAGAGACCACCCTAATTCTCCCAACTCCTTCTTCTCAAAGTTCTGTAGTAGAGTCTAACCCAACCCAAGAACAGTAGTGCAGTTAGTTCATTCCATTTCTCCATTGATTCCATTGGCTCCTCCTGAAAGGTTTTCTGGAGATCCACTAAAGGCTCAACTGTTTTTAACACAGTGCTCTCTCCACTTCATGTGTCGTCCCACCTTGTTCCCCGACACTCATTCCAGAGTAGCCTTTATTCTATCATATCTGAGTAAGATGCAGCCAATTGGGCAATGCCATTGGTGACAAGAGATGACCCATTTCTGTATTACTTTGAAAGATTTAAAACTTAATTCTTAAGGATCTTCGATAGAAGAAAAATTTCTCAGGCTACAAATAATGAGCTTCTTGAACTACGTCAAGGCAATAAGGATTTAGTGACCTATTTGACTCAGTTTAATATATTAATTGTGGAAATGTACTGGCCTGAAGATAAGAGAGCAGCTCCTTTCGATTGTGGGTTACGTGATGAACTTAAAGATACTTTAGCTCAAATTCCTAACCGACCCTCAGAATTATCAGTTTTAGTGGATTTGGTTTCGGAAATGAATTTACGTTGGACGGAACGAAACGAAGAAAAGAAAAAAGATTTTCGCTTCCCTCCTCCAAGGCATGATTGAGTAAGATGTAAAGCAAGTAAAAATTCCACAACTTCCTCTGAGGTGGAAACAATGCAAATTTGAGTGGTCCGAGGTCCGTTAAGTAAGGAGGAAAAGGAAAAAAGAAGACTGAAAAGTTGTGATTGTTCTGCAGAGCCTCTGGACACTTTGTCAAAGAGTGTCCAAAAAGCCCAAAGATTCCATTGAAGGGAATAGCAAAACCATCAGTAGATGGGGTTTCTCTGATGGTTTTTAGAGAATGGAGAAGCACTCCCGTTTTACTCAAAAGAAAACTAGAATTTTTTTATATTAATGTTTAGATTGTTTTTTAAAATAGAGCGTGCTGCGAAGTAGCACGTTTATCCTGAACCGTGCCACCACTTAGAACATCCTATCTTGAGTGAACTCACTCAACCTCTGCGCACTGTTGCAATTGTGATTCTATTTTAGAACAGCACAATCAAATTTAACATATTTCACAAAATAATTCACTTAATACTTTGATTTCTGCCATTTTCGCATATACCAGATCTAAAAGTTTGAAAGAACTTCTAATGACACCTAAAAGAGAAGCGGTAATCACCTACAAAGGTATGAAAAAATGTCATAATTGCGTACATTGTGCTAATGTCACAGAAGGAAGGATTGTCCATCACCCTCAAACAGGGAAGGAGATCACATTACATTATGATGGAGATTGCAATTCTCAAAACCTGATTTACTACTTAAAATGTCCATGCGGGAAAATATATGTAGGGAAGACAGAAAGGAAATTAAAAACAAGAATCTCAGAACACAAGAGCACAATTAGACATTTAAATATGAAAAGCAATTTGGCGAAGCACTGGTCTGAACATCATCACAACATATCCCAGATCAGGTTTTCTATACTGGAGAAAGTCAGAACCTACGAGGGGGTTGATCTAACTAGATCCCTCCTCCAAAGAAAGATCTACTGGATCAGGAGATTAGAAACACACGAGCCAAGAGGGCTCAATGAGAAAGTGGATCTGATTTGTTTTTTGTAAATGGCCACTTAGGGAACTCTGTGTTACGATAGAATTGGTGTTTGCATTTTTCTACTGTTTGTGAAATGCTGCATAAACATTGTGTAACTTTAATGAAAGGTAAACTGGTGATTATCTCAGTTGTAAAGAACTTCTTTCACTTCTTTTACTTTCCTGAGTATTCCTTTCCTTTACTCTATTCTATATTTTTTAAGAGATTTCTTTTGAGACACAGTTTAGGTTCGTTACCGAGAAGGCACTAGTTAGCCCCATTCAAAGATGGCGCCCGTTATAGTGTAGTAGTAGTCCGTTGTCAGTTTTGTTTAAAAGATTGCGAGGAGCGTGGAAGACTGTCAGCGTTAATGGCTGCAGTCCAGTTCGAGAAGACGGATTGTGACAGAAGACTAGGAAGTGCAACGTTGTGCAGAGACGAGCTGGAAGGCTGAGGTGAGATGAGGGTGTTTATTGACAGTTGGAGGAGGAATAGTCAGAACCAGCGTTTAGTTCGTTGATGCCCTCCGGCATTGAGCATAGTAAACATATTGTTTCCCTTCCACCGTTTCAGGTGGCAGTGCGAACACGAGGTCGTGTTCTGTGAAGCTTAGAATCTTTGGACAGTGAGGCGCAGTGAAATTCGGAAGGAGGTAAGAAAAGCCTGGAGTATGGTCTCCGCAGTATCTCATTGAACATATTTGGAATAGTGCATTGAACCCGTTTTTTGTATTTAGGTTTCTCGAAAGAGTACAGCTTTTTGTTTGTGAGTATAGAGATTGATTTGTTTTTTCATTTCCTACACAATGGTGTGGAGTTGGGCATATTCTCTCCTTTTTCACTTTATCATACCTTTTCTACATAAGTCTTGCGCATTGTGTATTTTTATGTAATTTATATGCTTGTTTAGATTACAGGCCCCTGAAGAAGAGCTCTCAAAGCTCGAAATGCATCGGGCAAAATAAAGCATGTTTTTGGACGCAAAACAGATTATGTACTCTTTATAATTGTATATATGTGTAACTCTTGTTAAATCAGTTATAAATAGGAATGTTGTTTTTTCATATGTTTATTGTGCATTTTGAGAACATATAATCAAAAATTAAGCAGAAATCAAAGTATTAAGTGAATTATTTTGTGAAATATGTTAAATTTGATTGTGCTGTTCTAAAATAGAATCACAATTGCAACAGTGCGCAGAGGTTGAGCGAGTTCACTCAAGATAGGTTTCTCTGATGGTGCCAGAGAATAAATCAGCTCCAGAATCCCATCGCATTAATGACTACCTCACAAACTTTGGTGCCTCATTTGATTTTACACATGACAAATAGATTTCAGAATCGAGAACTGTAGAAATGAGTTCCAAGTACTGTTCAGAGCATTGTTACCATGAACAGAACTTATGTCCAGAACCTTAGCAGGCTTCCTTACTTTTTTTTTAGGAGAAGACGTTTGTGCCATCAACTCCACTGAAATTCCTTCTGAATATCAAGAATTTCAAGATGTGTTTTGCGAACAAGAAGCAGAAAAATTACCTCCACATCTTCCTTATGATTGAACCATTGAATTGGAACCTGGAGCAGTCCTTCCCAGTTCAAGAATCTATGCTCTAACAGAAGAGGAAAATTGTTATCCCAAAGAGTATTTAGATTGTTATTTGGCAAATTAATGTATTAGACCCTCCCAATCGCCTGTGCCCTCTCCTTTATTTTAGGATCCATTAGGACTTGCATTGACTATCCTGCATTGAATCGAGTGACCACAAAGAACCGCTATCCTCTGCCTTTGACCTATGTACTCCTTGACCAGGTGAAGGAAGAACAGATTCTCATGAAATTGGATCTTCGAGGGGCATAACATCTCATTCGTGTTAAAGAAGGACATCAAAGGAAGACTGCATTTCAGATGAAATATGGTTTATTTGAATACCAAGTTATGCCCTTTGGCCTCTGCAATGCCCCAGCTGCCTTCCAACATTTCTTTAATGACATCATGGGATACTTAATAGATAATATTGCCATTGTCTATTTGGATGATATCTTGATATTTTCAAGGATTCCTGATGAACATCCAGCACATGTCAAGATGGTACTGGAAAGATTACATCACCATAAATTGTTTGCGAAGTTTGAAAAATGCGCTTTTGGTTTCCAAACAGTGGAGTTTTTGGTATTCATTCTCTCCCCAAAAGGTGTTATCATGAATCAGAAAAAGATTCAAGCAGTCGTTAATTGGCCTTTCCCAAAGGATGTTAAGGAGGTTCAACGATTTTTGGGGTTCGCCAATTTCTATTGACGTTTTATTCAAGGATTCTCACAGAAGATCATTCCCATTACTAAGCTTCTGAAGAAAGTAGTAAAATTCCAGTGGTCCAAGGAGGCAGAACAGGCTTTTGAGTTTCTTAAGAAGAATTTTACCTCTGCCCCCATACTATTACATGTGGATACAGCGGAACCCTTCTTGGTAGAGGCTGATGCCTCTGATTTGGCTATTGGATGGGTGTTATCCCAATGCCAGAAGAACACTGGGTAGTTACATCCACTGGCATTCATGTCCAGGAAATTGACTTCTGCAGAGATCAACTATACAATTGCAGAAAAGGAATTATTGGCTGTTAAAGACTCCTTTGAGGAGTGGAGACATTTTTTACTTGGTGCTAGGCATATGGTAACCATCTATTCCGATCACAAGAACCTGCAGTTTTTAAAGACTGCTAAAACTTTGACCCCTTGACAGCTGCAATGGTCTCTCTACTTCACAGATTCAATTTTGTGATTATCTATCGCCTGGGGAATAAGGATGGAAAGGCTGATGCCTTGTACAGGATCCAAACTGAGACTCAAGAACACCCTGTGATTCAACAAACCATTATCCCAGAGAATATAATAATCTGTACAATCTCTTTGGTGGATTTTAAGGAAGCAGTAAGGAAGGGTTTGACACCGGAAGAGAAACTCAATTGGTCTTTACAGGAAACTGGAAGAGAAGTAATCAATCAATTGCCCTATTTTCACGATGCTTTGTATTTAACGACTATAGAACTTCCAGAGAAAGCCCTGCAAATGTGCCATGACCAACCTGTAGTAGGTCACAAAGGAGTGTTAAAGACTCTTGATTTAATCCAAAGTTATTATTGGTGGCCAGAAATTCAGCGACAAGTCAAACAATATGTGGCTACCTGTGAAATCTGTGCCAGAGGGAAAGCCTTGAGACAAGCTCCTCAAGGACTGTTACAGCCTCTACCCACCACTCCCCAACCTAGGCTCACTATGGACCTGATAATAGACCTACCCTCTAGCCATGGGTTCAGCTCAGTGTTTGTTTTTGTAGACACCTTCACCAAAATGAGCCATTTTATTCCTCTAAAAGGGGTTCCCGCAGCCAAAGAATTAGCTCAGCAGTTTAGTGAGCACATAGTCAAGGTTCATGGGGCTCCACAGATTTTGATTTCAGATTGAGGCTCTCGGTTTGTGTCCCACTTCTGGAGAGCCTTCACGTCTGGCCTTGGAGTTGAAGTCAGATACTCGACCAGTTACCATCCAGAGACAGACGGTCCAACTGAACGTGTCAATCAAGAGTTGGAACAATATCTCAGGATGTTCCTTTTGGATCAGGAGGGTGAATGGTCTGAGTTATTGTGGATGGCAGAGTTTGCATTCAATAATGCCAAAATATTTTCTACGGGCTATTCTCCCATCTTTTTAAATTATGGCAGGCATCCCAATCCTTTTATGATTCAACGAGAGATAAGGGTCCCAGCAGTAAAAGACTTGATGAAAAAGCTTACCCAGGTTCACAAGTCTGCAGAATCCAATTTAGCTAAGGACAAGATGCATTACAAGAAACAGGCAGATAAACATCGAAAACTTGCACCACAGTACAGGGTGGGAGGTAAAGTCTGGTTGTCATCACGTCATCTCCATTTAAAGGGGGAATTGAAAATTCCAACCATGTTTTGTGAGACCTTATGAGATAGAAAGAATACTGGGCCCAGTTACAGTAAAACTAAAATTACCCCCTAACTCAGGCATCCATCCAACCTTTCATGTATCTCTAGTAAAAAAAAGTGCTCCTGATACCCGGTTAGCTAAGCCACCAGCATCTCTATTGATAGATGGGCATACGGAATATGAAGTAAAATAAATTCTAGACTGAAAAACAATCAAGGGTGCACTTTACTATCTGGTGTATTGGAAAGGTTATGGGCCTGAGGATAAATCTTGGGAACCAGCTGCTGAAGTTCACGCTCCCCGACTCTAGCGGAGATTTCACACACAGCATCCTTTCAAGCCTGGGCCGATAAATCGGCCTTTGAGAGGGGGTACTGTCAGCAATCAGGCTAATATGGTGTCTGTAATCTTAAGAGTACAAAGGAGGCAGAAAAGAAGAAGAAAAAAGATCTTGGTGAAGCCTCAGATGATCAATCTTTGGAGTTATGTATAGACTTGCTAGGGATTTAGACATTTCAAGATGGCCACTGCTTTAGCTGAGTATTGGTATGTCTTTTGGTAGCAGGCAAGTGGAGTGCGCGCGCTCTTCACTGCTCACTTCAAACTGAAATTCCTTGAGAGAAGTTTGTTTTCCCATCCGCTCCTCTTCACAGAGTAGGAGGCGGACTAATTTTGAGTACCATTTCGCCTAGGGATAGTTTCCCTTCTGCGATAGCCCTCTAGGGTTTTGAGGGTATTCCCTTTCGTCCTTTTTTTTGTGTGAATTCTGCATGTTTTGTTCACCTGAGTTCTGCTGCTGTGGTCGCAGTAGACTCGGGTTACTCAGCTGCAGAGAAAGCAGTTCCAGAGAAGTTGTTTGTGTGGTTCGAGTTCTCTTACAATTCCAAGCCGCGACTGAATTAAAAAACCCAGCACCATCTGAAAGACAGTAAGAAATTTCCAGTTTGCGTACAGTACTGCTCAGCCTCTTCCTCCCTATTGTGTGCTTACCTATCCTTTCCTCCATGCTTTTCATTCCTTGCTCCTTTTTGTGCCCTGCATCTACAAGAGGCGTCTTGGAGTGTTGTGTAAACGTATTCTTCTCTTCACTTAAGGAACTTGTGACGAAAAGAACAGATACTATATTATATATACAGTCCTCCTGTCTCTTCTTAAGAACTGTGTGTGTCTCAATGTACTATTGCATGTAATAAAAGAAGAGAGGGAAGGTCTTCAGGATTAATAGGTGGGAGTTAGCTCTACACTTAGGTTGAGATAGAGTTGGCAGTGTAGTTAGTTTTATTGTTTTCCTCTTGTGCATTAGGTGGTTCCTCACCCCGGGACCATTACTGGCATCTCTACAAGAAGACGTTTCTCCAGTGAGGGACCCTTACCATGAGAGGGTTTCACCTTACTGAAGCAGTCTCTTTTCTGTCCCACTACCCTTCTCCCCTTGCTGGTGGGTGTTACCATTTGTAATTGGTGATGGCACCGGTGAGTGGGCATTGGGAATTTAGCGTCATCCTGCCTCCGTGGAGATTCAGGTACTTCTGACAGCAGCAGACAGCGGGGCAACAAACAGAAAAGCAGGCCTTCCAGATCAGCAGTCCAGTTGAGTCCTTTAAGCAGCACAACAGTTCTTCCATCAGAGCTTCAGTTACAGGTTCAGTAGTGTCTGATTTTAGGGGGTCAGAGGCCCAGTACCTAACCCCAAAAATGACTTTGATGTGGGGGTGACTTCAAAGCCTCTCTCTGACCGGCAAAAGTATCCGTTTCAGCCCAGTCCTGTCTGCCATGCTATCTGTGGCAGTAATCAGTCCTTTGTGTCATGAAAGGATACAACCTATCCAAGTGAAATGTTAGCCCCTCCCTTCCATCCTGCCCAGGCAAGGCTATCAGAATGCAGCTGTATGTAGATGGGTACTCAGACACCTCTATTCTTCCTGTGTGTGGCTTTCAGGATGAAATGCCCAATGTGTAGCTGTCATTTGAGACAGGCTGTTAGGCACACAGAGATGTAAGTGCAGAAAGCTGTCCACTTTCTTAAAGTCGCATTTCTAAAACAGTTAAGTTAAATCCACCTTCATCAGTTCGAAGAATTTATCAGTACCATTCCAAAGATATGAAACATGAAAAAGCTACTCCTCTCTGATCAGGAATTACAGCTTAAAAGTGTATTAAGGAATTTGCAATGCTAGCGTATGAGATAGGTAGGCTTCACAGTAGTGCCAAATGAATTTGGGTGTTTGTCACTACAAGGATATGTAAAGATTAAACAAACATGCCTTACTTTTTTCTTGCATGGCACCCTGCTCTTAGGGTTACTTAGGGCCTACCTTAGGGGTGACTAATATGTAATATGGCTGGGTATTAAGGCTTGGCAAGTAGTTTTAAAGGCCAAGTCGAAGGGTCAGTAAACTGCACACACAGGCACTGCAGTTGCAGGCCTGCGACAAGCATGAAAGGCCACTTATGTGGGTTGCACAATCAGTGCTGCAGCCCACCAGTAGCATTTAACTTACAGGTTCTGCGTATATGGAATACCACTTTACATGGGACTTACACGTAAACTAAATATGCTAATCAGTTATTCACCAATGTCACCATGTTTAGGGAAGAATCAGATGCACTTTAGCACTGATTAGCAGTCCTAAGGCCAACAAAAATAATAAGCAAAAATAGGAAGTAATAGGTAAAATAGGTAAAAAGTCTAACAGAGATCACAAGTCAACTCCAGTAGGAAGGTTTGGTGGCACTAGGGGACCACCTACACATGCATTAACTCAGGTTCAGGAACCTTTGGCTCAGTATACAGGAGACCATTGTCCTAATAAATTAAGTGATTGCCAAAGGAGTCACCAGCTGCTTGGACCTTGGCCTGCCATTGTCGTCCCTCAAGAGTGGGGCACTGCTTTTGTACCTTGCAGAACTCTGCCCAGGATGACTCATCTTCAGTTTGCCACCCGGCTAACTCAGCTAGATCTCCCAGCGCATTGATGTCTTCTCATATAGTTTCCAGGGCACCACCCTCAGGATCAGCCTCCTTCAGACTGTGGGAATTTCTGGGGCAGGTTTCTATGCCCCGGGACAGTCCTGTTCTGGCCATTCTTTTATGCCTGAATGGGGTCAGTGCAGTCAGTGGAATCAAGGTCTGGCGAGATGGCAGGGTCCCTCACTTTGCCTTTCCAGGTGCCCTGTCTGGTTAGGTCAATGTGCAGCCGGTCTTCACATTCTCCACTGATCACGTCAACCCTCTAACATTAGTTTTAAGGATTATTCCATTACCTTAAATATATTTGTGTGTTTTTGAAATGTGTATGTAAAAATCCATTCTGTCTTTCTCTTTTAAAGAGGTTTCCCTCTGTACCACCCTACATGTTTCTCTATTCCTCCTTACACTGTCATCTCACTATTATTTCAAGTCCCAAACAAAGTCAGCAGGAAGGAATATAGCAGTCTACAACACATGCTTTTACATCGCGTTCCATTACAACAAGGTTGTTACAACCACTGCGTTGTAACCCTGCGCTTGGACAATGAGCGTTTGGCTAATGTCCCTAAATTCAGGAGGGTTCGCACTGGAGGTCGGCGCTTCTCAGTAAAAGCATCCTCAAGCTGGAATTCGCTCCCCCGCTGTCTGCGGCTGGAACCCTGCTACTTACGCTTCCGCAAACAGCTTAAAACCCTTCTCTTTCCCAAATAAGCCTATTTCCTCTTTTGGCCAACGCAAGTTCTTACAGCGCGGGGATGCCTCCGGGTCACCAGGCGCTCTACAAATCGTTAAATAAATAAATAAATAAATAATTGTTAGAACACGATACCTTTACAACGCAAGTCATTAGATCGACTTGCACTAGATGACGCTCCAACATTAGGAATAGTATAATTTACTATTCCAATTCCAACCTGCGCAACTGTAGGGAAGGTGTTGGAATAGTAAATCATACTATTCCTTAGGTTGGTGCGCCATCTAGAGCAAGTCAATCTAATGATTTGCGTTGTAAAGGTATCACGTTCTAACAACGCGGTTGTTGTAACAACCGCGTTGTATTGGGACGCGATGTAACAACCGCGCTGTAAAGGTTGTTTCCCGCAGGAAGATATATATAAATAGTTTTCCCTCAAGTATTCTCAGGCATTTGGGGCAAGAGCCTACCACTTTTAGGGAGTTTAACAATAAGTCTCTTTTTTTGTTTCGGTCTAACGTTTTCTTTGGCTACATCCAATTATCGTTTTTTAACCAAGGCCAGAGGGGCACGAAGGACTCCTACTGTTGTACATTTTATGGCTCCAAAATGTACGTAAGCTGCCCAGAATTTAGCCTAACCCTTGCTAAGTTGTGTGAAGCTCACCTCCCGCTTCTTTCTTTGTTAATACAGAGGCCTAGTTTCAAGTTGCTCATAATATTGTGACCCAGGCTTAAACTTCTATTTATGCATGGTTCGGAATTACGAGTATGAACCCCGTTAATACATCTCATAATCATCAGATGCATTAAATAACTCAACATCAGTTACATTTTGGCAGGTTCAAACCTGCCGAAATGTAACAGGGGAAACCATACGGTATTTACTGTATCATGCAGATTTCTATGCATTAAACACCAAAATCCACATGTTATACCACAAGAACTTGTAATAGGTGTTATTTATCGCACCCAATAAATACAGCACCTTGTGGTATAATTTTTTATCTGGGGCAATAAATAACACCTTCACTCGTAATCAGGCCCTGAGTGTTCCTCTTCCCATACCTAAAATGTATGCTTTTGTATCTAATAGTACCTCTATCTCCTATCTGGCACACCTGAACCTGGGGGACCACGTAGATCCAGAAGGATAGTCTGTGGGACAGAGGCCCTGGCCTCCACCACCCTGACAGAGGATTACCCTCCCTTGGTCGAGATTCCCACGCATGGCAGGAATCGCTGTGCTGTTAGAGAAAACACTGTTGCTGTGGCTTCCTGAACAGCACTGAATGTTTGGCAAGCTGGTACACCATGTTTTAAGTGCCTACTCTGAAAATTTTAAGTATCGAGAAAATAAACGACCAAATGGGAGTACACAAAAATGTCCCCAACAGGCAGGGGGTTTTCTCACGGTACAAGTGGATCATTCTGTAGTTTTCGTGCCTGCGTCCACCATGCATTGCATAGCGCAGACAAGCATAGAAAATGTATGATCCCCCCTTTAATAGGGCACAGTGGCCATCACTGTGACCTCGCAGCTGTTTGGCAGACTGGACATCATTTCATAGGTTTATACTGGGAGAACTAATAGAAGTGCTGCAGCTAAAGACCTGGCACTTCCTCTAGCCATAAATAGAGCCTGATAATAGCAAGTTTGGTGGGATGGGAACACTGGAAATTCAACAACAGTGTCCCTACTCTGCCAAATTGCAAATTAGTCCCTTGGTGTCGCTCCATCCTGATTTTGTATATTTGTGAAAGACCGTGTAATGCCCTCATCATACATTGCTCTCTTTAAAATTGTTAGAAGATACGTTTATTGCATGGATTATCCATGCTCGATATCGTCTAGCTCCTGAATTGCGGGCACTTCTAAGTGCCATGGAAAGTTGATTCCTAGCATCCATCCAATAACTCATGCAAAGATTTCCTCAGAGGTGTAATAGAGGCTTCTCCTTATATTTCAGAATGTCTAAAGGTATTTCATCACAGTAGCATCCATAGCATATTTATGGGGTTACATCCCAGATAGGTTCTCCCTTTCTGAACCTTTCTGGACCATATGAATCATGATTGCCCCAATCATGGAGTTCCAAAAAAGCACATGAATCGGAATTTATTGTATGATAAATAGTATCCAGTTACTATTATTGGACATAACATCCTGATTGTGGTGCTTTCAACATCCCAGAATCTGCATCTCCTATTATTGACCAGCCATTTTGCCTCAGTAAATTTGAACCAGCACAAATCACAATTAATCTCTTTTTCTGATAGTTTGAAAGTTGGCTCATCGACTTTCTGTTTCTTTAATCTATTTTGTCCTCCATAGAAAACCCTCAACTCTTAGTGACTTTCATTGTTGGCTACGGCCATTCTGCTATTCCCCCCCCTTTCTTTTAGAAATCTCTTCCATCCTGATATTCAGCGTGTCTGACTTCAAGGTTTCCAATCACTTCACCCTTCTACTTTTACATTTTTAACTGCAGCAGCTTTTGCATACAAGTGCATACAATTATATAAAATTGTATAGTAGAGGCATAGGAATCAATGGCATGAAAGGATATGTTTATTGGAATGTAGGAGGAAAGAATAGCCCTCTTTAACACTTCAAGCCGTTTCCTTATTACACTGTTGCCAGTCCTTTAACTTAAATGCATTGCTAAAAACAATCCGATACACATCTAAACAGCTTCACACCTCTTATGGAAAAACAATATACAGCTAGAGGGATAGAAAAGATGGTGTGAGTGTGCGGGGATCGTGGGGGGAGGGAGGGGCAATGGAGTGTTGTGGCAGTGAGCCATAGGACTCAAAAGGCCCTTTTCCATTTCAGGCTCCCCCATCCCGGTAGGCTGTGTGGCCTGAGGAGGATATATTTGTTCTCCCATTATTTAAGATTTAGCTGTTTAGACTAAACACCTTGCTGTGTTATTGGCCAAAGCATGGTGTATGTGGATGAATTATATTTACAGCTGCTAGTGTAATGTTATGATCAAATACAAGCACAGATGGTGTTTGCTAGACTATCACCTGACTGCTTCATGTAGGTTACCTCTGGTGATCCAGTGAGCGGAAAGTCTAAAAACAGAATTATCCTGAGATGCTGTGAATGTTTTCTTGGGTTCTGCTGCACCTCCCTCAGCCTCCAGAGACCAAGCCCTCTGGATGGCTTCCTTATTGCTCAAAAGTATTTTGTTTAGTATTAGTCACAACAAATAATAATCTTCGTTAACCTTGAGAACCTTTGAACAAGCCCAGTTGCCAAGTAAATTTACATGATAACAATAGACTCTTCAAGATTGATGTTAAGCAAATAGGGAACCAAGCCCTTGCAAAGGCTTACCTAGTGATTTAAGAGATGGGCTAGTCTTGTGAGTGTCCATGCAGTCCTAAAAGGCTGATTCTCCCCTCCTCGATCTGTCATAAGATCGGAAGCGGAGGAGTGCCCTTAGAGTGAGCATGCACAGTCCGCCTATGTGTACCACAGTGCTCACAATGTGCTGACTTTACATGTACAATGACAGGCAGGGTTGGCATACTTTTAAAACATCAGGGCTCTCATTGCAGAAATAGCATAATTGCCATACCACCAGAGGTAATTGGAAATTTATTCAGCAGTAAATACTGTCCATTATAGGGCAAAGTACTCCCAGCTGTAAATTGCCCTTCTCTGGGCTATTGCCATAGGTCATTTGTCTTTCTCAAAGATATGTGCATTATCATGACCCATTCAAGATAAAAAATAGTGCCCAAATTGATGAGAGTTACAAGCCAAACATGATAACCTCCAAGATGACCTTACAATGGATAAAATTCAGGACCAGCTCTGTCTATGTAACCCTTCCCAGAGAGGTTATATTAGCTTCAAATAAAAACATGCACATATGCAGTTGATTATGATGCAAGGGAGGATGAGTTCCAACTCGAGGTCCCCAATGTCTCTTTGTGGAGATGACAACTTTGGAATATATTCTCCATTCTGCGACACTTAATAGATCACTGGATACAAAGTTCCTTTTTTACTTGCTTAGTTTGATGCACAGCATCTCTGTTAATGGACACTTTCCTGGAGACTGTGCATGTCACAGACACTACCATAAACATAGGAGGAAGCACCTAGAAAATAATCTATAAAGCACCAGTTGCAATTAATTGGCTTAAAATGTGAAAGACCCAACTGATGGGACACGTAGGCTCTACTATTTTGATCCCATTCTGCAGTAACCTGAAATTTCCCTATACCAACAAGAGTCGAATTATTTTGTTGGTGTTGATGGTCACATTGTAAAACATGTCTCAGGCCTGACACTGCGGCCTATAGTGCAGTTTAAAAACTGCCATTTTTGACCTCGCACAATAACACTTTGCCAGGCCTAAACTTTCCTTTTTAATATTTATAATTCACCCCTAATGTTGCCTCTAAAGTGTCATAGGGCAGGGTGCATCGTATTTAAAACGTAGGGCATGTGTACTTAAGTTTTACATATCCTGACAATGAAAAATTCCCAAAGTCATTTTTCAATGCAGCAAGGCTAGCTCTCACGGGAAACATCCTTTACAACGCAACTGTTACAACGAAGTACCTTTACGACGCAACCATTACAACGCAACTTTTACAACGACTTGCGCTGGGAGGCGCTCTAGGATAGGGAATAGTTTTAATTTACTATCCAACACCTTCCCTACTATCCACGGGGACTGGAGTTGGAATAGTAAATTAAACTATTCACTATCCAGCGCCCCCCAAAGCAAGTCGTTGTAACGACTTGCGTTGTAATACTTGCGTCGTAAAGGCATGTGTTGTAATAGCATGCGTTGTAAAGTCATACATCCGCTCTCACGTAGACTGACACTGGGTTATCTTGTTATGTTATGTTTTGTTACATAAATTTATAACGCACACAGCTACTCATGAATATCCCGGGACGGAGCCTGGCGGGGGAAGAGACGGAGTACTATCAGGAGAATAAGTGTGTTTTTAGTTTCATCCTGAACACAACTGGTTCCTGGATGGTGCATAAAGCAAGAGGGAGGGTGTTTCAGGCAGCCGCTGCCTTCCCCGTAAAGGAGCTACCCCCTATTCTCTGAAACTTAAAACGAGGGACCAGAGCATAACAAAGGGACGAGGACCGCAGAGGACGTGCGGGAACATAAAAAGAGAAACACTTCTGTAAGTAAAGCGGGCCATGGCCATGAAGGGCGCGGTGGACCAGAGTCACGGATTTGAATTAACTCTATCCAACATGGGGAGCCAGTGGAGAGAACGTTTACATTTATTAGGTGATACCTTCAGGTTGGGAACAGCTAGAGAAATACTTGTTTCACTGTTGTTGAATTGTAAGTTAATATGTTCTTTAATAGAAAAGTAGGATTTTAAATTACTATTTTGAAAATGCCCCTTTTAGAAAGTTGCCAATTTTCTGCCTAAACAAAATGCTCCTTTCTGCAAGTGTCCAGGGCCACATGACTGTTACTGGCTCTCATGTTGTGTTATGTGTATTCCTTCCAGACAGGAAAAATAGGGACGTGGGTGTGGGGAAGGGTGTTCCTCTCCTGAGCTGTATGGCGTAGAGGAGTGTACCCAACCCCTCCAGAGCTTCAAATTGTAGCTGGGGGGCTGTACTCACCCCCTTCCTGACTTTAAAAGATGCCTGTCCTGTCACTGGTAAATGCAGCTCACACCTGGGCCTACCTGTCCTTTGTTTCCCTAGACAGACCCAAACCCAGGGAAAATGGAACAACGGACCAGAACATTGGATAAAGGCAGAGTCTCTGACACACAGGCTGGCACTGGGAATAAAAGTGGCACCGTGAGAACCTCTCATAAGAACATTCCTGGACCTGTGGAGACTCAAAGAAGGACTACCTTGATTTCTGAAACTTGAACGAAGACTGGACCTGCTTGCCTTGAGCCCAGAACTGCATAAGTGACTCAAAAGGTCAGGTGGCTGACCTCATGTTTGAGCTACAGGGACACAACAAGGTTCCAGAGGCCTTTCCCTGAGCTGCCCAGCTGATTACCATCTGGGCCTGTCTGAACCCTGCTGCTGACCTCTGCTGTGAGTGAGACTTAGCTCACAAGAGGTGCCTCCAGGTCCTGGACCATTAGCTGTAGTTAGAGTGTACTCCTCCAACCCAAAACTGCAAAAACTGTACCCCAAGGTGAAACATCAGAAGATCTCGGCTCTTCATGTGGAAAAGAATCATCCCCATACACCTTGCAAATGTCGCCAATGTCGCCAATGCAGGAACTGCATCCAACTGCTGATGAGCCCTTCCCATATACAGCCCCAATTTCATCACCCGGAGCTCTTATCATCTACAACTACCCCACGTTTCCCGCCAAAGTGAAGTTCTGATCATCAACCAGCTCTTCACACTGACAATGACCACACTGCCAATACGAGGTCTGGGACTTCATCATCCCACTGTCGACAAACCCCTCTTTGGATTCAGCCTGCAGTCCAACCGCCGACAACCTCGTTGGCATATGCTTCTCACTTGAAACTGGACAAAGTTACAAGATAAACATTCCAATGGAACAAACCTGGTCAATGTCTCCAACACGCGCTCCAGCGCGGTCAACCTTAACTTTTTACTTTAACCCGGTCCAGCACAACTAAATAACGGAGAATATCGCTTTGTGCCTCTTGGCGCTATTTCTGCTAACATTTTTTACAATTAATTTGTCCAATTCTACTTATTGGATTTTTTTTTTTTAAACAGATTTTATTGTCAGATTGCACAGATAATGCAGGGTCCTGCACCCCAGGGGTGACTGCAAGCATAAACATGACAGCATCAACAGCAATTGACTTTTCACTGTACACATATAGATTTGCAAGTAAATAAACAACCCCTCCTAACCAACCCCCCTCTCCCCATCCTCCCACCCCAGACCCCAACTCCCCCAACTCCCCATACCTCTCCCAACCACCAGTCCCCGAGTCGCACTTCCCACTCCAGGCCCAACCCAGTCCCATTAAACAATATCCGGTCCAAAAGGTAAAGCATATGCAAGCCCGCTAGACTCCCTAACTCCATAGCCCCTTGCTCTGACGCACTCCCCCTTCGTCACCCCTCCCCGGGAAGATCTTCCTGCTCCATAGGGGGATCCAGCCACACACCCCTGTAATCCGCCCAGCGCTTCCAAATTTTATAGTGCTTCCGCGGGCACCCCCTGGCCACAAATATCGGAAGTATAGCCCCCTCTTCCAGGCAGCCACCGACGAGGCTCATGGGTCCTTCCATCCTTTAGCAATGTCTCTTTTGGCCGTCGTGAGGCCCAGTAACATCAGGTGTCTTTTATATAGATTACCCCCCACCTCATCCATGACATGTAATAAAGCAAACTGTGGTGTCCGAGGGAGCTCCCACCCCAATACCTCGGACAGGCAAGCCAAGACCCCGCTCCAGAATCGCCCAAGGGCTCCACAGCTCCAGACCGTGTGCAGGAACGTTCCCTATTCTCTGTGGCAATGAAGACAGTCCGGTGAGGCAATCAGTCCCGCCCGCCAGAGACGAACCCTAGTGAAGTAGATCCTGTGCAAGTATTTGAATTGGATAAGGCGAAGACGCATAGCTATGGCTGCTCCCCGGGGAGCGGCCAGCGCCTCCCTCCAGGCTTCCTCCTCCAGCCTACCCACGTCTTCCTCCCAATACTCCCTGAGCCTCTGTAGTGTAGGGGAACTGTGTGTAACCAGTGTCTGGTATATGCGGGATATTTTCTTAGTTTCCAGATCCCCCCTAAATACTTTCGCCTCCAGCGGGCTGAATTCGGGGAGGGTCTCTAACCCCTCCAGTCTGGGGGACAAAGCGTGACGAAATTGGAGGTATCTAAAAAACTGAGAACTGGGCATCTCAAATTCTTCCCTAAGATCCTGGAAGGATTTAAGCGTCGTGCCCTGCATCATGTCCCCTAGGGTCGAGATGCCGATGTCGTCCCACCTCCTAAAGCCCTGCAGCGATGCCAGGGCAGGCAACCGCCCATTGTACCATAGGGGAGTTTCCGCCGTCAGGATATTCCACCACCCTGTCTGGCGCAAGGCTTGCCGCCAGATGCGAAACACCACCCGAGTGGCCGCCGGCTGCGCACTCCACAGTGATGCCGAATAGAGGATGGTGTGTAGTGTATGAGAGCCCATCAAATAACGTTCCATGGCATACGCCGGGTCGCTCCTGTCTCCATACCACCATTCATTCAATACTAATAGATGGGAGGCCTGATAATAGGAGAGGATATCTGAGGTCGCTAGACCCCCACAATATGTGGACAGGAAACATGTGTGCAGTGCCACACCGCACCTCCTCCCCATAGGAACTGCCTCAGGGCAGAGTTCACTTGACGAAACCAGCCTGGGGATATCGGATACGGGTGATGTTGCAGTTGATAGAGCAGGCGGGGGAGCGCCACCATTTTAAAAATCGCTGACCTGCCATATATGGTAAGCGGCATACGCGACCAGGTTTTGAGGTCAGCCCACACACGGTCCCAGACCGGCACCAGATTCTGCTCCCAGGACACCGCCGGGACATCTGACAGGAAGAACCCCAAATATTTAAGGCCTCCTATCGCTACCTGGAGCGGAGCAGCCCAGTCTCCCACCGCATGTGTCTGCTCCAGCACCCACAATGTGGACTTGCGGGGGTTCATATAGAGCCCCGATGACTCCCCAAAGATCTGCATGATCCGCAGAAGGCGCAGCCCTGATCTATTAAGGTCCGTAAGAAAGAAGAGGACATCATCTGCGTATAGCGCAATCCTGTCTGATGGGCCCTGCTCCCATTCAAACCCACTCAGCTGCGCATGTATGCGCACCCACGCCGCCAGGAGCTCCATAACCAATGCAAACAAATAAGGCGACAGCGGGCACCCCTGCTGGGTACCACGCCGAACCGGAAATGGAGACGAGATCGCTCCCGCAACTCGAACCGAAGCTGTTAAGTCGGTGTGTAGCAGGCGCAAATAGGACAGGAAGCGAGGTCCAAGATTGAGCCTCGGCATCAGCGAGAGCAAATACACCAAGCTTAATGAATCGAATGCTCTGTCCATGTCAGCAAGGAGGAGCGTAGCTTGCTGCCCAGTTTCCCTAATAGCCTCCATTGCCACATGGCCCGTCAGATATTGTGTCTGGTTGCCCTTTGAGGCATGAAACCTGCCTGGTCCGGGTGAACATGCCCCGAGATATAGGGAAGAAGCCAATTGGCCAAACCCTTGGCCAAGACCTTTGCCTCTACGTTGAGGAGCGAGATCGGGCGATAGGAGGCGTGTTGCTCTGGGGGACGACCCGGTTTGTGAAATACCACCACCTCAGCATGCCTCCAATCCGGGGGGAGCCTGCCCCGGGCCCTGGCCTCTTCCACCGCCGCCCGGTAGTAAGGGACTAATTGCTTGTTGTATTTATTGAAAAAATCACTGGGAAAGCCATTTGGAACGGGGGCTTTCCCCGAATTCAGCTCACCCAGGGCCGCATCTAGCTCCTCATCTGTCAAGGGGAGTTCCAACTTGTCCCGCACCTCATCTGACACTGCCTTAAGGGGCAAGTCAGCTATGAATTTGTCAACCAAATGATCCGGTAGGCACTCCCATGGGGTGTACAAATCCGCATAGTACGCAGCAAAGCTCTCCGCCAACTCCCGGGGGTCCGTCACTGGGTCCCCTGTGTCAGCCAGTATCGCCGGCAACTTCTGCGCATGAAAGGTCCCTTGGCAGAGCCGATGTAGCATTTTACTTGACTTGTCTCCCCACTGGCAAATTCTACTGCGTGTAGCTAACAATATCTGCCTCGCCTCATCTAGAAGGAGAGCCGCATAGGACTGTTGCGCCAACAGGAGCTGGCTCACCTCCCAGTCCCCCCGGTCGATCGTTCCTGACACTCCAGTTCTCTCACTTCCGCCTCCACACGCACCAGGGCCGCCCGCTGCTGCTTTCGCGCCGCCGCACACCAGGCAATATCCACCCCCCGCAACATAGGCTTCAATGCCTCCCATAACATCCCAGCACTAGAGACCGAACCAACATTCCCGGCAAAATAATCGGAAATCGCCGTACATATATGCCGTCTATAGTCCTCCTGCTGGAGGCGCCACACCGACAAGCGCCAGCGGAATGGCTGCCTCCCCCGGCCGAAGCTCTACAAATACCGGCGAGTGATCTGAAAGGTACCGTGGGAGAATTGCCGCCGATTCCACTCGTCCAATCGCGAGTCGAGGGACAAAAATATAATCCAGCCTGGAGAAGGATTTATGGACAGCAGAAAGGTATGTGTACTCCCATGGTTCCCCATGAAGATGCCTCCACGAGTCAACCCAGTCCAGCCCCACTACCATATCCCACAGCTTCGTGGAGTGATCTACCCTTATACCCCCCCCCGGCCTAAACCTATCTTTGGTAATATCCATGACATCATTCCAGTCGCCCCCAACCGCTGCAAGCACATCTGGGATGTATGTATGTATACTTGTAAAGCGCACTGTTACCTCGTTACGTGGTGTCCTGGCGCTGTATACCACTGGGGAACCCGTCCTGGCTTTCCCTGTGAGAGGGCACCCCCAAGGTGAACCAGGCATCCCCGGCGCTGCTAGGGCCGTTGTGGAGATTAAGCAAGCTATTGCCCAGAGTTGCAGAGTGGGACCCATGGTTAGCGTAGGCACCTAGGCGAGAATTATCGAGTCCGCGGACATTGACCCAAGACCCTGCCGCGTCGGGAATTGAACCCTGGTCCCGGGCCGACCTCTGCTTCAGGGTCTGCCGCTTCTAACCAGTGAGCCACACTTCTCTGCCCATATCGCATACAGTTTCTCGATTAATGACCACTGCAATGGCCGCGGGGCATAAACACAACCCAGGACCAGGGGGTCCTCCCCCACCATACCCCTAACAAACAGGTACCTTCCTTGTGTATCTGCCGATAGTTTCGTGTGGGTGAAGGGGATTCTACGGTGTATGAGAATAGCCACACCCCTGGACCCCCTCAGAAAGCCTGCATGGAAGACCTGTTGATAGCCGTAGCACTGCAAACACAGGGCTTTAGTACCTAGTAAATGAGTTTCCTGTAGGAGGAGTATGTCAGCCCCAATGCGTTTCGCTTGTCGCAGCACCGTCCCCCTCTTATCTTGTCTAAGATCCACGTATATTCCAGCTAAGTATGCGAAGGGAACTATGAGGCCCCAGGACTCTATCAGCGCAATGCTTCATCCGGGTGCTGCTCCGATCGTCTCACGGATATATAAGAACATATGGGCGTGCATAGACTGAATGTATAGGACCCCCATGGCCGTGCGACCCAACCCCAACCAAAACAAACCCCTCCCCAAACAACTGACCCCCCACCCCCTCCCCCAATACCTCAAAATAGTTGAAGTACCTGTTGCGGCAAGGTGGGCCCCCGACCCCAAACGTGGACCCCAAGGTCCCCCATACCAATGAATCCCCGCCCAACAACCCATGTCATCCTAGCCCGCCCCCACCCAGTTCCAGGCCAAGGAATAGAGGGGAACGGCCCGGATCACCTTCCCTTCCCGCAAAAAGGAATCATAACACAACGATAGGCCCCCTAGAAGGAACCTGCAGACATTAATAAAAAACACACACTGCACAAGTTATAGACATGCTGCTTAGTGTCCAGAGGCCTGAGGTCCCCGGACCGAGGCCCCACCGGAGGCCGATCGCTGTTGAGACCAGGATCGCCAGTTCCCCTCCCGGCGAGACCCCCTGGAAGACTTCGATTGGGCCTCACTCGCAGAAGAGTCCGAGTCCAACCCCGGTGGCGTGTGCGGTCGCACCCTCACCGTCTCATCAGTCCACTTAAAGACCTCCTCCGGGGTCTCGAAAAAGTGGGTGCGCTCCTGAAACACCACCCTGAGCCTGGCCAGAAACAGAAGAGCGTATGGAAGTTTGAGGTCCTGAAGACGGGCCTTGGCAGCCTGGAACGACTGCCTCTGCTGCTGCACCAGGCGCGTGTAATCTGGGAAAATCATGATGCGGCTGTTCTCATACAGCAGAGGTTCTTTAGCCCTGCCTGTTTCAGGATGACGTCACGATCAGGGTAGTTCAATAATTTCGTGATGACTGGCCGTGGCCGGGCCCCAACAGGAGGTTTCTGGATCAGGGCACGGTGGACCCGTTCTATCACAAAACAACGGGACAAGGTGTCCGGGGTGAGCCAGCTCTCCAGCCATTGAGTCAAGAACTTCTCCATATCACCCTTCTCGCAGCCCTCCGGAAAGCCAACGAAGCGCAGGTTATTGTGTCGCGCCCGTCCCTCTGCATCTTCAGCCCGCAATGCTAGACCCTTCTGTACGCTTTCCATCTTGACTACTTGACGCTTCAGGGCTGCGACCTCATCTTCCACTCCCGAAATCCTAGTCTCCGCCTCTGTGATGCGAGACACAGCATTCCACAAGTCCTGCCACAGAAGCGTGACGTCCGCACCCATTGTGCCAATTTCAGCATGGAGCATGTCCCGGGACTGCGTGATCGCCGCCATCAATGCCGCATTATCTGGCCCGGGTTCCTGGTGTCCCCCAGCCGCTCCGGCCCCTCCAATCGGCTCAGTGAATTTATCGATGGGCCCATGGGTTGTGGTGCCCCCACCACCTTTGCCCCATGTCATGGCCACCAGCCTCCGGGCGCCCTCTTGACCGGGCCAAAGTTCAGGCACCTCCTCCACTAATGCACACAGTACTATGAGGGTCCTACAATTCAACCCCGGCCAGTGACTGTCAGCAGGCCCCAGTCAAGGTCTTCGGATCTGCCTCCCCAGGCTCGTCGCTCCGCTCCCGTCGCCTGGGCCTCCGTCAATCGCCGATACCGCTGCTTAATCCAGGCCAGGGCGCCCCCCATGCCGTCCGAGCTGGCTTCTAGTATGTCTCGAGGGCCGATGTGCCCCCCGACCGCCTCTCGCTGGGCCCTCCAGCACCCGGGCTCTCCCGGCAAAACCCCCGCTGCGATTCCGCTCGTCCGGTGCAGGCTCCCAACTCGAGCTGCGTCTAGGCCGCGCAGCACCGGGAACCCCAAGCTCCAGTCCCAGGCCCTCCAGACAGCCAAAACGCCACCGAAACAGTGCTGCCAAGTGCGCACGATATGTGGGGGACCCGGGGGCCGTCAAAATGTTGCGGGAGTGAGGATAAGTGAAGGATAAACGGCGGGCCGGACGGAGCTCGTCTAGAGCACGCCTGCCATGCTGGCTCACCAAGCCACCCCCCTACTTATTGGATTTTGAATTTTTTGTGTCATTTTATTTATTAAATATTCCCTATTTTTCTAAATTGTGTTGTGTTTTCATTGTATTACTGTTTGAGTGCTGCATTAATGCTTTGCACAATGCCACTAAGTTAAGCCTGGCTGCTTAGTGCCAAGTTACCAGACGGTTAAGCACAGGTTTATTTACTGACTTCAGTTGTTCCTGACAAGGATTGTGCTTATTACTTCAGTGCGGCTCTCAATTAATAACCCCATTTCTAACAGAGCCCTTGTGTGCTAAACAGTCATTAATTTAAATTCCCCAAAAACTGAAAAATAGGAGAAAAACTAACAAAAAAGATGGATTAGTTTAGCTACGTCTGTCCAAACTCTGGATATCTAAAAGAAACGAACAAATGGTTGTAGTAGCTCGTTATAACAGCAACCCGAGAGAATTGACTGCAATAGTTTTTGTTATTGGAGTTCAATGTAATTCAATAACACTAGATATCATTAGATTAATCTCAAATAAACCACGCCTTTGCAGATTGTACAAAGTAAATCAAAATAGATACTGGTGGGGCAGTTGATGATTCAATCATATTGGTTTTATAAACAGAGGTTGCTACGTGATTTCCATTATGAAGGAAACCTAAACGGTTTATCTTGGTCCTTGCTTGATGTAGTTTCTTGAGGGTCCCTGGACCATGTGGGATGAAGATTGGATCTCAGACAGATGGAAGATAGAGAATATAAGATTGCAAAATAAAGCACAACTCATAAATGTGCACCGTGGCTTCTTCTTAAATATATACATCCCACTCCCACACTGTACAAAAAAAGAGGCGCAATAGGTGAGGCCCTCGCGCCACCTACGCCTGTCACTAAAGATATTACCACGCACGAATTCAAAATTTGAGGGTGGGCGAAAGGAGGCCGGCACGTGAGAAGCATTATTAATGTAACCAAGAAAAGGGGAAACGCCAGTTTGGGTCCTTGAGTCCAAATTCGCCTCATGTCCTGAATTTTAATGGTCCCCTTGACGCGGCAGATCACTGTGCGCATGCGCGTTAGGCGAGATCAGCTCACCCCTGCTTCCATTTTGTGACACACCTACACGCAGCACGTCAGGCGCGAGGAGAAGAACCTGGCATAATTTAGCCAGCAGAAATAGAAGCAAATATGTATAAAACAAAAAAAGCTAATGCAAAGATGTGTTGTGACTGGATGACCTTGGGCCTCCTTGGGCGACAGACCCGGCCTGCTTTTCTCAGTGATTTAGGTTTATCCTATAAGTATACAAGCAAACACAGGAGGACAAACAAAAGCCACCTTATCGTGTTTGTCTCAGCATCATGCCGTTTGGTTTTTACATATTCAGAGCACTGAAAGAACAAAAATAGAGAAATGGGACCTGACAAAGAAGGGAAGCACACATTCGAAAACAATTCTGCAGTTCTGTATACATTTGGAATGTGCAGGTCACATTGTAATTTGATCAGGTTTACAGTTAGAAGCATTAATGTGGTGAAACATGCCAAAATATGCAGCTGCAGTCTCTAATTTGGTCCCTTATTGGCTGTTTATGGTGTCCTTGGATGAGGTGAAAGGTAAAACCGCTCAAAGTCGGATTGTATGTCACAATATCGAGTGACAAGATATCATCCTTCAAAAATATTGACTTCACCTATTGACTACCATTATGTCGTCAAGAAAAGTATAAATAGGTAAGTAGAGATGCTCAATATTTAACTCCGCATCTACGTAATCGGAGTATATATATATATATATATATATATTGTAATTATACAGAAATGTGAAGCTAAGAATAAATAGTAAAATTGAAACTTTTTTATAAACCTTGATGATATAGTGGTATGTAGTGTTAGGAGATATATTAGACTACCACTAATTTGTCATTTTGCCTATCAAAGCTTTACCCTCATTCTAGAGTCAACATTTTTGCAGAACGATATCTCACACTCAATATTGCAGCAGAACACCTCACGGTGCACAGTTTCTCGACACATTTTCGAAGAGCACTTGAACAAACTACTAGCTGCTAAAAGTTCATTTGAAAATTGGACTTTTTGGAGTGAACATTTTGCACTTGCAGGCTGATGCTGCACATTATTGTCAACTATGGACTTTAAAATGTAGCAACTGATTTAGAGTTTGATGGAGAGGGTACTTTTCTGTCGTGTCCTGATAGGGTGGGCGACCGACAGTAGGGCGTTAGGACCCTGTGGTTCCTAAGGGAGAGTGAACAGGTCGTTACCGGACACCAGTTCCGGTGACGGGACAGGAAGAGGACAGACAATGACCAGGACAGAGACGAGGACGGACGTACTAACGAGCAGCTGTACAAAATGATAATAAAGGAAGTACCCGACTAACCTGTGTCCTGTACTTGGTGTGCCATCCAGCGAATAGCTACAACACGACACTGGTGACGAGGGAAAGAAACGGATCGACGTGTGTCCAGCACGTGCACCATCGTGGAAAAACCAGGTGCTCACCCTGGATGTGCCGCAAGTAAGATGGAAGACGGGAAGAGCGACGCGGGAGCCCACCAGACAGCGACAGTGGAAAGATGCAGCAGATCGTGGTAAGCGCTAAGAACAAGCGCGGGCCTTTGAAAACAAGGCGCGAGGTCCCGCGAGAGCTTAGGAGTCTCGGCGGCCATCACTAAGTCAGGCGGCTGAGCCAATGAAAGTGGGAAACAAATGAGGAGGCCATTATGAGGTCAGGAAAAGCGAGATTTCGATCGCGAAATCTCGCGAGATAACGGCGGCCATTTTAAACGGGACATTGGAGAAACAGGCCATAAGAAACAGCGGGCTGCCATTTCAAGGCCAGGCGAAGAAGAAAATAAGTGAAAGAACATTGAAAAAGAGACAATTAAAGAACACGAAGAGAAACAAAGGTAAACAGAGGTAGAAAGGGACTAAAGATTCCCACAACAAAACAACAAAGAAGAAAAACAAGGGGCAAAAGAAGATAAAAGAGAAGAAAATAAGTACAAACACAATTAAGGTGCCAGAGAAAAAGATAAAGGATAAAGAAAAAGGAGCACAACATAGCATACCAAAAGAAACAGAGACTCAAGAAATGATCAAAGGAAAGAACAGAGCAGCCATTTCAAAGCCAGGCAAAGGGCAAAGAAGAAGAAGAACATAAGACAAGGTGAATTAAGGAGAACGGGAGCAAGAAGAAAAGACAGGAAGAAAAAGAAGATAAAGAAGAAAAGAAAGATAAGCACGGAAAAGGTCTGAAAAGGGAGACAAAGGAAATAAATGTCTTGATTGAAGAATAAAGGATAAATAACGGGCAAAAGAGCGCACAAGTGGAAAAAGAGCAATAAGAAAAAGAAAGAAGACAGTGCAATAAGAAAAGAGAAAAGAAAAGAATAATAAGTGAAATAAAAAGAGAAAGAAAGAGAAAGGAGAAAAGAAAACAAAAGGAAAGAAAGCAGAACAACAAAGAGAAATAAAAGGACAAAGATTGTGCAAGGACAAAGAAAGAGCAAAAGAGAAGTTACAAGGCAATAAAGAAAAGAAGAAAGAGGAGTAAAATAACGAGGAAAGAAGGGACCAAAGAAACAGGAGAGAGAAAAGGAGAACATAAAAGAAAAAGAGAGAAAAAGGAGACACAAAGACAACAAAAGAGACACAAGAGAAAAGGACAAGGAGAGCCTAGAAAAGGCTAAAAGAAAAGGAGAATAACAGAAGAAGAAGAAAAAAAAAGGGACACAAAAGGGACACAAGAGAAAAGGACAAGGAGAGCCTAGAAAAGGCTAAAAAGAAAGGAGGATAACAGAAGAAGAAGAAGGAAAAAGGATACAAAAGAGACACAAGAGAAAAGGACAAGGAGAGCCTAGAAAAGGCTAAAAGAAAAGGAGAATAACAGAAGAAGAAGAAAAAAGGACACAAAAGGGACACAAGAGAAAAGGACAAGGAGAGCCTAGAAAAGGCTAAAAGAAAAGGAGAATAACAGAAGAAGAAGAAAAAAAAGGACACAAAAGGGACACAAGAGAAAAGGACAAGGAGAGCCTAGAAAAGGCTAAAAGGACAAGGAGAGCCTAGAAAAGGCTAAAAGAAAAGGAGAATAACAGAAGAAGAAGAAGAAAAAAAAGGGACACAAAAGGGACACAAGAGAAAAGGACAAGGAGAGCCTAGAAAAGGCTAAAAGGACAAGGAGAGCCTAGAAAAAAAGGAGTAAAAAGGAGCAACACGAAAAGACATACCGCAGGAGAAAGAGCAGCAAAAAGAAAGGACAAAGACATGCAATGAGCAGAGCGGACAAGCGCCACCAAGGAAATAAAGGAAAGAGGCACCGCAGGGCCAGGACCAAAGGTGTTGAGACAGAAACAATATAGATGATAAGACAACAAGTTCTCCAAAGAGTCACTGGCGGTGACGAAAGTGAAAGGATGGATGATAACGGCTGTCTACGACAAACAACGAATAACAAGAAAGAGATAGCATTTCAAGGACAAAGAAGGCGGAGAAAGAAGAAATGGCAGCGACAACTGCAGCCACATGGAAGGTAGAAGATAGAGGACAAGGAAGCGATGGAGACACTAGATTCACGAAGGGCATGCAGTAAACAACAGAGACTCATTGAAGAAATGTAGAATGACAAGTACTCTCTCTCTCTCTCTCTCTCTCTCTCTCTCTCTCTCTCTCTCTCTCTCTCTCTCTCTCTCTCTCTTTTCGTTCTTTCCCCTTCATCAATGTAACTGTGAATGAGGACTGTCAATGGTGGGCGACAGTGGTTATGATAAATGTGTCATGAACATTTGTTTGCAACAAGGGGGGAGATGTTGTGTCCTGATAGGGTGGGCGACCGACAGTAGGGCGCTAGGACCCTGTGGGTCCTAAGGGAGAGTGACCAGGTCGTCACCGGACACCAGTTCCGGTGACGGGACAGGAAGAGGACAGACAATGACCAGGACAGAGACGAGGACGGACGTACTAACGAGCAGCTGTACAACATGATAATAAAGGAAGTACCCGACTAACCTGTATCCTGTACTTGGTGTGCCACCCAGCGAATAGCTACAACACAACATTTTCCACAAGTGTGGAAGAGTACGCTGTCTGTCAAACTGATGGTTTGACTGCTCTATTTTGAACCCCGTATCTCTGAAGCCAGCACCCCTGATGACTCACAGTACCCACACCGACAAGTGGGGAAGTCGGTGTACATACATCAGACCGTCTGCCCTATTTAGAATTGACAGTGTGGTGTACTTTTTTCCATTTGGGGTCCTGAACATAAAAACTAGAAAAATTACCCCCACACCCTGGGAGAAAACTCTCAATGAGGCCAGGTTATTTATTTTTGGTGTTTCAAAATCAAACACCCAGTGTGGGAGTTTGTTTTTGTGAACATAAACTTCGGAGCGGCCACCTGAAACATTCTGGAAGACACACAGCCCTCTGTGGAGCCGCAGAGATCTCTTAATTGTGTGGGTAGTAGTCCGGTGTGGGTGGGACAGAAAGTCCTCCACCACCATGGTGCACAGCCATCCGCCTGCCAAAGTAAAAATCAGGCCCTTGGTCTGCTCTACATTATCCTCAATTTTTACAACTGTTAAACAAAGTAATTTCACATCAGCACCGTCAGTAGTGTCTGCCTGTGAGTTTCAAGAATCACTTAACTTAATAAACTGTGCCCCTTCGCCCTGATGAAGGCTCCAATAAATAGCAAATGAGGGACCAAAATGTGTCGAGCACCACTAATGCATGTGAGCTTTGATACAGTTTGTCTCCTGTCTTCAAATGAAATGTGTATTTACTGTATCCATATTCTGAGCAATCAAATGGTACATAGACCTTAACGTGTGAGTTAAATTATAGGCTGAAACATTATTTTGTGCTCGTGTTTCACAATGCAGAAAACACCTAATGATGTAAATCAGATCAGTTGAAAAATTATGTTTGCATCCCTTCTGTTTTACTAGAAGAAAACTCTCATGAATTAATACAAAATTGTTTAAATGTCTCAGCCACATCTGTGCAATGGGAACTTCAATACCTTTATAATTCCATCACTAGAATTGCTCCTGTCCTTCCAGGACCCATTCCTACAATCCTCTATTACTACTTTTGTACCTTAAAGAGTGTCCCCTGTCAGAAAATTTGGCAAATGGTTCAGCCGCCATTGCTGGGAAGGCACCTGATAATGGGAAACACTGCCTTCAGTCATCACCTTGAAAGTTGTCTCCCATTGCGAATGATTACCACTTGCTTAGAGCAACTGATAACCAATATAAAGAAATTACCTGCCTATAGATTACAAAAAGGCCCTGGCGTTCCAACCGTTGTGGGGAGTTGGATTGTCTCTACTCCTACTCCTACTGTCATCCAATCATCATGTGGCAGTTTAACCATCTCGATGTACTTGTTGATGTGATGTTATTGTTTTGTTATCTATGAATGACTGTGTTATTTGGAATGTGTGACAGTATGACTGTGTAACTCGAATGAGGTCTGTGGGACATGGTAATCACAATAATTTGTTGCTAAGTATCATCTTTTCGATGTATTTATTCTATTAAAGCCTGAATAAGTGTCTTTTGATAATATGAAAATAAAAATGAAAAACTATTTTGTTTAAATTATTTCACCATTGGATCATCATGTTTTGCGCAGCCGTCTGCACCGGTGGTTGTATGTATTAGGACCCTTTTGCCAGGGCCTTTTTGTAATCTATAGGCAGGTAATTTCTTTATATTGGTTGTTCTTATTTCCCCTGCGTTACCTGCCTCCATCTACCTTTCAGGGGTCCCCTTTTGAGTGGTTAGAGCAAGTGATTACCATCATATATATTGGGTGTACTTGTGGAGATGGACTCCATTCATGCATGTTTAAGTGAGTTGCAAATAGGGATAAGCGAACTTGAATCACAGTTGCAACATGGACATACTGCTCTTCCAAATGGAGTGTGCAAGGTACTACGAAGGCCATTTAAAGTTGGCAATGCCGCCCACCAGCCTCCAGGTCAGAGAAGGCTGTGGCCTCTGCTATTCTGGCGCAGAAAGTCTGCCTTATTGTGAAATCCTCACTTGCTTGGTGGACATCTCACTATCTTCAGAGCAACCACTGGTGTAATACTTGCTCTGAAGGCAGTCTATAGGCCCAGCTCCATAAACTTTTTTGTTTTCCAAAAACAATCCTTGAAACCAGGAGTTTTTTGAAAAACAAAACATGCAATGGCCACGTCACACGGGAAGCATTCTTTCTGCTCTTGGGAGTCATTGCTTGATTTCCCTGTCCCAGACTGCTATGTCGGTTCGGTACAAAGAAATCTGATGTGGTTGCCCCTCCCTATGTAGGGCACGAAGACTGAGCCCTGTGGCAGACGGGTCAACAGGTTAAGAGTATCCACTTGGTGCTGTTAGCTGAGAAGATACCAGTGGAAAGCCCATAGTTCCCCTCCTCTGTATAAGGCAGGGGAACCACGAGTTTGATGGGGCAGGTGACCTGCCAATTTATGGAGGTCGACTCAATCCACAAACTGTAAATGAACTCCTACTTCACTTTGTATATTGCTTAAATTCCCTTACTATTTATAAAGGTAGCTTCATTGTGGTGCAATGCCATTGGAAACGTAAATTGACTTTATACATCAGTTTACTTGCCTCTTATGCATGGCACAATGTTTACGGAAATGAGCTTTGCCCTTTACGAATGTTGAATTTATGTCCCCAGTTCACCAACTGTAGTTTGCCCAACGGTTTGCTTCCCTGCCCTACTTTCTGGTGTGATATTCACCTCAATGACACATTTGATGATCACCTCAATGGCCCATTTATCTGGTTAGTCAATGACCTCCAACCCCTCATGTGAATCTTTGAGTCTTCGTGGGCAATAAGGTATGTGAAGTTTTGGTCTAGACACACCCATTGTGGTAGTATGTTTACTTTGTGAACAATAGTTTTTCTGATCATTGGCAAGGTAGGAGTGGAAAAAAGCCTGTCTCCTATGAACATTGGCCACAGACTCCACAACAGGTGCTCTTTGACAAATGAGATTGTTCTAATTGCTCCAGGTGAAGTAAAACTTAGAAGCTATGTGGCATCAACATGCTGACTCTTTGAGAAGAGGTTCTATATACTTATGCCAAATGAGCTAGTAACACTGGAGGAACCAAAGAAAGAAAGCAAGAAAAGTGGTATGCAGTGCATACTATTCTTTGATTCTTTGGCATACGCATGTAGGGACCAAAATCAAGCAACTAGAAACGGAAAGTGATAACAGTAAAGGAAGGATTTTACAAATATTTGTGACTTTGCAGCAAATTACGTTTCTGTGCACAGTTCATAAGGAAGAAGTAGCCACGGTGTAATACACTCTGGCCACATATATTCAGTATAAAGGGAAGACACTATTGATGTCTATTTCTCGGTATTCTTAATGTAACAATTCAATATATTTACATTATATACAATTGGTTATCGGGCACAAGAAAATCAACATACAAGAATATTGTGTACAGATGTAAAGGGTATCTAGAAGTATTGAAAGGTACATGCATATGGGGAAGTATTGATCTACTGTTCGTAAATCCTACATCCCTGCTTGTAGTCAGGACCTCAGTGTCCAAGGGGCAATCACTGAGTTTAAGAGGAGATTTGAAGCAACCACATGCTCGTGATGACTGAACTCAAGAAAGCTACAGGTAAAGAAATTGATTCATGGGGCACTTCAGTTAGACTCTTTGGACATTGCATTCATATTCAAGCTGCATTTGAAGGACAACAAGGCAGTGCACAACGATCCACAATAACCAACAAGTGGGTCAAAAATGTAGTCATTCCACTTAATTTGAGGTGGTGGTTGCAGGTGGGGGGGGCACCGGTGCTTCTTTTTGGAGACCGGCACTTATTTCGCCACGTCAGACATTTCCCCAGGTCAACAGAGGGAAAAAAAACAAAATGAAAAGATGGAGGAAAAGAAACACAGAAATTCCATCACCAAGGGAGAAAGCAGACACCTTTAAGCGTGGGATAACAGGGCAAGGAGTAACAGGCAGTGAATTAAAGAGACCTGTGGTGGATTTTGGACTGTGCACCCTTGCTATTTCCACTCTGACATTTTATAGCGCCACCGCTGGTGTCTGAGCAGCGCTTTGAGCACCGGCACCTATTATTTTACAAATAAAGCACTGCAGTAATCCAGTCAACCCCAAATCAAACTGGCACTTATAGGCATTCATTCTATTTCACCAATCATGTATGCATGAGATTAAGATATCTTGAAGCTAACATGAGCCCATTATGATTGTTAGTTTATCCTTACTTACTGTGAGAGCAAAGGCATGGTTGCATATTGACTGACCAATACAAACTATCGATCCCGCCCGCACACTGGAAAAAGTGGCAAGCAGAGGGGCGCAGCTATTATTTGCGGTGGATGCAGTGGTACCAGGGCCAAGGTTTTAAGTGTTCACCTGCAACCCAAATATGGATTTTATTACCAACTAAGATGCACAGGAGTCCATTTTCCTTGCTTACACTGAAACTCCCAGAGCCCTATCTACACCACTGAGCAGGTACATTGCATAGCAGGCCTTTCAAAGGCAAAAAGCACTGACAAAGCCAGTACAAAGGTTTTTGAAGTGTAAATGTGTGAATGAGTAGGATAAAGGGGCCCAATTCAGAACCCACATTTTTGAAAGAATTGAATATGTACTCTTACGGTATCACTCTTCAGCTTGGAGTATGTTAATGATTTTTATGCGGTTTCTAACCCTAGAAATATTTTAGGAAATCTCCTTCACTCATAGATCTCCAGGAGTACTCCAGGGTACACAACTTATTCATGAAGAATTCGACCAGGTACAAAAGTCTAGAAGGGTAACCGAAGCACAACTGTACAATAGCAAGTAGCACGTTTTTATCTTCAGACGTATTTTGCCATGGCAGAATCTCTTCCAATGCACTCATATGACATATGGGCGTCTCCCCTTCTTTTTCCCACCTTGGATAACAGTGCTTAATTTGTGCCGGTGATTTCCGGTGCTCCGGACCGGCACTTAATTGTCAGCGCCGGCTCTAGTGACAGCCCCACCTCATGGTGGCGTTGTCTTTTTTAATTTTGAGATGAGCACAGCAGCCGTGTTTATTAGGTCAAAATACACTGAAAACGAATAATACCAGCCTCTCATATTAATATTTTAGCTTTGTGTGGCCGGAAATCGTCTGAATTGTCACATTTGTAGTATGTCAATGCTCAGGTGTAATGCTGGTACTGTCATTGGCACCGGAGGCAGGGCATGAGTGGTGCAGACTCCAGTAGAGTTTCAAGGAGGGCCCTGGCACTTAATGTTTTTACAAATGAAGCACTGTGGATACATATAAATATATATCATTCTTTGTGATGGAGTAACAGTGAATGCGTCTCCAACTACCTGTACATGTTTGTGATTACACAAAAACCTATGGGTTTTGTGAGCGTTCTCTACATTATGTTGGCTTTCATCCCCAGGCTCACTCCTCTTGGTCCTTCACGTTCCATTAATTTGTATTCATAAATGTGGAAAAGTCTCCATAGTGACAGGTCTAAAATATTTCTAAAGTTACTTTACAAGAGTTAAGTTCGAACATTCTTGATTCTGTAAATTAGGACGTCCAATTCACTGCAATAAAATTATACAATTCAGCCCAGAATTAGTTGTGTTTTTGACTTATTTTAGTAACATATTGAAATTCATCAAAAGTAGTGTCTCTCTATTTCTGAATCTTGTGACAAACTATTGAGAAGCAGCATCCCCTGTATCAAGTTTCTATAGAAATTCAAACATGTATACATTGTTAAATTGATAAAATGGCTATTCTTTTTGTTTCCTGTCTGTTAAAAGCTTTTGCAAATTTCACCGTTGAAGCAACCTAGAGTGGGTGTTGTAAGGAGCGCATTAGCAGAAGCCTTCACGTTTCTATTGCTATCCCGCAAGCGTGTCAGAATATTTTCTATAAAGTTTCAATGCTTACCCCCTATTTCAGGTTTATACGTGCTAAGCTGAGTGCTGTCTGGAAAAACGGCAACCTTTCGAAAGATCCTTTGGCGCACAAAGAAGCCAAGAACCAAGTGGCATATTTATGAAAAAATCCCGCAGCACAGAAAGCCATCTTGCTGTGCTGCCTAGTGCCAGCGCATGCATCCCTGCACCATGGTACAAGGCTGCCTGCGTTGTGAGCAGGATTGTTAACAACAATCCCGTGGGGCATTTTCCGTTTTCGGTGTGTACTGCTGAATGCAGCACACATAGAAAGAGGAAAAACAAGGAGAAATAAAGATATTAATCCTTGTTGCGCCTCACCTGTGGAAGAGTAACATTTTGATGCATTTCCAGGTCTATCGGTAATAGTTAATCTGGGAATGAGCAAAAAACAATGGGCCTCATTTATGAGAAATGACGCATCGCTGCGTGAAAGCAGCGATGCGTCACTTCTCAGTGCGCACTCCTTGCGTCATGATTGATGCGTCATATTTATAATATGACGCATCATGTCGCAAGGAGTTACAGATACGTCAGTATTTCTGACGTATCTGTTGGTGCAAAAGTGACGCATTGCTGGGGTGTGTCACAAAAGTGACGCAACTCCAGCAATGTGTACTTTCACATGGACAAGTCCCATGTTGTTAGTGCCTGCGTCAGTCTTACGCCTGCCATGGAGAAGGCGCAAGATTTTGACGCATTAGCGGCCAAGAAATGGCACAGTGAAATCTTATAGATTTCACTGCGTCACTTCCATGACCCTTTCTTGCGTCAAAACGCCCCCCCTTGCATACATTATACCTGGCGCAGGTATAATGTGACGCAGGGGTTTACAAAGTGACGCAGCTACCTAGATGCGTCACTTTGTAAATATGGCGTAACAAGGCATATTTTTTACGCCACTGGTGCGTCACAAAAAGTTACGCACCGGCGGCGTAAAAGTGACGCACAGCCTCATAAATGAGGCCCTATGGGTGGATGGGTTGGAACACCCATGCGCCACCCATGGCCTCTGGGGCAGAGTAACGCAGTGCAGCGATTTGCGCTGTGTTGCGTTACTCCAAATTTATCAAGCCACTCAGGGCCACGCAATGTGGGAGTGCATGGCTTGATACATCTAATTTGAGATTTGCTTCACTCTTGGGTCCTGTTGCATGGCACAAGAGTGACGCAACTCTTTGATAAATTTGGCCTTAAGTATATAAGGGTAATGTAGGGCCTGTGCTCCGTGATCAGGCAGGAAAAATGGCATGTGCGGAGTTTTTAGGTTCCTAACTCTTAGCTGATGTTATGCTTCATGGACCTCCACTTAAAGAACAGGACAGCATTTAAAGTCAGGAATGAAGAAGTAATAATGCATCATCACTGTCTTAATCTGGTCAGTGTTTGCCCGTACTGTAACTGTTGTGGTGTCATGGTCATTACTGTGATGCAGTGAAATGCAATTGGTTAGTGTTCCTGGGATGTATTGAAGTGTTGAGGATTAGTTAGGTTTCTGTCATTACTCCAATTATTTATATTCTGTCCCAGCCACTCTGATAGATACTGGGACTAGTATTTATCTGTAATCTCTAGAATTAATGTTAAGGAGTAAGGTGCATGGTGATGTGCATCGTAATTTTAATTTAAGTAAACATGGTACCTTAAAAATTAAAGTCTCTTGGCCCTGGGACCTTTGCCAGGGACCGCTTAGCATTGGTATTCCCAGCTTTTTGGCTGGGAGCAACAGCATAGCCTCAAAGATGATGCACTATGAGGGGGGTAAGGCGCAGTTTCCATGGTGAGAAACCTCATCCACTCGTCAGAAATATAACAATAAAGTCAAGTACTGTTCAAATTAAAGGTGTGCTTTGTCTGCAGGCTTATATAATGGTTTCAAGAGAACTGAACTGAACTTACTGAACTTACTGAAGAAGGCAGTGTTTCTCAAACTGTGGGTCAGGTCACAAGATGATTTTTGGAGCGACACGAAAGTGCAAGCAATTAATAAAGATGCCTTAAAAGTCTGGATTTAGCTCCTTACATTTGCTGCCCTACAAAGGAAGAGGTTTAAATATCAGGCTATGACTTCTGACAATCTTGCCTGGGCATGGGGAGTGTGAAAGGAAAGGCTGTAAGATGTACTTTTTCGTAACACACAATAAAAAGTAAATTCCTGTAAATGAGCTGTACACATCAGAGGTTTGGAAAGCAAAAATGAAGCACTTTTTTTGTAATTCTGAAATATAATAGAAACAAAGATTTGATTAGGGTAAACAAATCAAGACATTTTACTTGATGATGCTCAAATAATAAATATTCACTGAAACTCCATTTCCACACATTATTATTTGTGTGCAATATAGTTAGTAATGGGGGAGGAGAAGGTTCCATGTTCCTCATGTTTTTATTTGTTTATGTTTATGACCACAGAAAAATGTAAAGGGCATTGCAAATATATTGTGGAGAAAGCAGTACATCGACATGTAGATACTGCAATGTAAGAATGTATACGATAAAGGTACATGATGTGATGTGATGCAATGCTATCAATAAAAACAGTTTACCCCCAAAAAATATAGGGCCAGATGTACGACCTTTGACTTTTGGGAGTCGTAAATTGTGTGTTGCAATGTGCTAATCGCAAAAGTAAATGTACAACAGTGTCTGAGACACTGTTTGTGATTCCCAATGGGGTTGCAAATTGCATGACTCATGAATATTAATGAGGCTGTAGCAATTTGTCACCCCATTGGGAATGGCTGGCACTCCCCGGGATGGTGGCCTGCTGTGGTCAGCAGACCTCCATGCCTGGGACTGCTTTTAAATAAAGCAATTTCTTTTTTAAAATGCAGCCCATTTTCCTTAATGGAAAACGGGATGCAATTAAAAAATACAAATGTAAACTTTTAATTTTCATTTTGTAAGGATCACCTACCAGCCCTTAAAAACTTTGGCGCATGCATTCCCAAAGGGGAGGGGTTCAGTGGGGACTCCTTCCTGTTTGTGAGTGCTTTACCACCCTTCTGAAAAGGGTGGTAAACTGCAAGTGGTTTGCAACCGCAATTGCAGTCGCAAAATATTCTTACATAGCATTTGGGGTCGCTATTAGGAGGGGAACGCACCTTCCTAATAACAAGTCGTTAAACACTATTTTGCGAGTCGTAAATTATTTGTGACTCGCAAAATAGGGTTAATACATGGCCCACAGGTTTTGTGCATGCGCAAACAGGTCTAAAACCCATTTGCGCATGCAAAAATTGGTCGTATATCTGGCCCTTAATTAATAAAACTATATATCTATGCAAATTTAGTGGCCATTTCCATAGGAAATGTGCTGTCTGTAAGTAACAGTGTGCTACCACAGGATGCTTTAGTAACATTAAAAATTGCCTGCCTTGTGTCCATTAAAGCTAGGTAGGTTGAGAAAAGTTTGTTGTTCTAAATGGGTTTTGGTACCAAAGAGTTTTGGAAGCACTGGAATAAGGAAAACAATTGGCATCTACTCTATGATTAGAAATTATATTATTAATACTGAGGGGCAGATTTATCAAGGTTTCACACAACCGAGCACAGCAAGACACACTGCTCTGCAATGCATGAAAGAGAGAGGGCAGGAATATGCCACATTAAATATTATATTGAGCATTCCTGTCCTTCCCTTGCATTGGTGCACAATGTGCTGCCTTGGACTCATGCTGGCATCATTGTGCCACGGTGCAAGGCTGCCTGCATTGTAGGCTGGAATGTTTTTGTGCAGAAAGAGGCACTCCCAGCACAACAACAATCCTCAGAGGCAAGTTTCTCTTTCTAAGGGTGCTTCATTCTGCTGCACGCATAGAAAGCCATAGAGGAGAAATACAGGTATTTTTCTTTGTTGCTCCTCTGGTGGGAAGGCGTACAGTTCTGATGCAGTGTTGGTAAATCTGGGAATGTGTCCGAATACATGGGTTGATGCGTGGAAACACCCACCCTCGACCCATGTAATGCTCCCACCAGATTTACTAAGCCACATAGGGTGGCCTTGCGTAGCTTGGTAAATCTGAATCTAGGTTTTGCATCACCCTGCATCACCTTGCATGGTGCAAGGGCAACACAAAACGTTGATAAATTTAGCCCTCAGTATCTATTTCACCCAAATGGTTTCCTTGAGCATTGGAACAGGACCATGACTACAATTACTCCCTTACACAATGTTTTGTAGTCTGGACTAGTAAACTAAGGGTATAGATTTGGTCCACTGCAAATCACAAATTCTAATTTGGGGCCCAATACACTTCCATACCTTAGTAATTTCTCTCTTTAGGACAGAGATAGAAGTGAATGTTGGCTCTTTTATGTGCCATATTAAAATAACACTGTCCATTTCGTACCCACGTTGCATGTTAACCAAGGGCTCAAAAAGGTAATCAGTCTTACCAGCCAGGCGGTCCTTCCAGAACATAAACACTGTGTGATGGGAAATTCTACAGGTCCTTTAAAAACTGTGGATTGACTCTGAGAGGGTAACCAGTTCTAGGCCCTCTCTGAGGACAAATGGAGCTGAGCTTTATGTAGTTCTGAGATATGTCAAATTGTTGATATCAGGCATTTTCTGGCTACTTACTAAATGTGGGCACATGGAATGGCAAGACTATATCACTCAGTTCAGCATCATATGTTTTCAAGAGACATGGCTTTTCTTCTTTTTGTTTCCTCCTGCTAAAAGCAACTTAGGTAGAGCATTTGGTGGCCAAATAAAATTAGTTAAGAACGGTATGCTTTGAAATTGTGATCGAATACCATACAATAGTGTGAATATACCGATGTTAAAAATAAGGAAGAAGGGCGTGGCTTACGCGCCGGAGAGTAATGGTGGTTCGTTCGTGAGCTCCGACGAGCGGTAGGAATCCCCCTGACCTACGGACCTCATTTCATGCCCTGAGGAGCCTGCAATTTGCATTTCCCGAAACCGGAACATGCTCCGCGAACGCTGATGGTGGCGTTCCCCCGTTTCCTGCTGTTTTTGAGGTTCTTTGATCTCTGGTGTCTTTCTGCTGCTACGGGACGCGGGCGGCCGCCATTTTGTGCCGCCGAGCCCGCGTCTCTCCTCTCACGAACGCAGCACTTCGCTTCACCGGAGTGCAGTTCTTCCTCTCACGCTGCCAGCCTCCATCCAGCATTTCTTCAGGTATGCCTTCATTGACAAGGTAGCTGCAACCTTAACCCGGCATGTTTCCTCTCAGACTTCGGCCGCCATTTTAGCTCTGCCTCCTCTCAGCCATTGTCTGCTTTTATTCCATGCTCTGCCTTCTCACTAATGGCACAACTAATGTTTTTCCAGACTGGCTGTTCGCCCTCTCTATACTTCATTTTTCCTATTTGAACTCCAAGGATTTCTCGTATTTAAAGTGCCCACATTGCCTTCTGATGGATTGGTCAACGCTCTTCATTTCCTATTAGCACTCTTTGTGATCTCCACTGCCTTTCCTTCGAAGAGCCTTTTTGTGAGTACTTTTCTGCGCATATTTTTCATTCTTTCTCAGCCTTGCTTGGATCTGCTACTTTTGGGCTTTTTGTGAGTGACTTGCGTCTAAACCTCGTGGTATTATCCTCCTTTTTCTTGAATTCACTGAACTAATGCAAGTTCTCAAAGCTGCACGACTCAAACAACGTCTTCCATGGTCTGGTCATAACATTTTTATCTCACAGGACCTTTCTAATGCCACAAATGCGCGACATAAGGAATTTTTGAATCTTCGTCCTCAAATGCGACAGTTGAACATCCAATATGGTATCCTTCATCCATGTTTCTGTAAGATCACCCACAATGGCCGTACACGTTCCTTTGATGATCCTCAGAAGCTCCATGCATATCTTCAAACTATCTCTACATCTACAATGGACACTAACGTCTGATATTTTTCATCCTACTGAGTGTCCTTGCGCTGCGGATTTGATCTATTATGGCTCCATTTTCATGTTTCTTTTCTCTGTCCTTATCACTTTGAGGTTCTTTCTTTTCCTCAGTCTTTCCTCTTCTTTTTCTTCCCTTTTGCTCGCCTGTTGCTTGCTGATGTCCGTATTCTCTCTGGCGTCTCTTCGCTCCCGATGCCTTGTTTTCTTCTTTCTTCTCAGATCAGGCAACCTTGCCTTGATCTGCTTACTCTTCTCTTTCTTCTTATCTTCCTCCTTTCTCTTCTCACCCTTATCTCCTCTTTCCTTTTTCGTGTTCTGCTCTTGACTTGTTGCCTTTCTTGCTCTCCTTTTCCCCTACATTCTTTCTTTTTTCTTTTTTTATCTATATATCCTATGTTGGTGCGTGCTTTGTATTTGGGTGCATTTTATATAGTCCATCTGAATGTGTTGGATATTTTCTTCATCCATCAAGTGTTTGATCGTTGTTTTTTTTTTCTTTGTCGTTCTTCTCCTGCAGTGTATCCACCCCAAGTGTACCTCCCCTTCCTTGCCTTCCATCATGTGTAAGTTTGTCACGTGGAACGTTTGAGGTCTTGGACATCCTGTCAAGCGTCAAAAGGTATTGTCTCATTTGTCCAAACTCAATTCACAGGTTGTTTTTCTCCAAGAGACCCACTGTTCTGATGTCAAATCAGCTAAGCTAAAACGACAATGGGTGGGTCAGGTTGTGTTTTCTCCTGCTGTCAACAAAAAAGGGGGTGTTGCAATTTTATTCCACAAGAGTTTATCCGTCCAACTTATTTCCTCTCAGCATGACGATGAGGGACGTTGGGTAATGGCTAAGGTTATCGTGCAAAACAAGACGCTGGTTTTGCTCAACATTTATGGCCCTGTTCGCCCTGACCCCCAGTTTTGGAACAATATCAAAATTCTTATTTCATTAATAGACTGCCCTAATATTGTACTTGCTGGTGATTTTAACCAATGGTTAGACCCTTTTTCTGATAGACTCTCATCAAGCAAATTTCATCCTGACAAAACCCATAAATGTTTTCAATCTGCCATTGCCTCTTGTCCCCTCTATGATGTATGGAAAACGTGTAATCCAGATTCTCTGGAATATACCTTTTTCTCAAATGTTCATCAGACCCGTTCCAGGATTGATTATCTTATGGTTAGAAAATCTTTACTTCCTGCTATTCAAACGTCTGAAATTGGCTCTATTTTTCTTTCTGATCATGCCCCTGTACATGCACTCCTTGATCTGGCCCATACTCCCTCCAAATTTAGTTGCTGGAAATTCAACACATTTTTGCTGTCTGATACTATATTTGTAAACAAAGTTACTGCCTTTATCAATGAATTTTTTGTGTTTAATAACCCATCAGACACCTCTATCCATAACACTTGGGATGCTTTTAATGCAGCACTGCGTGCCTTTGTTATATCCTAGGTTTCCCACAAGAAGAAAATTAATAAAACTAAATATGAAGACCAACTCAAGACTATCAAACATCTTGAACATATCTACTTTTCCTCTAAATCTCCTGACGCCCTTCACAATCTGGTCAAAGCTAAAACTGAATTGAATAAAATCGCCACAGTAGAAGCTTGCCATATTTTACTAAAAATTAAATCTAAATTCCATGGGGGTCAAAACAAGGCTGGTAAAATGTTAGCAAATTACTTGAAGATAAAATCTGAACGTAAAAATGTTGGCCCTATTCTTAATGACGCTACCAACAAACTAGTTACTTCCGATGAAGACATAGCAGAAGTTTTTCATAACTATTACCAAGCTCTTTATACTGATGATACATGTCCCTCTGCCCCTAATCTATCATCATTCTTCGATGGCATACCTCCACCTCCAACCCTTCCTGATGAATTTGCTCAATTAGAAAAAGATATTACACCTCAGGAAGTTCTTCGAGCAATTAACTCTCTCAAAAAATCAAAAGCCCCAGGACCAGATGGATTGCCCGTTGAGTTCTATTCCTCATTTTATGCCATATTTGTCCCAAAATTATTGCAGCTTTTTAATTTATTCATTGCTGATGCTAAGGCCTCTGGCTCCTTCATGGACGCTCTCATCGTTATTATTCCCAAACCAGACAAAGACCGCTCTCAATGTAAAAATTATCGTCCTATCTCCCTGATTAATTATGATTGTAAGATATTTGCTAAAATCCTTGCCTCCCGTCTAGATTCTCTTATTCCGCTTTTGATTAAAACTGACCAGGTTGGTTTTGTGAAGGGTAGACTTGCAGCTGATAATGCTCGAATGTTTTGTAATATAATTTCCCACAGTAAGAATTTCAAGGACCCCTTAGCAGCCTTATCCCTGGATGCTGAAAAGGCCTTTGATCGTATTAACTGGCAATTTATGTTCCGTACACTTAACTGATTTGGTTTTGGCCCCACTTTTATTTCTTTGGTTAAACTTTTGTACTCTTCTCCTAGAGCTAGTATTTTTGTTAATAACCAATTCTCTAGATTTTTTTCCCTTGTCTCGTGGCACTAGACAAGGTTGTCCCCTTTCCCCATTGTTGTTTATCCTTTGCCTTGAACCTTTTTTGGAACGTATCCGAGCTAATCCTGACATTCATGGTTTTAAATTTACCTCTACTGAAACAAAAATCTCTGCTTATGCCGATGACATTTTGGTTTATATGGCTAACCCTGTCACCTCTCCCCCTCCCTTTTTGGATGAAGTTCGTTTGTATTCTTCCATTTCTGGATACAAACTCAATTTATCTAAAACAGAAGTTCTCCCGTTAAACTCTGCCTGCTATCAATACATGTTTAGTTCTACTGATTTCACGTGGTGTCCTTCCAAACTCAAATACCTGGGTATTTGGTTTTCCTCCTCGCTCCCTAGCACACTCAAACTCACCTTTGCCTCCCTTACTCAGAAACTTCAATCTCTCCTTAATCTATGGTCCCCTCTATTTCTGTCATGGTGGGGTAGACTCGATGCTATTAAAATGATGATCACTCCTCATGTCCTTTATACTGTCTCTATGCTTCCTATTAAAATACCCAATTCATACTTCAATCGTATTAATTCAATTTGCTCTAAATTCCTGTGGAACAACAAACACCCCCGTATTGCGTTACATAAACTCGTTTGACGTAAGAACGAAGGGGGTGTCCGTTTCCCTAATTTTTAAACCTACCATTCTGCTTTCCTGATTAAATATTCCTTTTCTTTAGCATATGATTTTGTGGATGAATGTATGAACGTAAGAATGTATACGATAAAGGTACATGATGTGATGTGATGCAATGCTATCAATAAAAACAGTTTACCCCCAAAAAATATAGGGCCAGATGTACGACCTTTGACTTTTGGGAGTCGTAAATTGTGTGTTGCAATGTGCTAATCGCAAAAGTAAATGTACAACAGTGTCTGAGACACTGTTTGTGATTCCCAATGGGGTTGCAAATTGCATGACTCATGAATATTAATGAGGCTGTAGCAATTTGTCACCCCATTGGGAATGGCTGGCACTCCCCGGGATGGTGGCCTGCTGTGGTCAGCAGACCTCCATGCCTGGGACTGCTTTTAAATAAAGCAATTTCTTTTTTAAAATGCAGCCCATTTTCCTTAATGGAAAACGGGATGCAATTAAAAAATACAAATGTAAACTTTTAATTTTCATTTTGTAAGGATCACCTACCAGCCCTTAAAAACTTTGGCGCATGCATTCCCAAAGGGGAGGGGTTCAGTGGGGACTCCTTCCTGTTTGTGAGTGCTTTACCACCCTTCTGAAAAGGGTGGTAAACTGCAAGTGGTTTGCAACCGCAATTGCAGTCGCAAAATATTCTTACATAGCATTTGGGGTCGCTATTAGGAGGGGAACGCACCTTCCTAATAACAAGTCGTTAAACACTATTTTGCGAGTCGTAAATTATTTGTGACTCGCAAAATAGGGTTAATACATGGCCCACAGGTTTTGTGCATGCGCAAACAGGTCTAAAACCCATTTGCGCATGCAAAAATTGGTCGTATATCTGGCCCTTAATTAATAAAACTATATATCTATGCAAATTTAGTGGCCATTTCCATAGGAAATGTGCTGTCTGTAAGTAACAGTGTGCTACCACAGGATGCTTTAGTAACATTAAAAATTGCCTGCCTTGTGTCCATTAAAGCTAGGTAGGTTGAGAAAAGTTTGTTGTTCTAAATGGGTTTTGGTACCAAAGAGTTTTGGAAGCACTGGAATAAGGAAAACAATTGGCATCTACTCTATGATTAGAAATTATATTATTAATACTGAGGGGCAGATTTATCAAGGTTTCACACAACCGAGCACAGCAAGACACACTGCTCTGCAATGCATGAAAGAGAGAGGGCAGGAATATGCAACATTAAATATTATATTGAGCATTCCTGTCCTTCCCTTGCATTGGTGCACAATGTGCTGCCTTGGACTCATGCTGGCATCATTGTGCCACGGTGCAAGGCTGCCTGCATTGTAGGCTGGAATGTTTTTGTGCAGAAAGAGGCACTCCCAGCACAACAACAATCCTCAGAGGCAAGTTTCTCTTTCTAAGGGTGCTTCATTCTGCTGCACGCATAGAAAGCCATAGAGGAGAAATACAGGTATTTTTCTTTGTTGCTCCTCTGGTGGGAAGGCGTACAGTTCTGATGCAGTGTTGGTAAATCTGGGAATGTGTCCGAATACATGGGTTGATGCGTGGAAACACCCACCCTCGACCCATGTAATGCTCCCACCAGATTTACTAAGCCACATAGGGTGGCCTTGCGTAGCTTGGTAAATCTGAATCTAGGTTTTGCATCACCCTGCATCACCTTGCATGGTGCAAGGGCAACACAAAACGTTGATAAATTTAGCCCTCAGTATCTATTTCACGCAAATGGTTTCCTTGAGCATTGGAACAGGACCATGACTACAATTACTCCCTTACACAATGTTTTGTAGTCTGGACTAGTAAACTAAGGGTATAGATTTGGTCCACTGCAAATCACAAATTCTAATTTGGGGCCCAATACACTTCCATACCTTAGTAATTTCTCTCTTTAGGACAGAGATAGAAGTGAATGTTGGCTCTTTTATGTGCCATATTAAAATAACACTGTCCATTTCGTACCCAAGTTGCATGTTTACCAAGGGCTCAAAAAGGTAATCAGTCTTACCAGCCAGGCGGTCCTTCCAGAACATAAACACTGTGTGATGGGAAATTCTACAGGTCCTTTAAAAACTGTGGATTGACTCTGAGAGGGTAACCAGTTCTAGGCCCTCTCTGAGGACAAATGGAGCTGAGCTTTATGTAATTCTGAGATATGTCAAATTGTTGATATCAGGCATTTTCTGGCTACTTACTAAATGTGGGCACATGGAATGGCAAGACTATATCACTCAGTTCAGCATCATATGTTTTCAAGAGACATGGCTATTCTTCTTTTTGTTTCCTCCTGCTAAAAGCAACTTAGGCAGAGCATTTGGTGGCCAAATAAAATTAGTTAAGAACGGTATGCTTTGAAATTGTGATCGAATACCATACAATAGTGTGAATATACCGATGTTAAAAATAAGGAAGAAGGGCGTGGCTTACGCGCCGGAGAGTAATGGTGGTTCGTTCGTGAGCTCCGACGAGCGGTAGGAATCCCCCTGACCTACGGACCTCATTTCATGCCCTGAGGAGCCTGCAATTTGCATTTCCCGAAACCGGAACATGCTCCGCGAACGCTGATGGTGGTGTTCCCCCGTTTCCTGCTGTTTTTGAGGTTCTTTGATCTCCGGTGTCTTTCTGCTGCTACGGGACGCGGGCGGCCGCCATTTTGTGCCGCCGAGCCCGCGTCTCTCCTCTCACGAACGCAGCACTTCACTTCACCGGAGTGCAGTTCTTCCTCTCACGCTGCCAGCCTCCATCCAGCATTTCTTCAGGTATGCCTTCATTGACAAGGTAGCTGCAACCTTAACCCGGCATGTTTCCTCTCAGACTTCGGCCGCCATTTTAGCTCTGCCTCCTCTCAGCCATTGTCTGCTTTTATTCCATGCTCTGCCTTCTCACTAATGGCACAACTAATGTTTTTCCAGACTGGCTGTTCGCCCTCTCTATACTTCATTTTTCCTATTTGAACTCCAAGGATTTCTCGTATTTAAAGTGCCCACATTGCCTTCTGATGGATTGGTCAATGCTCTTCATTTCCTATTAGCACTCTTTGTGATCTCCACTGCCTTTCCTTCGAAGAGCCTTTTTGTGAGTACTTTTCTGCGCATATTTTTCATTCTTTCTCAGCCTTGCTTGGATCTGCTACTTTTGGGCTTTTTGTGAGTGACTTGCGTCTAAACCTCGTGGTATTATCCTCCTTTTTCTTGAATTCACTGAACTAATGCAAGTTCTCAAAGCTGCACGACTCAAACAACGTCTTCCATGGTCTGGTCATAACATTTTTATCTCACAGGACCTTTCTAATGCCACAAATGCGCGACATAAGGAATTTTTGAATCTTCGTCCTCAAATGCGACAGTTGAACATCCAATATGGTATCCTTCATCCATGTTTCTGTAAGATCACCCACAATGGCCGTACACGTTCCTTTGATGATCCTCAGAAGCTCCATGCATATCTTCAAACTATCTCTACATCTACAATGGACACTAACGTCTGATATTTTTCATCCTACTGAGTGTCCTTGCGCTGCGGATTTGATCTATTATGGCTCCATTTTCATGTTTCTTTTCTCTGTCCTTATCACTTTGAGGTTCTTTCTTTTCCTCAGTCTTTCCTCTTCTTTTTCTTCCCTTTTGCTCGCCTGTTGCTTGCTGATGTCCGTATTCTCTCTGGCGTCTCTTCGCTCCCGATGCCTTGTTTTCTTCTTTCTTCTCAGATCAGGCAACCTTGCCTTGATCTGCTTACTCTTCTCTTTCTTCTTATCTTCCTCCTTTCTCTTCTCACCCTTATCTCCTCTTTCCTTTTTCGTGTTCTGCTCTTGACTTGTTGCCTTTCTTGCTCTCCTTTTCCCCTACATTCTTTCTTTTTTCTTTTTTTATCTATATATCCTATGTTGGTGCGTGCTTTGTATTTGGGTGCATTTTATATAGTCCATCTGAATGTGTTGGATATTTTCTTCATCCATCAAGTGTTTGATCGTTGTTTTTTTTTTCTTTGTCGTTCTTCTCCTGCAGTGTATCCACCCCAAGTGTACCTCCCCTTCCTTGCCTTCCATCATGTGTAAGTTTGTCACGTGGAACGTTTGAGGTCTTGGACATCCTGTCAAGCGTCAAAAGGTATTGTCTCATTTGTCCAAACTCAATTCACAGGTTGTTTTTCTCCAAGAGACCCACTGTTCTGATGTCAAATCAGCTAAGCTAAAACGACAATGGGTGGGTCAGGTTGTGTTTTCTCCTGCTGTCAACAAAAAAGGGGGTGTTGCAATTTTATTCCACAAGAGTTTATCCGTCCAACTTATTTCCTCTCAGCATGACGATGAGGGACGTTGGGTAATGGCTAAGGTTATTGTGCAAAACAAGACGCTGGTTTTGCTCAACATTTATGGCCCTGTTCGCCCTGACCCCCAGTTTTGGAACAATATCAAAATTCTTATTTCATTAATAGACTGCCCTAATATTGTACTTGCTGGTGATTTTAACCAATGGTTAGACCCTTTTTCTGATAGACTCTCATCAAGCAAATTTCATCCTGACAAAACCCATAAATGTTTTCAATCTGCCATTGCCTCTTGTCCCCTCTATGATGTATGGAAAACGTGTAATCCAGATTCTCTGGAATATACCTTTTTCTCAAATGTTCATCAGACCCGTTCCAGGATTGATTATCTTATGGTTAGAAAATCTTTACTTCCTGCTATTCAAACGTCTGAAATTGGCTCTATTTTTCTTTCTGATCATGCCCCTGTACATGCACTCCTTGATCTGGCCCATACTCCCTCCAAATTTAGTTGCTGGAAATTCAACACATTTTTGCTGTCTGATACTATATTTGTAAACAAAGTTACTGCCTTTATCAATGAATTTTTTGTGTTTAATAACCCATCAGACACCTCTATCCATAACACTTGGGATGCTTTTAATGCAGCACTGCGTGCCTTTGTTATATCCTAGGTTTCCCACAAGAAGAAAATTAATAAAACTAAATATGAAGACCAACTCAAGACTATCAAACATCTTGAACATATCTACTTTTCCTCTAAATCTCCTGACGCCCTTCACAATCTGGTCAAAGCTAAAACTGAATTGAATAAAATCGCCACAGTAGAAGCTTGCCATATTTTACTAAAAATTAAATCTAAATTCCATGGGGGTCAAAACAAGGCTGGTAAAATGTTAGCAAATTACTTGAAGATAAAATCTGAACGTAAAAATGTTGGCCCTATTCTTAATGACGCTACCAACAAACTAGTTACTTCCGATGAAGACATAGCAGAAGTTTTTCATAACTATTACCAAGCTCTTTATACTGATGATACATGTCCCTCTGCCCCTAATCTATCATCATTCTTCGATGGCATACCTCCACCTCCAACCCTTCCTGATGAATTTGCTCAATTAGAAAAAGATATTACACCTCAGGAAGTTCTTCGAGCAATTAACTCTCTCAAAAAATCAAAAGCCCCAGGACCAGATGGATTGCCCGTTGAGTTCTATTCCTCATTTTATGCCATATTTGTCCCAAAATTATTGCAGCTTTTTAATTTATTCATTGCTGATGCTAAGGCCTCTGGCTCCTTCATGGACGCTCTCATCGTTATTATTCCCAAACCAGACAAAGACCGCTCTCAATGTAAAAATTATCGTCCTATCTCCCTGATTAATTATGATTGTAAGATATTTGCTAAAATCCTTGCCTCCCGTCTAGATTCTCTTATTCCGCTTTTGATTAAAACTGACCAGGTTGGTTTTGTGAAGGGTAGACTTGCAGCTGATAATGCTCGAATGTTTTGTAATATAATTTCCCACAGTAAGAATTTCAAGGACCCCTTAGCAGCCTTATCCCTGGATGCTGAAAAGGCCTTTGATCGTATTAACTGGCAATTTATGTTCCGTACACTTAACTGATTTGGGTTTGGCCCCACTTTTATTTCTTTGGTTAAACTTTTGTACTCTTCTCCTAGAGCTAGTATTTTTGTTAATAACCAATTCTCTAGATTTTTTTCCCTTGTCTCGTGGCACTAGACAAGGTTGTCCCCTTTCCCCATTGTTGTTTATCCTTTGCCTTGAACCTTTTTTGGAACGTATCCGAGCTAATCCTGACATTCATGGTTTTAAATTTACCTCTACTGAAACAAAAATCTCTGCTTATGCCGATGACATTTTGGTTTATATGGCTAACCCTGTCACCTCTCCCCCTCCCTTTTTGGATGAAGTTCGTTTGTATTCTTCCATTTCTGGATACAAACTCAATTTATCTAAAACAGAAGTTCTCCCGTTAAACTCTGCCTGCTATCAATACATGTTTAGTTCTACTGATTTCACGTGGTGTCCTTCCAAACTCAAATACCTGGGTATTTGGTTTTCCTCCTCGCTCCCTAGCACACTCAAACTCACCTTTGCCTCCCTTACTCAGAAACTTCAATCTCTCCTTAATCTATGGTCCCCTCTATTTCTGTCATGGTGGGGTAGACTCGATGCTATTAAAATGATGATCACTCCTCATGTCCTTTATACTGTCTCTATGCTTCCTATTAAAATACCCAATTCATACTTCAATCGTATTAATTCAATTTGCTCTAAATTCCTGTGGAACAACAAACACCCCCGTATTGCGTTACATAAACTCGTTTGACGTAAGAACGAAGGGGGTGTCCGTTTCCCTAATTTTTAAACCTACCATTCTGCTTTCCTGATTAAATATTCCTTTTCTTTAGCATATGATTTTGTGGATGAATGTATGAACGTAAGAATGTATACGATAAAGGTACATGATGTGATGTGATGCAATGCTATCAATAAAAACAGTTTACCCCCAAAAAATATAGGGCCAGATGTACGACCTTTGACTTTTGGGAGTCGTAAATTGTGTGTTGCAATGTGCTAATCGCAAAAGTAAATGTACAACAGTGTCTGAGACACTGTTTGTGATTCCCAATGGGGTTGCAAATTGCATGACTCATGAATATTAATGAGGCTGTAGCAATTTGTCACCCCATTGGGAATGGCTGGCACTCCCCGGGATGGTGGCCTGCTGTGGTCAGCAGACCTCCATGCCTGGGACTGCTTTTAAATAAAGCAATTTCTTTTTTAAAATGCAGCCCATTTTCCTTAATGGAAAACGGGATGCAATTAAAAAATACAAATGTAAACTTTTAATTTTCATTTTGTAAGGATCACCTACCAGCCCTTAAAAACTTTGGCGCATGCATTCCCAAAGGGGAGGGGTTCAGTGGGGACTCCTTCCTGTTTGTGAGTGCTTTACCACCCTTCTGAAAAGGGTGGTAAACTGCAAGTGGTTTGCAACCGCAATTGCAGTCGCAAAATATTCTTACATAGCATTTGGGGTCGCTATTAGGAGGGGAACGCACCTTCCTAATAACAAGTCGTTAAACACTATTTTGCGAGTCGTAAATTATTTGTGACTCGCAAAATAGGGTTAATACATGGCCCACAGGTTTTGTGCATGCGCAAACAGGTCTAAAACCCATTTGCGCATGCAAAAATTGGTCGTATATCTGGCCCTTAATTAATAAAACTATATATCTATGCAAATTTAGTGGCCATTTCCATAGGAAATGTGCTGTCTGTAAGTAACAGTGTGCTACCACAGGATGCTTTAGTAACATTAAAAATTGCCTGCCTTGTGTCCATTAAAGCTAGGTAGGTTGAGAAAAGTTTGTTGTTCTAAATGGGTTTTGGTACCAAAGAGTTTTGGAAGCACTGGAATAAGGAAAACAATTGGCATCTACTCTATGATTAGAAATTATATTATTAATACTGAGGGGCAGATTTATCAAGGTTTCACACAACCGAGCACAGCAAGACACACTGCTCTGCAATGCATGAAAGAGAGAGGGCAGGAATATGCCACATTAAATATTATATTGAGCATTCCTGTCCTTCCCTTGCATTGGTGCACAATGTGCTGCCTTGGACTCATGCTGGCATCATTGTGCCACGGTGCAAGGCTGCCTGCATTGTAGGCTGGAATGTTTTTGTGCAGAAAGAGGCACTCCCAGCACAACAACAATCCTCAGAGGCAAGTTTCTCTTTCTAAGGGTGCTTCATTCTGCTGCACGCATAGAAAGCCATAGAGGAGAAATACAGGTATTTTTCTTTGTTGCTCCTCTGGTGGGAAGGCGTACAGTTCTGATGCAGTGTTGGTAAATCTGGGAATGTGTCCGAATACATGGGTTGATGCGTGGAAACACCCACCCTCGACCCATGTAATGCTCCCACCAGATTTACTAAGCCACATAGGGTGGCCTTGCGTAGCTTGGTAAATCTGAATCTAGGTTTTGCATCACCCTGCATCACCTTGCATGGTGCAAGGGCAACACAAAACGTTGATAAATTTAGCCCTCAGTATCTATTTCACGCAAATGGTTTCCTTGAGCATTGGAACAGGACCATGACTACAATTACTCCCTTACACAATGTTTTGTAGTCTGGACTAGTAAACTAAGGGTATAGATTTGGTCCACTGCAAATCACAAATTCTAATTTGGGGCCCAATACACTTCCATACCTTAGTAATTTCTCTCTTTAGGACAGAGATAGAAGTGAATGTTGGCTCTTTTATGTGCCATATTAAAATAACACTGTCCATTTCGTACCCAAGTTGCATGTTTACCAAGGGCTCAAAAAGGTAATCAGTCTTACCAGCCAGGCGGTCCTTCCAGAACATAAACACTGTGTGATGGGAAATTCTACAGGTCCTTTAAAAACTGTGGATTGACTCTGAGAGGGTAACCAGTTCTAGGCCCTCTCTGAGGACAAATGGAGCTGAGCTTTATGTAATTCTGAGATATGTCAAATTGTTGATATCAGGCATTTTCTGGCTACTTACTAAATGTGGGCACATGGAATGGCAAGACTATATCACTCAGTTCAGCATCATATGTTTTCAAGAGACATGGCTATTCTTCTTTTTGTTTCCTCCTGCTAAAAGCAACTTAGGCAGAGCATTTGGTGGCCAAATAAAATTAGTTAAGAACGGTATGCTTTGAAATTGTGATCGAATACCATACAATAGTGTGAATATACCGATGTTAAAAATAAGGAAGAAGGGCGTGGCTTACGCGCCGGAGAGTAATGGTGGTTCGTTCGTGAGCTCCGACGAGCGGTAGGAATCCCCCTGACCTACGGACCTCATTTCATGCCCTGAGGAGCCTGCAATTTGCATTTCCCGAAACCGGAACATGCTCCGCGAACGCTGATGGTGGTGTTCCCCCGTTTCCTGCTGTTTTTGAGGTTCTTTGATCTCCGGTGTCTTTCTGCTGCTACGGGACGCGGGCGGCCGCCATTTTGTGCCGCCGAGCCCGCGTCTCTCCTCTCACGAACGCAGCACTTCACTTCACCGGAGTGCAGTTTTTCCTCTCACGCTGCCAGCCTCCATCCAGCATTTCTTCAGGTATGCCTTCATTGACAAGGTAGCTGCAACCTTAACCCGGCATGTTTCCTCTCAGACTTCGGCCGCCATTTTAGCTCTGCCTCCTCTCAGCCATTGTCTGCTTTTATTCCATGCTCTGCCTTCTCACTAATGGCACAACTAATGTTTTTCCAGACTGGCTGTTCGCCCTCTCTATACTTCATTTTTCCTATTTGAACTCCAAGGATTTCTCGTATTTAAAGTGCCCACATTGCCTTCTGATGGATTGGTCAACGCTCTTCATTTCCTATTAGCACTCTTTGTGATCTCCACTGCCTTTCCTTCGAAGAGCCTTTTTGTGAGTACTTTTCTGCGCATATTTTTCATTCTTTCTCAGCCTTGCTTGGATCTGCTACTTTTGGGCTTTTTGTGAGTGACTTGCGTCTAAACCTCGTGGTATTATCCTCCTTTTTCTTGAATTCACTGAACTAATGCAAGTTCTCAAAGCTGCACGACTCAAACAACGTCTTCCATGGTCTGGTCATAACATTTTTATCTCACAGGACCTTTCTAATGCCACAAATGCGCGACATAAGGAATTTTTGAATCTTCGTCCTCAAATGCGACAGTTGAACATCCAATATGGTATCCTTCATCCATGTTTCTGTAAGATCACCCACAATGGCCGTACACGTTCCTTTGATGATCCTCAGAAGCTCCATGCATATCTTCAAACTATCTCTACATCTACAATGGACACTAACGTCTGATATTTTTCATCCTACTGAGTGTCCTTGCGCTGCGGATTTGATCTATTATGGCTCCATTTTCATGTTTCTTTTCTCTGTCCTTATCACTTTGAGGTTCTTTCTTTTCCTCAGTCTTTCCTCTTCTTTTTCTTCCCTTTTGCTCGCCTGTTGCTTGCTGATGTCCGTATTCTCTCTGGCGTCTCTTCGCTCCCGATGCCTTGTTTTCTTCTTTCTTCTCAGATCAGGCAACCTTGCCTTGATCTGCTTACTCTTCTCTTTCTTCTTATCTTCCTCCTTTCTCTTCTCACCCTTATCTCCTCTTTCCTTTTTCGTGTTCTGCTCTTGACTTGTTGCCTTTCTTGCTCTCCTTTTCCCCTACATTCTTTCTTTTTTCTTTTTTTATCTATATATCCTATGTTGGTGCGTGCTTTGTATTTGGGTGCATTTTATATAGTCCATCTGAATGTGTTGGATATTTTCTTCATCCATCAAGTGTTTGATCGTTGTTTTTTTTTTCTTTGTCGTTCTTCTCCTGCAGTGTATCCACCCCAAGTGTACCTCCCCTTCCTTGCCTTCCATCATGTGTAAGTTTGTCACGTGGAACGTTTGAGGTCTTGGACATCCTGTCAAGCGTCAAAAGGTATTGTCTCATTTGTCCAAACTCAATTCACAGGTTGTTTTTCTCCAAGAGACCCACTGTTCTGATGTCAAATCAGCTAAGCTAAAACGACAATGGGTGGGTCAGGTTGTGTTTTCTCCTGCTGTCAACAAAAAAGGGGGTGTTGCAATTTTATTCCACAAGAGTTTATCCGTCCAACTTATTTCCTCTCAGCATGACGATGAGGGACGTTGGGTAATGGCTAAGGTTATCGTGCAAAACAAGACGCTGGTTTTGCTCAACATTTATGGCCCTGTTCGCCCTGACCCCCAGTTTTGGAACAATATCAAAATTCTTATTTCATTAATAGACTGCCCTAATATTGTACTTGCTGGTGATTTTAACCAATGGTTAGACCCTTTTTCTGATAGACTCTCATCAAGCAAATTTCATCCTGACAAAAGCCATAAATGTTTTCAATCTGCCATTGCCTCTTGTCCCCTCTATGATGTATGGAAAACGTGTAATCCAGATTCTCTGGAATATACCTTTTTCTCAAATGTTCATCAGACCCGTTCCAGGATTGATTATCTTATGGTTAGAAAATCTTTACTTCCTGCTATTCAAACGTCTGAAATTGGCTCTATTTTTCTTTCTGATCATGCCCCTGTACATGCACTCCTTGATCTGGCCCATACTCCCTCCAAATTTAGTTGCTGGAAATTCAACACATTTTTGCTGTCTGATACTATATTTGTAAACAAAGTTACTGCCTTTATCAATGAATTTTTTGTGTTTAATAACCCATCAGACACCTCTATCCATAACACTTGGGATGCTTTTAATGCAGCACTGCGTGCCTTTGTTATATCCTAGGTTTCCCACAAGAAGAAAATTAATAAAACTAAATATGAAGACCAACTCAAGACTATCAAACATCTTGAACATATCTACTTTTCCTCTAAATCTCCTGACGCCCTTCACAATCTGGTCAAAGCTAAAACTGAATTGAATAAAATCGCCACAGTAGAAGCTTGCCATATTTTACTAAAAATTAAATCTAAATTCCATGGGGGTCAAAACAAGGCTGGTAAAATGTTAGCAAATTACTTGAAGATAAAATCTGAACGTAAAAATGTTGGCCCTATTCTTAATGACGCTACCAGCAAACTAGTTACTTCCGATGAAGACATAGCAGAAGTTTTTCATAACTATTACCAAGCTCTTTATACTGATGATACATGTCCCTCTGCCCCTAATCTATCATCATTCTTCGATGGCATACCTCCACCTCCAACCCTTCCTGATGAATTTGCTCAATTAGAAAAAGATATTACACCTCAGGAAGTTCTTCGAGCAATTAACTCTCTCAAAAAATCAAAAGCCCCAGGACCAGATGGATTGCCCGTTGAGTTCTATTCCTCATTTTATGCCATATTTGTCCCAAAATTATTGCAGCTTTTTAATTCATTCATTGCTGATGCTAAGGCCTCTGGCTCCTTCATGGACGCTCTCATCGTTATTATTCCCAAACCAGACAAAGACCGCTCTCAATGTAAAAATTATCGTCCTATCTCCCTGATTAATTATGATTGTAAGATATTTGCTAAAATCCTTGCCTCCCGTCTAGATTCTCTTATTCCGCTTTTGATTAAAACTGACCAGGTTGGTTTTGTGAAGGGTAGACTTGCAGCTGATAATGCTCGAATGTTTTGTAATATAATTTCCCACAGTAAGAATTTCAAGGACCCCTTAGCAGCCTTATCCCTGGATGTTGAAAAGGCCTTTGATCGTATTAACTGGCAATTTATGTTCCGTACACTTAACTGATTTGGTTTTGACCCCACTTTTATTTCTTTGGTTAAACTTTTGTACTCTTCTCCTAGAGCTAGTATTTTTGTTAATAACCAATTCTCTAGATTTTTTTCCCTTGTCTCGTGGCACTAGACAAGGTTGTCCCCTTTCCCCATTGTTGTTTATCCTTTGCCTTGAACCTTTTTTGGAACGTATCCGAGCTAATCCTGACATTCATGGTTTTAAATTTACCTCTACTGAAACAAAAATCTCTGCTTATGCCGATGACATTTTGGTTTATATGGCTAACCCTGTCACCTCTCCCCCTCCCTTTTTGGATGAAGTTCGTTTGTATTCTTCCATTTCTGGATACAAACTCAATTTATCTAAAACAGAAGTTCTCCCGTTAAACTCTTCCTGCTATCAATACATGTTTAGTTCTACTGATTTCACGTGGTGTCCTTCCAAACTCAAATACCTGGGTATTTGGTTTTCCTCCTCGCTCCCTAGCACACTCAAACTCACCTTTGCCTCCCTTACTCAGAAACTTCAATCTCTCCTTAATCTATGGTCCCCTCTATTTCTGTCATGGTGGGGTAGACTCGATGCTATTGAAATGATGATCACTCCTCATGTCCTTTATACTGTCTCTATGCTTCCTATTAACACCTTAGGAGCTAGTAAACAAACCTCCCCAGTGCTGCGCTGTCCATTATCCAGTGCTGAACTGGACGTCCAGCGGTCGCACGCAGCACTGGGGAGGTAGTGCCCGTGACGACCGTTGGCCGACGGCAGCACCTAAAGGGTTAAAATACCCAATTCATACTTCAATCGTATTAATTCAATTTGCTCTAAATTCCTGTGGAACAACAAACACCCCCGTATTGCGTTACATAAACTCGTTTGACGTAAGAACGAAGGGGGTGTCCGTTTCCCTAATTTTAAAACCTACCATTCTGCTTTCCTGATTAAATATTCCTTTTCTTTAGCATATGATTTTGTGGATGCTCCGTTACCCCGTTGGGTTACTTTTGAACGTTCACTGTTAAAGGATTTCTCATACCAACACATTGTTTTTATGTCAAATTGTTCCTTCCTATCCAAGCACCCGGTTCTTAAGTATTCCCAAACTTTGCTTCATAACACTTTCTCCAAAGACCTTTCGCCCATTCAATGTTTCTTGTCCTTTATTGTGTGGTATAACAAATTCCTCAAATATAAGGGTAAATCCTTCTACTACAAACATTGGAAAGAGAAGAACATTCTATTTGTCTATCATTTTTTTTCTAATTTATCCCTTCTCCACTTCTCTGACATGCAAACTTTGTACCATTTACCCTTATCTTGTCTTCCAGAATACACAACTATTACTACCGCTTTACTATCTCACTTGTCCACTCTCTCTGCTCCTGATACTTTCCCGTCCTTTATTCCATCTACTCCCCTCTGTCCTTTATTTTCATTACAACAACCTAAAGCTGCACTTGTTTATAAAATGTTGTTATCAAATACTACTGTTAGATCTAAATCACCTGTTGAGAATGTCTGGGAAACTGATTTATCTATTTCCTTATCTGTTGATGTATGGGATAGTTTATGGTCCAAGTTGTTTAAGGTTTCAATTTCTGCATGCATTACTCAGTTGTTATTTTTTATCTATCATAGAGCTGTTATCACGCCTGTTAGTATTTCTAGGTTTTCCTCATCAACCTCTTCACTATGCTGGTCGTGCTCGTTAGAAACAGGTACACTTAAACATCTTTTATATGAATGTTCTTCTGTTTTATCCTTTTGGAATTCCATTTGGAATCTTTGCATGCGAATTTTTCATTACTCTTCTCCTGTATCATTTTTTAACGTGTTTCTAGGTTCTGTTTCAAATTATATCGATATTGTACCTTCTAATGCTCGATTGCTTGATCTTGTTATTGCTGTTGCTTTTAAAGTAATTTTATCTTGTTGGAAAGATAATTCCAAGCTGTTCGTAGTTTCCTGGTGGAATTTCATATGTGACGAACACAGGATTGCTATCGCTTCCTCCTCCTCTGTATCCCTAAAAATTAAATCTGATCTTCTTTGGCTTCCCTTTACTTCCTATCTTTCCTCTACATCACCTAATTGCCTCCCTCGTTAATTTTTCTTTCCCTATTTTCTTTTCCATTTTTATTTCTATCTTAGATCACCTTTTATCTCTTTCGCCTGTTTGCACCTTCTCCCTCTCTTTCCTTCTTTTCTTTTTTCATCTTTCTGTCTTTTCTTTTCTTTCCCTAGACCCTTTTCTCTCTTTCACTTCTCCTGCCACATATGCCTTATACTTTATATTATTATGATTTCCATTTATACTACTGTAAGGCTTTGTATTGTGTTCCTTTAAAACTAAATAAAAATTTCTTAAACAAAAAAAAAAAATAAGGAAGAATGCTGGAAATGTTTAATCTTATCAATGTCTATAGCTACTAGGTTCCAAACACGTTGAAGCCCACACACTCAAAGAGAGAGGGTGAATCCTGGTCAATGCGGAACATCAACATTTGATGGATACGGTGAACATGTCCTATGCCATACGCAATTGTATTTCAAGTAGCAAAAATGTAATCCAGCAGGCTCTGAAGAAGCTTGAGGTACCTAACATCATGGGTATTCAATCCATAGTGATATTGAACTAAGCATGTAAATCTAAACATGCATAACACAACTTAAATGTGATGTTAAACTATGGATTCCAGGTTTCAAACTGAGCTTTTTTCTTCTTACCATTGCACTGCTTAAACACTTAAAGAGAGTGTACATACGTTGGGCTGGATTATGTCTTCATGCAAATTATCCACTGGCCTAAATTCACGGATCTGGGGGTTCATCCTCCAGTAGTTAAAAGTGACCCTAATCTCCTGTTCCTTAAATTATAGGGATGTCATGTTCCTTCGTGTCTAAAGTCTCATCTCAAGCAGAAACTGTAATATCACTGGTTGGAAGGTGCAGGATCAGATGGAAGGATAATGCATCAGGCAATAAATATCCCTGAGTTATTGAAAAAGCTATTCCATTTTTTTACAAGCTTTAGAACTGGTATTTAATCTCAACTTACAACTCTAGTGACAATTTCTCAATCTTTGAGAGACTATTGGCATCTGTGGTTAACAACCCGACGCATTGATATTGGCAATGGAAACCAACAACTCCCCTCCCTCGAATGGCTGAATGGTCAACAGACAAAAGGCCAACTAAAATTGTTATAAATCGAGAGAGCATATGGATTGAATGTGGCTGTGGGAGAATATAAACATTTTTTGAAGGATAAAAAAAAGAAGTCCAGCAGCTCAAAACTGGCAATATATTTCCCAGAAGCTCTCGAGACAGGCCATATCCTTCCACTCCTAAAGAAACTTACACCAAACCCAGATGGCCATGCTGACTACTAACTACCAGCTCAACACTCACCTACCATTCATCGGCAAGATCATTGCAAAAGCGGTCTATTTTCAACCATAAAATCACAACAATACTAACCATCTGCTGCACGACTGCCAGTCTGACCTCAGATCAGGCTGCGAATCCCACATTACACATCATAGAAGGATGCACTCTTGACCACAGATGAAGATGACCCCTGCCTCCTGATATTCCTGGGCCTCTCAGGTGCCTTCGGCTGAGTTGAACACAGTTTACATCCCTCACTCAAATGCATTATTGTCACAATTAGGATTCATCTTCAATGACCTTCTGGTTTTCCTCCTACTTTTCTAACTAACACCAGTTTTTTAACATGGTAGTTGAAAACTCATTACATCGCAATTCATTAACCAGCCACAAGTCAGCTTCCTCTCCTATTATTCATTCCCTTTAAAGGTGCCTTTGTACATCGCTCCTTCGCCTTTGGCCTGATTCACACATTCGCACGTGAAGGCCCCCTATACAGTAAACTTGGATAATACAGGTTGACTTTTATTTAAAAATGGTCTCTCACATAGATATGAATCTTTCTAATTTTGATAAACTAATAGGCTATCTAAAAATGTAATGCTGTTTTTTATGCTCCTTAGGCCTAGGGGAGAGGGACACATAGCTGAATTTAGCTTGTGATTCTTTTAACTCTGTAGATGGGGAGGAACCTGTTTTTCATTGTTTTATCTAATGTTTTTAGAGTTAAACTGCTGTGTTTTAAGAACTAGGCTATAATGTTTGCAGTTATGTTCAAAAATTGGTGTTATTAATTCAAAATGTCGGTGTTGTGACATGGGGGATGTATCAGGGTGGAAGCAATGTTTTCTCCTTATTTTTGGGGTGCCTTTTGCGTTTTTATTTCTCTGTATAATGAATTGCATTGTGCTGAATTTTAATGGCTCATTGTAGTGTTTTTTTTTCAAAATAAACAAATAGGATGATAATGATGACAGTGGTAAATTAGTGTCCACAGGATGTGGACAATTACGTGTATTTGAGTTAATAAGAAATACTGCAGTGTTTTTAGTGTGCCTATGGTGCAGTCTGGTGAGCTCGTGTTCCTAGGATGAAAAGCACTGTGGTGAATTAGTGTGTCTATAATGTTGTGCATTATGCTAGGTTGGTGTCCGTAGGGTGCAGTGCGGTGTGTTGGGTTAGGGTCCCTGGATAATTCGAGCCATCAGTGATTGCAAATGTGTCTTCTTTGCATTGTCACGATCCTCGGTTCTATGTCACTGATCAAGTTCAACTGTGTTAACGTACAAAAATATTGCATTAACTACATCGCCTACCACTACACTGTCAAGGTATGTATATAGTTACTGCTCTTGATTGCACTTCTTGTTACCTTGACAATGTAGTGGTAGTCGATGTAGTGGAGGCAATCTTTTTTCAGTGGATACATTGCATGCAAAATGGCGATGCTCCATTCAATATCATTTGGATATTTCGATATGACAATGGAACAGGCGTCTTGCTTGGCACAATAACAGAGACAGAAGCGGGTCGCATCCACATCGATTCCCAATGCATTGCCGAGCCACGGAGAAGATGCTTGCCGCATCCACACCTGGTTCCGACGTCAGTCAGTCAGTCAATAAACTTTCTTCGGTTTATATTTATAAACACAATGGCTTAATGAAGTGTGTGTATGTGTGTGTGTGTGCTTGTGTGTGTGAGAGAGAGAGTAAGAGATAGAGAAAACGAGAGAGAGCATGGTAAGAAGAATCCAGTAGCAAGAGCAGATTCACTGGGGGTGGCAGTGTGCAAGATGACTGCAGAAATATCCGAGGACATGATGACAAAAGTAATTAAAGCAGAAAAACACAAATGTAAGTGCATCTTTCTAAAGGGGTGGTTGTGGCTGCTAGGTTGCTGTCTAGGTTGGGTTGCACTGTACAAAAACCTAAAAATACATATTTGTCTATGTGTGTGTGAGTGCGCATAGCTCCTGGCATGTGGAGGCATGCCTGGAATGAAGGTGGCACCCTTTGCATAACAGTTCTACTAGAACGAAGAGCATTTTTCTTAAATAGTTTGGTCATCGTTGGACAGATTGTGCATCTGGCATTATAGTGGCTGTCCTTGACTCATTTTGAGAATCTTAAAATCCTGTCAACACTGGTGTAGTGATGTCCATCTCTTGTGAAATGAAGGTCATTCTTGGTGTATTCTGATCTTGCTAGCATTAAGAAAGGTGAGTATTCTTACTAAATTGTTGGCATCAGAATATATAAATGCCAATAGATGATATAGATACATAAGAATGGCCACCCTTTGCGTAGAGCTGGCCACCACTAGCAAAATGGAGGCTACCCTTGACAGACTGTGGGAATATTTTACCTATTTGTACCAACTCACACACAACAATGCCATCCTTGGCATACTGTGGGTAAACCAAGGGCATTCATTGCCTTATGGCATCCTATGCTTATCTGCCCACCCCTCACAAAATGGTGGCCATTCTTAGTTTTGCATGGGCATCCTTTTGATTTTATTTTTATTATTTTATTATTAAATTTGTAATGCGCTCTGCTACCCAAAAAGTGTTTCCCAGTGCCTGGACGAGGACTAGTGGTGATACCTGGCCTTAGATGAAATGTTATTGATCAAATAACCATGTTTTAAGGTTTTTCCGGAAACGTAGGTAGTTGGTTTCTGTACGAATGGTGATTGGAAGTGTGTTCCAAATGTGTGGGCCAAGGTAGGAAAATGATCTCCCTCCCATTCTTGAGAGCTTAGCACTAGGTGTACAGAACTTTCCTGCAGCTTCAGATCTTAGATGACGGTTAGGTACATACGGACGCACTAATCCTTGAAGATATTTCGGCGCCGTACCTGCTTTTATTTTGAACATGTGGCTCAGGGCTTTGAACTTAATACGGTTCTCCACCCTGAGCCAATGAAGGTCGCGTAAGTATCCAGAAATGCTGAAGGTTTTGGGGACCCTACAAAGCAATCTGGCAGCAGAGTTTTGGACTAACTGCAGTCTGCGGACCACTGCCTTATTAGATACAAGGTAGAGGATGTTGCCGTAGTCAAGTCTTGAGGTGATAAGAGCATTGAGTACGGTCTTTTGAGTAGAATCAGGCAACATCCATAGAATCTTTCTCAGCCATTTCAGAATTGTAAAACATAGTGCAGCTACTTTGACCGTTTGTTGGTGCATGGAGAGTGTGTTATCTACGGTAACGCCCAGATTTCGGACGTGACTGGAAGGTTCCGGGAGGTTTCCAATTTGGGTGGGCCAGTGGGTAAGTCCCCAGAGATCTTTTTGTTTGCCCAAAATGAGAACCTCGGTTTTGTCGCCATTTAATTTTAACTGATTATTGGTCATCCAGTTGGAAATATTGGTGAGGCCTTGCTTGAGAAGGGATGGAGCAAGCGGATTGGAGTCAGAGAGGGAGAAGATGATTTGAGAGTCATCTGCGTAGGTGAACAAGGTCAGTCCAGCTTGATCAGCTATGTCCGCTAATGGTCTGACGTAAATGTTAAACAGTAATGGGCTCAAAATTGAGCCTTGGGGAACTCCATGGGAAGAGGAGTAGGTTTCCGAGCAGGCTGCGGTAGACCTGATTTGGAACGTTTGATTATCTAGAAAGGACGTAATCCACTCTAGTGCCGCGCCACAAATGCCTGTATTTCTAAGTGCATGTATTAATTTTTTGTGCGAAATGGTGTCAAAAGACGCACTCAGATCAAAAAGGATAAGTGCGACTGTTTGACCTTCATCTAAGAGTTTTCTGAGAGTTTCTGTGACACCCAATAAAGTGGTCTCTGTGGAATAGCCTGTCCGGAAACCAGATTGGGAGTGATGAAGAGAGTTGTTGGTTTCGGTAAAATGTGTTAGTATAGAATGGACATATCTTTCCAGGATCTTAGAAAAGGCGGGCAGAAGGGATATAGGTCTGTAATTGGATAATGTATCAGGGTCAGCCATAGGTTTCTTTAGGAGGGGTGTAACCATTGCCTGTTTCCAGGGAGCAAGTACTGTAGATTGCACGAGTGAGGTATTGAGAGTATTAAGAATCACTTTCAGATGAGCGGTATCAAATTGTTTCAGAATATTTATGGGGATGGGGTCATTTGGAGAACCTGATTTAATGTTACCAAGAATGCTTTTAAAATTCTCCATACTCATGAGGGGCCAACAATCTAAGATGCCTGTGGAGGCATGGGGGGTGGCTATAACATCTTGATTGGTGACGATGGTATTATCCTCTGAAACAGTTTGAGTGGTTTTGTCCGGGTTGCAATTTTTCATTCCTAAAATTATATTTTCAATTTTTTCATTAAAAAACTGGGCAAGGTTATCACATTGTAGTTAGTTCAAAGGCCGTGGAGTTCTGGCTGTTTGGGATCCCGACAGTTCTTTTACCATAGTAAATAAGGTTTTAGAACGGTTAGTGGCATCCATTATTGTTTTTGATACGTAAGCTGTTTTCGCTTTTAAGCAGGTAGTATGATATTCGTTTCTGGCTTTGGTATATATAGCTTTCTGCGCCGGTGAGTGATGCTTGCGCCATTTCCTCTCTAGCGCTTTACATTTAGATTTAGCTGTTTTAATGAATCGTTAAACCATGGTGCGGGGGGTCGGTGGTTATTGGGTTTTTTATTGGATGCGGGCAGACACAGGTCAATGGCGTTGGTAAGCCAGGTTTGCGTGGATTCGGCTGCGGTTTTTATTTCGAGACCTTCTGGGGTGGGGGGTTTACACCCAGAGCTTTATTTAAAGCAGAGAGGTCCAGTTTTTTCCAGTTTCTTCTTGGTGTCATTTTGGGAAAAGGAGGAGTAGTGCAAGGGACGGGGACCTCAAGGGTGAATTTAACTAAAAAATGATCTGACCAGCATATAGGGATAGCAGGATAGCATACCATCTTGGAAAGGCTAGAAAATATAGGATCAAGTAAGTGTCCTGCTTTATGGGTGGGGGCAGAATTAATCAGCTTTATATTGAGAGCAGCAAGGTCATTCAATAAATTTACGCAAGTATAATTGGATGAGTCTTCTAAGTGAAGATTAAAATCACCAATAGGCGTAAAGTTTTTAGAGCTGATATGAAACGGGGAGATAAAATTTGCAAATGTGGTAGCCCATTGAGTAGGATTACCTGGGGGATGATAGACCAGCATTCCCGATAGAGTGAAGTTGGGAGTTAAAGTTAGTTTAAAAACAGCAGCTTCACAATCAGGGATGTTTAATGGGTCAAAGCTACATTTCAATTTGTTTTTATAGATAATTGCGATCCCACCCCCCAGTTTCGTTGCTCTATCTCTCCGTAGAAAGGCGTAGTTGGAGGGAAGAGCAGTGGCTATATCAGGGCCTGCGCTGTCATGCAGACATGTTTCCGTAATAAAAAGGGCCTCAGGCTGTTCATCTAAAATCAAATTAAAAATATCTAATTTATGTTTGGGGAGTGAGCAACAGTTTAGGCTCAGGAAGGAGAATTTGTCAACAATAGGCGCAGTATGAGGGGTATCAGAGGTAAAATTTCCCGTGATAGGTGGATAAGGTTGGAGGATTAGGAGCGAAAAATTGCAGTTCGCGCACGTAGTGCTACCTGCATGTTTCGCCTTGAGTGTTATACATCCCTTAGGTCTAGTGGGACGAAGAGCCAACAGTTGCTCAGATGAGAATTTCTGTTTGGTGGGAGTTTTTTTTGGAGCAGGAGTCCTAGTCCCTGGTCCCGGCCAGTCACGGACGGGCACAGACGGGCTAGTCTTAGGTTCGTCTTCGGCGCGACGACTGCGCGCATCCGCTGCGTGTGATGTCTGGCATTCTTTTAAAATAGAGGACGGGCTCTAGGTCAGGTGACCGTCCGAGCACCGCCTCTCCCCACTGGCCCAATGGACTATCCCCTAGCAAAGAGCGGCCCGCACTGTACCCTTAACAACAATCAAGCCTATCGCTTGCTGTGGACTGGGGTTTAATGCGGCGAAGAAGTCAAGAGTAAGTGAATTACTTCCTTAATGTGCAAATAGGCATCTGTGCAAAGGTTTTTTTTAAAACAATAAAATCATGACACAAATCATTAGACTCACATCACAGGTCGCGCTAGAATCAATGAAGCGCACGTCCACTGCGCGTGATGTCTGGCAGGCTTTTAAAAGAGAGGATGGGCTCTAGGTTAGGTGACCGTCCGAGCACCGCCTCTCCCCACTGGCCCAATGGACTATCCCCTAGCAAAGAGCGTCCCGCCCTGTACCCTCCACAACAATCAAGCCTAGCGCTTGCAGTGGACCGGGGTTACAGCGGGGAAGAAGTCAAGAATAAGTGAATTACTTCTTTAATGTGCAAATAGGCATCTGTGCAAAGGTTTTTTTTAAAACAATAAAATCATGACACAAATCATTAGACTCACACCACAGGTCGCGCTAGAATCATGTGCTAATAATGCATGGGCATGTGTGGTGGAGCCTTTCCACGTGAAGCAGTGTATACATGAGCACCTGATGTCAGGCAGCCTAATGTGAAGAAGCTACATAAAATAAAAAACATATTAGGAGGCAAAATAGTTTTAAAAGAATGTCACATAGTCACCTTTTGCATAAAAATCCAATTTGTCGCAAAAAACACAATGGGAAAATGTTCTAAATGCAAACAGAATTTTAGCAATATGTTTTAGTGTTAGATGTATTCTCATATCCATTTTGGGTATGAGGACTCATTTTGTGCTAAACAAAACCAGCTAAAAATACCTATGCACTGCTATCAACAGCCACTCATGTTCTGTTCATTCACACTCTTACTGTGCACCAGTTATAGGATTTTTACCCAAAATGACTTGAATTTGGCCGTGTGACATAATGCATATTTTCACATAACAAGGCGGAAATGACGCGAGATTAGGGCCCTGATTACGAGTATATATGGTATTTACCGCACATGATAAATAACCATACCATGGGGTATATGTTATTTATCAAGTGCGATAAATATCACCTATTACGCGTTTTTGGGGAATAACATGAAGATTTTGTTTAACAGGCCAAAATCTGCATGATATTGCAAATATCATATGGTTTTCCCCCATTAAATTTCGGCAGTTTTGACCTGCCGAAACTTTACAAAGGTTGAGTTTTTTGTTGCTTCTGACAAGTATTGGATGTGTTAAATACCTAACAACTTGTAATTCCAACCTGTGCATAAACAGGTTGACGTACAGGACAGAATTTGACGAGCAACTCATAATCAGGCCCTAAGTGTAGCAAAAATCTCGTCAGCGCCTCATCATGGGTTACTGTTTCTTGGGAACAGGGTACCAAGTTATGTTAGCTCTCTTAGGAGGATGTACAGAGAGAGAGATTTAAGCACCTCCTCTACAGTGCAAAAATTGGTGGACCTGTATCCTTAGGTGTTTGATATGATGTAAATATCAGACACAGGAGCTGCAACCAACACCGTTCCAATGTGCGTGCTGCAATCTAATGAGATGCATAGAAGGCCTATTCCATTTGTGCATCACTCATGTACCCGTGAGTTTGAATGCAAAGAATGAACACCAAGAGAACTTCAGCCCATTCTAGACGTGCTTCCTTCAGAATGGGCATTTGCATCATTTTCCTTTTGCTGCCTGTGCATTACTCTGGCAGCAGGATTTGAAACTCTATTCAACCAGATATAAAAACACATTTGCTGGATATAATGGTTCAGCCATATTACTGTAAAAAAAGCCTCCTGGAAGGCACAAGTTGAAGGGAAAGCAGACATTTTCATATTGTGTTCATGCCCTTTTCTGCTGGGAACTCTAATAAAGAAGCTGAAAAGGCTGAAAAAGCACACTGACTCGCGTGCACATGTAAAATGCATAGCAGGGAAATGTAGAAACATGTATTTAACTTTATATCGGTGGGAAATAGCTGCATGGTATGCCTGTGCTTTTCCTCTCGTTGATTGCTTTAGGGACTCGGCATCTGGAAATTTCAAACCCCTCTTAACCATGCTTGCATTTCAAGCAGTGTATTGGCGACAGCTTATTGTGCGTGCTGTCAGTATCCTCAATCACGCTTTGTTTCATTTATGGCTCCCGTATTCATGCTGTCCGCAGCTGTATTTTTTGCTAATTGTGTTTGCACAGAAATGGAGGGCGATTACGACTGGAATGAGCATCTATGTGACAATGTGAAGCAATAATTGAAAGTTTGCTTGATGGAATAATCACCAAATTCAAGCAATTATACATTCTATTTTGTGTAAGTGACACTCGGCCGCTTTAGAATTCCCCATGTTAGTGATGTAATCCTATCGCCACCTTTTTTCATTCCAAGTGGGTCACTGCACTGGATGAGTTGTTGATGAACAGATTGGACACTCCCTTTCAGGATGGGAGGTAACTGGACAACAGCAAAAATATGTTGGCTGCCCCATCCACCCACCTCTCGAATGGCCATCTCACATAGAGGGTGGGGGATGGTGCTTTTCCTAACAGCAAAAGCTGCCGTCAGTTCCCTTGCTGTGAAAACCCTCTAGGCCCAGACTCAATGCAGTGATAATGGGACCCGAGGAATCTATATAGTGAGGGAAACATGGCAACCTCCTTATAAACCAATCAGGAGCTTCAGGATCTGATCCCTGTTGGATCGGTTCAAGTTTGGACTTTTTTTTACTTTCGCCTCTCTGTTTGGACTAGTACAGGTGTACCTTTATTGAAGTCACTTCCCAATGGAAAGAAGATCCTTCTCCTACCTTGCTGCAAAGACCTGAAGTTTCCTGCCTCTACATCTCAGGTAATCACCGTCTCTGCCTCAATTCAGGAAGGACTTCAAGACCTAGCTATTTGAGTAAACCGCAGATCCCCACACAACTAACAGTGCCTTGAGATCCTTACGGGTGAGTAGTTGTGATTTACAAGAAACCTGATTGATTGATTGAATGGAGTGTTTGCCTGAAGTCACAGCATCTCTCTTGGCAGGGCTACCAGGCAGCTGAGAGCGCGATGTAGACTCTCTACTGCAAAGGTGCAAGGCTTCTCAGTGAGTTTCCTGTACAATAGAGATAGCCCATGCGCGCAGATAGCATTGAAGGTGAGTGCTGAGAACCCGAAGGATGTTAAGCCACCTGATGTTGAGTTCAACAAATGCATTGTTGGAGACATAAAATGCAAACGTGATTGACACTGGATCGATCAAATTGGCTATGGCAGAAACTCGGCACACCTACAAAAGTAAGTGTGCAGGTTCCCTGCCCCCATAAGATAGCGAAGAATTCTCATAATATGCTCTGGGAAATAAGGTTTGAAGATGGCCCTACATCTGATTTGTGTAAAAGCAGGTATATGCTTCAAAGTAAGGAGCTTCTTAAAAGTGTTCACTGTACAATATCAGATGGCCACCAGGTTTCAGCTGTTTAGACTATAGTGCTACAGGCATTACTTCGCTGAAAGAGGGAGAAAGTAAAGTAATCCCAGTAAAAGACAGAAAGTCAAGTTGCGAAACAAAGTCCCTCCCAGAGGACTTGGGAAACAGCACTGCAGGTCTTGTTATAAAGCCAATGAGCCATCCATCAAAAGCTGGAAACATGACTATCCCAGATGTTAACACCAATACCAGCATAGACAACACAGACAATAATTAATTTACTTTACCTATGCCATGCATTGACTACATGAGTCAGGGGACTCCAGAGAATTGGAGTCATCTGACCTAATAATAAAGCTATTTGTAGAGAGCCCGGTTACTCCAGATGGAGTGTCCCCGTGCTATGAAGACAACCACAATGCAGACCCCATCTTAACATGCTTGACAGGCCCTAGTTTTGCCTAAAGAACCAGGTCTTAAGTTTCTTGAGTAAAGCTGGTTCTGACCTTTCCTGTCTCAGGTCTAAAAGCAAGGTATTCCATAGTTTGGGAGCCAAAAAGCTGAAAGAGCTCCCTCCCAACCAAACGTCTTCTACTCTGGGGATAACTGTAAGCATGATCTACAAACGTGGTCTACAAACAGGAACAACAGTTAAATTAAGACGTAAAAGACCTACGACCAAACAAATCAGCAATGACACTTTAGTCTCCCTAATTACAATTATCAACTGAGAATCATCAAATGTATCACAATCCTAACCTCTAATTGTTTTCCAGGTCTAGCTATTACTGAGATAGGGAACATGCAAGAGGTTTTGGGGGGAGGCATGGCAAGCAAGACTTAAATAGTCCAAAAATATTAGGACGCGAAAAATTAAGAACAGCAGAAATATTGAAGGAAACTTCAGATGCCAATGTTCTCAAGCACGTTTTCTGAGAATCAAGTAAACAAATGAAGACCAGATTCAGGATCACAAAGAGGAATCACAAGGTAAACAGGTACGATGATTGCTTTTAGACAGAAATGTCAAAGATTTGTTGGTTAGCATAACATATCTATTATCTATGGAGACAGGGAAGTCTAAGGTGGCAGAGAACTCCCAGGTAATAACAATCCTAAAATGACAGAATAAAATAATGTTTAAAACACTTAAGAGGGTAAAGAATAATGCCAGATGATGCAATGTAAGGATTTTATGTTTCACGGTTTTCCCAGTAGGGATATGTATGTGGGTTTGTATTATTCCTATAGCATGAACGCAAAAGGCAGCAGAGTGCTGTACAGTGTTAAAGTTAAACATAATGTCAATGAATTAAAGGAGAGATAGCTCGTTTCTGGACTGTTAATGTATTGTAATGTAGTGTCCAGCAAGACCAAACTGGTGGGCCACACTGTGTCCTGCAGTAGCTCAGCGAACAATCAGCACATTTATTTTAATTTTGGAACCAGGAAAACCCCAACAAGGGCAAGTGGTCAGGGTACCCCTACCCTGCCCTTGTATCTCCTTTCTTCGTCAAAACACAGGATATAGGGACTGAGTTTCTGAGTTCTGAAATGCTGACCACAACCCATCTCTTCATGTTAAAGACTGTCAGTCAGGTCCTTCGGCCTTTACCCCAACACAGCTCTAATGCTCTTGGGTTTGGTCGTCTGCAGATATTACTATATTTTAAAGCTTAATTTCACTAAAACAACTCAAGGAATTGGCACAAAATCACGAAAAGTACATTTTATGTGTAAAGATCTAGCTTTCTGTCAAAAGTGGTATCATTCTGTTCAACTGTTTTTTCTGTACCGTTTCCCAAAATTCCAAGGGAAAATTGAAAGTGTGAAACACATTTTGAGCCCCCCCCCCTTTATTTCTTGGCTACATTTGACAGATCATCCTAAAACTGAGCTGAGATGAATCAACCTATTTGTAATATATTCATTGAAAAAATCTTTGAAATTCAGAAGTTATAGTTACCTGAGCTAACTATAACGTACGTCTTCGCAATGCACTGCTTATGACCTTGCATATTACATCACTCATGACATGGTCAGTGACATCACTTAAGACATATCCAGTCCTCAGTATCAAGAATGCCTCACTAAATTTGGCGGGAGACGTACTGGAGAGCCTCTTGTTAACCTGTCCACCATCCTAGCAACAGGCAGGAAGACCTTTGCATACTACTAAGGTGGGCGGGGCCAAATGGGCGAAACGTCTTAGAGACTTGCACATTTGCATACTCATAGCAATGCAAGGGGGAAACCATGGAGTCTGTTCTCACCGGTAGAGGCAAAGAAAGAACCCACTTGTCACAGCCACCACAGATTGCCTCTAATAAATCAACGATACATTCACCTTTACCAAGGATTTCAGGTCGTTTTTTAATGTGGTGCTGCCAAGAAAACACACTTGCTTTGCCTGTGTCAAGCCCAGGAAGTTAGGATCAATTGTCCTTTATAGGAGCGGAGCTTCAACTGGGGCACCTGTTATGTTTATATTTGTAAGTTCTTGCCGTTTTTTTGTGTGAAATGAGCATCAGGACCAAAACGGAACATCACCTTTCTATATGTCCAACAAGAATCAGCAGTTTTGCACACAATGGGGATGTTGGGGGAGCCTCAAAGCCCCTGCGGTCCCTGCCTGCTCCCCTCCTCCAGTGGGAGCCAGCATTGCTCCTGCATGCAGGGAGCAGCAAAATGTCCAGTTCTAGGAGTCAGGGTAGTCGAACACTGCCCCTCTTTGTTTATTTTTTATGATTTTTGTGGAATCAGCTCAAGCTGAGTTTCAAGATAGCTCCCTAAACTTCTTGGTTGAAGTGTTGGCAGTCAATAAGATTTCAAGACGGAAACTGTTGGATCCGCGGAGGATCTGTGTATCTATTTATACAATTGTTTTTTTCAGTTAATACCTCCCAAACTACTGAACAGATGTACACTAAATCACAAGGAGAGTGATCTGCGTACCAAGATCTAGCTTCCTGTCAAATTTGGTGTAATTCTATCCAGCGGTTCAAGCTGTAGTTGTCTTTAAAGGTCCTATTGGAATTAAGATGGGGAAAAAGCATTTTGGGACCCCCCTTTTTTGTCAGCCCCCGGTTGGCAAAGCACCCCAAAACTTTTCCAGACAGCACATGAAGTACCAGGAAAGTTGTTTTGGGAAATTTAATGAAGATTAATCAGCCGGCGCCAAAGAAATAGGCAACTGAAAATCACTTTTTTAATAGAAACGCTGTCCTAACTATAACTACCTACTGGCGACCACCAGTAGGTTATATATATGTTACAGTCAAAGTGTGAAATATAAGTATTTTGTGAAAATGTTACATACTTTTCCTAGGCATTCTATACAATTCCTAGGCATTATACAGAATGACAAGTACCATTTACGCAAAGTGTTAAAAGGCCACAAGATGAGATTCCTAGGCATGCGGCAAAGTGTGAAATCCCGGTATTGTATGGAATGCCTAGGTAATGTATAGAATGCCTGATGGTTTTCAGGAAACTATGAAATATAAGTATTTTGTGAAAATGTTACATACTTTTCCTAGGCATTCTATACAATTCCTAGGCATTATACAGAATGACCAGTACCATTTACGCAAAGTGTTAAAAGGCCACAAGATGAGATTCCCAGGCATTCGGCAAAATGTGAAATCCTGGTATTGTATAGAATGCCTAGGTAATGTATAGAATGCCTGATGGTTTAGAGGCAAACTAGGAAATATAAGTTTTTTGTGAAAATGTTACACATTTTTCCTAGGCATACTATACAATTCCTAGGCATTATAAAGAATGACCAGTACCATTCATGCAAAGTGTTAAAAGGGCACAAGATGAGAAGCCTTTATTAATTAATACGCATTTGAAACTGAAAGAACAAAACTACGAAATAAAGCACAGGATATTCTTACCGGAAAACAATGAAAGCAGAACTGAGATTGAAGTACTTGTTACACTAAGAAAGGCCGGAGTAACAAGAGGAATTGTACTCACTTTTATTCTTCACACAAAAACACCTTATATTTTGGCACTTTGATCTTGTACATACATTTCACGACTCAAAGAAGAATGCGAACAGAATATTGTTACCGTTAAAACACAAAGAAGAACTGGCATAACCTACAGAATGCGAACAGAATATTCTTACCGGTAAAACACAAAGCAGAACTGGCATGACCTACTTGTTGCAGCTCAAAAACACCTTCTATTTTGGCACTTTGATCTTGCACATACATTTCACTACTTAAAGAAGAATGCAAACAGAATATTGTTACCGGTAAAACACAAAGCAGAACTGACATGAGCTACTTGTTGCAGCACAAAAACACCTTCTATTTTGGCACTTTGATCTTGTACATACATTTCATGACTGAAAGAAGAATGCAAACAGAATATTGTTACCGGTGAAACACAAAGCAGAACTGGCATGACCTACTTGTTGCAGCAGGGAAGGCTAGAGTGACATTTTGAATTGTGCTGTCTCTGCCCCTCGCTTGCTGATAACTTGTGCTGTCTCTGGGATTAGGTGTATTATATACTTTGCTGGCAGACAATCCGGTAAAGTATACAATGCCTAGGCAATGTATAAAATATCAATAATTTCATACTTTGACGTTCGATTTTCTGGCATTCTATACATTACCTAGCCATTCTATAGAATGACGGATTTCACACATTGCCGGGCGGGAATAAAATGGCAGAATTAGGCGTATTATATACTTTGCCGGCAGGCAATCCGACAAAGTATACAAAGGGACTCACGTCTGAGCATACCCTGCCAACTTATGGCGGACAAAGTGGTACAAAAGGGGGTGGTGATGGATGGAGCATCTGAACCAATCAAACACTCATACCCCGTCAACAGATCTGGGTATAATCCATCACCGTTCTTTAGCCCACTCTGCCACCCCAGTTCAGACATGGCCATATGCAAATCAGTCTGACCCCTTTTGTACTGCTTTGACCGCCATAAGTTGGCAGGGTATGCTCAGACGTGAGTCCGTTGCTCACTTTGCCACTGGATTCAAGCAAGCCTGGCTGAAGACGGCTGTAATGCCAGAAACCGGTCCTAGGAAGCTTGAATCCGGTCCAGGGAAGGCATGGATTGGCAGTTCGGGCTGGACTGTTCCCATGAGGCACAAGGTCAGACTGATTTGCATATGGCCATGTTTGAAAAGGGGTGGCAGAGTGGGCTAAAGAACGGTGATGGATTAAACCCAGATCTGTTGACTGGGTGTGAGGGTTTGATTGGTTCAGATGCTCCGTCCATCGCCACCCCTTTTGTACTGCTTAGTGTTAAGAGTCAAGCACAGAACCACAAAACTCCATTACACTGGATCTGACCTGCTCTGGGGACATACGGCTAAGGATCATACAATGAACAATCTCTAACATTATGACCCTGATGGCGGAAGGATAGAAAAGGTTCTCACTTTGAATGTAATAAGTAGCCATTGAGGATCTCAGGTAAAGACCAGGTAAGAGATACAACCATCCCCTAGCAGCCTGACCTCTTCATTCATACATGGGTCTTTGTTCTTCATGTAAAGCCAACACTAAGGAAGGTAAGGTGTCTGAGGGAGTTGAGGATATGGCTAAGTTCCTTAATACTTTATCCTCTCTATTCAGGCATTTTTAAGACTGACTATTATTTGTGGATAGGCTTCATTCAAAAGGAATTTGACTGTCGCCTGTATCGCTGTGTCCCTTGGTTAATCAGGGAATGTCAAAGAAATCTTCCGCTTTCATCAATTAACCCCTTCGGTGAAGCGGACAGCACCCAGCCGTCCCACGTGACGGTGGGCGTGTGGGGAGGACGGCCCGGGGCCATCCAAACCCCACCCACTGTTTAAAACACCTGCACCGCAGTGGAATTCGCGGATCGGTCAACGGGTTAAAGCGAGGCAAATGCAGAGAAAATGTGACAGTGTTTCCTGAAACAAGCCACATCATCAGTACTTGTTGATGGCGGGTTGACATACTCAGGGTGGAAGGAGTTCTAATAATGAGAAGTATCCCATGTGCAGTTGACAATACTTTATTTTATATTATGCAGAGAAAGATTCAGTAATATACTTTTGGGCCACTCTTTGACCATAGCTGTTGATAACAAGATCAGCATGCTTTTTTCTCATGAGGTTCTGGCTATCAGTTACGAAGGAAGTTATCTGAACCTCTGCTTTGAACTGCTGGTGATGCAGGTGAAGATTCCACAGAGTAGCTGCGCCTTTTAGTTTCATGAGCTTCTATGAGGATACTCAACCAGATATTTTGAGATGAAAGGCTACTTGCGGAGGCAACTTCCAACCATATTAGATTCTTTAAAGATCCTTTTTTAGCAGTTCGTCCTGAGTGCATATACTTCAAGGAACTAGCTTTCTGTGCAAGATGTTGGTTGCTCAATTTGAATTCCAACCTAATCTGAGCTGGTGAGATATTATGTTGAAGCTCAAACAGAGGCCAGAATACTGAGTTCTGATCATTGTTCAAAAAATGCAGAATGCAGCACACATGGAAAGAAGAATAAATGAGGAGAAATAAAGTTATTTCTCCTCGTTACGCCTCAGCTTGGGAGGCATAAGGTTTTGGCGCATCCACAGGTTTACATGGTCTTGTAAATCTGGGGAAGTGTCAAAATCCATTGGTGTTACCTGGGAGCACCCACTGCAATGCCCATGGAACGCATCCCGAGTGCAGAGTAAGGCAATGCAGCAATTTATGCTACCTTGCCTTACTCCATATCTATAAGGCCATTCAAAGCCACGCTAAGTGACTTTGCGTGGCCTCATAGATATGATTTCAAGGTTTGCCCTACCAGAATGTAACAAAATGTTACGCTACAGTGGCGCAAGGGGGCCATAAATATGCCCCTTAGTTTGCCTGCAAGTGCCTCTGTGCCCTAGGCCAGTGTTGGGATAAGTGTGCCATTAATTATCTTCAACAATGGTTCCAGAGTGGGCTGTTTGTGGTCTTAAATATAGTTAGAAAAGCAAATTGTATCAAGGCATATTTTGGGTCTCCTTTGTCATCCAGCCAGCATCTGAGATATTTATCTTTATTTGGTTTAATAGAAGAACATTTGTTCAGGAACCAAGCAGCAGTTTTTTTCCTTTTTCTGCCGAATATTATGATGTTTGTTTTTTCGAGGTTTATTGTCATTCTGTTTGAACGACTATGATTATGTATAACATTAAGTAATCTTTGTAGCCTGATCGCTGTTTGGCTTAAAAGAACTACATTGTCTGCATAAAGGAGTGTGCTTTTAGATTGATTCACCAGTTTTGGAGCATGGCTAACAGCTGTATTCAGTGCTGGTACAAAGGATCAGAAGGGTCCTCTGTCCATAGTAAAATGACTTTCAGATTCAGGATTTGTCATGTTCAAAGTTTCAACCTAATCTGGTCGCCAGTCACCCTTCAAAACACTTTTACGCTTGACTTTCCATCTGTACTATAAAAACCCCAACTAGTATTCTCTGCTTTTTTATATTTGATGCATATTTTCCTGTTCTCTTTTCTTGTCAATGGCCATTGCTGCTAATTGGTTATATAACATACTCATTTCAGACTGTATCATCTTCTCATTCCTTGACTCAACATTTGACACGGTTCCTTTGATGTTGCCTAATAGTCAATGTTCAGTTGCCCGGGCCACTGGGTCATCATATAATGTGTTTCTTTGATGGAAGAAGCCACAATCATCCAACATTTGCAATATATACATTAATCATAAAAACAGCCGCTGTTTCCATTGATCTTTTAGGCAAATGCCTTGCCTCCACCTGCCCTGAAGGGCCAACAAAAGTAGAGACTACTCAATAGCTTATACACATACATCAAATTCCTTGTGTTTGTCTAAATCAGAAGATGCAACTATATTTGAGCATCTCTCACCACATTCAGTGCTCCAACATATTTCATGAGGTTTTTAGGTGTAGCTTAAATATAGTCTTTGAGCACCACCTACTGTTCACTCCACCCTCGCCTTAACCTGGCTAAAGGAGGAGAGCTTATTCATTTCTTATAATTTTTGCTCTTTCTGTGTGTGCCGCATTCTGCAGCACACAAAGAAACAGCAAATCGTCACTACTGGTTGTTCATGTGCAGGAAGGTGTCCCTTCTTGGACATAAACAATCATTCTCCTCAATGCACGCACCTCCAGTGCTAGGGGAAACACAGGGGTGTGCCCCATTCTTGTAAATATGATGCATCCCTGCATTTGGAAACTGTCAGAGGAGGACGTTAGCAATATTGGCTTAAAGCCTCGCTTCCACAGTTTCCTTGTAAATATACCCCTTTGTCTCCTCGAGCAATGTCTCTCAATCCATACATTCTCTCTCTCCTTCTCTCTCTGTCTCCTCTCCATCTCTGATCTCTTTTTCTCTGCCTATCCCCTCCCTATCTTTCTTTCTCTCCCTCTCTCTCTCTCTCTTGAAGCCTCCATGTGCTTGCTATAATTAACCTGGGGCTGGGGAAGTGACAGAGGAAGCCAGAGCAGCCCAAGGCTTTCAAAACTGGCCTCCAAGGGCTCCAGCCCACCCAGGACATGCCTGGTGGAATAAAAGTCCTGTCTGGCCATGGTGGTGGGGATACAGAAACGATATTGAGAATTTGAAAAGAAAAACACTGCGGGTGTCCCTCATACCAAGGCATCATTCTACTACAGCTGCTCTGTCCTGACCAGACGGTGGGGGTAGGTGTTAGCGGCTCCGACCGCACGCTATCCGGGTTCCTGACCTTTACGTGCAGGTCCCACTGGAGCAGACTGCGGGGCATCTCACGATCTCCCTTAGGGTCACTCATACTGAGCAGGATTCTCTTGCCTGCCCCTTTATGACCTCATGGCATAAGGTTGTATGACTAAAGATTTTTAAACCTTTACACCATTTATATTATTTTCACTGTGTAGTACGTCCCACTTGGGTCCTGATGAAATGCCGCGTAGGCATGAAACATGTTGACCACACCAGGGGGTTGTAGATATCTTGCCCAACATTACCAGTAGCAACTATCTCCCCTCCCACTCTTTTTACCAAGGGCGCCAGCCACTCCAATAAATTTCATTGTGGACTGACCCACCTTTTTTAATTTCACCACACCTCTTACGACTACACCCCTTTCTTCCCCGCACACCCGCATGCACCATATGGCAGGGATTAAAGATCTCCGTTAAAGAGCCCCCTTGAGGGTGCCCGCTGAACATTGCAGCGCCAGTTCAGCGAGGAGCAAACCCATATGATGAAGCATGACATCTAGCTTGCTAGGTGTGTGAGGGTTTTAGTCCCAACTAGGGGATTCCCCTCTTTGGCTTTTCTTTCTTTCTCTCTGTACACACTGCATATCGACATACTCCACCTCCTCTCTACCCCGTCTGGGGAACTTTGTACATTACATTGTGGCTAATCTATCGGACACGTACACTGGACCCCGTAAAACATTGTCCGTCTTGGTTCCCTCCTTTTGTTACACATCATTCTACTACACCCAGCTCTGCCTACCTTCCATGGCCAACTTGCTTATCCCATCCAACTTGTCTTTGCCCTGGAACTGCAAGGGTACCCAAAAAAAAATTTGGAAATACACTATAGGACACTTTAGTTTATAATTGCAGTGTGCTAAAGCGTATTTTCAAATTCAAACATATTCAAATATGCTGAAAAAACTGTACAGAGTAGGGCGTTAAATACTAGAAATGACCGCACTACTTAAAAAAAAACTATTCCCCATAGAGTGCTACAAAAATATAGAGAAATTTAGAAACCAAAATTGTAACCAAGGAAAATTATTTTTGGGGGTCTGCGGAAGTACCACGCTACTCCCTATTTCTAAAAAATAAATTAAAAACCATAAATATTGTGTGCTACCTATTACCACTTTACTAAAGTGGTAATAGGTAGTGAAAAAATACCAAATCAAATACTTACCTATATTGGAAGGCGTAATTCAGAACACAGTGAAAGTGTACCTTAAAACAACATGGCTGTCTTTAACTTTTGTGGAGGCAGACAACAGCCAATTAAATAATGGTTTCTCATCACTATATACCGTGGTAGTAACGCGTAATACACTCATATAGCGAACACATACCTCACAAACAGATGTCACAAAGTTTGGATAAATGAAAGCTTATACAATAGTTAAACTACTGACCGAACCACCCAAAAGAAGCGTCTTTGCACAATAATATCTAATACTTCCAAGTATTAACAAAATCCAAATAAAAGATTTCTCAATGTGCAAAGTAAAACAATTTATGTAAAATACATTCAATTTAAGGACCCACCCCCAATAAATACATATTACAATTATGTTTTAGAGCTAAAACATTGACATCTTTTTACACACTTTAACGTGACATTACCTTTAAATTACACACTCCACTTTATGCCACACCACTGTCTAACTGTTCACTTTACACCAAATCATTGTACCCTATTTACAGTATGCTACTACAGTTTTCAACACTACAGAAAACGCCTCTACATTCTATGCATTTCCACTGTATGTTATTCCACTATACTCCACCCAACTGCACTGTATGCCATTGCAATCTATACCACTATACTCTATTATACTGTTCTCCACTGTATCGTATTTCACTTTTAGGTATGCCACTTTACTGGACGGCCCTAAACGGTACTGATCGCAATTCTATGCTATTCCACTGTACCCAACTCCAATTTACGCTATTCCACTATCCCCAACTCGATGGTACACTAGTGGAGTGTACGCTACTCCATTCTCCACTACTACACTCCATGCCAATCCATTGTACTGAAATGCACTAAACACCATTGGACTGTACCACAATCCACTGTATGCTATTTCACTTTACGTTATGCTGCATTCTCTGCCAATGCACTAAACTACACTTCAGTGTATGTTACTCAAGTCTACGCTTCCATAATTAACCCTATTGTCGGTTATACAACACTCCACTGTATGCTACTCCACTATATGGTACTCCGCTGTATGTCTGAACAGTGACTAAACTCAACGTTAATACACTAAACACTACTAAATTCTACGGTACTCCACGGTATCATACTACAATTTATTCTACTCCCGACTGTAGTCTACGCTATACCGCTCAGCACCATTGCACTGTACGGCATTCCAATATACACCATTCCATTTTATGCAACTTAACTGTACAACTCCACCCTGTAGCACACTCCACTTTACGTAAGCCCACTGTACACCACTCACCTTACCCCACTCCACTGTATAGCACTCCAGTGTGTGTTATTTCAGTTTATGCCTTTCCAGTGTACCACACTCCACTGTATGCCACTTCACTGTATGCTATTTCAGTAGACAGTACTCCAGTATATGCCCCTACACTGGGGAACATTCCAGTGTATGGCACGATACTACAGTGTACCTAAATTCACTCTACAATATTTACAGAATGTAAATCCACTTTACCACATTCCACTATATGCACTCCCACTGTATACCACTGCATAATACATTAATACAATCTATGCCACTCCAGGGTACACCACTCTTTTGTATATGAGTTTACTGAACACCAGTCCACTGAACATGTGACTCCACTGTACGCTACTCCACTGTATGCCATTCCATTATACACTACTCCACTATATACCTCATTCCACTTTACTTCACTACAATATACCACAATATACTGTACCAAATTACACGTTACAACACAATCTACCACTTTATTGTACCACAGTCCTCTTAATAGCACTCCACTCATTTTAATTGTACGAATGTAACAAGATTGTTACTAACATTATAAAAATCATTGAAATTTACAATTCTCAAAGGTTAAACATAAGTTAAAGTTAGAACAACTTTATTTATATTTGTCTACAATATTTAGGGGGTGTAAATCTACTTTTCCATATTTCATTGTATGTTATCCCGCTTTATACCACTGCACTGTACACCAATACACTCTATGCCACAGCAATATAAGCCACTCAATTGTATCCAAGTTCACTGTACGCCTCTCCGCTGTATGCAACTCTACTCTATGCCACACCACTGTATGCCATTCCACTATACTCGACTCCAATATACCTCATTCCACTTTACTACACCCCACTTTACCATAATGTACTGTACCAGAGTGAACTTCACAACACTATCTGACACTATATTGTATCACCCTCCACTTAATAACACCTAACTCCACTAAACCGAACTAGACAAATATTACAGAATTGTTACTTACATCATACAAACCATTGAAATTCACAAAAAAGGTTAAATATAAGTTATAGTTAGAAAAACTTTATTTATGCTTGGTATACAAACTCAAATTAAATTCCACAAACATTAGAAATACTAAAGTTATGGTTCTCTCTTAATTTTATGTTTATTGCACCACTTACGCACTTATTTCTATCTTATTTGGGGAAAACACACATTAAACTACACAACCATAACAAATTAAAAACGTATACTTATCTGTTGAAATTATTATTCACACACCACTTTTACATTACTCTAAGTCATACTTATAACTCACATTGATACTTATACATGTCTAATTAATTAATATTACTCACGCATCTCCATACAGTTTTGTCACCTCACTCAGCTCACCACACTACATTAACTATAGCACACTCCATCTCCATGCACTAGCTATACCCTTTGATATTATCTAAGTTATAACATGTGAGATGAATGCAGTAATTAAAACACCTATTACATCAGACATTATATTTTTGCCAAACACAGTGCATGGTACAGTGGTGAGTTATAGTTAATGTAGTGTGGCGAGTGAGGTGACAAGACCGTGTACAGAGGTGCGCAAGTGCTATTAATTTAAAGGTGGTAAGTAGGTATAAATGTGAGTTATAAGTATGACTTATAGTAATGTGAAAGTGGTAGGTCAATGATAAGTTTAACAGATAAGTATACCTTTGTAAATTGCTATGGTTGTTAGTTTAAGGTATGTAGCATAAGTGGTGGTGAGAGCATAAAATTAAGATATAGCAATAACTTTACAATTTCTTATGTTTGTGGAATTTAATTTGGGTTTCTATACCAAACATAAATAAATGTTTTCTAACTATAACTTATGGTTAACGATTTTTTGTGTGAAAAAATTATATACATTTAGTCACAAAAAAACAAAGGCTATAGGGACGTTATGGTTCAGGAAATATAATATTAGAATCCTTGGAAATTCACTGGAAAAAACAAAGGCTACAGGGACATAAGTGAAGTAATATGTAAGGTCATAAGCAGTGCATTGCGGGGTCATAAGTTATAGTTAGCTCAGGTAACTATAGCTGCTGAATTTCTATGCTTTTGTACGAGTGAAATATGAACCTAACTATAACGTCCCTGTGCCCTTTGGGGGTCATTAGGATGGCGGAAGGCCCGCTGCCACCAGCCATGCGGTGGCGAGCCCTTCGCCATCAGATTGCCATATTCCCCCGCCACATTACGATGTAAATGTAATGTAAATGTAGTTGAGCTTATATAGCGCACAGCTACCCGCAGTGGGTTTCCCGGCGCTTGCTTAGGGAACCCGTCCTGGTATTCCCCTGTGAGATATCAGGGTATCCACAAGGTGAAAGTCAGGCATCCCGCCGCGAGGGGCCGTTGTGGAGATTAAGCAAGCTATTGCCCAGAATCGCAGAGTGTGAACCCGTGAGTCGAGGAGGCACCGGGGCGAGAATTATCGAGTCCGTGGAATTTTTAGCCCAAGACCCGCCGAGGCGGGAATTGAACCCTGGTCCAGGACCGATCTCAGCTTCCGGGTCTGCTGCCTCTAACCCCTGAGCCACACTTCTCCACTATGAGGGGGGGATTGTTCCGCAAGCGTGGTGGGCGCAAAGACCGCCGACCACGCTTCCACCACAGGCAATCATTTTGATTGCCTGGCGGTGCGGACAGGACCTGGGAAATGGTAGCGGTGCCTAGCAGGCACCACCCACCAGGTCACAATCCTGGCCTCAGCCAGCCTTTCCATGGTAGGGAAACTGCCATGGAAAGGCTGGTGGGGACCCCCTCCACCTCCCCCTTGTCTTGGGGGGAGGTGTTGCTACACTTTTGCATTTCCCTGCACTGCTTGGCAGGCACCACGTGGTGCCTGCCACGTAGTGTAGGGAAATGCACTGTGCACTGTTAAATACCCTGGATGTGCCCACCATACTGGCAGGCTCATCGTAATTGCAGTGGTGGGACAGCCGCATGACTGGCAGGTGGTCCTGAACACCGCAATGATAGCGGGCGGACTCAGGTCTGCCCGCCATCGTAATGACCCCCTTTGTTTTTTTCAGTGAATTTCAAATAATTTTTAAATTCTATTTCTTAACTATAACATCCCTGTAACCTTTGTTTTTTGTGTGAATGTATAGTTTTTCAAAGTTATTTCCTAACTATAACGTCCCTGTAACCTTTGGTTTTTAAGTGAATTTCTGAGGTTTTTTACATTTGACTTCCTAATTGTAACCAGTAACCTTTGACAGTGAGTGTGTAAGTGAGTGCATGAGTGTCTCAATAGGTCTGTGAGTAGGTGTGAGTGTCTGAGTGGGTCTGTCAAGGGTGTGTTAGTATCTGAGTGTTTTTGGGAGTGGCTACATAAGTGCCTCACTAAAGTGTCTGAGTGAGTCTGTGAGTGGGTACATGAGTGTCTGAGTGGGTGCATGAGTATCTAAGTGGGTGCATGAGTATCTGAGTGGGTTTGTGAGTGGGAGTCGAGTGTCTGAGTGGGTTTGCAAGTGCCTCCATAAGTGTGTGAGTCATTCTGCAAATGAGTGCATGAGTCTCTGAGTGGGTCTGTGAGTGAGTACATGAGTATCTGAGTGGGTCTGGGAGTGGGTACATGAGTCTAAGTGGACTTTGAGTAGGTGAGTGAGTCTGATTGGGTCTGTCAGTAGGTGCATGAGAGTTTAAGTGGGTCTGTCAGTGGGTGCATGAGTCTCTTGGTCGGGTTGTGAGTGGGTGTTTAAGTGTCTCAGTGGGACTGTAAGTGAGTGCACTAATCTCTTAGTGGGTCTGTGATTGGATACATGAGTGTCTGAGTGTTGTTTGTTTTGCCTTCTTCCGCTCTGTTTTGCCTTTTGTGCTAATTTTTCTACCCTCTGTTTAGCTTTTTCTGCTCTTTTTTGTCCTTTGTTTTGCCTTTTCTGCTTGTTTTTCTGCCGTCTGGTTTGCCTTTCCTGCTCATTTTTCTACCCACTGTTTTGCCTTTTGTGCCCACTTTTGTGCCCTTTGTTTGGCATTTTATGCTTGTTTCTGCCCTCTGATTTGCCCTGTTTCAATAAGAGAGAAATGCCACACGCCTCCCTTCCCGTGCTGATTTCGGCCCTGGGGACCCCATCCCGTTCGCCCAGCCATGTGTCCCTGGGTGCTCTGGTTCCAGCCCGGGCACCCAGTGTGCAGGATCAGGACCACGGGGGAGCCTCAAGGGCCCCACGGCCCCAGCTTGCTTCCCGTCTCCTGTGGGAGATGACATTGCTATTGCACCCAGGGAGCTGCTGAAAATGTATCTCCCTGTGTTCAAGAGCAATAGTTTCATCTATTTCCATGCCTGCATGTGTGCAGGCAGCGATATAGATGAAACCTCTGCTTCCAGCAAGCAGGAGCACTTTGACAGCTCAAGCCCGCTGGAGTGTTTACTTTTCCTTGGTGGCAGCTGCAATTACCACCAATCAAAAGCAATTAGCTATGTCCCGGGATTGGGTACCCTGTGATGTAGTAGGAGCCGGCCCTGGATGGTGGCAGTACCCAGGGCCATATATGGTTTCAGGAGGGGGCCACAAGGCTCCCCTCCTCTCTTGTGCATGGTCCAGCCTGGGGGCATGGTGTCACGGGGCCATATATAGCCAAGGAGGGGGTCTGCACTGCCCCCCTCCCATTTATATAAACTTGGCCCCTGGGAGGTGGAGGTGGCCAAGGGGAGCCCTGAAGGAAGGTCCCGACAGCCCCCCTCCTTTTTTATAGATAAAGCCTTGGAAAAGAGTCTTCTCTAACACCCAAAAGGGGGGTCTGCATGGTCCCCCTCCTTTTTATAAACAAAGCCCCAGGGAGGTGGTAGTACCCAGGGCTCCAAGAGCCTCAGGAGGGGGCCCTAGCACCACCCTCCATTTTCATAAATAAAGCCCTGGGGAGGGGGTGTTCCCCTGGGCTCCAAAATCCTCAGGAGGGGGACCTGTGCATCCCTCTCCTTTTTTTAAACAATGCCCCCCGGAACTGGCCCACTCTCTTTTCAAATCAAGTGTGGGAGCCGGAGTCATGGTTCTGCTGTGATTTTAGGTGAACATTAAAATAAAATGATTATTTGCCCTAGCTGGGTCCTTCTGGGAACCCAGCATCAGAGGTAAGGAGTCAGGGTATTCCTACCCTGTCCCTTTTTTTTTAACTGTCCCAAGATAACTGGCAACACTTCCTGGTTGAAGTGTTGGCAGCTAATCAGATCTCAGCATGAGATCTGGGCGGTTCTTGATATTCAAATTAGTTTTTTCTTTAATATCTCCCAAACTACTGACCGGATTTACTCTAAATAACAAAAATTGCACTTTCTGGACCACGAGCTACCATTCTGCCAAATGTGGTGTAATTCTGTCCAGCAGTTTAGGCAGTAGTCGTGTCTAAAATCTCTTTGGCAATTAACATGGGAAACAGACTTTTTTTGATCCCCCTTTCTCTTGGCTCCTGCTTGACGGATTACCCCCTAACTGTCTGGCTTGCTCTGATTGCGTGTGTGAGAGGGCAGAGCAAACCAGTGACAAAAGGGGCTGGGATGTACGGAAGAGTGCTTCTCGTTCTTTCTGATGCATGCTTGTTTCCCGTCCTGCCTTGCGATACTCATCTGACGTCTTTCGCCATCTCATGAAAATCCTTGTTCCACTCTGCTGACATTTCTGGATGATGCAGGGTCCTTCTGATCCTGGTTCTACTCTGTTGTTGTTCCATACGCCACAGGGGCCTTCAAATCCTGGTTATGCTACGCTGCTATTTCCCAGATGCCACAGATGTCTTCTAATTCCTGATTATGCTACGGTGTTAATTTCCAGGCACCACGGAGGCCTTCAATTCTTGGTTCCACTCTGCTGCTGTTTCCTGATGCCGCATGGGCCTTCAGTTATTCCCTACAATATAAAAGGCACACAAACAAAATTCACACATAGAATCCACGTCTTCCAAGTGGTAACATTTATTTTTCAAATGTATAAAGTATACTTGTTACTTATCTAAGTTAGTCTCCTTAGTTCATTGGAGATTCTGCTCCCTTGCGGGCATTTGTTTGATGGCTGTAAATAAGAAAGCTAGATAGTATCAGTCTCCAGAAAAATAAGAGACTGTATTATCTTCTTAGTAACTAGCCCTGCACATTTTTGTGTATGTTTTTGTATTATTTATTATCCTTTCCAGGAGAATAGGTTTTTTGGTTTTCTCCTGATTTTACTGGATACAAATAAGTTGGGGCTTATTTGGATTCTACGCTGAACCTCTGTAAAGTTGGTTATATGTATACTTCTTTTGATTACTGTGTCATGTTCTCCTAAGTAAATGCTCATAATTTCATATTTCTTCCATATAAATATATATACTGTTAGACCTGGTATCCTTGGCGTGGATTTCCCCAATCTTTTTGCCTCTGCCTCCAGTTTTGCTGTGTGCTTGACTTCTTTTTTGCTGATCTTGATGCTTTGGCCACTTTGCCACTGCTGATCATTGCCCAAGTGCAAGTGCTCCCTAGGTAAATTGTGAATATGAATTGGTGTTTCCATGATTGGCTTGTTTGACTTACTATTAGGTTCCTAGTACAGTGCACTATGTGTACCCAGGTACTGTCAATGCTGCTAGTGGGCCTGCAGCACTGATTGTGCCACCCACACGAGCAGCCTTGCAAAAGGTTCTAAGACCTGCCATTGCAGTGTTTGCGTCCAGTTTGGTGCTGCCAGTCAACCTGGCAAGTGCACCCACTTGCCAGGCCCTAACATTCCCTTTTCTTACACGTGAGTCACCCCACCCCTAAGGTAGGCCCAAGGTACAGGGTATGTGAAAAGGTAGGACATGTCCTGATAGTGAACTACAGTGAATTTCTTTTTTCACTATTGAAAGGCTATCTGTCCCATAAGATAGACTGGGAGTTTATTTATAACATCGTATACAAATAACTTCCCATTGGGACAACATAGGAAGTTTAGTATGCCTGAACTCAGAATCTAAAGGTGCATCTTTTAGTAAGGATGATTTTTAGATTCTGGGTTTGAAAATATCACTTTTAGAAAGTAGGTATTTTCTTGCTTAGCCATCCTGTGTGCCTCTGCTGGTTTGTGGATTGACTTTCTGGCTTTGGAGTGACAGGGGCCGGGATGTGCGTTCACTGTAGACAGCCACTCGAGTGGTTGAGGTGTGTCTTGCCTTTCCTGGATGAGTCAGGGCTGGTATGAATAGCCCTGGGCTGCATTTAGAGTAGGGGGAGGAGATTTCCTTTCACCTGAATGGGTCTGGTGTGCCTTCCACAATGCTGTCTCCACCTCCTGCCGGGAAGCTGTACCACAGAGGACATAACTGTTTTTGACTGATCACAGAGCCTCTCTGCTACAAGAGAACAAAGGGAAATATTTTATAAATATTGGGGCCTGGACTCCAGAACTTTGTAATACTTCTGGACTCAAGAGGAACCTCTGCCAAGGAGAAGAGCTAGGAAAGCTGAAGAAGAAGTACTGCCCCCTTGCTGTGTGCTGTTTGGGGTTGTGCTGCAGTGGCTGTTTCTGCCAAGGAGAGGACAAATACTTTGATGTGTGCTTTGTATCCTGCTTCAAGATCTCAAAAAGCCTTAAAGTAGAGTGTGCCTCCTGTTCTGAAGTCTCAGGGACACAAAGACTTCACCACCAGCTCCCCTGAACTTCCTTGCCGGGAGTTCTGACCGTCTAAGAGGTGACTGTTGCTGAGTTGGGAGTCTGGAGGTTGTTCCTGCTGTTGGGAGCTGGAAAACAGACCCAACTATGAGAAGCGTGATGCATCCACACCCATTTCGGACTCATCACCACTGTGCCGCTGAAGTAACTGCAGTGCCTGCCCGCAGCTGGAGAAATCACCGCACACCGAATCCCATGCCCCGATCTCCGAAGTCCGAGATCATCCCACCGATTCCAATGCAGGCCTTGCTGTGCGGCTGCAAGTACCAACGCATCATGGGGCTGCGGCTGGAGAGACCAACGCAGCGCCGTTGCCACCACATTGAGAACCGTTGCATCAATGATCCTCACAAATTGCACTGGGGCAACAAGTCTACAAGAACACCGGTCTTTAGTAAGAAACCGATGCATCACCTCTCCGCACAGTAACAAACTGACGTATCACCTCCCCAGCGTGGCAGTAAAGAACCACCTCATTACCTCCCCTGGAGTAAGCAACCAATGCATCACCTTCTCTGGGCATAAAGAACCGACACTTCACCATCCCTCGTTTGTTTTTGATTTTAATGCATCCAAGGAACTTTGTGTTGAAAGTGTCGCATCTATAGCCTGCTATGGACAGAACTGTTTTTACCTTCTAAAGATTACATTTTGATAACTGTATCGTGGAATTTTGGTGTTTTGGTCTTGTTTGGTTTAGATAAAGATTACTTATTTTTCTAAACTGGTGAGGTGTCCATTTGTAGTGTTTTCACTGTAATACTGTATGTGTGCACAATGCTTTTCACACTGCCTCTGAGATAAGCCTGTCTGCTCATGCAAAGCTACCAAGGGGGTAAGCATGTGTTATTTTAGAAGTGCATCCTCTTTACCCTGACTTGGAAGAAGGGTCTCTACTTGGACAGAGGGGCAAACCATTGCCAACCAGATTTCTAACATATACTAATGATCCTGTTGTTAAATATTGATATACTCTAGCGGAAGAGGGAATTCTCTAGGTAGCTATCCTATTGCATTAGACATTGAACCTCAGTGTTATTTTCATTTTGCATGCCTTTTGTAATATATATAGCCTTACTTTTACCACAGGAATCACATAAGGGCCTTCCAACAAGAATATCCATACCTAATTCATGTTGATGCCATATTTTCTATTCCATTCTCCCTTTTCTTGTTTTGTTCCCCTCTTCCCCCATATCTACTGTGTTAGCTTTGACATTGTTAGGCTAATATTAGTGGATGTGGGAAGTTGGGACCTATCATCATATCTTACATCTCGGCCCTACGGAAACAAAAATTGAGAATTACAGAATGCAAAGCCCACTTTCTTTTCCGCCTGGGCAAGATGGAAGCACGTCAAATCACATTAGCTGATGTAGCTCACATGATAGGGAATTTGCGGAAAGATGCTCAAGCTCTTTCCATTAGAATAGATGCCTTGCAGCAACACTCCTTCCCGGCAGCCTCAGCTGATTCTAATGTGGGGCTGCTGATAATCTGTTCTCTTCAGTGCCTTCCACTTCTAGTGTGGTTCATCCGGTTTTTCATGTAACTACTCCTTCCACAATACCTTTAGCTCCTGCAGAGTGATTTCTGGAGGAACCAGCCAAGTTCACTACTTTTATAAATCAATGCCAATTGCATTTCATGTGGAAGACATCTTGTTTTCCCACTGAACAAGCTAAAGTAGCATTTGTTTTGTCATACATAGGAGGAATGGCTACCTCTTGTTCTATACCATTAGTGGAATGAAATGATCCCTTATTGTACAACTACATGGAGTTTAAGAGCGATTTTCAAATTTGTTTTGATAGGCATTCATTTCTGCAATTGGTGGACACTGAACTCTTATATCTAAAAAAGGGTCCAAAGATTTGATGACTTACATTTCCAGTTTTAATAGATTCGTGGCACAGGCAGGGTGGCCTGAGGCAAAACAGAGTGCTCTTTTTTTTAATAAAGGACAAAGGGCCAGATGTAGGAGGCCATTTACCGACCGGTAACGGCCGATTTCGGCCGTTACCGACCGGTAAATCAGTATTTGTGGTGTAGAGGGCCAATTTTACCGATTCGTTAAATTTACCGAATCAATCGGTAAATTTACTGAATCGGTAAAATACAGAATCAGTATTTTTACCGATTCTGTAACTGCCAGATGTAGGTGGGACTCTTCTGAGTCCCAAAGGCCTTACAGATTCGGTATTTTACCACCCAATCCAATTGGGTGGTAAAATACCGAATCCAGGTGTGCATGCAAATGTGTGCATGCACACCTATGCCATGTGACAGACAGACATGCCCTTAGGACATGTCTGTGTGCCACATGGCACACATGCCTGTGTTTGGGGTGCTAGAGGGTGTCAAAGTGACACCCCTGCACCCTTGCAGGATTCGGTATTTACCGATTCTGTAATTACAGAATCGGTATTTCCCATTGATTCCTATGGGCTTCAAATACCGATTTTTACAGAATCGGTATTTCAAATACCGATTTCACCTACATCTCCCACCTTCTATTTTACCGATTCCTAAATACCGAATCGGTAAAATTCGGTATTTATGAGTCGGTAAAATAGAATTACCTACATCTGGCCCTTAAAGATTAACGTAAAGATGTATTGGCACAAGTAGTAGATCCCCCAGAGTCCTGTAATGCTCTTATTGACCTTGTAGTTAATCGGCTTCATGAGCGGAGGTAAGAAAGAGGGCGTTTGGACAAAAGCTGTTTATGTATAAAGATAAGAAATCAGAAATTGACAAAATCACTGATGAACCTGAGTCTATGCAAATAGGCAGTGTCCGTGGCCCTCTGGGTGATGAAGAGAGACAACGACCTTGGGATAAGAAATTGTGCTTTTATTGTGGAAAACAAGGACACTTCCTACTTGATTGTCCGATAAAACCAAAAAAGCGTAGTGAGCCTGAAAACTGAAGAGCCCGAAGCTTATGGAAACAAGCTCTTTGGGTAGATCAGGACTAACAGTCTCCCAACTCTTAGCTCAAAATCATGCCTTATCCCCTCTTCATTATTTTCTGATAGCACCAAAACTGCTGTGGGGAGATCAATAGAGAGATGTCCAGATTATGATTGATTATGGCGCAATGGGAAATGTTATTGACATGCAGTGGGTCAAAAGCATGGAATTACCTGTGGTGCCTAAATCCATAGTAGATGAAGTAAAAACTATTAACAGGATCAATATAAAATCCGGCCTGTCACTCACTACGACATAGAGAAACAGTTCAGTTTGATATTATTTACTCACCCCAATTCCAAGCAATTTTGGGGATCCCCTGGTTAAGGTATTATAATTCGAACATTGATTGGAGCGCCGGTTCTTTGTCTTTTTCTTCCGAATATTGTAAGCTCCATTGCAATCAAGAACTTGTAACACCAAAAGATATAGTTGTACTTACAGATTCCATTGTAGCTGTCTGTTATCAAGATATGGCAGATGTATTTATTAAGGAAAAGGCCTCTAGACCACTGCCGTACTGACCTTATGACTGTCGTGTAGATCTGGTCAATAGAGCACAAATTTTGTGTTGTTGGATTTAAGCTTTAACTGAAAAAGAAAATACCTATTTGAGGGAATATTTGGACAAAATGCTCAGAATAGGGTTTATCTGTCTTTCCTGTTCACCTGCTTCTCCTCCTCTCTTCTTTATCCCTAAACGTGAGGGAGGTCTTCAATGTTGTATGGACTACCGCGCCCTAAATGGCATAACCATAAAAAAACAGTACCCTCTGCCACTTATCCAATCATTACTTGATCAGGAAAAGAGGCCAAAATCTTTACCAAATTGGACTTAAGGAGAGCACATCACTTAGTAAGAGTAAAAGAAGGCGATGAATGGAAGACTGCATTTCACACAAAATCCGGACTCTGAATACCGTGTGATGTCTTTTGGCCTTTGTGATGCCCCTGCTGCCTTTCAATTCTTTGTTAATGAAGCCTTGTGCGATATGTTGGATGTATGTGATAAAGCTTATATAGATGACATCCTAATATACTCTTCTACTACTACTGAACATGTAAGAAATATGAAGGCTGTGTTGGAATGCTTGAGAGAGAACCACTTATATGTGAAGCTGGATAACTGTGAGTTCCACACATCAAAAGTGACCTGTTTGGGATTTGTGCTATCTTCTGAGGGGGTAACAATGGACCTACAAAGGATAACTGCCATCATGCATTGGCCTTCCACCACTTCTGTAAAAGGAAGTCAGAGCTTCCTGGGTTTTGCTAACTTCTAGAGGCGTTTTATTGACAATTTTGCAGCTCTGGCAACTACCATAACTAAACTGCTCAGAAAAGGGGTTTCCATTTGCTGGTCTTCTGCAGCTGAAGAAGCCTTTTCTGAACTTAAAAATGCTTTTGTCACTGCCCCTTTTTTAAAACATCCTGATTCATCCTAACCATTTATAGTAGAAGCAGACGCATCTCATGTTGCCATTGCGGGAATTTTGTCGCAAAGAGATAAAACATTGGGCATTTACATCCCACAGCTTTCTATTCCCATAAACTAAACCCAGTGGAACAAAAGTATTTTGTGGCAGATAGGAAATTACTAGCCATAAAACGTGACTTTGAAGAGTGGCACCAATATTTTTTGGGTGCTATGCATTCAGTGACCGTTTTAACTGACAATGGGAATTTACAGTTCTTGAAGGCAGCTAGAGCCCTTTCTATGCAACAATTGCGCTGGACACCATACTTCAGCAACTTTGATTTTGTTATACAGTTCCAGGCAGGTAAAAACATGGTAAAGCAGAGGCCCTATCACAATATGGCTATGAAGAAGCAGTGAATGTCATAGGACACCCCCTTATCATACCACAGGAATGCATTTTAGGGGTTGTATGTTCAGAAGAGGCTTTTCTAAGAGAGGTGTCTCAAGCACAAGATTGTAGAGAAATTGAGAAATTGGAACAAAAACACAGTGCTGTAAAAATAAAAGATCTCCTGTACATCCAAGGAAGTTTGGTGATTCCTACAAAATCTCTACAACTTCGAGCTCCTGAATGGTGTCACTCTCACATGTTATCAGGCCTCCCAGGTTCCAAGGAAACCATGGAACTCCTCAGAAGATCCTTTTGGTGGCCTACTATGGTTTAGGATACCCACCAGTATATTCAACAATGTTGTGTGTGCTCAGAGCAAACGTTCTCACCAGGTTCCAGCAGGATTATTGACACTTATGCCAACACCCCCCATTCCATGGCATTCCATCTCTATGGATTTTGTTGTAGAGTTACCAAAACCTATTCAAGGGTTCACTGTGGCTCTTGTAGTGGTGGATATGTTGACCAAAATGTCATATTTCATTCCTTTGAAGACAGTGCCTACCTCTAAAGAGTTGCCTACCATATTCCTACAACACAATTGTGAGACTACATGGTCTTCCATCTGTTATTGTATCTGACCGAGACCCCAGTTTACATCAAAATTCTGGCAGGTATTGGGATCTTTGTTACACATTGATGTGCGTCTTTCATCTGCCTATCATCCTCAAACAGATGGTCAGTGTGAACCAATATTTAGAGCAATAAATGAGGTTTCAATTGCTTCTTTCCACTGCTGATTGGGATGTATTTTTATGGGTGGCTGAGTTTGCTTTTAATAATGAGAAGCATTCTTCTATTGGGTATTCTCCTCTTGTCTGTAATTGTGGATTTCATCCTCGTTTGTTTTTATTTCCTATGCCTGTTTCCACACCTACTCCTGCTGCCCTAGAATTTGTAAACCACCTTCATGAAACACATAAGACAGCTCAATTGTATCTGAACCTAAGAGCGTGTACAACGAAAATGCAGATCTCCATCGCCGGACACACCCTGATTATGCCACAGGAAACAAAGAATGGTTATTAACACATAAAATAACAGACAAGGGAACACAAAAGTTCACACTCTGTCTCACAGATCCTTATACCATCATGAAGGTAATCAATCCGGTGGCCATGAAGTTGGACCTCTCATCCTCTCCAAAAATCCACCCTGTTTTTCATGTGTCATTATTAAAACCAGTGGTGCAGGGTACAAGTTAACCTGTTCAACCCCCCCTCCCAATTTGGTTGATGACGATCTTGAATATGAAGTGGAGGCTATTAAGTATTCTTGCAGAGTGAGGCATCGTTGGCAGTATTTGGTCCATTGGAAAGGGTATGGTCCTGAAGACCGTATGTGGGAGCCAGCTGGACATATCCATACCCCTCGACTGTTAGGTTTGTTCCACTGGCGCTATCCGGGTAAGCCCAAACTGGTGGGAGGTGTTCTGGGGGGTGTACTGTCTGGGTTGCTCCGATCATGTGTGCAGGGGTGGAGCAAACCGGAGACAAAAGGGGCTGGGCTGTACAGAAGAGAACTTTGCGTTCTTGCTGGCGTGGGCATGTCTCCCCTCCTGCCTTGCCATACTCATCTAATGTCTTCTGGAGTTGCCCCGACGACTGTCAGAGTCATCTTGTGAGAATCCTGGTTCTGCTCCAATGCCATTTTCAGGTGCAGTGGGGGCCTTCTAATCCTGGTTCCGCTCCGCTGATGTTTCTAGATGCCGCAGGGGCCTTCTAAATCCTAGTTTCGCTGGAATTTCCAGACAGCGTGAGGCCTTCTTATCCTGGTTCTGCTATTCTGCTACTTTCCAGTCACCGCAGGGTCTTCTAATTTCTGGTACCCAAAATATTGCTATGTCTTTAAAAAGATCCAGACATTCAACCGCAACAAGCACATCCAAAAATATGAACTAAAAAATCCATTGTAAACATTGTGCTACACATATTATTATATACTCATTTCACCTCCTCTGAAAATGCTGGGACACCATGACAGCGGTGCAAGTACAGGGTCAGAGGTTATCCTGTAGCCAATCTCCAGTTTTCACACAGCAAAAACACGTTCTCCCAATGCACTCCACTCCAAATATAATCACCACTTCCACGTTCTGTTGCAATAAAGGATTTATTTATTCCAGCATGTTAGAATCGAGAGATGGAAAAACCCAACGTGTTTCAGCGATCACCTCGCCTTGATCACGGGTGATTAACACACGGAGCTTGATACAATAAATAAAGTTTTGTCAAAAGAAAGTGCGTGACATCACATTACTTGTCAACATAAACGATGGACTTAAGAATAAGAAACCAACATCGCGGCCATTTATAAATGTGCATCATATGCAAATCATGGCATTATGCAATAGTCATCCTCTGGATCAAATGACATTAAGGCTCAGAATTAATAATTCCAGGTCAGTATGTACCAGTTGATTCACCAAAAATTCAAAGAGGCACAGAGAGTAAAATTCACAAATTAAATGCATTGCAAATGGTTCGAGTACATGGGCTGGCTTAATCATTCCAAGCTCTGAATTACAACTATTCAGACAGCTTTGGCTGTATATTCGATACAACTAATCATGCTTTCATATTATATATATGCAATATCTCAAGTGAGAAAACAAACATACAAACTAAAATATTCAAGCAAAAATTAAATAAATCGCCCGAGAAATGCACCGTGTCGCATAAGCCCCAGTGGGAAATTGCAGAAAAATGCAATACATGTTCAGTCAATTTAGAACCATCTTGTTTCTTCATCCCAAGTGGGTATGTACAATTGGAAATCTCCACATTTGTGACTTCAAGCTTGCATTACCTAAACATAAGAGAGAAAAACATAATGCCCGTCAAAGCAAACCATGATGTCTAGAACTACGGCCAAGGTTTGTATTGAATAACACACAACATACAGTGAAATTATAACAATAGTGAATTAAAAACACATCAGAGCTCCAAGAGCAAGAGGCTCAGAGACACGACTACCTACTATAACTCATACACACTAAGAAATTGCTTTGCCTAAACTGATCTGATCAGGAAGGAAATTAGTCACCCAAGTGCCAGGCCAATTCCTCTTCTAAGTTCAACCCAGCCGGGATCCTTGTGTCAAGGTCTAAAATGTATCTACTCTCCATTTGTCGTAGCTTACATATCCTGTCACCACCTCTCTTAATGGGGGGGATTCTGTCAATCACAAGGAACCTCAATAAATTCCGGTTACTGTTGTGCAGTTCTTCGAAATGTCTAGCAACTGGTGAGTGTTGGTCTCTATTTTGGATTGCCCGCATGTGTTCCAGAACACGTTTCTTTGCCGGAAACATGGTGCTCCCCACATACTTCTTAGCACACGGGCAAACCAGAATGTATACACAGTAGTCAGACAGACAGGAGAGATGTTTACTGATAACTTTCTCAGTTTCTTCTACAGGATAATATACTTTCTTGACATTGGAGCTGAACTTGCAAGCCTTGCATGCCATGCACGTATAAAAACCTTGTATATCAGGCTTCTTGTGTATTGCCATGCAAATCTCATTCTTGCTCAGTTTGGTCCTCAGTGAGTCTGCCTTGCGAAATGTGACATTCGGATTGCTGCCCGAAACATCATCACGGGTAGACTCGGTTTTTAGTACTTTCCAATGTTTTTTCAAACATCTCTGTACCTGCCAAGAATTGGAGCGATAGGTAGATACAAATCTGACTACACTTGTGTCCTTTGATGGTATTGTTTCTTCTTTAGAAGTTAAGAGGTCGGCATGAGAGATCTTACTGGCTTTTAGAAATGCCTCCTTAATTATATTAGGTTGATAGCCTCATTCAAGGAAGCGTTCTGTCATACATTCACCTTCTTTGACAAAGTCTTGCTCTGGGCTACAATTCCTTCGAGCCCGAAGGAATTCGCCAAAAGGTATACTGCGTATAAGGGACTTGGGATGTCCACTGTCTGCGTGCAGCAGGGTATTGCCAGTGGTGGATTTCCTGAACAGTTTGGTCACAAGTTTGTTATTGGACACCTTGATGGTTAAATCCAAAAATTCTGTAGTACAGTCACTGACTTTGCCTTCTAACTTCAGGTTTAGATCATTCTGATTCAGAATTTGGATAAATTGTTCTGCCAGTGCCTGCGGTCCATCCCAAATGATGAACAAATCATCAATACATCGCAGCCATATTTTCACATGGCTGCGATATAGAGCTTGTGTCCGCTCCACCTGTTGCTCCCAGCTTGCCATGAGCAGATTAGCAAAGCTGGGAGCAAAACAAGTTCCCATCGCCGTACCTTGTCGTTTTTGAGGACTAGGTCTATCTCATTCTTGAACCATACTGAGATGATCCTCCAGATGATGGCTTTCTGTCTGGAGAATAATTTCTTTATCTTCAATGATGTCTATTATAGACAGCGACAAGGTCCTGCAAGCGGAGACAGATGAACGGTTAGGCGGGGAAGCGCCAGAAAGTTACGTGCACTTATATCATAGGGAATGGATTTGCCTGTTACCTTCGTGTCGGCTTCCTCGCGCCTCTCACAGTATTCCGAAAATCCGCTTCAAACACAATTAAGTCTCTCGGTATATTATTGGTCCAGATAGCGATCACATGAACTAATGACGCGTTGTGGAGAGCAGCACTTAAAGCAACAGTATTTCATTACGTCATGCTTGAAAAGCTTTATTAAATGCTCACGAACATTAAAAATTGGTCTATGGAAAGCAAATCCTAATGGGATTGTGCATGGAGCCCAATGCAAATATACACCGCTATAGTGCCGCTTAGTATTTGAACACCTTCAGCACACTAAATCCAGTGGTTATTTTGGAGTTGTTTCATTGTAGTTACTACACCAAATCCTTATTTTTGTGTGGTTCCACTTAACAATTCATTCTCCTCATGATTGTTCGTAGTCCAACATTGATGTGCCTATATGTATAGTTGTAGTTAGCTTGGTGCCTGATGGGTACAACAATAATCAGGAGCATGAGCCTCAAGCACATTAGACTGTGAAATTATGAGTGCATCTATAACGGTGTTAATTCATGTATTCATTTTAAGGATCTCTGAAATATCATTAAGCCCTGTAGTTGCTGTATTGAATTTCATTATCAGTAGCGCCTCGCGCTGATTTAATTTGCCTTCAATGTCGCCTCCACATGGATCCTTCTCGATCTTAGCAATAGTGGTCCACCGTAAGTCTTCCTCTTTATGTTTGTTTGAAACCCAATGTTGAACCAGAGGGGCATTCTGTGTCTCTTTTCTTATTCTGGACTTATGGTGCGTGATCCGGTGTCGTGCCTCCTGAGTGGTCTTCCCTATGTATAATTTGGGACACGGGCACCTTATCCCATATACCACATTTTTGGTCAGACAGTTTGTAAAAACATCATGTGTCCAGTGTATTCCGTTAAATGTAAAGACTGCCCCTTCGTTTGTATGTGCACAGCAGGAACAATTGCCGCATTTATGGTGGCCTACTACTGGAGGAAGTCCCATCATGCCTCTGAGAGTTGTTTTGGGGGCTGGGGGCAATGCTGCTCTGACAATATGTTGCGCCACGCTTTTTTCTTTTTTAAAAGCGAAGAGCGGTGGTTCATTGAAATCGCTGTGTAAGTCTTTAACCAGGTGCCAATTTTGCGTCACCATCTTTCGTAACTGGTTGGCATTAGATCCAAACGTGCCATTGTTAGTGAGTAAATTCGGTTTTTGGACGTCATAGTTAAATTAGTGTTTGTTTGTTTTTTATAGATTGTTGGTCCTGAGGAGAACCCCGCAATTGGGGGTTCGAAACACGTCGACCTGTTTTGGTGCCTTTTGTCAACTGGAAATATAGCGTGATTCGTGTTCATAAAACAGGGTTACATTGCTAAACTGTCTTTATTGTACCAAACTAAATCCTTGGATGCAAAACCATTTATATGGACAGAGAATTCACTATTGACATTAGGACCTCAGTGTATATTTTGGTATGTAGGAAAAGGGTGAATGTATTGGCCAGTGTGTGAGTTGGATGTGTTGTAAATTTGTAAATTGTATTGTTCATCGAGACCTTGATGTAATGTAATATTGTATATTTGTACATGCACAAAAAATTGTTGATTTGTTTATGAAAATAATGTTCCACTAGTGAAAAAATGAATCAATAAACTAGTGACGTAAGTAAAAAACGGACCGTTATGCTTTCTTCATAAAGGTCGGTATAAATACATATAAGTAACGTCCAGTACTGGCAGTTGTGTTGTTCTTTTGACAAACCCTCCTGGTGGCATACGATCCTGGCCTCAATAGCATCTGAAGAGACTGGGCCCTAAAACAGCTCTACTACTGTGGTGCATCCCCTGTTTGGGTCAAGGCCTTTTGGGATACCTTCATGAGGCAAGTGGGACACTATGGGACACTCCAAGCAAAGAGAATCAGAGGAGGGGGACCGGGCTGCCAACGTTCCAAGGCAGTAGCCTCTGCACAACGCGCTTCCAGCCACCACTCCGAGGGGATCCTCAACCCGCGCGCACACCCCCAGGATTGCTACAACCCCATGTTCCCCTACGCTCTTGTTACGCTGAGACTAAGACCACGGTGTCCTGCACAATAAAAAGGGAGACATGTACACAGAGATCCCAGGCTTAAACAGAGAAAATGCCCATTCATTAACATAGCCGCAGAATGTACCAAGAAGGACAGGACAGTGAAAGAGATGCTGATAAAGCAACCTGGGACTAATGGACCAACAGGCAGTACACACAGTGAAGAAGGCCAGGTGGAGGCGGCCAAAGGTGCGGATGTCCCAGCAATGGAGGCTTTTATGACAGTGCTGTTCTCATCTCTCAAAGAGGACATACAAGCAATGAAATGCCAGCTCTCCTCTGACCTGAAAGAGATCAGACTTGATATAGAGGAGGTGGGAGAACGTGTGGCAACCTTAGAGGAACATGACACTAGCAGAGACGAGGAGATCACTATGATGCAGCAGGAATTGATTCATCTCCAGAAGCAGAACAAAGATTTACAGGCACCTGCCGAGGACCTGGAGAATCGCTCTCTGCGAAATAACGCAAGGATCAGGGGAGTTCCTTTGGCAAGCAGAGGGAGATGATCTTAGGGCATATGTTCTTGCCCTTTTCCAACATGTCCTGGGCGGCGACAATCCTAAGGATATACAGATAGATTGGGTGCATCAGGTGGGATTGCTGAAGGGGAACAGGGCCCCACCACAGGACATTCTTGTGTGTGTACACAATTTTCAGCTGATGGAGAGGATCATTTGTAAAGCACGAGCAACCCAACCCATTCACTTCCAAGGCCATGCTCCTACTTTCTTCCAGGATCTAGCAGCATCCACCCTGGTCAAGAGAAGAGAGTTCTGAGTCATCACCACCCACCTCTGAGAGCAAGGAATCTCATACTCTTGGGGTCATCCCTTTTGAATCATCTTCAAGTACCAAGATAGACTGAGGCAAATTCGCTCCCTGAAGGAGGCTCAAGAGGTATTAGGGCTGACAGAAGCCTCAGCAACAAAGCAAGACGGCGGGCCTCGTGAGACCTACTTGCAGAAACCCTCATGTTGGCAGGTGTTTGGAAGGACAACCTCTAAACTTAAACCGGACCCAGCAACGATTGCCAAAGAAAGGGAGGCGGTAGTTACCTCCTTGTCCTGGTCACCAGTCCGTCTGATCTCCCCCTGAAATATTTATTTCACAGCTTTCTGGATGGAACACTCGAGGTGGAGCCGGGGGGACCCATGACCCGACGTAGACCCCGATGTTGGACACTACCGTGCCAATTGGTGGAAACGAAGAGCCAATTGGTGGGAACGAAGAACTAAGGCATAACAGTTTACAGATGTACCATGTCCCCTATGGGTTTCCCGTTGTAGACGAACTCTTGTCACTCTGTGTGCTCTCTGTTTTGGGGTATTGGGGGTTCACTCTGTTTGGAGTGTTGTTGTTTTTCCATTTTCCTTTTTTATGTTATACGCACAAGTCACTACGGTCCCTTAAATTCGCTCACTGTCGTCGCTGATGGCCTTGCATGGTTTGTAGGGGGCAGGGATGGAGAATCCTGCATCACACAGCACACTTAACCCTATCCCACAATATGGGTAGAGCTTCAAAGATGGTAAGCTTCAATGTCAGAGGATTGAATAACCCAGTGAAAAGGTCTGCAATCCTCTCCCTTTCAGAGAACTCAGGCGGTGACGTCTGCCTATTACAGGAGATGCATCTCCTCTCAAGGGACACTATGCGCATGCGAACACAGCGCTTTCTACAACAATTCTGTTCCTCTGGCCCAGCCAAGAAAAATGGGGTGGCAATTCTGATTAGGGCTCATTTCCGGGGTAAGGTAGTGGCTACATTAGCTGACATAAAGGGGTGCCTATTGGCAATCAGAATCTTTTGGGAAATTCATATATCACAATAGCCTCCATATATACCCCCAACACACAGCAGGAATCATTTACTCTTAAAGCCCTTATGGAAGTGCTCGCGTCTCCAGATGCAGTGGTCCTGGTGGGAGGAGATTTTAATCTGGTGATGGATGCGGGGATGGACCGGTCGGGAAAGAGGTCGGTCCAAGTGGGAGACTTATCCTCAGGGGGGCTGGGTTGGCTTACAGAGAACAGCCTCCTGGATGTGTGGTGCACTTACCACCCTGGAGTAAAAGATTACACTTATTACTCGTCTGCCCATAAGTCGTATGCCCGGCTGGATCACTTTCTTGCCTCCAAGTCACTGATGCGCCGGCTAGCGGACTCTGGCATAGAGCCCAGATACCTCTCTGATCATGCTTTCATCTCGGTTAACCTCCGCACAAATCAGGGCCAAATAAACCCCCCTAGGTGGCGCTTATGGGAAAGCCTTTTACAGTCTCCAGTGACTGTAGCTGCGATAAAAACCAAGCTGATAGAATACCTGCAGATCAATGAAATGGGCACGGGATCCCTGGCGGTGGTCTGGGAGGCGCTGAAGCTGGTGATGAGAGGTGAATTAATTGCAACCTCTGCTGTAGAGAATAAGGCCCGCTGAGATAAGCCGCAAGAGCTAGAACGTGAGGTAGGGAAGATGGGAGCCCCGAGAGTTTGAGGAGGGTTGGAATAAATGAGACTGCTATTGAAACAACTAGACCTAAATAGAGCAGAATACGCACTCCTCAGACTGCGACATAAATTTTACCACAGAGGCTCTAATCTAAAATGGTGGCAACAGCGATAGCGGTGAATAAACGACCCTTGGGGGAGGAGGTCACTGCTGACTCACACATAGTGGATGCTTTTCGAACCTCCTATCATATTGTTTATACAGGGCAAGATATCCCTGTGCTAGACCCAAGCTCCTACTTGGAGAACTGTGCATTCTCCGCCCTGCCGAAGGCTACAGCAGAGCAATTAGATCAACCAATACGAATAGAAAAAGTAAACTCTGCAATTTCCCACCTATAATTGAGAAACGCACCGGGCCCTGATGGCTTTTCTGCCTTATTTTACAAGGCCTTCTGTCAGGAGTAAGCACCCTTCTTGACCAAACTCTTCAATTCATTTCTGGAGACTGGCTTGGTGACGGATTCTATGTCAGAAGCGGCCAACTCGATTATCCTAAAGCCATCCAAAGATCCCACTGAGTGTGGGTCATACTGACCCATTTCCTTACCAAACATTGATGCAAAAATATTCACCAGTATCCTGGCAGCCTGTCTAAACCCATTGATGGCAGGTCTGATCGCCCCCGACCAGGCCGGTTTTATTCCTACCAGACAAGGGGGGGATAATATCAAATGACTCTTCCACCTTATGGACAGTGTTCAGAGATCACGCAAACAATCACTGTTCTTATAGATAGACGCCAATAAGGCATTCGACCGGGTGAGATGGGCCTCCCTTTTAGACACTTTGGGGTACTTTGAGTTTGGTGAAAAGTTTATAGAATGGATCAACAGCATATACCGAGTGCCTAGGCCTTTGTCCGTGTGAATGGGACTACTTCAGCTGCATTACCTATCACCTGGGGGACAAGGCAGGGATGCCCTCTGTCCCCCCTTTTATTTGCTCTGTATATGGAGCCTTTTGCACCACGCCTGAGGGATGACCCGAAGATAGAGGAAATCAAGTTTGGGAAGGATATCCATAAGGTCAGTATATATGCTGATGATGTCATTCTATTGCTTACGGAGCCCCAGACCACCCTGCCAGCACTAATCGCCAAACTAAACAGATTTAGAGACGCCGCAGGCTTTAAAGTCAACTTTAATAAATCGCAAATACTAAACCTATTGGTCCCAACTGCTTTAGTAGATAGCAATGAGCACCAGTTTCCGTTTGAATGGACGCAACAAGATATCTCATATCTGGGAATTTGGTTGGCCCCAACTATCTCAAGAACTGTGACTCTAAATTACGCGACCCTCCTTGACCAAACCACAATTGCAATAGACAGCTGGACTCGACTTCGGCTGGCCTGGTTTGGGAGAATTGCAGCTGTTAAAATGACGATGCTGCCTCGCAAAAGCACTGGGTCAACTGCAGATGTTAATCAATAAATTTGTGTGGGGAGGGAAAAAACGATGTATAGCCCTGACCCAAATGACACTACATAGTAGTGAGGGAGGGGCGGGGCTTCCTATGATCACTCAATATTTCCAGGAATTGTGCCTTCAGTACATTGTTGAATGGAACCGATACCTCTCTGAAAAACATTGGAACTTCATGGACCAATCTGTTCTTATCTTAAGTGCCATTTGTAGAGCGCACTGTCGCCGAAGCTTCCCGGCGCTAAAGACAGAGTGGGTGAGGAGGAAATACAGAGTGCGGGAAGCCTAACTGAAGGAGGGGAAAAGGTGCGTTTTTAACAGTTTCCTGAATTTGATAAGGGATGTAGAGGATTTGATTGAGAAAGGGAGGAGGTTCCAAAGTGCAGGAGCCAGATAGGAAAAGCGGCGATCGCCGAATTTTTTAGTTTTGCTTTTGGGGGTGGCTAGCAGATCATGATGTGCTGATCGGAGGTTGCGTAACGGACAGTGAGGATGGATAAGGGATTTGAGGAACCCACGGCAGGGGCAGTGAAGAGCTTTAAAGGTGAGACAAGCCACCTTGAAAGTGGACCTCTGGTCCACCGGGAGCCAATGGAGGCTGCGGAGCAGAGGCTTAGCTGATAACCATCTGGGGGATCCGTGAATCAGGCGAGCCGCTTGATTCTGGATGACTTGGAGGCGGTGTGTCAGGAATAGAGGGAGACCGTGATAAATTGCGTTGGAAAAATCCAGACGGGAAAGCACGAGTGAAATAACAGTTTGAGTGAGTGCTTCGGGGGGAAGAAGGTGACGAATTTTGCGAATCCTCCGGAGTTGGTACATGCAGGAGGATACTACAGCTCCAACTTGGGTTTTGAGGGAGTCAATGATTATGCCTAGGCTTTTTACAGCTTTGGCCGGGGTAGGGGGGGGGGCCGAGATCTGGAGGCCAGTACTGAGGGCCCCAAAGGGTGTGGCTGAGTCCTGGGAGGAGGAGCTCAGTCTTGCCTGGGTTTAGTTTTAATTGATTCTGGTTCATCCAGAGCTGGATGTGAATCATAACCTCGTGAAATGTTTTGATGGCATGAGGGACGTTGAGGGGGAAAATGAGTTGAACGTCGTCTGCATAGTTAAAAACTGTGATATCCCATTTCAGAAGGGATTGGATCAGTGGCCGGAGGTACAAGTTGAAGAGGTTCGGGGAAAGGGAAGAACCCTGGGGGACGCCACAGGAAGTGGGAGTATTGTTGGCAGTGTAAGGACCCATGCGATCTGCCTGTGTTCTTCCAGTAAGGAAGGATTTGATCCACTCATAAGCTGTACCTTGGATGCCCGCCTGCCCGACACGTTGGAGAAGGATGTTGTGATCCACCGTGTCGAACGCGGCCGACAGATCCAACAGGACCAGGGCCTGATGACGTCCGCCGTCTGCGTTGCTTCTGAGTGTATCAAGGACTGCCAGAATGACAGCCTCAGTAGAATGGGCAGGTCGGAAGCCCGCCTGATTAGGCTCCAGATAGCAGGAGGATTCGATGAAATTTGACAGGCACCAAGTGGCATGGGCCTCCAAGATTTTGGAAAGATAGGGAAGGAGGGAAATAGGACGATAGTTCGACGGCTCTGCAGGGTCGGCGCCAGTTTTTTTTAGGAGGGGTAGTAAGATGGCCTTCTTAAAAGAGGTAGGAAAGATACCGCAACAAAGGGATCTGTTAAGTAGATTTAGAATGATGTCGGGTAAATTGAGACATACATTCCGCATAACGGATGGTGGACAGCAGTCGTTGGGGGAACCAGATTTGACACGGGTGGCGAGTTCCGCTAGGGAGGTGGAGTCCAGAGTGGGAAGGGTGTCAAAGGTCATAGGGTGTGTAGAGGAAGTATCCAGTGGAGATGACTGGGGAGGGGGTGGGATGGAAATTTTAATTTTTATGATCTTTTCCAGAAAAAACAAATTTAAGGAATCGCAGGCCTCCTGAGTAGGGGTCTGAGTTGGAAGAGTTCTGTCATCAGAGGTTAGCTCGTTCAGAACTCTGAACACCTCCTTGGATTTATCTTCTGCTGATGAGATCCTTTTTGAGAAATGATCTATTTTTGCTGATCTGATGGCTGCCTTGTATTCTTTGCGTGCAATCAGATAGGATTGTCTGGCTAGGTCTGAATAGTTGTGTCTCCAGATGCGTTCCGACTGGCGGGTTTTCAATTTGTGGGCTTTAAGAGAATTGCGGTGCCTGGTGCGGGGGAATTTGACTAAGGGGGCGACTAAATCGCTGGCTGATTCTAGCCAGGAGCCTAGATTTTGTTCTAATTTATCGATATCGTCGGAGGGATGTATGCGAGAGTCGGCAAGAGCGGTAAGAAAGCCCTGAGCATCGTAGGTGCTCCATTTCCGTGACAAGCCACCGGCCATCAATGGGGCAGAGATCTGACCGGCCATTGTTATGGTAGTGTCCACCAGGTGGTGGTCTGACCAGACGCAAGGGAGTATGTCTGGTGGTGAGAGGGCCAGGTTGCAGGACCAAATCTCGTCCAAGATATGTCCCTTGATGTGGGTGGGTTGGGAGACCTGTTGAATAAGATTCAGGTTAGTGAGGGTGTCAAAGAGTTCAGTGGCATGAGTGCCAGCGTTGGTGTCATTGAACCAATAGTTCAAATCGCCAAACATGGCGAAACAGGAGTGCATTGTTAGCAGGGAGGGCAGTTGTTCGTTTACAATGGAAGTAAAAGAGGGCATTGAGTGGGGAGGTCGGTATAGGAGGAGGAGAGTGAGAGGGCCAGAGTCCGTTTGCACACTGAAGAGAAGGTTCTCCAACTCAGGGAGGGGGAGAGTGTGAGAGGAAATAGATATCAAACGTTTTGATATAATGGCTGCCACCCCGCCGCCGGGCCGGTCGTCAGGGCGGTCGGTGTGAAGGATGTAATAATCAGGGGGAAGGGCAGCCAGTATATCAGGAAGGGACTCAGAGGTTAGCCAGGTTTCTGTGAGCAGAAGTAAGTCAGGGTTAGAGTTAGATAACAATACGAAGATGTCCTCGGCGTGTTTCACAAGTGAGCGGGTGTTCAGGTATAAGATCCTAATGGGCGTGGAGTTCCTGGTTGGCGAGGCTGAAGGAGTGCGGCCGCCGGAGGAGATTTTGTCGGGGCGCATGAGGCCAGCAGCAGATATGCGGCGAAGGGTCGCTGGCGAAAGGGTGGTGATGGGATTTTGTAAGTCCCTGAGAGTATTAGCCGAATACGTGATGGTTTGGCCAGCCTGGCGTGCCCTCGGGCCCGTCCTGGCGCGGACGGGCGCAGACGGGCTTGCCATAGGCGCGCCTTCGGCGCGCAAACGGCGCTCCCGCTGCGCTTCCGGTGGATACACATATTATGTGCTGAAGCAGGGGGAGGGTAGAGGGCGTGGCCTAAAAAGGGGCGTGGCCTCTCTCGTGGCCGGGAATGACGTGTGTGTTTGGCGGCGCGGCAGCGCTAAGATCCGCTGTGCGTGCCTGCCACAAAAGAAAGAAATGCTCTCACAAGCTGGTGAGTGAGTTAAAAGCAATGACAATCAATGATTTTTAAAATATGCAAAGGGCGAGTGCGACTTCCGGCTTCCGCCTCGGGAGGGTGTACCAGTCTGTCTGATTAGGTCGCTTGTTTTCAGCGGCTTTTTAAGGCGACGGTGGGCGTGGCCTAAAAAGGGGCGTGGCCTCTCTCGTGGCCGGGAATAGCGTGTGTGTTTGGCGGCGCGGCAGCGCTAAGATCCGCTGTGCGTGCCTGACACAAAAGAAAGAAATGCTCTCACAAGCTGGTGAGTGAGTTAAAAGCAGTGACAATCAATGATTTTTACAATATGCAAAGCGCGAGTGCGCCTCCCGGCTTCCGCCTCAGGAGGGTGTACCAGTCTGTCTGATTAGGTCGCTTGTAATCAGCGGCTTTTTAAGGCGACGGTGGGCGTGGCCTAAAAAGGGACGTGGCCTCTCTCGTGGCCGGGAATGACGTGTGTGTTTGGCGGCGCGGCAGCGCTAAGATCCGCTGCGCGTGCCTGACACAAAAGAAAGAAATGTATTTATTATTTATTTAGCGATTTATAAAGCGCCTGGTGACCCGGAGGCATCCCCGCGCTAATGATACATGTGAAGGCCAGAGGGGAAAGGGAGCTTATTTGGGGAAAAGCAGAGTTTTTAATTTTTTACGGAAGAGGAGATGGCAGGGTTCCAGTCGCAGGCAGCGGGGGAGTGAGTTCCATCCTGCGGAAGCTTTTACTGCGAACCGTCTACCGCCGGTGCGCGCCTTCCTAAATCTCGCAACGATGGCCAAACGTTTGTTGTCCGAGCGTAGAAGTCTAGGGGCCTTGTAAGGGGTGACCATGTCTCTCAGGATAGAGGGGCCAAGCCCATTGAGGAGTTTATGGGCAGTACACATCGCTTTGAATTCTACCCTCTGACGCACTGGAAGCCAGTGTAGGGCCTTGAGCGCTGGTTTGGCCGAGGTTCTTGAAGGAAGGCCCATAAGGAGCCGGGCTGCTGCGTTTTGAGTTCGCTGGAGTTTGGCCAGGGTGGATTCAGGGGCTCCCAGGTAGACAGCGTTGCTATAGTCTAGCCGAGCGAGGATCAAACCTTGAATCAAGAGTTTCCTAGATAGGGGCGGAAGTATTGGGAGGATTTTGCGGATGGAACGCATGAGTCCGAAGCAGGTGCCTGCTGTTTTGGCTGCCTGGGTCTTCATGGACAGCTCTGGCTCAAGCCAGATTCCCAAGGTCTTGATTTCTGGTTTCGGGGTGGGCATCTCACCGAAAACGTCTGGCCAGACCGATGGGGGGATGGTGGTCCATTTCTTGCCCATGAGCATAACTTCAGTTTTCGATCCGTTGAGCTTCAAAGATGACTCGCACATCCAGTGGTGGATTTCCTGGAGGCAGTTCAACAGATTGTCCGGGTGATTGTCAAGATGAGAAAGTGAGACGACCAGTTGCGTGTCGTCCGCATAGCTCACTATCTTGATTCCGAAGGGGGAGACGACATCCTCGAGGGGGGCCATGTAGGCGTTAAACAAAGTGGGGCTTAATGACGACCCCTGGAGGACTCCACTAGTGAGGGGGAGAGGGGCTGATCGGGAATTACCGTCCCAAACCTGGAAGGAGCGACCTGATAGAAAAGATTCTATCCACGCAAGTGCCGTGTCCGCGAGTCCCGCCATGGCCAGCCGGTGGAGTAGGACACGGTGATTCACCATGTCAAAGGCTGCACTGAGGTCCAGGAGGATCACTGCCACTGATCCTCCTGAATCCAAAATGCATCTAGCCTCCTCGATGACAGCGAGGAGGGCGGTGTCTGTACCGTGGCCCGGGCGGAACCCAGTTTGGGACCGACGTAGAAGATTATTTGACTCAAAGAACTGGGACAGTTGAGCGTTTACCAGTTTCTCTGCTATTTTGCTGATACTAGGAAGGAGCGAAATTGGCCGATAGTTGGACAGGTTGGAAGAGTCCAGTTGGGGCTTTTTGAGAAGAGCCTTTACTACAGCGCTCTTCCAGCTCGGTGGGACAGAGCCCTGGGATAGCGAGATGTTAATCAGTTCCGTGATGGTGGGCAGGATGGTGGGGACAACTGCTTTCAGGAATCTGATAGGTGCGGGGTCAAGAGGAGAGCCGCTTTTCAGTTTGGCCAGGGCTGATCCTACTTCGTCCAGTGAGACTGCCCTAAAGGTGGTCAATTGTGGGTGCAAAATGAATCCTGTCTGGTTGGTAAGTGCCTCAAAGTCCTTGGGGTTAGGCAGACTGGGAGGCGGGAGGGAGACTAGGATACGGGCAATTTTGGAGTCGAAGTAGGTTGCCAGTTCATCGCTTCTATCTGGCGAAGATGGGTAGGAAGAAGGAGGCGCAGGTATTTTCAGAAGTTCTTTAGCGATGAGGAAGGATTCTCTCGCCGAGTTGGTGGAATTACTTATTCTGGCGTCGTAGTATGCGGCTTTAGTGAGCTTCAAGGTGGCTTTATAAGATCTCACCGAGCTACGGTATGCGTCCTTGCTAGTGTGGAGCCAGTCCTTCCTCCATAGTTGCTCTGCTTTTTTACACTCTTTGCGGAGAGTTCTTAGTTCCGGACTATACCATGGGGCTGATCTGGTTTTCCCGTTTTTGTCCTCACGTGTTTTTATGGGGAGGATGGAGTCGAGGGAGGTGGAGATCCACTCCCTAAACTTTCTGTCCGCAGTGTCTGGGTCATCCGAGGGGCTAGGGGTTGTATGGTCCAGGGCTTTGGCCCAATCCTCAGCCGAGAGTCTGGACCATGCTCTGTCCGTGGTATAGGTGGCAGGTTTACGAGGTTTCCTGAAATCCCCTGGTAGATGGAAGGGGACCAGAAAATGGTCCGTCCATGGGAGGGGGAGGGACTCTTTGGTTTGTAGGGTATGGAGGTTGGTGAACACATGGTCTAATAAATGGCCCTTAATGTGTGTGGCTCCGGAGTTGGTAAGTAAAAGGCCATAGGCCGCCAAGTCGGCGATCAAATCTGTTGCCCCAGTGTCAAGGATGTTAAGGTCTCCTAGTATAGTGAAATTGGAGGTGGAATGGGCCAGAGATGCTATTGAATCTAGGAGGGCACTAGAAAACGGGCCATAATGGCCAGGGGAGCGGTATACTAGGAGGCCTGATAGTGTGCTAGTCGGTGCTAGCTGGATGGTGAAATGGAGGCTTTCCGAGTCCAAGATGTGAGCATCGAGGATTCTACAGGAAAAATGATTCCGGTAGAGGATGGCCAGTCCACCTCCTCTGCCAGATGGACGTGGTTGGGACTGGATATTAAAGTCCGGGGGAAGGGCTAAGACTACATCCGAATCCGAGTGGTCGGTGATCCACGTTTCCGTAAGGAATAGAATGTCTAGTTCGTGGTCTTCTATAAGGTGATTAATGAGCAGAGCGTGCATGGGGAGTGACCTGCAGTTCAGTGAGGCAAGTTTAAGACTCGGGTGAAAGACGCGTGGAATGGGAAGGTATAGCTGGGCTGGGCTGCTCTCACAAGCTGGTGAGTGAGTTAAAAGCAGTGACAATCAATGATTTTTAAAATATGCAAAGCGCGAGTGCGCCTCCCGGCTTCCGCCTCAGGAGGGTGTACCAGTCTGTCTGATTAGGTCGCTTGTAATCAGCGGCTTTTTACGGCGACGGTGGGCGTGGCCTAAAAAGGGGCGTGGCCTCTCTCGTGGCCGGGAATGGCGTGTGTGTTTGGCGGCGCGGCAGCGCTAAGATCTGCTGTGCGTGCCTGACACAAAAGAAAGAAATGCTCTCACAAGCTGGTGAGTGAGTTAAAAGCAGTGACAATCAATGATTTTTAAAATATGCAAAGCGCGAGTGCGCCTCCCGGCTTCCGCATCAGGAGGGTGTACCAGTCTGTCTCTGTTGCAGGGTAAACATACAGCGTGAGATCTGTCTCTCTCTCGAACCCAGGGCGTGGGGTCTATATTCTTCCCCAGTGACATCCTCAATTATGAAGGTTTGGGATGATGTGGCGGGTAATAGGGGCTGGATCACCTTTCCATCACCAATGACCCCATTTGTGGACAATCCATAGTTTCCCTAGGGCGCGACTCAGCAGTGTTCCAAAGATGGAGGGAGATGGGCTGCAAGAGGATTGGCTCCCTGTTAGACACAAAAGGATTGATCCCATTCAATCAGTTGAGCCGGGTACATGACCTCTGGCCATTTGATGAGTTCCCCTCCCACCAATTGAAACACTGGGTGACATTGCCCTCCTGCTATGAAGGGGCATCGCATCTGTTTACGGCATTTGAAAAGTGGTTAGTATGCAAAACAGGAGATCGCCAACTCATTTCTGAATTATACTTAATGCTTTCTCGAGGCATTACGGGAAGGCGAAAGAAGGGGCAGTTAAGGTGGGAGGCAGAATTGGAAAGGACACTTTCTGACAAAGAATGGGCTGATATACACTATTGGGCACATCATACAGCAGATAACATGGCAGTTACAGAATCCGCATACAAGGTGAAATCGTATTGGTTCTATACGCAAGCTCGAATACACAGCTGGAATAAAAGCAAATCCAAACTATGTTGGCGGGGATGCAGGATGCCTGGGTCGCTAGTACATTTATTATGTGACTGTCCCAAATTGCAGCGCTGTTGGGTGGAGGTGCTAGACAATATAGACAAGACTTTTCACACATCCCTCCCTAGATTTCCAGTCTACACTATTCTGGGACTAGCGAATCCTCGGACTTTTCCCCTCCTTTTATTGAGGGGCAGACAGATTACGATGGCCCTATTAGCAGCACGACAAGTTATTCTGGCACATTGGGGGACACCGATTATTCCTGAATTTAGTGCCTGAATTTAGTGCCTGGATGCAGAGATTATGGCTGGTACTGGCTATGGAGCATTTGTCTTTGGTTGCCGACCACAAGGGAGAGTCATACGCCAAATGATGTGCCCCTTTCCTACACTTGCTCTCTAAGGAGCTGAGGAGAACACATACCCCAAATTCTTAAAAATTCTTCACCTACTGCTGCAGGGAGCTACCTAACTTACTATGTGGCACAGACCGTGAGATGGCATCCAGGTATCCTCTCTGTTACTTCGATCCCAGGGGGGTGGAGGGAGATGACTGGTTGGTGTGGATTGGGGGTAGGGGTGAGGGAGGGGATGTTAATTAATGTTTTGTCTTTTCTATTCTCAGTCACATTAGTCACTGCAGATATAATTAAGAAACAATACAGATTACGCTGCCGGCCTCAGGGTTGTAGGCATGCAGCTGTGTAATCACAAGTGCAGTAAGCGCTGCCGGCCTGTGATTGTGGGCAGAAATCTGTGTTCCTTGGTTCTGAATCTCTTTAATAATAAGAATGGTCGCATAAAAACATTTATTAGAACATCAATATAATACAATGTGTATTAATGATTCAGTGATAGTTTTTTAAATATTTCCACTAATATTCACGGTGTCACCGGGATAGTCATGACGTCCACACAACGGTAGTCAGGGGGCTGTGCTAGCGCTCACACCATGGTCGTGAATAGCGCATGCGATTAAAAAAACTTTTTGAGACACATAACTTGTGTCACTAACGCTTAAATTTCTGAGACATAGGGTCAGAGTACCTCAACCCTGACCCCTTATGTTTGCTTTCACAGAAAAGTTTAGCCCCTGAAACCATTACCGATAGATAAAATGAGGGCCGCAACTTGCTATTCATGTTGCGACCAGCCAATAAGAGCATTCCTGGTGAGGCGCACATGCGCGATTAATCGCAAAATCGTCGAGAAATATCCGTGGCCAGAGATATCACTATAATTTGTGGCTTAAATTTAGCAAAAAATAATGAACGGATTTGAAGCAAATCATAAAAAGCACAATCTGTGTAACAGCACCTAACTTTCTGCCAAAGTTGGTGTAATTCCGTCCAGCGGTTCGGGCTTTAGGATCGACAATGCGTTCCTATGTAAATTAACATTACAAACTCACCCTTATTTCACACCCATATTTCTCGGTCCCCACTGCACGGATCACCCCCAAACTTTCCATGACACAGAACCCACGTTGACACTATTTTTTGGAAAATTTCATGCAGATTGGTCAAACAATGCCAAAGTTATAGGCATGTTAAAAATGCTTTTGCTATGGAAACTAGGGCCTAACTATAACTACCAACTGGCAATTGCCAGTATGGAATATATATATTTCACCCTGAGCCACGCTTAAATTGTGGTGTTAATTGGACCATCCACCTCCATGACCCATTCACCTGTGGCCACAACCATGTGTGCTGTTCACGAATTTGCCAATACCGATATAATTTATAACCAGGTATTAATGATATTATTGTATGTTCCTTGAATTTGCCAGTTCAATACACCCAGCATTGTTTTATAAGCCAGTGTTGGTTCTCGGTTAATAAAATAAAACCTTTGTGTACAGCATATTTAACCTTATAAACCACCCACTCAATAGCCGCACACATGTCCTACATAATATGGAATACGTCTGATTCATGTTTAATGTATTTCTCCATATGATCTTGAAGAGATACTGTATTTAATCCTCATTAGTTTAAACTCATTGCCTCCACCCTTGCAATGTCCCCCTTCGTCTTCCTGTTTCTCTTCCACTTAAATTAAGTTGTACATTGAATGTTGAAGTAAAACCAGTAAAGTGCACTAGCACCCTTCAACAGATAGCGAGATGTTATATTTAAAAAAGAAATACATATATGAAAAGTATCCCAAATTTACAAGGTACAAAGGGGCATATTATCAACAAATAGCGATATTTATCGCTAAGTAGGGTTAGAGACAATTTTTTTATCGCTAAGTATCGCTAAGCATCGCCTATTTTTATCGCTTAGGAACCTTGCTATTATCAAGGTTTATCTCCTAAGCGATAAAAATCGGCCGAAATGCATGAATATCGCTGAAAAGTCAGCGATATTCATGCATTATCGAGCTAATGCTCTTAGCCATGTTATCCACCTCCCATTGGATAACATGGCTAAGAACTGCTCAGGGGCAGGTGTTAGCTTTTGGAGATATTCGTGCTTAGCGCGAATATCTCCAAAAGTTGATAATAGGAGATAGCGATATTAGCGACTGTTTCCAGTCGCTAACATCTTGGCACGCCCACTTTGCATGTCATTAGTGATAAATATCACTGACATGCAAAGTGGGGCCCAAGATGGTCGCTATCTCCTACTAGCTGTCGCTAACTGGTGTTAGCAACAGCTTGGTAATAGGGAGATAATTTTATCTCCGCTTTCTTGGCTTTTAAAGCCAAAAAAGCAGAGATAAACCCCCTTGATAATATGCCCCAAAGTGTGCACTAAAATTCAGATACCCTTCAATAAGCATGCACAAAAACTCTCTGCGATTCAATGTTCTTCAGTGCATTATAGTGGAAAATTGTTTCTTTGACCTTAATAAATCTCACTTGGGTTGAACTCACTACACAGATCACTGGTCAGAGCTCTTCTTTTTAACGTTTAAGGTAGCAAACTGAATCTCAGCAACAGTGCTGAACAGCTACCTCGCTGATACACAGTATGATCATCTTTTCAGGATATTTAAATCAGAAAATTGCATGTACCTTTGCTGCAATTTGACTATTACTTGCTAATATACTACTGTATTGTGATTTTACGTGTCGATTTAGATGACATTTTGGTTGCTATCCATTTGGTGTCAACAAATTATATTTAATGAAAAGCTTATTTTTTTATGCTTTGTCACTAATTACAAATAATTCAACATGTATGTGCTGATTAAATCTTAGCATCAGCTCCTCAGACTTTTATAATCATCTTTTATTTTTATTGTGTATTTTTGTTTCCAACAAGATTCTTGGTAGACCTTGTTCCCATTTACTCACAAATGTAGTTAGACTATAGTATCCGGTGACATTTGATGAAAGTGGCAGGGTGTAATACCTACCCACAATTACAACACACGAGTATTCAAGCCAGCTAACCCATCTTCGTCAAGGGAGGTTCCGACCTGGGACAATTTTCAAAACTAGGCGGTCAAATAATGATTGTTCCCATGAGTTCTTCAGGATTATCTGCCCTGGGGTGCCTTTGAGAAAAGTTGCGGTAATATGTTGCCTTTGTCCCTCTAATTTAATAAAAACATTGTCTAAAATAAACTTAGGTCCTGCATGCACTTCAGAAAATAGAATTCCAAACGTCCTATCATTACCATAGCATCTATCCACACTTCAACATTCACTTAATTTTATTTTTACATCCTATCTCTATCAAGGAGACACTCAATCATATATTATGTTACCTCATCTCTCTGGAAGGGACAGGGTGAAAATATAAAATTACAAATGTTACAACTACAGGCAGGACTAGACAGATTTTGCAGATTCATACCTTGGTGATGCAGCTCAGGTTACAATGACATTACAGGTTGAGGGACCAGACATATTACGCCAGTCTTACAAATAAGGTTTCTGGGTCTAAGTGATTATTTTTCAAATACATATATTAAAGAATCTTTCTATATGCAATCATTTTGCAGCAGCCTACCAGTGTAAAAAATAGATACGTTTTGCTATTGAATACCTGCTTTTCAGTTTTCAGCAAAATCAAATCACCAAACAAACGCTTATCATTTCCATTAAAATAAAATCTCAGAATTGTAATGTTGCGAAGTGACTCCTTTTGGGTAGTCACTCCCAGGTTTTCATTTTTATTTACTCACCAGCTTGTAATTTTGAACTCTAACATTGAGACACTGCTATCTAGTAGTCCGTTTATGTGCTGTTATCCCTAAAACAAAGCCAAAATTGGCTTAAAACCCAATTAGCATATGTAACTTCACTTTATGGCCCTTGTATATGGTGTAAAAACTACATCTATGGCATGCCAAATTAAATGTCACATGTGGATTGAAGCACTATATTGTGTCATCCACTTTGTGACCATGAAGCATGACACAGGTCTCCACTGTGGCTTGTTCCCTGGGCTTGGAGGCATTCACAAACACCCTACGTAACAGCTACGGAGATATAAAGGGCCACTCAGAATAAAGTGTCACCAAAACTTATGGCCAGGCTCCAACCGACGGAAAAATAATGCCAAATTAAAACAGCTAAAAGCACGGAAAAACCTCACATTGCGGAGGCTGAAGAAAGACCCCTCGGCATTACAAGAGCTGAGGCAGTTAAAAGCTACTCGCAAAAAACTTATTTGGCATAACATAAAGGAAGCCGAAGAATCTCTTTGGGCCAGACTCCTGTACGACATCAAAAACAACAATAGCGCACAATTTTGGAAGAAGATTAATGCCCTATCTAACCCGCAAGGTCAGTGCATCAGCTCCAATGTCACAGAAGAAGCATGGATAACTTACCTCGAACCTCATTTTAACAAAAAACAGACTCCCCAAACTGGCTTAAATAACCCTGTACCTAGTATGGAAAATCAACCGCTCCGGCCAAACCTTAATGCAGAACATGGACAGAACTTCACAATCACAAACACCCAAGTTCACAAAAGAATCTTGAAAGGTAGACATGAAGGAGCTCCTGGCCCAAACGGGATCCCGCCCATATTATTCAAACAAGACCCTGAATTTTGGGCTACGGTTTTAAAACTGATCTTTGATAGAATCCTGCAGACGTCAATATTACCATCATCGTGGAGGGGCTCAATAATCTCTCCCATTTACAAAAAAGGCAACAGGAGCGATCCAAAGAGCTATCCATTGGTAGCTCTTCTGGACAATGAAGCCAAATATTATGCCGGGGTACTCCTTCAAGAATTAACAACATGGGACACAGAAATTAAAGCAATACCCTACAATCAAACCGGTTTCTGCAGAGACATGGGCACTGCCACTAACATCTCTGCCCTCTCACTAATGATAGACACTGCACTTTTAATCAATCAGCCTCTGTACATCTGCTTCATCGATTACAGTTCAGTATTTGATCATATAAACAGAAATATTCTGTGGCAAAAACTAAAAATGTTAGGTATCCCATCATTGCTCCTAAGACAACTAATCCTTCTGCATAGTTACACCTGGGTACAAGTAAAGTTGGGGGCAGGAGACCATCTATCGAAAAAGATGAACACAACTTCAGGATTAAAACAAGGGTGTGTATTAGCCCCAACACTATTCAATCTTTTTATGGCCGAGCTTTCTGTCCAACTTAACAGAAGCAATGCGCATGCCCCGAAGCAAGGAGGTCGCCAGCTATCCAACCTCCTATACGCAGACGACTTAGTACTCATCAGTCGGACACCCATAGGATTACAACGCCTGCTGGACATTACATCTCAATATTCAGATACCAACAAACTAAGCATCAACCAAGACAAAACAAATGTCATGTGTGTAAATCACCGGAAAATAAAAATAAAATACAACTGGCACCTGGCAAAAGTCAAGCTTGAAGTCGTACAAGACTACATGATTGACAGCAAAGGCAAATACAAACCACAATTTGAGGCAATAAAAAAGAGGGGAATAACAACAGCGGTAGCATTAAGAAACCTGAAAAATATAACCACTGGTCCAAGCTTTCTCCCTCTGACCAAGGTGATACAGGCCAAACCTATTTCATCAATCACCTATAGAAGTGAAGCCATGAGAGGGAGGGATGCGGAAACATTGAATAGCACCATCGCAAGAGCACTGAGAATAATATACGGGCTGCCTGGATATACATCTCTGGCGCAAATGAGGCTTGAATTCGGGAGACAAAGACAGGAGCTAGCCAGAAAAGGAGCTTTTGTTAAAACCTGGTTCAAAGTCAAAAAAGGGCAGCCAGAAACGTTAAACTTCTACTTGTGGAGAGAAGTAGAAACTAAAGAAACTTGCCCAGCTAGGTGCTTCTTGGACACTGCACTGGACCAGTTGGGGTTACGGCAACTCTGGGCAACGTCGGGGACCATGGCAAGCTTAAAAAAAATCATAAATAACATTGTTAAAAAAGAGCCTATCTTACAAGACAAAGCGGCCTTGACAGAACGCTCACATGGCTGGCTTAATATACAATCCTACAGTAAAGCGACGCCTCAAGCTTACCTCCTTTCTAACTTCTCCAAAATCACCAAAGAGAAGTTTCCGAAATTTCGGTTAGGTTTATTACCATCTGCATACCATCTGCCCCCTTGGCTGTGCTCTCCAAAGCCAGCAATGTGCTGTCTTTGCAGGGAAGGAGAGGAGGACATAGTTCATATCATAACCATTTGCCGTGAGCTGATGCGGGAGCGCCGGTTACTACTTAGACCTATTTTCAACTAAAACCAAATACGGTCGTGCAGACAAGCGGTGCTTGCAAGCTTCTCTGGCGAAGACACTCAACTAAGCTGCTACCTGGTAAAATGTTTAACTGCAGCTGATCTTCGATTAAAACAGCACATACAACCGTAACAGCGTTTTAAGCACATAATTTCAAGCATTTTGCACATGTAAGCCTCAAAGGAAAGCATCAATAGGCTAACTATATGATATTTTTTGCACAAATCAACGGATGCTGAGGCGGCACTAGGCACTTTAAATTTGCACTTTTCAGCATGTCATCACTCTGTAACCAAGACTCTGATAAGGGGGGTAAACCTATCCGCTCAGAACAACACTAAATGCAGCAGCCAAAATGGTGTCAGAAGTGAAGAAATACGAACACATCACTCCCGCGCTAACCGAACTTAAGTGGCTCCCAGTAGAATTGCGAGCCAATTTCAGAACCGCTTGCCTCACACACAAAGCTTTGCACACTGGCAAACCCACCTATCTAGCTGCCAAACTAAAAAAAAGGGACAGACAAGACACCTCAGAAGCACCCACTCTTTGCTACTCATCCCTCCGAAAACCTGCAAACAAAAGACCCTATCTAGGTCCTTCACTGGAAATGCACCCAAAATCTGGAATGCCATCCCCATACATATTAGGATGAACTCTTCCTACAAAGCCTTCAAGAGCCAGGTCATCCTCTTCCTCAATTGAGTCCTCACAAAGTAACAACGGATCGGCTTTAAATCCCGACCACAAGACAGAAGACCCAGCAACTACGTTAGAGTCACTCCTACCTTAACATCAAACTCTCAACTCTGCATCGATTACTACCAGACGTGTACAGATTAATGAACCTCCTTGGAGACTCCCTATTTGCCTGGACACTCTTGGTGTTATAAACTGTTATGAACAAAGGTTGTAAAGCGCTCTGATACCTTCTGGTCTAGCTAGCGCTATAGAAAACTCAATAAATAAATAATTAAATCTCACGAATTGCTGCTAATCTCTACTAACAAAAATGAAGAAACAAGACTATGGGTCACCAAGGCTGGGGGAGTGGATCTGTTCCGCAATCTTAACGTGTCTTTTTAACTGTGGCTATCAGCCTTTTTAAACTGAGGTTTTATTGCTTATAAGAGATGCTCAATTTTTGTAATGGTTTTAATTAACTGCACAATAAACCAATTACTTACTTACTGATCCCTGGAGCCTGCACACTCTCATGTTTGCAGACAAGTCTGCAAAAATAAACTCCTTTACAGGCCTTAAACCTGTTTCTAAGAGCTAAATAAGTAATTCCTAAAATTACCTTATTGCCCATAAGGTAGGCTGTACAGTGCTTAGAAGAGGCACATGCCTAAATTAATGTTAGCATTTACCTGCAGTGAATAACTGACCGATGACCGATAGCTATTTTTACTATATTGGGTTTAACTGTTCCCATAGAAAATACTGGTAAAGCAGACTAAATCACTATTTCTTCATTATACAATACAATACCTAGTTAAGAAACATATCTCTCAAAAAAGCTATATTTACTTGCCTAAACTACTAAGGCTAATTAGCCTTAATCTCCAGCTGCTGTCCAGCCCTGCCTTTCCCTGCCTGTAATGAGGTATGAAAATCCTTCCAGGAGCTGCACAATAGACCACTTGATTGACAGATCATCCTGAATGAGCACGAATGACCCATCTCAGCTCAGCAAAAAATGCTGTGTGGGACAGCACACAACAGAGTCAAATCTTGCATGACAGGCCAGTCTGAGGCACATATAAAATATTTGCACACTTGAAAGGCATCAAATAGGTCCAGATCACAATTCTTGTGTATCCTCTTCCTAGGTACTGAAGGATCCTGCATTACCTTACAAGATGTCCGTCTCATTTTCTGTTGTGGGTCCAGGTCCTGCTTCAAACTGGATGTTAGTGTTAGTTGTGGGAGTACACACATTTCTATAATACACTCCCACGCTCACCCCAAGCTCTTTGAGCCCAGGTTTAGTGTGGTTGAAGACTTTGGCCATCTTGGAGATGCCCTGAAGCATTGCATTTTGGATATGTTTTCAGTAAGGCAAACAGGAACTACGGAAAAGGTAGGTAGGCCGGGGGTCTGAGAAGAGAGGGACTAGGAGTGTCTTAGGAAGTCCTTCACCCTACAATGTTAGACCCACGTCCTGCCTTCCTTAAAACCCTGCTGGACGTTTGAAATCATACCAGGTGGACTGAACCTAATGTGCTTGTAACCTGTGATCTGCAAGAAGGACCTGAAGGGTTTGGGTTCTCTTACACTTGAAATCCAAGAACACAAAGAGCTTCAAGGATCATAATACTGATCCCCTCAGGAACACAGAAAACTGAAGGGGACTTTCCTGTGAAGAATCCCTGTGGACCAGTGGATTTTGCTGTTGGCTTCTACCAGACACAATGAGTGTCACTGAGTGCCATCCCATTGACGTGAACTCCCGTGGTTGTTTGGGTGCTATAAGAAAGTTTGGAAAACCTTAAAACAATTTCCCTCCAGGGCTTCAATGGGACCCACCGGAAAAAAGTATCTGACAGGCAATACCACAGAGATAGATTCAATTTTGTCCTGTGCAGAGATCTCCTCCAAAAAACTACTAAGTTCCATTCTAAGTTGTGACTTAGAAACTTTTCTGTGAGAAATCTCAAAAGCTTCATAGTACCAGCCAGACCAAACTGCTACAGGTATCCGGCTTTCGGTTCTATGGCAGTGGCTGCAGTTCCAGAACGGCTCTAGCGAAGAGGATTTATCTTCTGAAAAAGTGGCAAAGTATCATTCTCTGTCAAGACTTCATAGAAATGTCAACATTTTTGGTCAGGAAAGTGACAAAGTGCCTTTCTTATGGGAAGCATATAACCTCTCAAAACGTTTGACTTTTAAACATTCATTGGGACCAATTCACCAAGTGTATGTGATCTGGGTTCCGTTAGTATTGGCCTGAAATTGCACCGCGGTCTCAGTGTACCACCGGTGTATTGAATGACATGGGCGCCTTATTTTTCTTGGGTCTTTTTTACTTTCATTCTTTAAAAATTGATATGTAGGGAAGTTGGCTTGGCCGGCAAAGATGGCGGTGGCAATCCAGTAAAGCTCTGGCAAGCTCCACTAATTCATTGAACACTCTGCTGAATTTGCTCACAGATTTCCCATTGGGGCACTGCCCGTGTCCTTCGTATAACTGGAGCCGAGGCGCTGGGATTCCAGAGTTTTGTTGTTCCCCGAAACTTGATTTTTGGGAATCTTTTTTTTTAACAACAAAATGTTATTGTTGACATCTAATACAGTAAAAGGGTCTCAGAAAGAACCCAGTGCAAATATACACGATGACAAATATATGAATCAACATGTCCAATAATAATAAAGAATATATTCCACAAAATATATATTACAAAGAAAATTGATAGAAAAGAAAATGAAAAAGAGAAAAACAACTGTGCCACAAGCCTCCAACTAAAAAACTTAATAATTCCAAATAAGGAGAAAGTTTCTGCCATCCATAATAAGAATCCATGTGAACATTACAGACATGCCAATCAGCTAATGTCATAGTAATTGTTCTTCAGCATGAGGCGGGGGTGGAGGCTCCAGATATAGTCCTCTATAGTCTGCCCACCTTTTCCAAATTTTATAGTGTTTACGGGGGCATCCTCTTGCTTAAAATACCGGAAGCTCCAAGCCCATACAAAAATCCAAACTTTCTTCCACACTCCAAGCGATGGCAGGGATTACTCTTTCCAGACCCGGGCAATATCTCGTTTGGCCAGTGTAAAGCCCAGGAATAGGAGATGGCGCTTATATCCATTCCCACCTATGTCTTCTGTAATGTGTAGTATAGCAAGTTTCGGTGAGGATGCAATGACCCACCCCAATACCTCCGACATGCAGGTGAATACCCCCTTTCAGAACTTTAACAATATTGGACATATCCACATAGTTTGTAGGAATGTACCATCCATAGACTTGCAGCGCAGGCAATGTGGAGATGCAATGAGGCCAGCGCGCCATAATCTGTGTCTGGTATAGTAGGCTCCGTGTAGGTATTTAAATTGAATGAGACGCAGGTAGGCCGCAATTGCTGCACCGCATGGGGAAGCCAGCACCTCCACCCAGTCATCCTCTTCTAGGGGTCCAAGGTCCCGCTGCCATGCCTCTCTAGTTTTAGATAAGGTGGTAGGGGTATTATTGATAAGTGTACAATATATTTTAGTGATTTTATGGTCTCCTAGATCACCCATAAAACCGTTTGCTTCAATTGGCTTAAATTCGGGGATATCCGGCAGGTGAGACAAGTATGAGGTAAAGGCATGTCGGAACTAGAAATAACAATAGAATTATGTACGGGGAATATCATATTTGCTTCGTATATCTAGAAAAGACTTTCGGGTGCATCCACACACTACTGCCCCCCCCGTATCAATCCCAATGGCCTCCCAGCAGCGGCATCCGGACAGGTGTGTTAACTGGTGTAGTTGGCCATTGCACTAAACACAAAGGGACCAAGTTTTTGATCTCATACAGGCAGCACAGCCGTGAGACTGAATGAATCCAATCAATTGAATACTGAGTACTTTGACTTCTCTTATTCCATTATTCTTCTGAAATTCATTTAGACTGTTTTTCACTATTCTTCAATCCATTATATCCATTCAACTGCCATGCAGAGGTATTCACAAAAACACAGGAAAAATGTTTGTCGCATGTCACGTTTTCTTTATTGAAAAAACTCAATGCATTTCGGGATTGTTCCCTTCCTCAGGGGCATCTACAAAACAAACGCAATTGTTTACACAACCATCAGCATTATTATAGCATATGTAAAACAGTGACAAGCTTGTTTAATCTATTTAGCTTTGTTTTCCGCCGTTATTCACTCTAAGTTCATCACCACCCTTCTTTCAGTAAAAAATGAGGTTTTTACCCAGATAGGGCACAAGATTTAACGCTTCCCTCCATCTGGATTTTGAACCCTTTCTATTTAACTTAGTATGCCTCATAAACGCAATCAAGCGCTTCTGCCATTTCTGTTACTAGTTTGCCTCTAGTTAGCTTACCATGACATGCACTGTTTTTCATCTATTATAATGGCATCTGGTGTTGAAGTATCAGCTTTCCCAAAACCAACATGACAATTTCTAAGCCTCTCATTCGTGTTGCATGCAGTGCCGCAGCACGCTTCTCCTTCGAAGTTGTAACAACCTGAGCTGTTACCTGCTACTCAACCTTATATCAAGCCGGCCTACCTCCTTCCATGTTATCTGTACGAATAAACTGCAATAAATAACAGACTACCTGTGTGCAGGGCCCACCCTCAACCAAAACCATGACTCAAAGTAAACTACATATCCCAGAATCCCCCAGACAAAACCCCACTAACTATTGTTCTCTTCGGGTCGAATGCCTCAATTCTCGTAAAAGTAGTGACATCAACTTCCTGTTCATGGCAAGAAACCTCCTTACTCAAACCCCGCCTAAAATGTAATATACTTTACAATCAAGACTCTAAAAACAGTTTGTGAACTAAAGAGTGTCCTGTTTGCTTATCAATGTGTGTGGAATATCCGATTTCTTCACTTGCTTGGGACGGTTATTCGTGACCAGAAAGCCACATTCCTGTGTTCATTAACTATAATCTGTGTCCCTTTTGATCAAATTTCGTTGTATCCCACTACTCTTGTTTATCAGTGGGTGCAACCTTACGAAGGACAGAAGCATCTTGTAAAGAACATTGCAGCGCGATTGGGTGGAGCGCTTAACAGGCATGCACGCCTACACAGTTCTGAACGATGTGCAGCTTTCGAGTAATTTTGGTTAAAGCAGTGAGTACACTGGAGTGCATCTTACAACTTTTTCGTGTAGTTGGCCATTGTGCCACAGTGGAGTTTCCCTAGTGAGTCTTCCCCACCAGCCCATCCGGCGGAGCGCCGTCTTACAAATCTGAAAAATCATGGCCATAGCAGGCGGGAGCTCACGCAGCAATGCCGCTGAATAGAGAATCATGTGAAGGACATTATCCCCATCAGCCAACATTCAACCGCATACGCCGGGTCCCAATGGGCACCATTCCACCAGTCATTGAGGACAAGCAAATGGGAGGCCATATAATATGCCTCAACATCTGGGGTAGCCACTGCGCCTGTGTAGGTAGATTGGAAGCAGGTCCTCAAAGCCACGCAGGATGCACCGCCCCCCCCAGAGGGAGCGGGCTAGAATGGCATTCAGCTGGCAAAACCAAGTAGGTTTAATCGGATAGGGATAATTATGCAGCTGGTAAAGAAGATGATGGAGGAAACTCATTTTAAAAATAGCGGATCTAACAAAAAGGGAGAGAGGTAGGTGGGACCACACTTGTGTCTGGTCTCCCACCTGTGTCCGTAAGGGGGTGAGGTTCTTTGTCCACGCCAGGGCTGGATACGAAAAAAGATATATTCCCAAGTATTTAAAGCCATCTGGGGTCACCAGCACTTCCTGCGACCAGTCGCCCAGCCGAGTCTCGCCCTGCAACGGCCACGAAAAGGATTTACCCTGGTTCATATAAAGGCCGGAGGTTTCACCAACGATCTGCATAATGCGGGGAAGACGCAGACCACACCAGTCCAGATCCGTGAGAAACAAGAAAACGTCAACCACATAAAGCGCTATGCGGTCGGAAGTGCCCGGTGCCAACTCAAAACCGTGCAGCTGCGTGTTTATCCATATCCAAGTGATTTTTGGGAATCTTGACTATGGCAGCGGCTGAGAGCTGGAGCAGTAATTGCACATGGCCATATCGTTGCACCTACATCACACTTGAGATTGTTTGGGCGGCTGTGTGACCTTTTGAGTGCTCTCCTCTCCTTCCTGCCTGGACTAAGTGACTGACTGGGCAGCTGCTTGTGTCCTCTTTCTGCTGATCCCCTGCCTTGGTGGTGTCAGATGGGGAGGAGGAGGTCTCGACCTCACTGGGAGTGCGCCGTCTGAGCTCCAGTTAAAGGCTGGACACCGGGCCATGTGGGCTCGTTAAGAGCACATTGCCCACATTGACATATACATTGCCTGACTGCTTTCCCTACTAAGTGCAAGACAATCAGAGTTCCTGCACTTGGTGTGGCACTGGTGGTAGGGTCCTGGGACAGCACCAAGAAACTACTGGATGCCACCTGTGACAGTCTCCTGATGGTGTGTAAACCTGCAGTAGGTGGTGAGCCTTGACAATCAGGGTGAGGTTTTGGAACCTTCCTCTGGCAGTGACAGGTGATACATACTGCCTCTGAACATCATCAGCCTACAGGTGGAGTTGGGAGGACTTCCCTCTCCAGGGTCTCAAACCTTCCCTGCACCGGGTCTGTCTGACTGACTGACTGAAAGTATTTATAGAGCACACTACTGCTGAGGCGGGAATTGAAATCCATAGCTTAGCTGCCAGGAAAGGAAAACGTTTTCCTCCCCATCTTGCTCTTTTTATCTTCGGAAGTTTAACTAGCCCAAGAGTGGCAGACCTCAAAGCACACGTTGGTAGGTAGCGGAAAACAGGGACTGCACATCCTCTGCCCCTCCACCGAACAAGGCATTATAAACCAGGCAGAGTGAATTAAACTCAACGCGCCGCCGTACAGGGAGCCAATGAAGTTGTTTTAACGCGTTTGGTGTAGGATGATATTTCGGGAGGTTAAGCAACACTCTGGCTGCCGCATTCTGAATTGATTGCAGTTTTGCCAATTGTGCAGCACCCGCTCCTAGATATAGAGCATTGCCTCCATCAATTCTAGAGAGAAACGTGGCAATTACAATTGTTTTCCTCAAGGAGAGAGGAATGAACGGGAGGATCTTTCTCAGGCGTTTCAACATAAAAAAGCAAGCAGATGATACTTGATTGATATGAGCAGGCCAAGCCTGATCTTTGACGAACATGAAGCCAAGATTCCTGGCTTTGTTTACTGGTACAGGGCAGACCCCAGCTGAAGTTGGCCACCATAGCTGATTCCAGTACTAAGCATTTTGGATTTTATTCTGGGTATAGGTTAAACAAGGCAAAAACACAGGTGATTTGCTCAAAGAATATAACAAAAATGGATCAACGGTATGTTGACTCTGCTATCTATCTTGGGGTCATTATCAGGGCAGATACAGGGTCAATCATACAAGACAATTTCGATCCACTCCTCAAAAAAATAGAAACAGATTTAAAACGTATGAATGCATTACATCTGTCCCTCATAGGCAGAACAAATGTTCTGAAAAAGACTATGCTGCCCAAGCTTTTGTATCTATATAGATCTATTCCCTTCCTAATTGAGGAACGGATGTTAAAAAAAACTGAATCCATCTTTAACAGCTTTTTGTGGCAATATGGCAAGATAAGAAGGGCAGCCAAATATATGTCCCTTCCCCAGGAACTTGAAGGTCTGGGTGTTCCAAATATAAGATGTTATCACTGGGCCTGCTTAATGACCCAGATGTCTGTCCTATTTGAAGCTGTTAGTAGGGAGAGATACCCTTTGGATCCAACCTCAGACCTATATACCCTCCCCTCAATATATGAGCTTTTACTGGGGAAGGAAGCTGTAGGTGCATTATTAAGAAAAACTGGGCGTAGGGTTTTTAAGAAAACAAGGCTTAAGGTTCCGTTGGGAGCCTGGGATCTATGGAAAACGATACAGAAATCCCTACAGATTCCCAGAATTAACAGATATACATTGTTGTGGAAATCAGGTTTTTTCCCGAACCTAAGTATAGACGGGGCCTGGAAAGTATGGGAACAACAGGGCATCCAGACGGTGGGGGATGTTATGTGTGATGGCAAGGTTATGTTACTTGAAGCTATTCAGCAGAAATATGATCTACCTACAGGCCACAGCTTTAAGTACCTCCAGATCTCACGAACATTCAATGCAGATGTATTAGCCAATGCTTCTCTTGCTCCTAGCCCTATTCTTGAATACTTACTGAAGGGCGGAGATAGGATTAGGGTTGTCTATCAGGAGTTAATAGACAAGCTACCAGATGATCTGGAGAAACATGAGGCAACATGGGCAGCAAAACTACAAGACCCAGATGTAGATCTCGATAAAGCCCTATCTCTAGATAAACAGGTACTCAGGTCCTCTAATCTGAAGGCTCAACATTTTATGACTCTTTTCAATCTCTATTATACCCCTTCTAAGTTATATGACTGGGGTATGAGGGTGGGTAGTAAATGCCCGAGGTGCCAACAAGGCTCAGCTGATCTGTTACATATGTTCTTTTTCTGTGACAAACTTACCACAATCAAAACCGAGATTGAGAAATTCCTAGAGGGGCTGCTAGGCTCGAAGATCAGTCTATCCCCAACAGTAATGATCCTCGGGATTGATTGTAAGCTGGGTCTGAGCAGTAGGAGAGAAACAGAGGCTCTTGTCTTTTTGGCTGTGGCCGTTTTACGGATTCTGCTATCAGCTGCTTGGAAGGACTCCTCTCCCCCGACCTTCTCAATGTGGCTGGCCAGATTCCTTGCTATCCATAACATAGAATCTTCGCTTTATTTACATAAAGGCAGAAAATTGCGGGATCTTGGCTGTAAAATGTGGGCCCCAGTGAAGTTATGGAGGGAGGGTATAGTCGCTAATGCTGTTCTGATATAATCTATTAATCTTCAGTATGAATTTTATCCTTTTCTATGACATACATTTACATATTTATATAATGATATTAATCTTGGCCATCTATTTCATTTTTTGGTAATAATACTGAAGTGTAATTATGTATTTATGTATTGTCATGATGATCTTATATATGAACTGTGCGATATTAATCATTGTATAACATTTGCATCCTTTTTCTTTTTGATACCGTGTCAATTCTCAATAATAAAAAAAATTAAAAAAAGTATTTATAGAGCACACTACTGCCGAGGCGTCTTGGCACTAAAGAGAAGTAAACAAATACCACCCATACAAGTTTAACGCTGAGTGAAAAGCCAGGTTTTAATTTCCTTCCTGAACAGCAGTCTGTTGGATATCATTCTCAAATGAACGGGAATTGAATTCCATAGCTTAGCTGCCAGGAAAGGAAAACGTTTTCCTCCCCATCTTGCTCTTTTTATCTTCGGAAGTTTAACTAGCCCAAGAGTGGCAGACCTCAAAGCACACGTTGGTAGGTAGCGGGAAAACAGGGACTGCACATCCTCTGCCCCTCCACCGAACAAGGCATTATAAACCAGGCAGAGTGAATTAAACTCAACGCGCCGCCGTACAGGGAGCCAATGAAGTTGTTTTAACGCGTTTGGTGTAGGATGATATTTCGGTAGGTTAAGCAACACTCTGGCTGCCGCATTCTGAATTGATTGCAGTTTTGCCAATTGTGCAGCACCCGCTCCTAGATAAAGAGCATTGCCTCCATCAATTCTAGAGAGAAACGTGGCAATTACAATTGTTTTCCTCAAGGAGAGAGGAATGAACGGGAGGATCTTTCTCAGGCGTGTCAACATAAAAAAGCAAGCAGATGATACTTGATTGATATGAGCAGCCCAAGCCTGATCTTTGACGAACATGAAGCCAAGATTCCTGGCTTTGTTTACTGGTACAGGGCAGACCCCAGCTGAAGTTGGCCACCATAGCTGATTCCAAATCGAAGCTTTGTGATCAAACTCTAAAACTTCCGTTTTGTCAGTATTCAGTTTTAAAAAATTAGAATTCATCCAAGTCATCAGGGCCGAGATGCACTTCGAGAATTCAACTGCCATGACATCAACCGCATGAGTTACAGACACCATCAGCTGAGTGTCATCAGCATATGACACCAGCGTAAAACCATAGCTTTTTATTCGTTTTGCCAGTGGGGCAATATAGATGTTAAAGAGAGTGGGGGATACGGCGTAGCCCTGAGGGACTCCTCCAGGAAGTAAAAATTCCTCCGACTGGTGGCCATCCCAAAAAATGACTTGTTCCCTAGACAATAGGAAAGAGGTGACGAGGGCAAAAGCTGTACCCGAGATACCTATGTCCTGTAGCCTTTGTATTAGCAACGCATGTCTCACGGTATCAAAGGCTGCTGTTAAATCAAGCAGGACTAGTGTAGCCCTCCCTCATCCATAATCTTGCGTATTTCCTCTGCTGCAATGATCAGTGCTGTCTCCGTGGAATGTTTTGCACGGAAGCCATGTTGTGTATTATCAAGAATGTTGTTAATTTCTAGATAAGATGTTATTTCCGCATTCATGGCCTTCTCCAGCACTTTAGCAGGCAGCAGTAGGCAGGAAATAGGGCAATAATTTTTTTCTTCTAATGGGTCCAGCTTTGTTTTTTTTAGAAGGGGACAAATACAGGCCTTTTTCCACTGCGTTGGATAGACTCCTGAGGTCGAAACTAGATTTAACACAGGAGATGAAACTAAGCTTATCTCTTCTGGGGTCAGATGTAAAACATACAGCGGACAGGGTTCCATGGGGGTACCAGATCCCCTCCTCCTCTCCATGGCGCATAACACCCTTCGTCACCACTAGACAAAACAGTTGCGGCCTATTCTGCAGACACTCAGGGGTGAGATGAGATAGTGAATCAAAAGTTTTACAAGTCATAACAGGGGTCAGACTGCGACCCAGATCCGCTGTTTTGGTCCAGATCCAAATGATTCTGAGGTTGATCTCACCCCCATAAAGGATATTCTACAAGCCAACTAGGACTCTATGATGGCATTGGAGGGGAGGCTAGATGGAGTCAGCACAAAGTTATCTCTCCTATTGCAGGATCTTGGAAACATGGTGGAATGCACAAATGCAGTGCTCTGCATTTCCTCTACAGAGGACTATTTGCACTCCCTTAAACAAGACTTCCTAGAGCTCTGCAATGTCGCACTATAACTGAAAAAGAGGGCCAAAGCTGTGGAGTGCCGCTCTCGGTTCAGTAATTTGTGCTTGATGGGAGTCCCGAGAAAATGGAAAGAAGCTACTAGAACACTTTTTGCCAAATGGTTCAAATCAATGGCGCCTCAGCAAGACCTTTCATGCTTTGTGATTGAGAGGGCACAAAAAACTCTCACTAGAAGCCCACTGCCAGGAACACCACCACGCGCTGTCTTCACTAGGCTTTTGAACTGTCTTGATATGAATGCTATACTTCGAGCAGCCCAATCTCGACAGACTGTCCTCCTCCAAGAGATGAAGGTCAAGATCTTTCCTGATTACACAGTGAGGATCCAACAACAATGGAGAACATTCACAGATTAAAGGCCAAGATGAGAGTGATGCAAGTTAGATATATGCTCCTGTACCTGGCAAGCCCCAAAACCATCCGCCAGGGCAGATGCTTCTTAGTCAATGCTGATAATGACTGGGTAGGGAAGGAGGCGCCTCTGACTTGGCCTCAAGACTCACCTGTACACCTATGTCCGGCACTTGGGTACCCAGGAGATGACACGGATGGGCTAAATCCACTGCAGGTATAGGACCTGGATTGGACGTTGACGGTGACTCCTCAGCCTCAGAGGGCCATTACCTGAGATTCTGGAATGCATCTGGCCCAGTGAACTGGACATTTGTACCTCAGTGGTGGTCCAAACTCCATAAGGGCTCGCATATAAGTGTAGTTTGCTCCCCCAGTGACTGCTGGAGCGATTCCCCACAGTTCCCCATACAAGCACTGCTGGGGTATGAACCTAACAGCATTCTCAAAATGAGTGGTCTGCACTTCCACAGTTCGGTATACAGGAACTAAGCACTTGGCATTTTTATAATGTGGGGCTTGGCGGTGAGGTTAAAGTAAAGAATTAACAGGGGTGCACTCTTGATGAATCCTAATCTTGGGTTACTAAGCTCTATTAAATAAAGGGTGCTCACTACTGAATTATGTTGGCTAACATAATGTGTGAACAGACAAAAAGTAGTAGATGAGGATCTACAAGTGGTGAGCACTGTTCCTAGTGGAAACAATCCAATTTCCAAAAAATCACTAAACCATAGACAGTTTTTAGTTTAGCAAAAGATTTTTAGTTTTCACTGTAAAAAGTATATACATTTAACAAATAAATCATGAATATTTCAATCCTATTCACCTATTTAACAACTAATTTGTATTCATATCTGGTACTGTATTGAATGTTAATCATACAAACACAATCATAGTTATGTACACAATCACCATCAAATATAATGACAGGCGTGATTTAAAGCAATACTAAATGCATTATATTACAAAAAATGGTTGTGATTTTGTAGCAGCGTTGCCCAATGCATTTCGGGACACTCAGGTACCCTTCTTCAGGGGAAGAATCCTAAAATATACAAGAAAACCCATTTCAGGATAATATAAACACAACGTATTACACAACAAAAAAATGCAGCAATCTGATAGTCAAAGGGGGATACAGTATTCTGAACTGATCTATTCCATGCCCTGCGGTAAACAAGAATAACGATCTATGCATATCATTATTAACGTGAGACGTAACCTGCAATAAACACAAATGACAGTCTATTCATCTCATTAATGAATATTCTGGTATCCAGCAGTTACACGATAAACTACCACCTTGGTAGCTTTAAGATGTTCATTGATGTGGCTCTGGGTTCATACATGAAATTAAGTAGGGACCGTTGCTAGTATTCAAAAAAGCTTGAACTACACGTTACTTGCTAGCTTGTAAATACTGTGTATATAAGAGACGAACTTGGTAGCTAGTAGACTGTGTATAGTGGACACTGCGAATAAAGTCATAGACAGTTGGCAGTCATAAGCGATTGGCAGTCAATGCTTAAAAGTAGCTGAGCTGAATAAATTGTGGGCTGTGGGAGCACAGTAGTGTAGAGACATATATAAAAGAGTGGTACCTCAAGAAAAACTGCTACAACCAATCCAAAAATTAGCTGACTGCTGAAAGCAAAACAATGAGGCCAGTGGTGCTTGTATCGATGTGTGATTCAAATACTGTATGAAAAAAAGGAATAAAAGGAAAACCATCCTTACTACGTGTGCAGCATAGTATATACATGACTCAAAAAACAGGTAGAAATAAGCCCATACCTACTGAATAATAAAAGATGCCTGCAGTTCAACTAGTGCTTGAATTATAGACCGATGTGGACGAAGGTCAGCTTACTGCCATATACTCGAACTATAGAAAATATGGAAAAAGGAAAACCATCCTTACTACGTGTAAAGCATAGTGTATACATGACTCAAAAAACAGGTAAAAATAAGCCCATACCTAGTAAATAATTAGAGATGCCTGCGGTTCAACTAGTGCTTGAATTATAAATCGGTGTGGACGAAGGTCAGCTTACTGCCAAGTACTCGAACTGTAGAAAATATAAAACACAAACGTCTACAGATGTACTGCGTAAAAAAATGGATAGATAATCGCTACTCTATCAAAAAAGTCAACACTCACATACCTTCGAGAGCAGTCTGGCTGGACCAAATTGCAAACTTTAGGAATAAATCCTATAGCGAATCACACATCCAACTGGTAAGTTGATGGCAGGAAAAAGGTTAGGCCTTCAATCCGATAAATTCCACGAAAGATCTATAACGTTAGAAAACCAAACAGCTGTCACTAACGTAATGTTCACAATCTGCTCAATATAGGTGCTTTCAAGGTCTATGTATCTGACGATATTGCCTCGTACCTGTTGTCAACTCAACTCCTCTCTCCAACACTGCCTGACTGAGCGGCTGGACCATTACCGCGGAAAGATACCATACAGTAATAAAAAGAGTTCTCGGATGATACGTATGACCCAGGAATTGTGGGAAATGTAGTACATCGTTAAACTGCTTCCATGTAAATGTTTGGGTTCTAGGTGCAATTGACAATTCAATGATGCATACCTCCGGGAGTAATATTCTGTGCTGAGCGAATAGAGGCTACTGTGTATATGTATAAAGGTAATCAAGTGGAACCTAATGTGGGTCCCTAATTGTACTTTATTAATTGACCGGATTAACATTACTATAGCAACCCTTTATGGATAGTCGAATTCCCTGTCAATGAGCACGGAACCTGGAAACAACATATATGGTACATGTAACTGTCGGGTGGAAATCATACCATTAACAGATACACAAGTTGACAAACTACATATTTACTAACCTGACTGGTGGTGCATGTCTATGCATAAAAATGTATATTATTTATGAAAAACATGAAATGATAGAACACTGATCGAACTCGTAGCAAGAAAGGAAACAATTCAGATTATAACTACTATGTACGAGGATGTGTGTAGGACATAGTGCTATAAAGTAACATGACAACCTGATGCACAAGAGAGAAGGTAGAACAATTGTGGTACAACAATATTTCGAATTAACTATAGTCTATTGTACTGATCTGATACCTAGGCCTAAGTTAAAAAGGGGTGTGTGTACTACTATACTACCTGCTAGTGCCTTTGTGCTCATAAAAAACAACTGAGATCTACACGATCATTAAGACCCTGCGGGATACTAGAACTTAAATGGTCAATCCAATAAATTTCTCGTTGCAGCAACCTAGAGGAGTTATCCTGGCCTTCTTTTTTCTGCACCACTTCTATGATTTGTGCTCTAAGTTGTGCATCAGTATGTCTAGCTTCTTGCCAGTGATTAGCTATAGAGGTAGTTTTGTTGGCAGATCGAATATTGCTTTTATGCTCAGTGAGCCGAATTTTGAATTTGCGCTCCGTTTTCCCAATATATAGTTTACCACATGGGCACTTTAAACAGTATACGAGATTGGTGGTATTACAATCTGCCGAGTGTCGTAACATGATTTTCCGCCCAGTCATTGGATGGATCAAGATGTTGCCGGTTATCATGTTGTTACAATGTATGCAATTTAAGCACTTCATAGTTCCTTTGTACGGAGCGCATGCTTCTGTTTTAATGGGTGATCGAATAATGTCCATCAGATTTCGACCCCTAGTATACGCAAAAATGGGTTTCTCAACAAATATTCCTTTAAAATCACTTTTGTTGGTCAGTGTCTCCCATCTCTTGAGAATGATCTTTTTAATTTGCGCTGATGCTGTTGAAAATTTGGAAACAAAGGTGAACGATTCACTGGGTGGCTTAGTGGTCTGAATCAAAAGAGACTTTCTACTGTGAATGGAGAGTCTGTCAATACTTTGATCTAAAACAGTATGAGGGTAACCTCTTTGTTCGAATTTACCCCGATGTTCTTTTAAACGTTGTTCAAAAATGTCTTGGGTTCCACAAATTCTCTTGATTCTTAGGAAGTGGGAGTACGGTAAGTTAGTTATTAGGCTTTTGGGGTGGAAGCTGTTATACATTAAAGTACTGTTCCTATCTGTAGCTTTGGTGAAGATATCCGTAATAAGTTGTTGACTATTAGGGTCTTTCGTGATGAGTACATCTAGATAGTTGACTGAATGGTCACTGATATTATACGTGAATTTTATCCTGGGATTTCTATTGTTGAGCCCAATAATGAGTTCCTCAAGTTCTGTTGCTGTTCTTGACCATATCAGAAATATAATCGTTAACAGAAGAGGGAAGGAGAGGGAATAGTGGATTCTGTCTCCCCTAGCAATTATCATAAACAAAATGGAATCCACTAGGTGGAAGGCGATTGTTACCACAATGGTGGGGAGCAACCAGTGTTGTTAAAATACCCCTCACACACCAACAGGCCCCTTGGTGTCATGCTTCATCATCGGGGTCTTCGCAAACCTCTACGGGATGCGGCGTGCTACGACTTCACGACTACGCAGGAGCACTTTTCATGTGAACTATGTGTTTGGTGTGTGTGAGTACAAATGTGAGTGGTGAGGTGAAAGTGAAAAATTAATAAATAAAAAATACCTGGCACGTGAGTACCGAAAAAAAAATTTATTTAGTCTCCGGCTGGTATTATTAAAAAGAGTGCTAGAGTGGTTGTGGTTTACTGATTAGGGTAACCCAACCGAATTAGTGCGTCGACATGTTTCGGAGTTAAAGAACTCCTTCTTCAGGACGGGAATATGCACTACTTATCCCCACCTTACTCACATGTGTGTAGATTTTAAAGTGTGCTCTACAAAAATAAGATAAGGTGAAAATGTACCTATCTATGTTTAATGTAAGGTCCGTTGCGCCCAATTGGCGATTCAAGACACCTGTAAACAGAAACATCAAGTAAAACAGGGTAATACATGTTTTAGTTTCATACTGTGTAGATACACAGAAGGGTAACAAGGAACAAAAGTGAAGGTCCAGGAACCCTAAAAAAGAAAAAACAGAAAAAACGAACAACATATAAACTGAGACACACATTCATTCAAAGTATCTGATAAGCCTTTGAGGGTGTAGTTTCTGACTCAGATGTATTGCATACTTATGAAAAGAGGTCAAATGGCCTCATGAGCCACAGCGTGTTGGGGGGTCCGTTCTACCCGGTATGGCAACCTGTGAGGTATTCAAGGAAATGGATCAAAATATTGTAATCCCTCGAGTTTGAAAGGTCACACACCATTTAGCATAATCATACATTCATATACACTCACGGTTACTCCCAGGGCTGTCTGGCTTGCTACCCCTCCACGCGGCTCCGACGAGTAAATTGTGTGGTGAGGAGCGAGCTTTTATAGTCTCAACTGACTCCAATTAGCCACTAATTGAAAGCGGGAAAAGCCCATAACTGGTCCTGACCCTTAGTTTCCATACCGCTTCTGCGCGCATCGGGTAGGGCGTTCCCGTGCGAATGCGCATGTGCGGAAAAGCGGTGTGGGGCAGGTGCGCATGCGCATCACCTCTTTATGTCTATGACAGCATTGATTCAGTATCTGCCGCCTCGCGCATGCGTGAAACCGGAATAGACGCTGGATCAGCCTATGCTTGAAGTTGTTGCCTCCGAGACCAGAAAAATACATGAATTACATTAAATCGAGCTGTAAAAAAGGTTAAGGACTCGATGAAGGTTATTGGCACCGTGCCTAAATCGCCTACACAATTATGGATATAATTAAACCCTCGACATTAGGGGAGATGTTAAAATTACTTAAAGCCCGAAAATTATCAATGAAAAAGTAAAAAATAAAAATTAAAAATACAGAATGCATTTTTCTGGAGGGGTTTGATCACTGAAACCCTTTGAGTTGTAGGTACAGTTATTGCTGCGGATAGGGTTTTTTTACAGCATAAATGTTAGCGAGGATGTTCACCTAGGGAGTGAGTTTAGGGAAAGAAAGATCATGCAATTGGGTATAAAGGGTTACCAGTTACTGAAAGAGGGTGGTTATCAGTTATCCGCGTATTAGGCAAAAATAGGGTTATTTAGCGCAGTTGGCTCCATGGAATGGAGTCGTTCAACCCAGTCACATCTGAGCCCAGACGGAACACCCATCTTTGTTCCTTCTCAAACAAGCCTCTTTCAGATTGCAATTGCTCAATAACAGTCCAATGTATATCATTTACACAGTGCTGTGCTTCTAAGAAATGGGATGCCATTTTCGTTGTCTGTTTTTTGCATCTCACATTGCTCTTGTGTTCATTAATTCTAGTTTTCACTGCACGTGTGGTCATTCCCACATACTCTTTTCCACAGGGGCATGTGATGAGATACACTACATTGCGGCTGTTGCAATTCGTGACAGCACGTTGTTCCCACTTTTCGCCATTACTGAATTCTAGAGTCAAGCTTTTCTCAGTCAGGTGGCAGTTGTTACAATTCCCACACGGGTAATGCCCATGTAGTCCTTTCAGCCTTGTTTGTTGTATCACATTGGTTTGAGGTCTTGTATGGACCAGGATATCCTTCAGGTTTCTTCCCCTCCTGTGTGCAAAGATGGGTTTTTCCAGATCTAGACTCACACTTGTCAGGATGCGCCAATGCTTATTTACCAGTTTGGATACCTGGTTTGACACGGGGCTGTAGGTCGTGACACAGACTGGTCTGCCAGACTCCTCTTTTGGTGGGTTGTCATCCAAAAGAGCTTCCCGGTTGTTGTTCCGGGCTCTTTTCATAGCCTGGTTAATGATCTTATCTGGGTATTTCCTTTGTTGTAGTTTTTTACTCAGATCCAGTGCTTGGATTTTGTACTTCCCCACATCGCTGCAGTTACGACGTAGGCGGAGGAACTGCCCATATGGTAAGTTTTCTCTCAGGTGACGTGGGTGAAAACTGTCGAACCTGAGGAGGCAGTTTCTTGCTGTTGGTTTGAAGTGTGTCTCCGTTTTCAAATGGCCTGCTTCATGGTAAATGTTAAGGTCTAAAAAGACCATAGACTCATTGGACATTTGGTGAGTGAACCTCAGGAAATCATTCTGGCTGTTAATCCATTGCATGAAGTCCATGACAGATTGGTTATTACCTTCCCATATGACCAAGACGTCATCAATATAACGTTTCCAGGACAGGATTTTACTCCTGAACGGGTTGTCCTGGTGAAGGATTTTGGTAGTCTCCAGGTGGTGTACATAGAGACCTGCCAGGCTTGGAGCAAATGTGCTCCCCATGCTAGTCCCATGGCGCTGCAAGTAGAGGGTGCCTTCATACTCGAAAAAGTTCTTGGTGAGGGCCATCGAGATGCATTCCATCACTACACCTCGTGGGGTATGGTAAAGCCACTGTTTGCTATATAGAACTTCCTCAATGATGTTGAGGGTTTCGTCGTGTGGGAGACTGGTGTATAAGCTCTCCACATCGAGGCTCAGTAAGATTTGAGAGGTTGGGTTGAAAGGGTGGTCTTTTAGTAATTGAAGGACGGCTTTTGTATCCTTGAGATACGTATCAGTGGCCTGTACCAAAGGTCTCAGGAAAGCATCTGCAAACTTGGAGAGGGGTTCCAATATTGAAGTGATGCCAGACACGATGGGGTGACCAGGGGGGTTCTCGAGGTTCTTGTGAACCTTGGGTATCGTATAAAAATACGGTACTCGTGGGTTTTTTTGTGTTAGAAAAAGGGCCTCTTTTTTCGTGAGCCAATCATGGCTTAGAGCTTCTTCCGTCATTGCTCCTACTCGGATTCGTATGGACTCTGTGGGGTCCTCGTCCAGAACCTGATAGTTCCTTCTGTCTGCGAGGAGTCTCCTGCATTCTTGATCGTACACCGTCGTTGTTTGGATCACAACGGCCCCGCCCTTGTCCGCGGGTTTTATGATGATCAATTTGTTTTGTGATAATTCCCTCACAGCTTCGTTCTCTAGTCTGCTCATGTTCTGAAAGACCCTGGAGTCTGTATCCATTTTGCCTAACTCTGACATGACTGCTTTTTCAAAAGCTAGAACTTCCACTGGGAGCTGGTTATCCTGTGGTGTAAAGGACGATTTAGGTTTCAAACCCGTGTCGGATGTCTCGACACTGGGTTCTTGATTATAGAAGAAAGCCTTTAGCTTAATGGTCCTAATAAAATCCTGGACCTCTTTGTGTAGGAGAAAGATGTCTGGTTTGTTCGTGGGTACATAGCCTAGACCTTTGTTCAATACTTTTTGCTGTGTTTCAGTTAGTGGCCACGGGGATATGTTTATAACTAAGTCCCTCTCTTGCTGGTTGAGGCTTGACCCGCTGTCATGCTCCTGGTGTGCATTCTGGGGTCTGATTCTGTCACCGGTTGCCAGGTGACATTGTTCCCTCTCTTGTTCCTGCCCCTGTTGGATCCTGGGCCCCACGATAAAAAAGGTTGTGGGTTTTGTTGTGGTACGGTGGACTGATCATCCCCCCATTGTGGGTACATTGGTCCCATTTGTGGTGGGCCATACTGGTATTGTGGAAACTGGAAAGGGCCCTGAAAAGGGTTGAACATGGGTGGTCCTTGGAAACCTCGCCATCCCCTTTGGCGTGGATACTGGTTTCTCTGTTGCCGATAACCGCCCCTTTGTTGTCTTTTGTTCCTAAATCCCCCAGAATTGTTACTGGAAGAACTCCCATCCGAGTTGACGCTGTCAGCATCACTGGTATTCCCACTAGCCACATAGTCCGCTTTGGTGTACGGGTAAGCCCATTCAGCTGTGAAGCGGTCCTTGTCTTTTTTGAATTTATTAAATTTACTTTGTTTTAAAGTGGCTTCGAAATCAGACATTTGTTTATTAAGTTCTTCCAAACCTTTCTTTAAATCAGCCGGTTGGATATAACCTTTTAGTTGGACTTCCAGTCTCTGTATCTCAATCTTTAATTCTTGCGATTTTTTACTTGCCGTCTGTACTATAAGTACCAACCAGTCCCTGGTGCAATGCCAGGAGATTAAGGACCATGCTTTCTTGAAGGCCAAGTCATCTTGGAAGATAAAAGGTTCATTTTTTACTAGCAAACCCTGAGGGGCTAGTTTGTTCCGTAAATACTCCCTCATTAGTAGACCATGTAGGGCAGCTCTGATCTGTACCTTCCGCACATTGGTCAGTTCATCCCAATCTCCTACTGTAGGGGCAGGGTTGTCGGTGCTCAAACCCTCGAATGGATTGTCCTGCGCCAAAATTCTGTCAATCTCATCCTCAGTGAATGTTAGCCCGTGTTCATCCTCCATGGTGGTTTTGGTTGATGGTCAATATAATGTTGAATGTGAAGTGTGTCGTCAAAAAATAGTGTTGTTCGATAAGGGAGGGGCTCCCACAGCTGCGCGCTGTCTACAAATAATCGTTAACAGAAGAGGGAAGGAGAGGGAATAGTGGATTCTGTCTCCCCTAGCAATTATCATAAACAAAATGGAATCCACTAGGTGGAAGGCGGTTGTTACCACAATGGTGGGGAGCAACCAGTGTTGTTAAAATACCCCTCACACACCAACAGGCCCCTTGGTGTCATGCTTCATCATCGGGGTCTTCGCAAACCTCTACGGGATGCGGCGTGCTACGACTTCACGACTACGCAGGAGCACTTTTCATGTGAACTATGTGTTTGGTGTGTGTGAGTACAAATGTGAGTGGTGAGGTGAAAGTGAAAAATTAAAAAATACCTGGCACGTGAGTACCGAAAAAATTGTATTTAGTCTCCGGCTGGTATTATTAAAAAGAGTGCTAGAGTGGTTGTGGTTTACTGATTAGGGTAACCCAACCGAATTAGTGCGTCGACATGTTTCGGAGTTAAAGAACTCCTTCTTCAGGACGGGAATATGCACTACTTATCCCCACCTTACTCACATGTGTGTAGATTTTAAAGTGTGCTCTACAAAAATAAGATAAGGTGAAAATGTACCTATCTATGTTTAATGTAAGGTCCGTTGCGCCCAATTGGCGATTCAAGACACCTGTAAACAGAAACATCAAGTAAAACAGGGTAATACATGTTTTAGTTTCATACTGTGTAGATACACAGAAGGGTAACAAGGAACAAAAGTGAAGGTCCAGGAACCCTAAAAAAGAAAAAACAGAAAAAACGAACAACATATAAACTGAGACACACATTCATTCAAAGTATCTGATAAGCCTTTGAGGGTGTAGTTTCTGACTCAGATGTATTGCTTACTTATGAAAAGAGGTCAAATGGCCTCATGAGCCACAGCGTGTTGGGGGGTCCGTTCTACCCGGTATGGCAACCTGTGAGGTATTCAAGGAAATGGATCAAAATATTGTAATCCCTCGAGTTTGAAAGGTCACACACCATTTAGCATAATCATACATTCATATACACTCACGGTTACTCCCAGGGCTGTCTGGCTTGCTACCCCTCCACGCGGCTCCGACGAGTAAATTGTGTGGTGAGGAGCGAGCTTTTATAGTCTCAACTGACTCCAATTAGCCACTAATTGAAAGCGGAAAAAGCCCATAACTGGTCCTGACCCTTAGTTTCCATACCGCTTCTGCGCGCATCGGGTAGGGCGTTCCCGTGCGAATGCGCATGTGCGGAAAAGCGGTGTGGGGCAGGTGCGCATGCGCATCACCTCTTTATGTCTATGACAGCATTGATTCAGTATCTGCCGCCTCGCGCATGCGTGAAACCGGAATAGACGCTGGATCAGCCTATGCTTGAAGTTGTTGCCTCCGAGACCAGAAAAATACATGAATTACATTAAATCGAGCTGTAAAAAAGGTTAAGGACTCGATGAAGGTTATTGGCACCGTGCCTAAATCGCCTACACAATTATGGATATAATTAAACCCTCGACATTAGGGGAGATGTTAAAATTACTTAAAGCCCGAAAATTATCAATGAAAAAGTAAAAAATAAAAATTAAAAATACAGCATGCATTTTTCTGGAGGGGTTTGATCACTGAAACCCTTTGAGTTGTAGGTACAGTTATTGCTGCGGATAGGGTTTTTTTACAGCATAAATGTTAGCGAGGATGTTCACCTAGGGAGTGAGTTTAGGGAAAGAAAGATCATGCAATTGGGTATAAAGGGTTACCAGTTACTGAAAGAGGGTGGTTATCAGATATCCGCGTATTAGGCAAAAATAGGGTTATTTAGCGCAGTTGGCTCCATGGAATGGAGTCGTTCAACCCAGTCACATCTGAGCCCAGACGGAACACCCATCTTTGTTCCTTCTCAAACAAGCCTCTTTCAGATTGCAATTGCTCAATAACAGTCCAATGTATATCATTTACACAGTGCTGTGCTTCTAAGAAATGGGATGCCATTTTCGTTGTCTGTTTTTTGCATCTCACATTGCTCTTGTGTTCATTAATTCTAGTTTTCACTGCACGTGTGGTCATTCCCACATACTCTTTCCACAACCACTCTAGCACTCTTTTTAATAATACCAGCCGGAGACTAAATAAAAAAATTTCGGTACTCACGTGCCAGGTATTTTTTAATTTTTCACTTTCACCTCACCACTCACATTTGTACTCACACACACCAAACACATAGTTCACATGAAAAGTGCTCCTGCGTAGTCGTGAAGTCATAGCACGCCGCATCCCGTAGAGGTTTGCGAAGACCCCGATGATGAAGCATGACACCAAGGGGCCTGTTGGTGTGTGAGGGATATTTTAACAACACTGGTTGCTCCCCACCATTGTGGTAACAACCGCCTTCCACCTAGTGGATTCCATTTTGTTTAACATATCAGAAATATGTCATCAATGTAATGACCATATGTGACAAGCCCTTGGTTCCACTGATGATTCGTAAGAATGTATTCATGCTCAAACTGGGCCATAAAGATGTTCGCGTAGGACGGGGCACCAGAAAAACCCATGCTGGTTCCTGTCATTTGGCCGTAAAAGTTCCCTTGCCAGTGGAAGTAGCTGTTGTGTAGGCAGAAGTGTAACAACTTGAGAATGAAAATGCTCTTATCTTGATCTTGGCGGAGAGGCGAATGAGGAGGGTGATTGGTCTCGCTCAACCAATGGGAAAGGGCTGCCCTTCTTTCGTCTACATCCCACACTTGGATTCATTGTTTATTTTTACCTTTAATTTTTTGTTGTAATTGTGAAGGGGGATCTCAATTACTGTAGTTATGTTGATTAGCAACAGATGCTTTAATTTTCAAATAGTAGAGAGGACATTTCCTAAGATAGGATTGTTAGAGGGGGTTAAGATTTATATTTTGTTTGCACCACACAACAGCCCACCTAAAGACCATCCACACCAAATTTACTCTCCAGGTGGCTCACATCCCACTAGAGAAAACATTTTTTTAAAAATTATTGGAATGTTAATAGGCTTAACAACCAATTTAAGAGGCTGGTGGTTATCTCCTAATGCAGAAAATGTGGCCTGTTGTCCTCCTTCATCCTCCTTCGTCCATAGACTCACACAGCTATACATGGGTCTACCATACTAGATATGTGGCTTGGGGCGTGGCCATCTTTTTTCAGTGGCTCTTTCCCATGGTTGTGTCCAAGGTCCATGCTGATATTCTTGGGTATTTTGTGATACTCACAGAAACACTTGATGGCCATACCTGGTAATTTGTAAGCTCCTACATTCCCCTGGACTTGGTAGACTCCTCCCTGGCCAAACTATCCAACCAATTAACATTGATTCTGTCTTCAGTGGCTAAGGATTTCAACACTATAATGGACCTGGCCCTTGATACTCTTAGTGGTAGATGGATGCCTAGGTTGTCCACTCTTGAAGCATGGGATTACTTGCTGGGCCTTTGTGAGGTCACCCGAGAGGTAGTACATTTTCTTTTCACTCACATTCATCTGCTCCTCTGTCTCCCATCTAGACTAATATTTTATGCCAGCTTCCAGCATGATTAAAGTAAGGGGATTATGTATTCTCCCATAAAGCCTGTCTGGTTACTCACCAGTGGAGTTATTTTACAGAGAAGGTTTACTGACGGAATCCAGTGGATTATCACAATGTGGCTCAGTGTTGGAGGGTTTGTGGAAAACTCCGGGAAGCAGTGTCACTCTACTTTGATAGAAATGTTGGGTCGGTGGATTTGGCTGTTACCATTTAGGAATTCATGATGTAGCTCAGGTCCAAATTAAGGCAATAGTAACAGGGGCCAGTAAGGAGAAGGACAGCACTGCTGAGGGGACAGAGAAAGAAATTCAGAGACTTGAGAATAATTCTACTAGTTCAAGCAGGAACGACCTGCTTCAGCACCATTCGCATGCTTCAAAAGACTTTCAGATGGATCCCAACTGAACCAGAAAAACTGTCACACAGGCACTCAACAGCAGCAACCTGGCCTATGGCAACGCTTTATATGCCCAAATCAACAAGAAACTCCTTCGCAAACTCCAGACTGTCCAGAAGGCCGGAAGGCAGACTGACCCTCGACATCCCCCATCGCTGCCACATCACCCAACACCTCCACAATCTCCTCTGGCTTCCAGTCGAAAGAAGAAGAATCTTCAAACTCCTCACCCATATATACAATGGACCTTCATTACAATACCGGATCTATATACCTGAACAGCCGCCTCTCCTTCCATGCATCCAAAAGACACCTCCGATCAGCCCAACTCTCTCTGGCCATTGTCCAGTGCAACAGCAAGAATAGAATGGGAGGAAAGTCCTTCTCCTACCTCACAGTCATAGCCACCCTCCCCGCCCAGTGCCTTGACCCTCACGGGTGAGTAGCTGGTCTTTACCAACCCTGATTGATTGATTAAAGCAAGGCTCATGCCCTTAGTCTGTTGAACACCTTAATGGACGACCTCAAACAATTGAGGCTGTCAGTGTCCAAACTTGCTAATAAGATATATGAATGGGGTGACAAATTAGGCAAGGAAGCTATGACCTAAAACTCCATATAATCCCACAGATACGTCAAAGCAAAGGCATTTTGGTATTGGAAGACATGTCTGTCCCCAGTGCTGAGTATTATTCCACCTAATATGCTGATTGTCTGCCCACAGCCAAATAGCTCCACCGATAGCTCTTAGCCTACCAATGAAGTCACTGGATCCCTTACAGGGAGTTGATTTTGATTCCCTTCTATCCCTTGAAGTAGTTCACAAAGTGATCACTGCTTCGGACAGCAACAGGACCTAGGTCCAAATGGATTTTTGGCAGAGTTCTTTAAGAAATATTCCTTCATATTGGCTCCACACCTCTTGGCGCTAAATGAAGAGAAAATGGAGGTGGGACAGTTACTGGGAGACTTGGGCCCTTAACAGTGCCCCACTAATGCTGCCAACGAAATACAATCTGATGGCCTGGAACAAGCTTCCCTTTTTGATTGAGGGCCACAGTGCCCTCCTTAGGATGGTACTACTTCCTAGGTTCATTTATATACTTCAGAATTCTTCATTTACACTATGAAAAATCTCATCAGTGGACAAATGTTTCCTAGCTCCATATGATAACCGGCTAGGGATACCTGACTTCTGTTTGTATTATGAGGACTCTCGAGATCCACGATACAAACTGAAGAAGACTTCCTCCAAACTAGAACCCTGGTCACCATCTGATACAGTACCTCTTCACTCAAACGGATTCATCTTCCCCCTAGAGCTCCTTTAACCTATTGACATCAAGCACCACTGCACATTCAATAGTTTAAGAAGGTCAAGAGGGAACCTCCCCTGTGGAAAGGCACTTGCCTAGTGTAGGATTCAGATTTCACTAGATTTGGGCTACGGGATTTGATTGGCATCTTGAAGTTGTAAGATGTGTGGGAAGTGTGAAACATTAAGGGGTCGATTCGGGATAAAAAAACGTTGTACGATTCGTATTCGTAGCCGTCTCCGTACGAATGAAAAAAGTCCGTCCGAATAGCGTAGTACGATCCGAATCCCGAAAAAACGTCCGAATATCAGCGAACCGTACGAACCACAATCGAAGACCCGTACGAAATGTCGTCGGAACTCTAACCGTACGATTTGTAAACATGCCGTACGAACGAACAAGTACGATCCAGACCAGGGACCAAGTACGCGATTTGTACGGGCAAACGTAGTCCCGCATGAAGCATGATTCGTACGGAAAACATCACGTATGAGAGAGCCGCAACAACAAATATGACTCGCACACCCCTCAATCAAGCGTACACAAACCCCGGGCCCGAAAAAGGACCGTAACTGCCAGCTGCACCAACAAATACGACCCACACACCCCTCAATCAAGCGTACACGAACCCCGGTCCCGAAAACGGACCGTAACTGCCAGCCGCACCAACAAATACAATTCGCACACCCCTCAATCAAGCGTACACGAACCCTGGTGCCGAAAACGAACCGTAACTGCCACCCTCACCAACAAATACGACTCGCACACCCCTCAATCAAGCGTACACGAACCCCGGGCCCGAAAACGGACCGTAACTGCCAGCAGCACCAACAAATACGACCCGCACACCCTTCAATCAAGCGTACACGAACCCAGGTCCCAAAAACGGACCGTAACTGCCAGCCGCACCAACAAATACGACCCGCACACCCCTCAATCAAGCGTACACGAACCCTGGTCCCGAAAACGGACCGTAACTGCCAGCCGCACCAACAAATACAACCCGCACACCCCTCAATCAAGCGTACACAAACCCCTGTCCCGAAAACGGACCGTAACTGCTAGCCGCACCAACAAATACGACTCGCACACCCCTCAATCAAGCGTACATGAACCCCGGTCCCGAAAACGGACCGTAACTGCCAGCCGCACCAACAAATATGACTCGCACACCCCTTAATCAAGCGTACATGAACCACGGTGCCGAAAACGAACCGTAACTGCCAGCCTCACCAACAAATACGACCCGCACACCCTTCAATCAAGCGTACACGAACCCAGGTCCCGAAAACGAACCGTACCTGCCAGCAGCACCAACAAATACGACCCGCACACCCTTCAATCAAGCATACACGAACCCAGGTCCCGAAAACGGACCGTAACTACCAGCCGCACCAACAAATACGACCCGCACACCCCTCAATCAAGCGTACACGAACCCTGGTCCCGAAAACGGACCGTAACTGCCAGCCGCACCAACAAATACAACCCGCACACCCTTCAATCAAGCGTACACAAACCCCTGTCCCGAAAACGGACCGTAACTGCCAGCCGCACCAACAAATACGACTTGTACACCCCTCAATCAAGCGTACACGAACCCCGGTCCCGAAAACGGACCGTAACTGCCAGCCACACCAACAAATACGACTCACACACCCCTCAATCAAGCGTACACAAACCCCGGTCCCGAAAACGGACCGTAACTGCCAGCCTCACCAACAAATATGACTCACACACCCCTCAATCAAGCACACACGAACCCCAGGCCCGAAAACTGACTGTAACTGCCAGCCGCACCAACAAATATGACCTGCACACCCCTCAATCAAGCGTAGACGAACCCCGGTCCCGAAAACGGACCGTAACTGCCAGCCGCACCAACAAATACGACTCGCACACCCCTCAATCAAGCGTACACGAACCCCGGTCCCGAAAACGGACCGTAACTGCCAGCCGCACCAACAAATACGATTCGCACACCCCTCAATCAAGCGTACACGAACCCCGGTCCCAAAAACGGACCGTAACTGCCAGCCGCACCAACAAATACGACTCGCACACCCCTCAATCAAGCGTACACGAACCCCGGTCCCAAAAATGGACCGTAACTGCCAGCCGCACCAACAAATATGACTCGCACACCCCTTAATCAAGCGTACACGAACCCCGGGCCCGAAAACAGACCGTAACTGCCAGCCGCACCAACAAATACGACCCGCACACCCCTCAATCAAGCGTACACGCACCCCGGTGCCGAAAACTAACCGTAACTGCCAGCCTCACCAACAAATACGACTCGCACACCCCTCAATCAAGCCTACACGAACCCCAGGCCCGAAAACGGACCGTAACTGCCAGCAGCACCAACAAATACGACCAGCACACCCTTCAATCAAGCGTACACGAACCCAGGTCCCGAAAACGGACCGTAACTGCCAGCCGCACCAACAAATACGACCCGCACACCCCTCAATCAAGCGTACACGAACCCCGGTCCCGAAAACGGACCGTAACTGCCAGCCGCACCAACAAATACAACCCGCACACCCCTCAATCAAGCGTACACAAACCCCGGTCCCGAAAACGGACCGTAACTGCCAGCCGCACCAACAAATACGACTTGTACACCCCTCAATCAAGCGTACACTAACCCCGGTCCCGAAAACAGACCGTAACTGCCAGCCACACCAACAAATACAACTCACACACCCCTCAATCAAGCGTACACAAACCCCGGTCCCGAAAACGGACCGTAACTGCCAGCCTCACCAACAAATATGACTCGCACACCCCTCAATCAAGCACACACGAACCCCAGGCCCGAAAACTGACCGTAACTGCCAGCTGCACCAACAAATATGACCTGCACACCCCTCAATCAAGCGTAGACGAACCCCGGTCCCGAAAACGGACCGTAACTGCCAGCCGCACCAACAAATATGACTCGCACACCCCTCAATCAAGCACACACGAACCCCAGGCCCGAAAACTGACCGTAACTGCCAGCTGCACCAACAAATATGACCTGCACACCCCTCAATCAAGCGTAGACGAACCTCGGTCCCGAAAACGGACCGTAACTGCCAGCCGCACCAACAAATACGACTCGCACACCCCTCAATCAAGCGTACACGAACCCCGGTCCCAAAAACGGACCGTAACTGCCAGCCGCACCAACAAATACGACTCGCACACCCCTCAATCAAGCGTACACGAACCCCGGTCCCGAAAACGGACCGTAACTGCCAGCCGCACCAACAAATATGACTCGCACACCCCTTAATCAAGCGTACACGAACCCCGGGCCCGAAAACAGACCGTAACTGCCAGCCACACCAACAAATACAACTCACACACCCCTCAATCAAGCGTACACAAACCCCGGTCCCGAAAACGGACCGTAACTGCCAGCCTCACCAACAAATATGACTCGCACACCCCTCAATCAAGCACACACGAACCCCAGGCCCGAAAACTGACCGTAACTGCCAGCTGCACCAACAAATATGACCTGCACACCCCTCAATCAAGCGTAGACGAACCCCGGTCCCGAAAACGGACCGTAACTGCCAGCCGCACCAACAAATACGACTCGCACACCCCTTAATCAAGCGTACACGAACCCCGGTCCCAAAAACGGACCGTAACTGCCAGCCGCACCAACAAATACGACTCGCACACCCCTCAATCAAGCGTACACGAACTCGGTCCCGAAAACGGACCGTAACTGCCAGCCGCACCAACAAATATGACTCGCACACCCCTTAATCAAGCGTACACGAACCCCGGGCCCGAAAACAGACCGTAACTGCCAGCCGCACCAACAAATACGACCCGCACACCCCTCAATCAAGCGTACACGCACCCCGGTGCCGAAAACTAACCGTAACTGCCAGCCTCACCAACAAATACGACTCGCACACCCCTCAATCAAGCGTACACGAACCCCGGGCCTGAAAACAGACCGTAACTGCCAGCAGCACCAACAAATACGACCCGCACACCCTTCAATCAAGCGTACACGAACCCAGGTCCCGAAAACGGACCGTAACTGCCAGCCGCACCAACAAATACGACCCGCACACCCCTCAATCAAGCGTAGACGAACCCCGGTCCCGAAAACGGACCGTAACTGCCAGCCGCACCAACAAATACAACCCGCACACCCCTCAATCAAGCGTACACAAACCCCGGTCCCGAAAACGGACCGTAACTGCCAGCCGCACCAACAAATACGACTTGTACACCCCTCAATCAAGCGTACACGAACCCCGGTCCCGAAAACGGACCGTAACTGCCAGCCACACCAACAAAGACGACTCACACACCCCTCAATCAAGCGTACACAAACCCCGGTCCCGAAAACGGACCGTAACTGCCAGCCTCACCAACAAATATGACTTGCACACCCCTCAATCAAGCACACACGAAACCCCAGGCCCGAAAACTGACCGTAACTGCCAGCCGCACCAACAAATATGACCTGCACACCCCTCAATCAAGAGTAGACGAACCCCGGTCCCGAAAACGGACCGTAACTGCCAGCCGCACCAACAAATACGACTCGCACACCCCTCAATCAAGCGTACACGAACCCCGGTCCCGAAAACGGACCGTAACTTCCAGCCGCACCAACAAATACGACTCGCACACCCCTCAATCAAGCGTACACGAACCCCGGTCCCGAAAACGGACCGTAACTGCCAGCCGCACCAACAAACACGAACCGCACACCCCTCAATCAAGCGTACACGAACCCCGGTCCCGAAAATGGACCGTAACTGCAAGCCGCACCAACAAATACGAACCGCACACCCCTCAATCAAGCGTACACGAACCCCGGTCCCGAAAACGGACCGTAACTGCCAGCCGCACCAACAAATACGAGCCGCACACCCCTCAATCAAGCGTACACGAGCCCCAGGCCCGAAAACGGACCGTAACTGCCAGCCGCACCAACAAATACGACTCGCACACCCCTCAATCAAGCGTACACAAACCCCGGTCCCAAAAACGGACCGTAACTGCCAGCCGCACCAACAAATACGACCCGCACACCCCTCAATCAAGCGTCCATGAACCCTGGGCCCGAAAACGGACCGTAACTGCCAGCCGCACCAACAAATACGACTCGCACACCCCTCAATAAAGCGTACACGAACCCCGGTCCCGAAAACAGACCGTAACTGCCAGCCGCACCAACAAATACGACTCGCATACCCCTCAATCAAGCGTACACGAACCCCGGGCCCGAAAACGGACCGTAACAGCCGGCCGCACCAACAAATATGACCTGCACACACTCAATCAAGCGTAGACGAACCCCGGTCCCGAAAACGGACCGTAACTGCCAGCCGCACCAACAAATACGACTCGCACACCCCTCAATCAAGCGTACACGAACCCCGGTCCCGAAAACGGACCGTAACTGCCAGCCGCACCAACAAATACGAACCGCACACCCCTCAATCAAGCGTACACGAACCCCGGTCACGAAAATGGACCGTAACTGCCAGCCGCACCAACAAATACGAACTGCACACCCCTCAATCAAGCGTACACGAACCCCGGTCCCGAAAACGGACCGTAACTGCCAGCCGCACCAACAAATACGAGCCGCACACCCCTCAATCAAGCGTACACGAGCCCCGGGCCCGAAAACGGACCGTAACTGCCAGCCGCACCAACAAATACGACTCGCACACCCCTCAATCAAGCGTACACAAACCCCGGTCCCAAAAACGGACCGTAACTGCCAGCCGCACCAACAAATACGACCCGCACACCCCTCAATCAAGCGTCCATGAACCCTGGGCCCGAAAACGGACCGTAACTGCCAGCCGCACCAACAAATACGACTCGCGCACCCCTCAATAAAGCGTACACGAACCCCGGTCCCGAAAACGGACCGTAACTGCCAGCCGCACCAACAAATACGACTCGCACACCCCTCAATCAAGCGTACACGAACCCCGGGCCCGAAAACGGACCGTAACAGCCAGCCGCACCAACAAATACGAACCACAAAAATGTCCCATATGAGCCAGCAACAACAACAACGAACTGCACCCCCCCACTAATAAAGTGCACACAAACCCCGAATCCAGCACAAGGACGGTGCAAACGAGTCGCACAACCCCACAAAACAAGTCTACTGTGTACCCACCATAGGAAAACAATGTCCTGGCCACATTTAAACAGGCAAACAGAGGGCCCAAGTCACACCCACCCCTTATAACACACCCACCAAAAATTCAAAATAAGCCACACCCACAAATGAACCAATAAAAGGGCCCACACATACAACCCATCATCCTTTGCAACATACCTATTTGCGCAAAGACACTGATAGCACACCAACAACTGCAGCGATACACCTTCACACACACACCCTATCTCATTCACACACACACCACCCCCTTCACAATCAGACTCACACACCCTCATCCATACACACCATCACCTCCCCAATCACATACACCCCACACCATGACCACACCAAAGAATCCAAAGTTCACTAACCCGGAGATGGAGATCCTTACAGATGAAGTCATCAGAGTTGAGCCACAGCTGTTTGGTGCATTGGACAGAGAGACCAGCATAGCTGAAAAGACACACTTGTGGGAGAGGATCGTCGAGAAGGTCAATGCTGTTGCAGCCATTAGCCGCACCAGGAGGGATTGCCAGAACAGGTGGTATGATCTGCGGAGGATGGTCAAGCGCAAGATGGATGAGGACTACGCCAAAGCTCATCACACTGGAGGTGGCGGTCCCCGCAGACCTGCACAATACCATCCCTGGGAGGAGAAAGTCATGGCCCTGCTACCACCGGTGGGAGTTCACGGAATCGAAGGAGCCGTGGAGCCTGGTGAGTATATAAACAACTCATGTAACATGGGGGGACTAACAGCAGTGCCAAACAGTATGGGGGTGGTGTGGGGGTGTGTGGCTATGACTCCCAGCAGTGCCCAAAAGTATGGGGTGAGTGGCCATGACTCCCAGCAGTGCCTAACAGTGGGGTTTGTGTCGGGGTGTGTGGCTATGACTCCCAGCAGTGCCCAACTGTATGGGGTGGGTGGCCATGACTCCCAGCAGTGCCTAACAGTATGGGGGTGGGTGCAAGGGGAGTGCCAGAAGGCTGCAAGGGGGAGGGGGAGAGGGTGCAAGGTACAGGGTAGGAGGCTGCACTCAACCCATATGGCCCAGGTACACACCCATGCACCATGCTCAATGCACAGGGAGTGTGAAAGTACTGACAAGATAGCTGACACTGGGCCCTGGTGTAGGCAGCACAAGGACATCATGTGACCAGTGCAAACACTAACTCCAGGACAAGGTCAGATATCCTGCACAGGAACTCACAACCACTATCATGGCAGCATGCTTCATGGGGGGACAGACACACCACGAGGGACGCCCACTTGCAAATCACACTCAAACTACTAGCATGGCCTGTCACACACACCCCTTACAGAAACTGAGCCCCTGGGCACAGACAATGGGGTGCACCACTGTCACAATCGTCATGTAACACAACCTTCAAAATACTGATCTGATGACGCATCCAAGCAAATAAAGCACAGTGCTGAATCACAAGTCCATTGTGACTCTCACACAATGCTGTTGCCACAGCTTTGTGATGCTGTGGATGCACTCAAGTAGCACCATGGACCTGGGTATTGACAAGGTAATGCATCTTGGAGAAGTGCCACGTCCTAAAGCCCTGTGCCTGAAGTGGGTGTACTGGTCCTGGGGGGTTGGCAGTGGGTGGCCGTCACGGCACAGCAACACCTCTCAAAAGTTGCTGAATGAAATCAGCAAAATTCCACTCAGTCTCCATCATAAACATGCTGCATTAAAACCCTGTGCATGCTTGAACCAGGCATACTTATTGACACTGCACTGTGCAGATTGGGCCACACAGAGCAGAGCTGGATCTGTGTGGTGCTGGCGACACAAGCCACAGCAATGGCTGTGCCAGTCATCGTAAACAGTACCCTACATGTCAAGCACCCCAGAGCATATGTCAATGTCATACCACAACATACCCATACACAAGTGAACAATTTCAACAATCCAAAGCAGTTGGAAAAGTGCTAACGACAATGGATATAAAATTTGGATGTTGCATGATAGTGCATTAAAAGTGTTTGTCTCTCACATCCACAGGGGAATGTGTGGAAACAACCCCCAACCAGGGGGGAGATGGATCCCAGTCCCAGGCTCAGGACGGCACTGAGCCCACCGACAGCGAGGCCTCTCAACACACTGTGGATGACCCCAACCAACCAGGCCCCTCTGGATCCCAAACCCGTGCAGCAGCTGGAACAGATAAATCTTTGCCAACCACCACACCCATTCCCGCCACATCCCAGCAGACAGCTCGAAGCCCTGCCCATAATCCACAACAGAGCCAGTCTGACAATGAGGGACATGGTTCGCCAGGCACCCAGGAGGTGGCAGACGACACCTCCACTGCCAGCACTCATGGGTCGCGTGGACATGATGTGCCCACAAACGCAGGCCCGGCTCGTGTGGGCAGGGGTGGTGGGAGTGGCGCAAGGCAGAGGCGAGAACCTGACCAGCCAGCAGCAGGGCCCGGTATGGCAGAGACATCATGAATGTATACCGGCGGGACACCAGGGAGTTCAGCCTGGTAGTGGAGGTCCTCAATAAAATGACAAATCAGCAGGCCCAGCTACATGCCAGTCAAGAACGACACCAGGGACGGATGGAGGCAATACTGGATGAGCTCATGATGGTGCATAGGGAAATTAACCAATCACTCCGTCTGATCGCTGTCAACATGCAGCACCCTCCCTGTGTCACAAGGCCAGAAACATCTAGGCAAAGACCAACAACAGGCACAGGGAGGGAGGAGGAGGAATTGTCAGACGGAGCATCCCAGGCATCGTCAAGGCCTGCACGTGAGGGTCCCCCAAGGAAGTTGGGTCGTCCACGGTCCAGACGTTGAGAGGCATAGGGCCATGCACAACTCCCAGGTCACCTGGTCTGGCATCTTGCCTTCGTGGGCAACAGCATCACCCTATTGACTTTCAGACTCTCCCACATGGACTTGATGGTCGCAGTGTGCCCAATGATGCCAAGCACTGTGGCCTGGACTCTGTTGACTCATACTGTAAGGCATCACATCTCCCGCTGTGAACTTTGGATTCCCCCCTTGTTGTACATCACCTACTCACGTTACACGCACAAGAGTCCAAAATAAATCTAACTAGCACAATATGCATTGATGTATTTGTATGTACCCAGATTCAAATACATTCATGAGGTGACATGTCTTCAAATGCCACAGTTTCCTGCAAACACTAGCCATCCACACACTGGGATCTGAGTCCGGCTGTGGACACACATAGGTCACAAGATAGCCAAAACTACATACATGGATGGCAATACTCACCCGTGATGGTTACTAACTGCAGAAGATGGGGTTTGCTTGAAATTCTGCAATGACAGACAGTCATAGAAGAGTGTGTGAGGTGTTAAGAGCATAGCTAATATGTAGGTGTCCACGGAGGGAGCACCAGGATCTGTTTAATGAGGTATGAGAACTAGCAGCCACATGCTGTTGTACTGTGGATGTGAAGATTGTTGGCTTGGCCAAGGGTGGAAAGACAGACTGTGGGCAACGGGGTGTTGGATGGTAGACGTCCATATCATTTATTTTGCCTGGGTCTGTGGTGTGCCGACTGAGTGTGGCTAAGGAGTATGAAGTTGAACCTGCATTTGACTGTGGGACCATTGTAGGTATCTCAGGCGGATGGTCATGTGGCAGTAGCAGGGGATGTTGAGGATGAGGTGTGTGCAAGCACCCTGGATTTCCACAAGTACTCCGGGAGTCAGGTTCTTGTTCCTGTGTAGAGGTTGTTGCTGTAGTTGGGCTGGCTGGTGTTGTGGACAGCAACCAGGCTGAACACCACCTTGCCAACAGACATCACCATAGCCATACCAGAAGGCAATGACAACTTCCGCAAACACCGCACCTACAGATTGGTAGGAGGAATTGCCATCATCCACATTAACACTCCCAAAGTCACTACCAACACCAACGACACCCTCCCCCACCGCCTAGCACATGCACTTACATATCCACACCAACACCACCCTCAGAGGAACACTCATCTACAGACCACCTGGAGTCCTACCACTATTAATCAACTCCATCGCTCACCTCATCAGCACGCACGCCCTCGCCTACACGAATTACCTCCTCCTTGGGGAAATTTACTTCCACCGTCATAACAACAATGATGCAAACTCCACCGCCCTGATGGACAACCTTGCCAACCTTGGATTACAACAACTCATGACAACCCACACCCACACCGCTAGACCCACACAGGACCCCATCTTCTCAGAAACTCCACACGTCTCATTCAACCACACCACCTAACACAACTGGACAGACCACAGAAGCGTCCACTTCACCTTCAGGAAACCCACCACACCCCCCGGCACACAGACCATGCCACGCCGCTGCTGGTGCAAGCTCACCGAGGACTAACTGACAGCCACCCTTGCCCTGGGTCCACAAGCCTACCCCACCTACCCCCACACCGCTGCCATCTGCCTCAAACAGTGGATCAACGACCGCGCAGACACCTTCGCCCCACTCAAGACCTCCGGCACCTATCACAACAACAATATTGCCGCATGGTTCTCCAAAGACCCCAGGACCTCCAAGTGCACCTGTCGGAAGCTGTAGAGGAGCAGGCTCTGCAAACAATCACCAAAAAGCTACAACGCACACAAGAGTGCCACCCGCAGACACCACCAACTCATCAGGACAGACAACAGGACAGCCATCAAGGACCGCCTAGACAGCAACGCACATAACAGCAAATAGCACATCAACGTCGCTATTCAACTCTCAAAATCCAAATACAGCACCAACGACATTCCACCATCACAAGATCTGTGTGACTCACTGGCCAACTTCTTTCACTGTAAGATCATCGACCCCACATCCACAAACAAGACTACCCCCCCTACAACCAACACCCACACAAATCACCTGATTGCCTGCTACAACGTCAGCATTGAAGACACCATCATGACCATGGACTACATTCACTCTGGATCCCCATCTGACCCATGGCATATCTACATTTCCAACCAAGCCAGATAAGCCATCTCACCCCTTTTCCATAAAAAAAAACTACATCTCCTTCGAGACAGCAACCTTCACTGGGAGCTGGGAGAATGTTGTGATCAACGCCTTACTGAATAAACCAAAGGTGGGCCACAAATACCTCTTGAACTTCCGGCCCATCTCCCTGCTCCCCTTCCCAGAACAAGTCACGTAGAAGATTATCAACAGACAGCTGACCCGCTACCTCAAAGACAACAACATCATAGAACCAACCCAGTCTGGATTCTGCATCAACAACAGCACGGACAATGCCCTCATTTCCGGCACCAACAACATCAGCATCCTCATGGACAAAGGAGAAACAGACGCCCACATCCATCTGGACCTGTCAGCAGACTTCCGCATGGTCTCCCACGGCACCCTAACAGTACACATCAATGACGCAGGAATCAAAGAGAGTGCCCTGGTCTGGGCAACATCCTTTGCCACCGGCAGAACCCAGAGCGTCTGCCTCCCACAGTTCTGTTCCAAGACCACCGACACCATCCGCAGCGTCCCACAGGGATCATCCCACAGCCCAACGGTCTTAAATACCCACATGGCACAACTCACCCATGTGGCACAACAACATAGCCTCAACATCATCTCCCACACCGATTACACCCAGCTGATCATATCTCTCACCAAAGACCCACACACTGCCAAAATCAACCTCCACAGAGGAATGAAGGCTGTTGCAAAATGGAGCAAGGACAGCAGGCTGATGCAGAATCCTGACAAATCGGAGGTACACATCCTCGGCCCCACCAGCTCAGCCTGTGACGACTCCTGGTGGCCAACATCGCTAGGAACAGCCCCAGAACCCACCAAACACAGACACAACCTGGGGGGCATCCTCGACTCCTCACTCCCCATGAACAAGCAGGACAACGCCATCTCTGCTTTCCGCTTCAACACCCTCTGAATGCCCTGCAGGATCTTATAATGGATCACCTCAAATACACAAAAAACAGTCACCCTGGCCCTCTCCACCAGCTGACTTTGTGGAAAATGACAAATGTATATGTACATAAGCGGCGTTCATTTGTGTTCACCCTCGCCACTGTTGAAGGTAAAGAAAGTCACGAAACGGTGGCCCCGCCGTCTTGTTCCCTTTTAGGCCCCATCACGAACATAGATAATAGCCATCTTTGTGTCATGACCTCCCTGCCCATTGCCGATAGCCATCATCTCTCTCTCTCTCTCTCCAGCCCCGCAAGCACCCCGCGCCCCGACAGCCCCCGGTCTCTCCTGTTCGGGCCATAAACGCACCGCTAAACACGACCTTGTCACCACTCTGGACCCCCGACCCTCGCTCTTTCATTCTACTCATAGAACGGGCCCTTTTGGTAACCTCTTCCTCCCCGCCCGATTGCCCGGCCTGATCCCAGGCCATCACCTAGCCCAACAGATGCAGTTTATTGCTTCCTACAGTAGGACCGCGCCTCACATCAGAGGAGCGGTGATTAATCAAGGCCTTCACACCCCTAGACCTGACCGACACCCCCGCATCCCTCCCAGGAACGCCCTTCCTCTCTTCTGATGCCCCCCCCCCCCAGCTACACCTGGCCTCTCGACCCAGTCCCACATCATAAAACTAGGTCTCGTGGATGTACCCCTCCGGCCCCGCATAGCGAAACTTGATCTCATCGCCTGCCCAACCTTAGATCTGACCACCCCCTCGTGCCCTGTTGGAATGTCCGGCTGCAGATTACAATCACATGTCACATTTGGGAGGGGAAAACAACATCAGAGCGGTCAGTATGGGAATGGGCCTGGAGCTGGGGTCCCAAACATGCCCTTTTGTACTTCAAAGTGTCTTTATTGCAATAAGGAATGTTTGTGCATCGTAAACCTGTGTATAAAAGACGGAGCCGTAGAGAAACTTGTTAGAGCACCTCGAGAAGATACCCTGTTGTCTGATTTGACGTGTTCTGTTCCGTCGGAAATAAACTCCTGTTTCCTGCCTTCCAGTCTCCAGCGCCTGCCTCTTTATTTTGGTAATCGTAAGTTGGGTGAGAAGCGGCTAACGCCGGGCAAACTTAGAAAAGGGGTAAACGACCTGATCTGCCCGAAACCCTTTTTCAGCAATTGGCGTCCCAAACGTGGGGCCCATCAGCGACACGTGGATCCAGTGAGAGAGGTCCCAACGACAGAGTGAACGACTGCAACGATCGAAAAGAGCTCCTGCCCGATAGACCCTTGTCTGGCAGCCGATCATCCGAACTTCACCGGTTCCGAACAGACCTCTCTCGAGTGATCTACGGTCCTGACTGGGAACCATCAGGAGTGCCACTGCAATTACGGAGAATAGAGGACGATCGGGCGCTGGAAACGGAAGACGAGAAACCGTCCATACGGTCCGGGTAAGGTCGTGGAAACACGACAAATTGCGAATTAATTGTTTGATTGTCATTGGAAAATACTAGTATTACACATTTTGATTGTTTTGTCCTGAGAGATTCTCTGTCTACAAACGGGGAAGGATAGGAGTATTCTTCCTTTGCAGATAGTGAAGGGTGGGTAGCGCAGGCTTTTGCCCCCGTTGTAACCCGTCGCGCCTACTTCCCTCTCCATTTGATTGATTGTTATCCGAGCATTTATTGTTTTGGAATTGGTTCTTTTTGGATCATTCTCTATTTGCAAACAAGCACAGGGCCGCCATACTCTGTTTAGTCTTTGCAGATAGTGAAGGATAGGTAACGCAGGCTTTTGCCCCCGTTGTAATCCGTCGTGCCTATTTTTATCCCCCACTGATTGATTGTTTGACCGGACCTTGATCGTTTAGAATTGGTTCTTGGAAAGGATCTTCTCTGCCTACAAACAGAGAGGAACAGGAAGATCTCTCTCTTTGCAGATAGTAAAGGGTAGGTAGCGCAGGCTTTTGCCCCCGTTGTAACCCGTCGCGCCTATTTTATTCCTCATTTGATTGATTGATTGTTTGTCCGAACTTGACTGTTTGGAATTGGTTCTCTCTTTGGGTATTCCCTATTTGCGAATACTGTAGAATAGAAATATTCTACCTAGTCTCCGCAAAGTAGTGAAGGATAGGTAGTGCTGACTTTTGTCCCCGTTGTAACCCGTCATGCCTATCTCCCCCCCATTTGAGGGAAGGATGGTTTTTAGGTTGTCAGAGAGCGGGCGCTCAGCCAGTGTAGAAGCACTGTAGAACCAATGGAGTGTGGTGCAACTGGGTGAGTGGATAACCATATAACCACTCAAGGAGAAGCGAGCAAGCTCACTAATCCACAATAACACAAAATGGCAAACCCTATGCACACACTTGACGAGTAGAAAACGGATACAATGTCCTGATGTAAGAATTCAAAAATGCAGAGAAACAACAGTAATATGCAACTAAAATATATAAGTAATTGAATGTCAATAAAGAAGTCTTGGTCTCCTTGTTTTATTCCAACACAGCATGTGAACAACCAGCCGACACGTGTTTCATCGCATCTTGCGAATCTTCAGGGCTGGAAACAATACAGAAAACAAGGAGCTATACTTGGGGATATGTACATTTGTATGTGTGATCCTGAATAACACTTCAGGTCAGCCGTTGAGACAAGCATCACATTGGATTCTCTCATGCATAAGTCTATGCCCCTGAGATGGTTGTGGGAAAACATCCTTAAGTGTGCTATGGTGCTCATAATATGCTCGTACATACCATGCAATTAGGGATGAACCGTTGTGCACCCCATTGCTCAGCAGTTGGTTCAGCCCGGACCATTTATTGAAGGTAGACCATCTGGCTCCACCGGAGGACACCCCTAATAAAAAGGACATATATAAAGAAAATGCGGATTAGCCGCGGTATCGTGCTAGCAAATAAAAGAACATAAGAATCATTAGGAAAAACAAAAGGAATTGAGTAAAGTCAGTAGGCCATTGATGAGATCTCTTTTTACTAAAATGGAAACGTTAGGAACAACCCCTCAGGAAGTATGAAACTAGTGAGGAAAGCCGAACTCAACGCCATGATGACTGCGAGACAGCTCTGCTCCACCGACCACCCCGCCCAAGTAACGACAAACCCTAGGCAAATATTAGAAATATACAACACTATAGCAAAGTAACAGGTTAAAACGTTTTTATTTTGAACAAAAATATACTAAACAACTATTTACACGGCAAACGGCTGCAACAACAAACCCACAATGCATTTCGCCGTCTGCTTGACGTCGTTCCTGTCCCTCCTTCCCCAAAGTAGCAATGTCGGGCTACTTTGGGCTACTTTCTAGTAGGTTTTTGGGCGTCAGAAAGTCTACAAAAGCCGGCGGCGGCGGCCTGGGGTGGAGATCCATTACGCGAATAGTCCGGAGGCGACACCACGCGCCAAGGCCTGTCCCCGGGATGAACCAAGGGACCCGTTCTTGGGGCCGTGGCAAAGAACGGCCGGCCGCCGAAGGCATGGGCCCGATCCGGAATGTACTGGTCCTCCCATTCCCTTCTTCTCCCGGCGCCTTGCAGGCCACGGGGGGGGGGGATGTCTTGCATATGCCTCCGACCGCCCCCCCCCTCTTCTTCATCGCCTGGTCCGGCCATAACAAATGTCAGCGAGACGCCGTGGGGTGCACTGGGAGGGAGAGGCGGCGCGGACGAGCCTCTCCCGCCTCCCCAGGTGGAGGCCCCTCAGCTGCGCCCCCAACGCTCCACGCACCCGGCAAAGGGTTCCTCCACTCTTGCGGTGCAGGGACGCTCCACGCACCCGGCAAAGGGTTCCTCCACTCTTGCGGTATAGGGACGCTTCACACACCCAGCAGGGTCTCGTCCACTGTGGCGGTGCTACGACGCCTCACCCAACAGGCTGGAGTCCGTCTGCTCATTTGACCCAGTGACTGCCGGTAGCTGCAGAACTCCCAAAAATGGCGGTCGACCTTGCAGGAACGAACCTGGCGTGCAAGGATGGCCTGGTCGCTGGCCAACTAGAAAAACGAGTCCTCCGTTCAGAAACGTTCTCCTCAGCTTTGAAGATTCTACGAGAGTTGCGGAGGGCCCTCGACCTCCGCGGGCCCCCAACCACCACCGATGGGAAATGACTGCCATGATCACCCGCAGAACGACCAAGGCGTAGCCACGAGACGTCGGCGCCCTCATGCTGGCGCCAGCCTCAGTTTTGAATGACCCAAGATACTGCAGACTACCGATTTGATCAGTTCCGGTGGAACATCAGTACGACCCGGTAGGAAAGATTGTTGCCCCTCCCTTTTCTTTGATTAATGGTTCATGTCACCGGTCCCTTCTGTTGCCCCCTTAACGAAACTTCTGGACTGCCGAAAAGAAGTTCTGGCCCAACCACGAGTTGGTAGAGACAGTTTGACTATACTTGGACCCACCTGACCCCACCCAAAATGGCGCCGGTACAAACGAAACTCACAATTCCCCGTTGTGTTCCGGATGCTCAGACTTGATATCGTGAGATATGTATGCAGTTTTGAAGCACATGGCGGGAGGGGATGAGTATTGCTCGAACATTCGAACAGTGAATTTGATATTAAGTTCTGACGCATCATTGTTTACAGTATTATTGAAAGTTCGAATCTTTTTGACACTGATGGTACTTACCCACAATGAATTTTCGCTATGATTTTATTGCACTTATCGTACCTTGATGAAATAAAACAACCACCGACTCAGTTATGTTTTCCGCAGATAAATATGCCCTCATGTACAGTTCCAGTCTGCTCCGTGGCTGGCCCACGTGGTTGTAGGCCTGCATTTGTACGTCAACATTTTTCAAAATAAAGATTTTGTGACAAACAAATAGTCGTAGTTTTTGGATTGGTAAGTTCGAATACATAGCCCTTGTTTCCGGTCTACGTAAAATATAGGCAAAATAAAGCAAGTCGATTACTGAAAGGTTAAAAAGCAAAGTACCTAGAAATATTGAAAATGTGAACGATCCAAGTTGTTGCATGTGTTTTTTACTTTTGTGTAACCTAAGGCAATCTATAAAGGTCCCGATGTTCTGTTTTACCTTTTATGCCACATATCACAGGGAAAATTGTTTCAGATGCCCCTAAACCAGACCCAGTACCACTGTAGACCACCCCGACTCCTCGAAGAAGAACACGAGTTCACCCACTTTACCCTGATTGCCCTTTTGTTTCGACCCCCCCCCCACACAAGATCCGCAATACCACACGTGGGCGATCTATGCAATGTGCAGGCCATAAATGATTATGCCTCCCGCACCACCAGTCCCACGGGGCTTAAAATGCCGAGATGGAAGGGACTGCACCCCGCGGAGATAGGTCGAAATACGTAGTAAGTAAAAGGCCTTTTGGGTTTATGCGCGCGAATGTGTCTTTAAACGCTTCCCCCACCCCTTCTTCTTCCCCTTCTTTCTGCATGTCGCATCAGAACATCGACTAAAGTGTGGAGAAGTCCTAAGCAACGCGGATTTGGGTGATATGAATGCATGATACACAGCCACCGGAGGAGAGGGGCTGGACGTGACGCACAGCCTGGCCACAGATCGTGAGGCGCGTGTGACCTCGACCTAAGATGGAGCCGCAGAGTAACGGGACGCGGGACGATGCACCACTCTCAAACGCAGAAAACGAAGGAATGGAGGGCTGCCTTGAAGCCCTCTACTTGTTGACCCATGCGTGCCAGAAGTCCCCGCCCCTTTGAGCCCGATTGATGGACCTGCCTGTGCATCACCCTTTTGCTCCCCTGGTCCGTCTCAAAGATCCGGTCCCACTCCGCCCTCTCCTCCCCCGATTATCCGACAAAACCCCTTCTATCCTTTCCACGTGGATTTTGACTCCGAGACAGAAATGCAGGTGCCCAACATAAGGCACCCTTAAGAGAGATTAGCTAGGAAACAGGACTGTGGCCTAACGGAAAAGGACAGATCACACCCCGCGACGTGTAAAGAAGGACCCGAGCTGGACCTATAGCTCCACCGCCGGTGCTCAACAGCGCCAACGGAAGAAAACAAACTACCAGAACCTAATAAAGACACTGTGGCGAAGACCCCCCACCCTTTTTCGGAACTTTCTACACCCCTTGACTACTTGCTTGCATTGGACTAAATTCCTCCCTCAATCACTTTTTGCCTGTAAAATGTTTCATCGGTCACTTTTAAGTGCGACAATTGTAAATTTATATGTATTCCACCTCGTATGTCGCATCAACTACACACGGTTATATGTAAGTCTACCAATATTGACAAATGCTATTTCATTGACTGCACACGACTATATGTATGATAAACACGGAAATGATCTATCTTATGTAAAAAGCGGCGACTGTGGAAAATGACAAATGTATATGTACATAAGCGGCGTTCATTTGTGTTCACCCTCGCCACTGTTGAAGGTAAAGAAAGTCACGAAACGGTGGCCCCGCCGTCTTGTTCCCTTTTCGGGCCCATCACGAACATAGATAATAGCCATCTTTGTGTCATGACCTCCCTGCCCATTGCCGATAGCCATCATCTCTCTCTCTCTCTCTCTCTCCAGCCCCGCAAGCACCCCGCGCCCCGACAGCCCCCGGTCTCTCCTGTTCGGGCCATAAACGCACCGCTAAACACGACCTTGTCACCACTCTGGACCCCCGCCCCTCCCTCTTTCATTCTACTCATAGAACGGGCCCTTTTGGTAACCTCTTCCTCCCCGCCCGATTGCCCGGCCTAATCCCAGGCCATCACCTAGCCCAACAGATGCAGTTTATTGCTTCCTACAGTAGGACCTCGCCTCACATCAGAGGAGCGGTGATTAATCAAGGCCTTCACACCCCTAGACCTGACCGACACCCCCGCATCCCTCCCAGGAACGCCCTTCCTCTCTTCTGATGCCCCCCCCCCCCCGGCTACACCTGGCCTCTCGACCCAGTCCCACATCATAAAACTAGGTCTCGTGGATGTACCCCTCCGGCCCCGCATAGCGAAACTTGATCTCATCGCCTGCCCAACCTTAGATCTGACCACCCCCTCCTGCCCTCGTGCCCTGTTGGAATGTCCGGCTGCAGATTACAATCACATGTCACATTTGGGAGGGGAAAACAACATCAGAGCGGTCAGTATGGGAATGGGCCTGGAGCTGGGGTCCCAAACATGCCCTTTTGTACTTCAAAGTGTCTTTATTGCAATAAGGAATGTTTGTGCATCGTAAACCTGTGTATAAAAGACGGAGCCGTAGAGAAACTTGTTAGAGCACCTCGAGAAGATACCCTGTTGTCTGATTTGACGTGTTCTGTTCCGTCGGAAATAAACTCCTGTTTCCTGCCTTCCAGTCTCCAGCGCCTGCCTCTTTATTTTGGTAATCGTAAGTTGGGTGAGAAGCGGCTAACGCCGGGCAAACCTAGAAAAGGGGTAAACGACCTGATCTGCCCGAAACCCTTTTTCAGCAACTTGAGTAAGGGAACGCCATCTACGCAGCTACAACAACCAAACTCCTGAGACGGCTGCAACGCATCCAGAACACCTCGGCACGTCTGATCCTCGATTGCCACAACACGGCCACATCACACGACACCCGAGAGGCCTGCACTGGCTCCCTGTCAACCACAGGATCAGCTTCAAACTCCTCATCCATGCACACAAAGCTCTACACCACGCAGGACCAGCATATCACAACCACAGACTCAGCTTCTACACACCCACCCGCAGCCTCTGCTCTACCAACCTTGCTCTCGCCACTGTCCCTCACATCCTGAAAAACACGGCCAGTGACAGATCATTCTCCTACCTCGACTCAAAGACCTAGAACACCCTCCCTACAAGTCAACGACAGACCCAGGACCTGCTGCCCTTCACAATACTTCTAAAGCCCAGGGTGTTTTGATCAGTAGCAGCCCCCCCCCCCCAGCACATTGAGACCGTCACGGGTAGGTAGTGCCTTTAACTAATGAATCGATTGATTGATAGATGGCTTAGCCAAATTTTGTGTGTAGGATTGGAGAGCTGTAGATGATAGTTACAATGAGGCTGGTCAGGATGCTGGTGTGATACTGGATGTGCATATGTTTGACAATGCAGAGTGTGTCCATGGTGTTGGATGTGACTCTGAGGGTGTACCCCGTTAAGTTTGACCAATCATAATCCTGGATTGGGTGTGTGATCCCTGTGGGATTTTGACAATCCGTCTGTGATGGCTAGGCAGAAGTGGTGTGCTGAGTTCGTACCACCACGTTACAGCATTGGAGGTGATGTGTGGTGGTGTTGTGTCAACGAGGTAATACACTACAATGTGGTGCTGCTGGAAGTAGTGTGTATGCAGTACGAGGCACATGACCTGGTTGTACGTACACACACTGTTAAGTGTGGCTGCGTCGTGTTGTCAGTATGAGTTGCACACACAACCTGAGAGGCTGTCATGGGTGTGTTTGTGGTAGCGTGTTACCAAGTGGATGATTGTCTGGTGTTCACTGTGTGGAGGTTGGCTGGGGCATGAGTCTGTTGTGTCACATGTGTCATTCAATCAAAAGGAGTCCAAGGGGAACAAAGGGAAAAGGCCGCCTCCCACTCAGACACTGTTTAACAACAAAAAGGCCTAACCCACCTCACACCAAATTTCTTACGACCAATGGCAGAGTTACATGGCCAATTTATACTACTGCCTTAGATGTGTACCTTGACACTAATCCATAGGGTCATGGTGTGTTTCACGTTTTCATAAAAATTACAGCAAGGTCTGATCCCACTCTAAAAATTGAAAATAAAGTGAGCAAAGAGAGAGTGCCTCACGGTAGCAACACCCGAGGGGGTTCCTGACAGACAATTGCCAGTTTACCCACTTCTCATCATCGACCACTCTCTCTTCATGTGATAAAGAATGAAAAGGAAAATACAAATAGTGATTTCCTAACTAATATAAATATGGTGCCCAAATAAACAACCTCTATGTTCCCTCATATAAATTAAGGTGAAACTAAAGTGTGTGTGCACCTGGAACCCCTATGATAGCCAAAGACAATCGGCCACCACTATTAAAAAGGGGAGAGACTTGCTAGCTAAACTACTTTATTCTGATGCTGTCACATGTGTCATCAAATGAGCTGAGTGTCTTGCAGTGTGCATGTTGCAGGTGCTGACGGACCTGCCTTTGTCATGGCGGTTGTGCAACAGTGGCACAGACAAGCTGCGGCATGCTTCAATAATGGATGGATGGATGGAGGAGTATCTCATAGGTGTATGTGTTGCTGGATAGGGCCACGCGGTGCAGCGTTGTGGCTGGGGATGCAGCATCCGGGATGAGTGAACACATGACGGCAGAAGGGGATAGAACATGCTAAACAAGCACACAACCCAAGGATTCTTGCTAGGCAATAAGTGACATGTGTATGTGAGCCAGGAGTGGCTGGTTACCCATGGGTCACTGCGTGAAAATGTGTGAACATTCACCGAACATCACGGCCACAGGACGAGTCACCATAATGCCAAGCGGGGCACAGGGCACACTGCGTCAGTAGCTGTAGCCTGCACGTTGTGTGTAGCAAGCTACACAACACATACACAACCATGTACATCATACACAATATGGTCCATTAGCCATTACGAACAGCTTGCTTGTTGTCACTGTACACATAACCACATATGAACAATCATTGTAAACAATGCCATATTGAACGCATGCAGACTGGAAAGATAACGCCGGTGACAGCAATGAGGCACAATATACTGTGTGAAACACAGTTCCTACACAATAGGATGAAGTTAGTTGCAAGGCCATGCTGTCTCAGCCAATTTACATGCCCAGTGGCATTGCTCTGACGACAATAACACTCATGCAATGATGTTACCTGTAATGCTGGTGAAACACTCTCCACACGACTGCCAGGGACTGTCCGTACCTGTGATCATCAGAGTGGTGTGATGCTGGAAGGGTTCCATCTCCCAATATCCCCTTGGTCTGACTACAAATGACAGACACATTAGGGCGATCAGTCGAGGGAAGGTGAGGATGGGAACTGCAGGGATGGAGATCTGAAACAAAGCAAAACAAGCATAAGGATTCCATACTTTTTCTACAGATTCACAGATTACCTTGGCACCTAGACTGTACCACTCACACCTGTGTAGTGTAACCACTGCCACTGTGTCCTATTACTTATCACAGATCTTGCAATGAGACAAGATCAGATCCTTCAACAAGGACACATGAGAGTTAATAGAGGTTGTCACAAAAATGGTGCATGTATGACGCTCACTAGGCTGCTACAATGCAATTAGATCCATGCAGTCATGAACGACGTCACAGTGTATGATTGATGCTCGCTATCTCAGTAATTGTGATGTATAGCAGTACAAATGACACAAATCCAACAATCCGTAGTCAGCCCTGTGAATCAGTAAGGGTCATGAGGGGAAAGTAGACATCACCCGCAAGAGCCGTAAGCAGCTCCTCAAATGAGGAAGGAAATAACCTAAACACCAGGAAGCCCCGTAGGGCCCAGTCATTACCTCTTGCAACTGTGCCTTACTATGCTAGACAGGACAAGCATGTGTTACCAAACTCAACAGTGAGTAAATAGGAACAAAGCAACAAAAACAACCCTACCGTGACCAGGATATGCTGTATGGCACAAGCGATTTCAGGCAATGACCTCACCCGACTGGTGCCACGTAAGTGTGAACATTTGCTACAGCCCAACGTTGTGATGTAATCAGCGCAACATACCTGGTATCATGAGAATGTAAAGTTAACATCAACTTACTGAGTAGGCTAGTGAAGCAGTGTTCTCCACCGGCACTGAGGTAACGACATGACAGTGACATGACATACTGCCACAAGGGGCAATGCACCCATGCAAACAGACTCACAGGACAGTTGACAGAACATGTGGGACATACACTGGCCCACACCGGCACAACATGGTTTACTGGAAATCAAACTGTACTGGCCCACAAGGTTGAGTGGATGATTCAGACACATCCTGCTGCACACAGTGAGGCTGCAATTCTCCAGGGAGCATGTGTTTGTGATGTCACACACAATGGCAACCCGTGCCATCCGCAATGTGTCAGGGTCAATGTTAACACACATAAATGCATTCACCAAAATCAAAACTCAACTACAGATGACTGTCAAGAAAGGTGACTGTCTTGTCATGGGAGTGGCGCTACATGAAATTTGATACTTGGTAATGTGACATGTATGTATGGGCCTACAACATGCGCAAGAACAGTTTCCACACAATCAAAAACCATACCAACAATAAACTGCCTGTTTGGAATCCTTACCCAAACTGACATTTCCACATGTCCGTGCAGGGTACGCAGATTCATCTGACGTTGCTATCATCAAGAGGAATTGCAGGAGGACCAAGATGACACGAACAGACAACAGGCAGGGCGACCTGGAAAGGACAGGCACACAAGGGGTCACGTGCTGAATATATTTATTCAGACATGGTCATGTACAATACACTAACAATGTAGTACACTTGTACATTCAAAGTTCAATCATTGCGCTAATGTGTGTGGCATGACATCGTCACTTGTGTGACACTGCACCAAAAACATCAAAGTGACATTGTATACAGTCTGCTGGACACACAGTATGCTACACATGTCACTCTATGGTAGTAGCTTGCACACTATTTTACAGGTACTCACTGTTATGAGAAGAAGTTGCGTATGAGCTGACTCCGGATATCATCCTCCTCCTCATCGCTAGCATCCTGGCCAAGGCCTTCATCCTCAACGGGGGGATGTTCCTCATCATCAGGATCCAGGATGAGTGGCACGTCCTTCTCCACTGCCATGTTGTGCAGCATGCAGCACACGGTGAAGATGTCACACACCTTGAGCGGGGAGTATGGCAGGGATCCACGTGTCTTGTCGAGACACCTGAACCAGCTCTTCAGGAGTCCAAATGTTATGTTATGTTATGTTATGTTATTTATTTTCTTCTATAGCGCGCGGCTACTCCAAGGAACATCCCGGCGCTTTGGCGAAGAGAACTTATGCAGAGTAACAAACATAACAACTAAAAGCTGAAAGAAAAAGAAGCCAGAAGAAACCCTATACAGAAAAGAGCCAGGTCTTTAATTCCCTCCTGAAAACAAGAAGATTACTTGCTCTTCGTAAAGCCAAAGGGAGCTCATTCCAGCCTCGCGAAGCCAGGTAGCAAAAAGCCCGGCCTCCAGTTCTGGAACGCTTAATGATAGGCACAGCCACTTTGGCCAGTGAAGCAGATCGTAAAGCCCTGCTAGGCAGGTAAAAGGAAAAGCGTTTCCCGATGTACTTGGGACCGATACCATGAAGGGCTTTAAAAACCAAAGTTAGGCTTTTAAAAAGGATCCTCTTCGGGATGGGCAGCCAATGCAAAGCTTTTAGTAACTCAGCAGCATTGGCTCGTCTCGGAAGTCCGAAAATGGCTCGAGCCGCAGAATTCTGCACCACTTGCAGGCGGGTCAAAAGATATTTGGGTAGACCCAGATAGAGGGCGTTCGCATAGTCTAAACGCGACCCTATTAGCGCCTGCACAATGGTTTTTTTGTGGTGAAGTGACAGCAAAGGAAGAAATTTCCTAAGCATCCTGAGAATGCCGAAGCATTTCCCTGAAAGCCCGATGACATGGGGCCGGAAGGATAGGTCACAATCAATCAGAATTCCAAGGTTTTTTGCCTTCACAGAGGCAGTGTCCGGGGGAAACATATCCTGTGGCCACCAGGCCTTCCAGCTGAAATCAGGAGTGCAGCCAAAGAAAAGCAACTCCGATTTGTCGGAGTTGCATTTAAGACCATGACAACGGAACCACTCGAAAACAGCCTCGAGACAGTCCCTAATCCGTATGCCGTCGAAAATCCCACCTCTGTCACATGTGAACAGAAGCTGGGTATCGTCAGCATAGGATATGATCTGGGCGCCGAAAGACTCCGCAACCTCCGCCACAGGGGCCAAGAAGATATTAAACAGCATGGGGCTAAGAATGGAACCCTGAGGTACCCCCACCTCTAGCGGCGGCATATCAGCGGAAAAAGGAGGCGCCCAGATCATTTGCCAGCGGCCGGTCAGAAAAGATTTAAACCAGCTCAGCACCGTCCCCCGTAGGCCGATTTCCCAGAGTCTTGTCAGGACGGTGTCGAACGCCGCCGACAAATCAAGCATGACCAACATGGCCTTACCACCAGAGTCTAACACCTCCCTAATGGCGTCAGTAACCTCGAGAAGGGCAGTCTCCGTGCTGAAATTCGCACGGAAACCAGATTGAGACATATGAAGAAGGTCGTTCTCCTCGATGAAATTGGAGATCGACCGATGTACATGCTTCTCGGTTACTTTCGCCAGCGACGGGAGGAGAGAGATCGGCCTGTAGTTGGCATGAATGAGAGGGTCAAGGTTTGGCTTTTTGATCAACGGTAGGATCAAGGCACGTTTCCAGGCCTGAGGGACCACGCCAGTGGACAGAGAAGAGTTAAGAAGTGGGTTCAGTAAGGTGTTAACAGCTGACACCACTCTCCCCAGACACTTCGCCGGACAGGGGTCTAGCGGCGAGCCTGATTTCAAACAGGACAAAAGATCTAAAGAATTGATGAGGGTCATAGGAGGAAATTCAGACATAGAAGGCCCATCGCCATCCAAAGAAGGCAGGGACGACCGACAGCTAGCAGCCAACGAAGAGCAGGCAGGACGGAGGGAGTCCTGAATGGATTTAATTTTATCCACAAAAAACTCGGCAAGTTCCTTAATCCAAGCTTCTGAGTGTGTGTGAGAGGGAGAGTATAAAGAGGGAGAAGTAAAATCCTTGACAATTCGGAAAATCTCTCTACTCGCGTTGTCGGCCTCGTCTATTCTTCGCTCCAAAAACACCTTTTTCCCCACCCAGATTTGCCTGTGGTATGATCTTGTCGCCACTCTATACCGCAGTTTCTCGGCTGGATCGTAGCCTCGCCGCCAGGCCCTTTCCGCCTTCTTGCACTCCTGATGTAGGGCTTTTAGATGCGGAGTAAACCAAGGAGCAGAGCTACGTCTCTCAGAGGATTTAGTCCTCTTCTCAGGAGCCAACACCTCCAATCTGGCCAAAAACCAATTTTGGAAGAGAACAAGATCCTCCTCCAAATTGCCAGAAAGTTGGCAAGGGGAACTGAGGAGGGCTTCAGATAACATGTCGGCAGAAATCAAGTGGAAAGGCCGCGAGGTCCTCACGATGTTTATTGGAGGCTTCGTCCGGGATATGGCAGTGGAGAGCAGCGCAAATTTAATAAAAAAATGATCAGACCACAGGACAGGCTGCGGGGGAGACATATTTATTGGTCTTGTAGAAAAGACCTGATCCAGAGTGTGACCTTTATTGTGAGTCGGCCCCAGAACAAAAGGTGCCAACCCCAAGGAAGCCGTAATATCGACAAGCTTTAGAACCTCAGGGTCTAGATTGTTGTCCATATGCAGGTTGAGATCACCAAGCAGAATACACTGCTCTGATCTAAGACATGGCACAGACAGTGCCGCTTGCAGGTCATCAAAGAAGGATCCGAGGGGTCCCGGCGTTCTATAAAGGAGGATCCCGGTACAGGCTTGAGAGGGGGAGAGGTGAAGGGTAAAACCTAAGGATTCACAGCCCTGAATATTATTTACAGGAAAGGTCGTACAGAGAAAGCGATTGTCCACAATCAAAGCCACACCTCCTCCTCGGCCAGTCGCTCTGTCCCTCCTAAAGATATTATAATTAGGAGGTAAGGCATTAGCCAAATCCGGGACAGAGCCTTCCCCCAACCAGGTCTCGGTAAGGAATAAACAAGATGTATTCGTTTCCTTCAGGAGATTCCAGATGTTGAGGGAGTGACAGCTTAATGATCTGGTGTTGAGAAGGAGACAGTGGTAGTGGCACAAAGGAAAAGTCGACAAGGAGTCCCGCAAAGCTGGGGGACGCCAGCCGCACTCCGTGCATCCCTTCCTGAGAGCCCGCCTCCCGGGGAAGATGTAGTGACAGGAGCCTCGACAGCCCCGTAAGGAGAGGAGATCCACCAAGGAGTAGGAGAGCATGCTTGCTGTGACAGCAGTAACGGCGAGCCAGGTCCTGCCGACTCGCCCCGGCCGCCTCCGGGACGCTGACGGGCGCAGACGGGCAGGACTCTGGCAAGACTCAGGCACAGCGAGGGCACGCCCGCTGCGCGATTCCGCTGAGCGGGAAATGAGAGCTTTAAGTAGATATCCCACAGGGCGTGAGGAGCGCTAGACCGCTCCCTCCTGTTGTTCCTCGGCGTCCAGACCACTCTAAGATGGCGCCCGTTCTCACCCCACCACCCGGAACCGGACCCGCGAAAAATGCGGTGAAATCACGATTAAGGTGCAGGTAAGGGCCCCTGGGTATTAGCGGCTAAAATCAGGGGATTAATGGAACACAATAAGAAATAAAATAGTTAAAGGGAAGTTTAAAAAACAGCGCGCTCGAAAAGCGCTAAGCGTTATGTAGCCTTAAGTATCTTAATGTACGCTCTATCACACATCTGGTCTGCCCGTGTGCAATATTGTACCGCTGGTCTGCAGCAGTTCTGGGGTTGCGTAGTGGAGCCATGATCCACGGCATGTTCGGATATCCGGCGTCTCCTACAACAATACATCATGGCAATGAGTGTGTAATGAGAAGCCGTGAGAGAGATAAATTACATTGAGACATACATGAGAAAAAGTGTTTACCCACCAACAAGACATGCCCGATGGTTGCGCAGCTGCAGCATCATCTGTGGTACCCTGCTCTGCCTCATGATGAATACATCGTGGCATGATCCTGGAAAACGTGCACAAACATGGGAAATCATCATGTTAGCAAGACACACTACCAGGGCATTTATGGAGTGGTAATGTTTCCTGTTGCTGAATGCCTGCTTGTGAGCCTGTGGTGGCACCAGTCCAACATATGTCCCATCAATGGACCCAATTACATGTGGTATGTGTCCCAGGGCATAGAATGCACCCTTGACATTGTTCAACTCTTGTGGAGTAGGGAACTTAATGAATTCATCAATGTGCTGCAACATAGCAGCTAAGACATCACGTAGTACACGGCTGAATATGGTCTGGGACATCCCCCCCACATCACCTATGGTGAATTGGAACGTACCTGTGGCAAAGAAATGTAGGGCTGCCATCACCTTTACCTTGGGTGTCAGCGCAGTTGGATACCTGTGTCGCGGTTGGAGATGTGGTTCCTGCCTGTCCGTCAACTTCTGAATCAACTCTTGAGGGCATCTGTAGTGCCGGATGCAATCACGTTCCCTCATGGCATCCAAGTCAGGCAACGGCCTTAGCAGAGGGGGTGCCCTGCACGACATGTGTGGGTAAAAAGGTGTACAACTATCAGCAAACAACAATTACAATGTACATAGCACAATCAACACTGCTTAAACACATGAAATCACTTATGAATCTGCCGTGGGCTATACATTATGCCAGCTAGTTGGCACTCCTATAACAAAACTGATTATCCTGTTGGCTGTGAAATGGACATGACATGCACACAAATGATCATCTGGGCATGTCTGAGTTAGCAGACCAATGTATCACGTCAGTGACACACATCACGTGACCTGCATGAGAAGGTGGTCAACACATCCAGACAGCTGACTGCAAGGAACACACCCACGTCACATGTGCTATATATTTTACATTTCAGTGATATTGTGCATGAGTTGTGCATTTTACAAAACTACACCACAGCCATCCTCTGAATGCAGATCTGTATGTCTGTGGCCAAATGCTCTATGATGCCATCACACACATCAGCTGTAGAAATGCCCCTGTGGCATGGTGTGCGTACATGTGAGACACTTGCAATCACGACACAGACCCATCATAGATGCACCTAAAGAGGATTACGTTTACCCGATGCAAACAGCATGTCCAATCTATTACATGGCACAAACATTACATTGTCACACAGGGTCATGCAGAGCGTCAATTGGTAAAGTGAGACAGTGCCCCTGTCCCTGGCATCATGTGACAGATGCCCATACTGAAGAGTGTGCCATCCCAGTGTTCATGTGAATAACAACATGTTCATGATGTTACTCATGTGACAAGTGTCAAGGTAATGTGAACCACATAGTGCCACATCACAAATGTCATGTCTCCACAGCACATCACACATCAACTGTGCCACTAGATCACATGCCCTCTGCTATATAACTGTGTGCCACACCTAGGGCCTGATCATGTAAGTATTCCATGCCAACACATACATGGACATCCTCATAATGACCAAACACCCACATCCCTGCCATGTGTTTTCCTGTTATCACTATAGTAATGGTGCCATGCGTGAGCTTGTGGAACGCACTGTACACATGCATTCACTAGAGCATGTGAGACGCCCAGTACCTCACTGGTGCGTGCCTGTGTATGGGTCGTCTCACTATTGCATTGTAGCCATACGCGTGTGGCGCGTACCCCACTGGTGCATGCGTGTGTACGGGTCGTCTCACTATTGCATTGTAGCCATACACGTGTGGAGCGTACCCCACTGGTGCGTGCGTGTGTATGGGTCGTCTCACTGTTTCATTGTATCCATACGCATGTGGAGCGTACCCCACTGGTGCGTGCGTGTGTATGGGTTGTCTCACTGTTCCATTATAGCCATACGCGTGTGGAGCGTACCCCACTGGTGCGTGCATGTGTACGGGTTGTCTCACTGTTGCATTGTAGCCATAGGCGTGTGGAGCGTACCCCACTGGTGCGTGCGTGTGTACGGGTCGTCTCGCTGTCGCATTGTAGCCATACGCGTGTGGAGCGTACCCCACTGGTGCATGCGTGAGTACGGGTCGTCTCACTGTTGCATTGTAGCCATACGCGAGTGGAGCGTACCCCACGGGTGCGTGCGTGTGTACGGGATGTCTCACTATCGAAAACTGGCGTTTGCAACGAATCACGCACCGTACTTGTGTGTGGATCCCTGAAAATACATAGGGAACACCTAGGGGACGAGTAGAATGCCCAGAATGCAGGCTAGTTGTCAAGGAAACAGAGATTTGAGTGTGCTACAGGTGTTCTGCAAAATTCAGTTGGCCAAAACTATACAATGTTGCAATGTTTGTTGTGTAGCTAGAGCTCAAATCTTGAACCATGCAAATGTGTGTCAGGGCCTTATGTGGAATGGGATTGGATGAAACATAGGATGCACAGTAATCTGCACTACCACGCTGTCTTCCTGAGACTGACAGCCCCTCAGCAGCACAGATTTAAGGCTGCATGTGGCTGTGAGAGGGCACTTGCCTGCACAACATTGGAGTGGACATCACTGCTGCAGTCTCTGCATTCCCTGGACCCTGATTTTGCTGAGCATGGAGAGGGTACCTGCATTCAGTGAGGAGGAGAACCAGGCCCTGCTGGATGCCCTCCTACCTAACTACATCAAGCTGTATGGGAAACCAGGGGATCAGGTGAGTGATGAATGTGTGAGTGTCACTAGAGCCATTGTGTATTTATGGGACAGAGAGATGCAATGTACTTTGGAGTGAGTGCCTGGTGTGTACATTCAGGTATCTACCATGCAGTGAATGATGTAGCTAAATAGTGCTTACTGCTTACCGGCATTGTGCTAAGTGCATTCACTAGAGCATGTGTGGTCTGCTGAGAGTTCTTAGGTGTAGTGGGATATGTGACAGCATGTCACGTGCTGTACACCACCCTGCAATTGCATATCTTGTTCAGTGTTAGCCATGCTCAGTGAGTGGTTTGCACCCCTTAGGGCATCTGTTGCCTTTCAAAGGCATGTAGTGCATTGGTGTTTGCTCACAGGCCACATTCACATGGACAATGATGCAAGTCCTGTCAGCATCCTCTGCCCTGTTGTCATCGTCAATGTGGTGCAAGTGTGTGTCTTTGGGGCATGGGGCAGGTGTACTGATGTTGTTTCACTTTGTCTTCCTCACAGGTATCTGCCTATGAGAAGGGGGAGATCTGGCTGGACATAGCCAGGGCTGTCAGGGATGTCAGGTCTGAGGGGGGCCCTCACCGCAAGATCTGGAACATCCGCAAGAGCTGGCAGGACAGCCGGTGCTGGAGCCGCCATATCGCCTGGGTGCAGCTGAAGCTTGAAGCTCCACGCCGGCATGGCGGCACACGTCACCTCACCTCCACCCTGCTCCGGGTCCTGGCCGTGGTTTTCCCTGACCTCCATAGGCAGTTGCAGGAGGGACAGCAGCAAGGAGGGGGTAGGTACATGTATGTTTGTTGTCATGTGTGTCACATGCTACCTGCAGTGTTCCGAAGCCTGGTAACACTCCCACAGTTGGGGTGGTCTGGTCAGACAGGCACTTTATGCATTGTCATTGCAATGCCCCATATTCAGCAGATGCTCATTTACATCCCTTCCCCTCCTCCACATTTGTCCCCTGCTTTGGGTATTTCATTTTTGAGCATGTCCACCTAGGGTGCAATGTATTAGTATGCATATTGCTTAGCACATCATCATGTTGGAGGGGGGTCTGTGACAATCTTTGGTACCTTAACTGTTCCACGACCTGTGCACTGTTGTTGCCCTGCATGATATTTTGATCATGAGTCTCAACATGGAGTTCTGCACGGGTCTGCCTCAGCGGCCTTTGTCCCTGGTATATTTTGTATTTCTCATGTGTTAGCTACATGTGCACACTGTCCATGTATAGAAAATTTGGCTTGAGCATACTCACACTGGGCAGTGTGTGTGTGCATATTCACAAGAAATGTTGCAGGTTGTTTGGGACTAATATTGATGGGCAGCCACACATTGTGACCTTGGCTTAGTTAATATAGCTGCCCAGTTATTGAGACCCAGATTCTGAGTTTTCACTACTTGAGCTGTATCACTCACATTGACGGAGTGATTGGGGTGTTGTGCATGGGAGGTGTGATGGGCCTGCCTGTTTAGCCTTGTCAGTGGTGTGCTGCGTATGTTATTTCTGATGTGAACTTGTCACTTTGCACTAGCCTGTGCTGCTGGACAATGCAGTCATTGTAGGATTTACAGACGATGTTATTGGCTCACAGAGTTGATTGTTCCACATCGATTTATGCTACATGTATGGGTTGGTGGTGCAACGCAGTTTTGTCTTGGTGTCCACACTACTGTATTCACATTTCCCACATGGTTGCGGATGTGTCAAGAATGCATCAATGTTTTTCACATTCACAATTGTAGGCTTTGTCTTTTTCTGGATTTTGTACATGTGTGCCACTTCACTTGACAGCCAGTGTGTGTTATGTGCTAGCAACTGTATGGTCTGGGGATAGATGCCCCTGTGAGGAGTGTCACTAAAGTGTCTGGTGATGGAGGGAGCCTCTGTACCAATTATATACTCACACGCCTTTGCTGAATGCCCTGCTGTAAATCCCGGGTTGAGAGCCACTGCGTGGACAGACGCCTACCTTTTTCTTGCCCCTGGAACCTGGTGCCTGCCCTGGTCCTCCTCCCGCCACCGCAACTCACATCAATAGCGGCCGCCGAGCGGAGGGGGTCCCAGGACTACGTTTCCCGCCTTGCACAGCGGCGGGAGACGCAAGGAAGATCGCGCCAGGCGGCGCATAAAGGAAGCGTCACCCCGGTGGAGCGGGTGACGCCTTTGCTGAATGCCCTGCTGTAAATCCCGGGTTGAGAGCCACTGCGTGGACAGACGCCTACCTTTTTCTTGCCCCTGGAACCTGGTGCCTGCCTTGGTCCTCCTCCCGCCGCCGCAACTCACATCACTAGCGGACGCCGAGCGGAGGGGGTCCCAGGACTACGTTTCCCGCCCTGCACAGCGGCGGGAGACGCAAGGAAGATTACGCCAAGCGGCGCATAAAGGAAGCGTCACCCCGGTGGAGCGGGTGACGCCTTTGCTGAATGCCCTGCTGTAAATCCCGGGTTGAGAGCCACTGCGTGGACAGACGCCTACCTTTTTCTTGCCCCTGGAACCTGGTGCCTGCCCTGGTCCTCCTCCCGCCGCCGCAACTCACATCAATAGCGGCCGCCGATTGGAGGGGGTCTCAGGACTACGTTTCCCGCCCTGCACAGCGGCGGGAGACGCAAGGAAGATCGCGCCAGGCGGCGCATAAAGGAAGCGTCACCCCGGTGGAGCGGGTGACGCCTTTGCTGAATGCCCTGCTGTACATCCCGGGTTGAGAGCCACTGCGTGGACAGACGCCTACCTTTTTCTTGCCCCTGGAACCTGATGCCTGCCCTGGTCCTCCTCCCGCCGCCGCAACTCACATCAATAGCGGCCGCCGAGCGGAGGGGGTCCCAGGACTACATTTCCCGCCCTGCACAGCGGCAGGAGACGCAAGGAAGATCGCGCCAGGCGGCGCATAAAGGAAGCGTCACCCCGGTGGAGCGGGTGACGCCTTTGCTGAATGCCCTGCTGTAAATCCCGGGTTGAGAGCCACTGCGTGGACAGATGCCTACCTTTTTCTTGCCCCTGGAACCTGGTGCCTGCCCTGGTCCTCCTCCCGCCGCCGCAACTCACATCAATAGCGGCCGCCGAGCGGAGGGGGTCCCAGGACTACGTTTCCCGCCCTGCACAGTGGCGGGAGACGCAAGGAAGATTAAGCCAGGCGGCGCATAAAGGAAGCGTCACCCCGGTGGAGCGGGTGACGCCTTTGCTGAATGCCCTGCTGTAAATCCCGGGTTGAGAGCCACTGCGTGGACAGACGCCTACCTTTTTCTTGCCCCTGGAACCTGGTGCCTGCCCTGGTCCTCCTCCCGCCGCCGCAACTCACATCAATAGCGGTCCCAGGACTACGTTTCCCGCCCTGCACAGCGGCGGGAGACGCAAGGAAGATCGCGCCAGGCGGCGCATAAAGAAAGCGTCACCCCCGCGTCGTGGGAGCGCCCGGGGCTAAGCCCGGGCAAAGGGCGGGCCGTGTGAGGCCGAAGGAGGCCGGGCTGGGCCGAATACTCTGCGCCTTTCATCGCTGCTGCACCCTGGTCCGGTAGGCCTTCATATACAATTTAGCTCACCTTGTTTTCTATGATTTTTTCAGCCAGACTATAAGACTACGATCCCAGATTCATTACACCCTCTGTTATGCCTAGTGAAACCAGGAGTAAGGCTGCAGCTGGGGGGACAAAGTTGATTGGGACCCTCGATGACTTCATTATACGTACAAATACACTGATAGATCAGGGAATTGTGCTTATGGAGAGAAGGGTGTCCCAGGACCTAGCATTTGCAAAACGGTCATCTATGGGCCACATTGCTGAGGCCCGTAGCCCCGAAAATAGTATAAGTCAGATCACCTCTGTGCAGACACATGTAGAGGTTTATAACAATATGACTACCCAGCCAGAACTCCGGGACCCCATTTCTACTGATTCACAGTACCTGGCACCATCGGGGAACATCTTGACCACTACACAAATAGAGCCCCAGCTGGAAAGTAGTAATATTGAGTTACAAGGGAAAAGGGAGGGAGCAATCCCTAAGAATAGGCACACTAAAAATAATTCCATTTTCAAGAGGAAAAAACTGACACCTGTACACAAATTGGGATCTGCAAACAGTAAAGAACAAACAAGGGGAGCTCCTAGAGAGGACACCAGGAAAGAAGTAGCTGGCCCTTTGACGATGCCATTGACCATTGATGATTCTACCCTAGATGATACTCTGGCTGACATCTTTAATAACAGCTCCACACCCAATAGTACAGCCATTAGTATAGATAGGGAAGATCCTTTTATATCAACATTAAAAACTCTTATAAAATCCTTGTTGTCTCCTCTGGAAAATAAGCTTCTGGCTATAGAAACTCAACTAAACGTTCTACACAAGGACATAGAAGCCTTGCGTCCGATCCAGACTAACATATTAGCTCACCTAACCGCTGCTGTAAATAAACCACAAACAATAAATAAACAGTTAGATGAAATTACAAAATCAGCCCCTAAAACACCACTGCTAAATCCTTGCATTCCTGTGACAAGTAAAAACTCAGCTAAATCTATTCCAACTACTGATGCTAACAAAAACAAACTAGATACCTTGAACAGCCCCATCTGCACTATTGAGAAACCTCTACAAGATAGGACTGAAAAACGAAGAGGGATTAATTTACCACCAGATGCTTGCCCATATGTGGTAATCCTAACTGGGGTTCCCGAATTAGCTGCCCAGGTCACAGAATCATTTTGGGCCCTTAAAAATAAAGTGTTTCACTGGTTAAATTCTAACCATCCCCTCCCACCGAACATAACCAGTAACATTTTAATGGTGCAAAGGGTTCCTTGGGTGGGAAAGACCAAAAAGAGAATACAAGGAGATTGTGTGGTGATAACCTTTGATGACCCTAGATCAGTGGATCATATTTGTCTAAGGGCCAAGAGTAATAAAGGAGCTATAATTGTGGCAAGGCCACTTTCTTTTTTCTATATGCCAGTACAGGCTACCGACAATAGATGGAGTTGGATGAGGGGTTCAAGTAATCCTCGGAGAGGGTGGGGCCATAAAATGCACAGGGATCTAGCTCAAAATACATGGGGAGATGAGGTAAATGATGGCTGGACTTCAATTCAGCGAAGGGGGGGGAGAACACATTATGCGGACCAATATCGACAGGGAGAATGGAGGGATCCACAATATGTTCCGTTTTCCATCCCCTGCTACAATCGGTTCAGCGAATTGGAGGCAGTAGATTGACAGTCAGACAATGAGGCATCACAATCCTTCTCATCTTTACCCACCCTTAGTATGCCAATGGATAGTACTGGAAATTAGTCTCCGCTCGATACGAGCATAAGGCAGGAAAATGGAAAAAGCCACCAAACATAAATGATATCTCAAATGTCATTAATATGTCGGAGGGGGAGAATAAAAAATCTAATGGAGTAGATACCAGGAATAATGGTGGTACAGACTTAAACAAAGATATATGTACCATGATGTTTTGGAACGTGGCAGGTTTGAAAACAAAAATTACTAATCCTTCCTGGGAGACTGTTACAAATGGTCTGGACATTATGACCTTCCAAGAAACCTGGGCTATAGAACCGATTCATTTAAACGGTTATAAAACATTTGTACTCCAGCAATAGGTGGTACACATGGAAGACCTAAGGGTGGTCTAATTACGTACCTCTCGAATGGATTAGGGTATGAGAAGGTACGCTTTTATTCTAAATGTGATTTTTACCATAAATTAGCAGTAGATACTAGATTCGGATTGTGCCTTGTAATTATAAATTTCTATAATAACATTTCAGGCAATATGTCACGAAATATTTTGAAAATGTTAGCCAATGATTTACAATGTGAACTAGACAGCAAGGAAAAGGAAGTAATGATTCTATGGGGGGGTGATTTTAATTGTCCATTATGTACAAAAGGATGTAAAGGTATTTGTGATTTAATGTTGGAGCAGGACATTAATCTTTCACATTTTAAACATACACAAACCGGGGACTTATTGAATGAATTACTGTTTGATTATGATTTGGGTTTTGTCAATGAAATGATCCAGTTACCAGCACCTTTTGTACCAACCTTCATTGGGAGGGGAGCATCCACTACCCTAGACTTTAGCCTCTGCTCAAATGGCTATGGTCACAAGATAGGCAGTTTCAAAATCTTGGATGCACCAATGAGTGACCACTTACCGCAAGTACTTGAGATTGAGAACCTTTTTTTGGCACGACGTAATGATCTGACACCCGTACAGGTTGCACCAGATGTTACGCTAGGGAGGCAGAACGGGTATACTCTCAAGTGGAGTAAGGTGGTATCGGAAGATTTTTTAAAAAAGCTGGTAAATACTTGTGCCGATAATTTTAAAATCTGTTTAGACGAAGATTCTGATAGTGAAAGCATAATAGCGCATTTTAACATCATTGCATCCACTATCAAAGAGAATTTGAAATTAGCACCAAAAAATGGACTCAAGAAAGGCGCAAGATGGTTTGATAGGATTTGCACTAAGGCCCTTACAGAACTTAAGCATGCAATACATAAGAATCCACGAGACATCATTCAGATAAGAAACTTAAGGAAAAGTTATAATCAGGCCCTAAAAGATAGAAAAAATGCTATCAAAAAGGGAGTATGGGAAGAACTTTGCACAGCCTCACAAACAAAAGATATATCTGCCTTCTGGAGGGTGGTAAATGCCCCCCTTCCATATGAAACCACTAAAGCTCTATTGGAAATCGCGATTAGTGAGGAGGATTGGGTTGCACACTTTTCCACTCTGTATATGTCTGTAGATGAGGTACAAGATACAGGACTAAACCTGGAAGGCGATTTAAAAGAGGAGGAACATAAATTGAAGGTAACATTACCCGAGATCCTAATAAGTTTAGAAGCCACAAAGGGCAGTAAGGCGGCTGGCCCAGACGGAATTCCGGCAGATCTGTACAAGGCGAATAGTGAATTCTGGGACCCGATACTTGTACAACTATTTAATGCAGCCCTAGTGAGGGGACTGAGTCCTTCTTGGTTTACATTGGCCTGGAGAGTCATCTGTTGCAAGAGTGTAGGGATATGCCTAAGGTCGGAAAGAGATTTGTCCCTGCACTCTTGTACGCAGATGACGCCGTCCTGATGGCCCGTACCCCTATGGCTCTGCAAAAACTGATAACATCTTTTAACCAGTTTATGCTCAGCCTTGACTTAAAAATAAATTGTAGTAAGACCTTTTCTATGAACTGTGGCACACGCATTAAAAAACAAATGAAATCGATGTATATAAATAACGCCCCTTTAGAAAGAACACCTACCTTCCCTTATCTTGGAATCTTGTTCCACGAGACCGGCTCTTGGTCAAGTGCAGTGAAGGCAAGAACGCTCTTGTTTTCTAAGACAATTATGGCACTGAAGAGTTTTATAAGGAAATTGGGGAAGAAACCGATCAGGGAAATTTTAATTATTTATAATGCAACGTGTGTATCGGTGGCAACGTATGGAGCTGGGCTCTGGGGTTATTCCAACATAAAAGCACTCCAAACAGTTGAAAATAAATTCTTACGGCATATTTTAGCAATACCAGAAAGTACAGCGACTTTCATATGCCATGCTGAGCTGGGGTTGCCGTACGGATATAATCAGAGTACAACCCATTCTCCTATGGCACAGAGTTTGGACTGTGAATGAATGTGTACTAAATCGTGCTATACGAAATGATGTCTTAAAACTTGGTAATGTAAACGGAGTCGAATGGTTAAACTACATCAAAACATTCCTGAAAGAAATTGACCGTTCAGAATATTACGACGATCCGTCTACTATGGTACACATCCCTAGAAAAGTACTGAAAAAACTGTGTATGGACTGCCTTAGAGAAAAAAGACTGTTTGAAGAAACTAAGAAAATTTCTGTCTCTTCACATCAGTTAATTTTAACCAGAGATAAACTACAGCCATACTTAACCCTGCATATGCCTAACTATGATAGATTCCTTTTAACACGTTTCAGATTCAATATCGTTTTTGGATTATTCACTTTCCCTGAAATGAACTCGTGGTCCAATGAATTACCTGTATGCCCCTGTGATGAAAGATCTGTACAATCTAACATACATGTTTTATTTTTGTGTAAATTTTACACACTGCCTCGTAGAAAACTGATCGTCCCTATCCTAAAGGAGATGAATTTGTATAGATGTCGCCCAGCGTTTTTAGAATTGCAAAAAATGGACAATGTTTTTACTGTTGCCTCACCATCTGAGTTTTTTAAACAGGTTTTTAAATATCGGAAATCAATTTGCTTAGATGAATTGTAATAGTGTAAATACTATGTATTATATTAACATCTTCCTCTGTAAACTGTTGTACTATTCAAACTTGTAAATGAACTGTGTTTTTCTGTTGCTTTTATGGTTATTTTTTTAAACCGAATAAAGTACTTTTTGAACTTTGAACTTACTCACACCCAGTCAACAGGTCAGGGTTTTACCCATCACCTCTCTGTTGCTCACTCTGCCCCCAAGTTCAAACATGGTCATGTGCAAATCTGTCTGTCCATGTGCCTCATGGGAACAGTCTAGCCATAATTGTCAACCCATGCCTTCCCTGGACTGGTAACAATGTTCCTGGAACCCCTTTCTGGCATTACTGACGTCTTCAGGCATGCTTGTTTGTATACACATCTGTGTTTCACACAAGCCTGGCTGTAGACAGCTGTGATGCCACTGAGAAGTGATGGAAAACTTGTTTCAGGTCCAGGGAAGGCATCACATGGCAGTCCGGGCAGGACTGTTCCCATGTGGCACAGGGTTTAACAGATTTGAACATGACCATGTCTGGACTTGGGTGGTAGAGTGGGCAACTGAACGGTGATTGATCAACACCTATCCTGTTGACAGGCAGTGGCTCATCATTGTGACTGTCATCCAAGTTGTGGCCTGGTCTGTTACTTTTTATCTTTGCATACAGGGAGCCTTGTGTCTATTACAATTGCGCATTACTAGACTTATATATGTGCAGAGTTATGTGGCATGTGACTCATGATGCATGCCATGATTAGAAATGTCCCCAAATGATTTGCTGCTGATATGTCTGATGTGTACAGGTGACTGATATATTTATCATTTTCTCGTTGGCAACAGCATCATCACCACAACCTGAAGGAGACACAGGCACGGACCAGACAGAGGGACCCAGAAACAGTCCCACCAGCTTTGAGGAGTCGGATGGAGGCAATGGCACAGAGGGTGAGGGGAGTCAGGTGGCCGGACCTCACGAGCACGACACCTCATACCATGCGGACGGCTCGGATTCGGACTCCCAGGAGGAGGGGGAATATGCAGCTATGCCATCAATAACAACTATGTCTGTCCCCTCCTCCTCCAGACCCATCTCCACCCTCCCAGTTGTTAGGGTCCCTAGGGTCCGTGCTACCCCCGTGTCTCCTTTGTCCCCGGCACCACAGCCCCTGCCCCTGTCTCCCCTGCTGCCCTCAGTGCTGAGTCTGTGGACCTGCTCTGGTAGATCCAAGTTGGTCAGACGTCAATGCTGACTGTCCTCCATGGCCAAGCACACATCATGACACAGTTGTTGTCATACATGGAGGGCATATCAGCAGGCATGTCTGGCCAAAGTCGGAGTTTGGCAGCCATAGAGTCTTCACTGACAGCAGCACTGTCCATCCTGCCTCGTCAGCCCCCCCTCCTTCAGACCCATCCACATCACCCTCTCCCATACCTGTCCAATGTACATGCAGACGCCACAGGTCAGACACCACAACAGACACACCCAGCACACCCACACGGCAGTCAAAACTCCACGCACCCAATCTCAAGGGGATGTAGGCACACCCACAGGGAGAGGGTTCAGACGTCACACACGCATCCACAGACACACAACACCTGACTCACAGCCCTCTACCTCCACCCCTATTGTGTCCCCGGGTTCAGGTAGTAGTTTGTCAGAACTGGCAGCAGTGTGCAGCGCAGAATATTTGTCATCCTTTTGCCCTGCACCGGCCACTGTGGAGGAATCCACTACACCTGCACCCACTACACCTGCCCTTCCCTCTCCGGTCCCTCCGGTGCCGGACCCTGACTCTGATGATGCCCCCCATGTGTCCACAGACATCTGAACTCCATGTGCAGGCAAGTTTGGGTGTATCAACATCCACAACGCCACCACTGTTGGGGACATTTATTTGGACTGGCCATTGGCCTTTTGTGAGCCTGGACTCATTACTTTCGTATTTTTGATTGTTGGGCTGAATAAAGCTTTTCATTTTTCATTCTGAACTTTTGCTTTTCAGGAAATTACTTTTGCTGCTGTGTGCCTATGAGTTGGTGTAATGTTCATTTTTGGGTATTGTAACATATGTCCATTTCCTGATGGTAATGAGGTGGACCATGGTATGTTTGTGCTATCCGAATGTTGCAGCAAAATATCTAGATTGGTGTGTGTGCAGTTTGCATGCAGACATTGTCCCAAAGAGTGTCCCTTCCTCAGTGACACATGTGATCTTCACTACGGACAGTTACACAATTGTTGTGATGACGTTTGTGTTGATTCCCTATAGATTTGTAGCTTCCCTTCGGCAATGGCCATGCTTGCTCACAAATCTATTCAGATATTTGGTCAGTGCCATCCATGCTACTCACTGTGCTTGGGGTTGTAGTATGTAGTAATGCCTTCAGGGAGACCATCATACTTTATCACACTATGCATGACAATGTTATCAGCCTTGACGTTATGATTCAGATTGTAAATTTTTTACATTTGGACACACAAAATACATCTTCGTTCTTTGTATCTAGGGGATTACTACCCTATTACATCCATGAGGGAGTACATGTTGCACCACCTGGACATTGACATCATGTCTGGGATGTACATGACACTTCATTAGTCCATTTGTGCTTCATTTCTTTGGTGGTCTGTTACATGACTACACACTATTGAGTCATGATGGAGAGGTGTGTGCCAGCGAACTAGACGGGTGGATAAACATGTGGGATCTGACAATACACCCACATGTGGTGTGTCACCCAGTGTGTGACAGGATACCATTCTCCGTGGCGTAGGTCACTGCTGTGTGTGATGTGTTGATATGCAACTATCATGAGTGTTCCCAGTTAGGGATGTACACATACAGGCATGTACTTGCTGTATGATGTTGGACATGGACACCCCTATGACTGAGCACTGCTGGGAGTCCTCTGCACCCACCCCCTTTACTGTTGGGCACTGCTGGGCACTGCTGGGAGTCCTCTGCACCCACCCTCTATACTGTTGGGCACTGCTGGGCACTGCTGGGAGTCCTCTGCACCCACCCCCTTTACTGTTGGGCACTGTTGGGCACTGCTGGGCACTGCTGGGAGTCCTCTGCACCCACCCCCTATACCCTTAGGCACTGTTGGGCACTGCTGGGAGTCCTCTGCACCCACCCCCTATACTGTTGGGCACTGATGGGCACTGCTGGGAGTCCTCTGCGCCCAACCCCTATACTGTTGGGCACTGTTGGGCACTGATGGGCACTGCTGGGAGTCCTCTGCACCCACCCCCTATACTGTTGGGCACTGTTGGGCCCTGTTGGGCACTGATGGACAATGCTGGGAGTCATCTGCACCCACCCCCTATACTGTTGGGCACTGCTGGGAGTCCTCTGCACCCACCCCCTTTACTGTTGGGCACTGCTGGGCACAGCTGGGAGTCCTCTGCACCCACCCCCTATACTGTTGGGCACTGTTGTGCACTGCTGGGCACTGCTGGGAGTCCTCTGCACCCACCCCCTTTACTGTTGGGCACTGCTGGGGGTCCTCTGCACCCACCCCCTATACCCTTGGGCACTGTTGGGCACTGCTGGGAGTCCTCAGTATCCACCCCCTATACTGTTAAGCACTGATGGGCACTACTGGGAGTCCTCTGCACCCACCACCTATACTGTTGGGCACTGTTGGGCACTGATGGGCACTGCTGGGAGTCCTCTGCACCCACCCCCTATACTGTTGGGCACTGCTGGGCACTGCTGGGAGTCCTCTGCACCCACCCCTTTACTGTTGGGCACTGCTGGGCACTGCTGGGAGTCCTCTGCACCCACCCCCTATACTGTTGGGCACTGTTGGGCACTGCTGGGAGTCCTCTGCACCCACCCCCTATACTGTTGGGCACTGATGGGCACTGCTGGGAGTCCTCTGCGCCCAACCCCTATACTGTTGGGCACTGTTGGGCACTGTTGGGCACTGTTGGGCACTGTTGGGCACTTATGGGCACTGCTGGGAGTCCTCTGCACCCACCCCCTATACTGTTAGGCACTGTTGGGCCCTGTTGGGCACTGATGGACAATGCTGGGAGTCCTCTGCACCCATCCCCTATACTGTTGGGCACTGCTGGGAGTCCTCTGCACCCACCCCCTTTACTCTTTGGGCACTGCTGGGCACAGCTGGGAGTCCTCTGCACCCACCCCCTATACTGTTGGGCACTGTTGGGCACTGCTGGGCACTGCTGGGAGTCCTCTGCACCCACCCCCTTTACTGTTGGGCACTGCTGGGAGTCCTCTGCACCCACCCCCTATACCCTTGGGCACTGTTGGGCACTGCTGGGAGTCCTCTGTACCCACCCCCTATACTGTTAAGCACTGATGGGCACTACTGGGAGTCCTCTGCACCCACCCCTTATACTGTTGGGCACTGTTGGGCACTGATGGGAACTGCTGGGAGTCCTCTGCACCCACCCCCTATACTGTTGGGCACTGTTGGGCACTAATGGGCACTGCTGGGAGTCCTCTGCCCCACCCCCTATACTGTTGGGCACTGCTGGGCACTGCTGGGAGTCCTCTGCACCCACCCCTTTACTGCTGGGCACTGCTGGGCACTGCTGGGAGTCCTCTGCACCCACCCCCTATACTGTTGGGCACTGTTGGGCACTGCTGGGAGTCCTCTGCACCCACCCCCTATACTGTTGGGCACTGCTGGGAGTCCTCTGCACTCACCCCTCCTATGTCTGGGCACTGCTGTGAGTCCTGTGCACCCACCCCGTAAACTGTTGGGCACTGCTGGGAGTCCTCTGCACCCACCCCCTTTACTGTTGGGCACTGTTGGGCACTGCTGGGCACTGCTGGGAGTCCTCTGCACCCACCCCCTATACCATTGGGCACTGTTGGGCACTGCTGGGAGTCCTCTGCACCCACCCCCTATACTGTTGGGCACTGATGGGCACTGCTGGGAGTCCTCTGCACCCACCCCTTATACCAGAGGTCTTCAAACTTTTTGATGCCGAGACACCCTTGTAAAACCTTTTTAGGCGTAAGGACCCCCTTCTCACAAAAGTTTCTAGAAACTGGTACTCCTCATCATCAACTTTTGACAACCATAAATGCGCCTGTTAGACCTCATCACATCCATCCATCATTCATCCACTCACACTTTGACACATCCATCCATCCACCCTTTCATCCTTCCATCCATACATCCATCACCCATCCACCCTTCCATCCATCCACCCATCATTCATCCACCCACCTTTTCATATACATCCATCATTCATCCATGCAACCTTTTATCCATCCATACATCCATCCACCCTTTCATCCTCCCATCCATACAATCCATCCTTCATCCATCCACCCTTTCATCCATCCATCCACCCATCATTCATCCCCCCACCTTTTCACACATCCATCCATACATCATTCATCCATGCAACCTTTTATCCATCCATACATCCATCCTTCATCCATCCACCCTTTCATCCTTCCATCCATCCTTCATCCGTCCACCCTTTCATCCTTCCATCCATACATCCATGCAACCTTTTATCCATCCATACATCCATCCTTCATCCATCCACCCTTTCATCCTTCCATCCACCCTTTCATCCATCCACCCTTTCATCCATCCACTCATCATTCATCCACCCACCTTTTCACACATCCATCCATCCTTCATCCTTACATCCATCCATCCATCCATCATCAGTCCACCCTTTCATCCATCCACCCACCTTTTCTGTGCCTCTCTCATGGGGGGGGGGGGCAGTATCTCTCTGCAGATAGGCTGTAACAACATCTCACCATGAAGAACAGACTCTCAGGCACATTTCTCCCGCACAGGCGCCAGCTATGAGGGCTCCTGGGACTTAACCAATGATTTCTAGGACTTGTCACGGGACCCACAGCTCCAGGCGCGCAACGTCCATTGAACTCAAAGGGCTACACTACAGCCTGCTCCCCCAGGCCCCCTCCCATTCCCCCCCCCCCCCGATCGTGCATGTGAGCCCGGCTGAAACAGCTTCAGGGACACACGCACAGCCACACCCGAGTACTTGACAGGTCCTTAAAAGACCTTTTACTTGTTAATGAGGCTTTGATGGTTTTTTTCACCCCTCGTGTGAATTAGGCCTCCGCCGTGAGCACCCTCAATCAGCCCAACGCCAGGAACTGCATGCTCTGACAGAATCTGCGACCCCCTTCCAAAGACTCCACGACCCCTCTGGGGGTTGCGTCCCACAGATTGAAGACCTCTGCCCTATACTGTTGGGCACTGTTGGGCACTGCTGAGCAATGCTGGGAGTCCTCTGCACCCACCCCTATACTGTTGGGCACTGCTAGGAGTCCTCTGCACCCACCCCCTATAACCTTGGGCACTGTTGGGCACTGCTGGGAGACCTCTGCACCCATCCCCTATTCTGTTGGGCACTGATGGGCACTGCTGGGAGTCATCTGCACCCACCCCCTATACTGTTGGACACTGTTGGGCACTGCTGGGAGTACTCTGCACTCACCCCCTATACTGTTGGGCACTGATGGGCACTGCTGGGAGTCCTCTGCACCCATCCCCTATACTGTTGGGCACTGCTGGGAGTCCTTTGCACCCACCCCCTTTACTGTTGGGCACTGCTGGGCACTGCTGGGAGTCCTCTACACCCACCCCCATACTGTTGGGCACTGCTGGGCACTGCTTGGAGTCCTCTGCACCCACCCCTATACTGTTGGGCACTGCTGGGCACTGCTGGGATCCTCTGCACCCACCCCCTTTACTGTTGGGCACTGCTGGGCACTGCTGGGAGTCCTCTGCACCCACCCCCTATGCTGTTGGGCACTGTTGAGCACTGCTGGGGGTCTTTTCCACCCACCTCTCAAATGTGACGCACCGTACCCCGACATTTCAGACGTGTGTGGGGCACGTATCACTGTTGCAATGGTGATATGTGCTAGCGTGTGACGCACCGTACCCCGACATTTCAGACGTGTGTGCAGCACGTATCACTATTGCAATGGTGATAGGCGCTAGCGTGTGACGCACCGTACCCCAACATTTCAGACGTGTGTGCGGCACGTATCACTGTTGCAATGGTGATATGCGCTAGCGTGTGGCGCACCGTACTCCGACGTTAATGGCGTATGTGCAGCACGTATAACTATAGCAATGGTGATATGCGATAGCGTGTGGAGCACTATACCCCCCACACATTAATGGCGTATGTGAGGAACGTATCACTATAGCAATGGTGATATGCGCTAGCGTGTGGCGCACCGTACAGGTATACTTCCGTTGTTGCGGTAGGTTGTACTCACCGTCTGCGCCGTCGTCGGTTTCTATATACGAGGTCGTAGGCATACAGGGCTGGGATGACACGCTCGAAGGGGTTCATGTCGTGTATGTCGCGTACCGGGGTGCAGTTCGGGCCGGACTCTGGTTTTACGGCAGTTTACAGCTCTCGTAGCAAACGGGCCGTACGGAGTGTCTTCAACACGGATCGTACTTCCTGGTCTGGAAATGGCTGCCTACTTATGTACGGACGTAGCGTACAGCGTCACCCGGAGACAATCCGTATGAACTTTTTAGTTGTACGGTGTTTGGTACGAGTCGTACGGAGTGGCGCTTTGGGTTAGGATTGTACTTGCTCGTTCGTACGGGGACGTTGTAGGTGTACGATTCGTACAGGAAAAACGCTCCGTACAGCTAAACGGAGCGCTTTTTCCCGAATCGGAATCGACCCCTAAATCATTCATCCAAATGATGGAAGAATATCAGTTTTACCCATCCCAATTTTCGCACTACTTGACACTTCGTTATGCACTCCATCTATATCAGCCCCCATTGCAGGACATCCCAGAATTCAACCCACTTGAATCCAAACTAATCATTTAACCACTGGGATAAAAGGGGATTTCCTGCATGCACAAATCCCTAGTGATAAACACACCAGACCCCCACTATGCATTTAAGAGAGGTGTGGCGCTGCGGCCAGGGTGTCTGACTCTGGAATCTGGGGATCATGCTTGGATCCCCGGTGCCGGCGGCAGATTAGCCCAGCACCATGTCACTCTGGGCAATAACTTGCTTAATCTTCCCGACAGCCCCCAGCGCCTAGAGACCCTTACGGGTGATTGTCCACGCTTTACAAATGTGGATTATTATTATTATTTTTATTATTATTATATAGCTAATGGATGTTGTTCCCATGGAGGATGACGAGTGGACAGAAGCTAAGATGGTGGCCAGGTGTTGGTGATATCAGCCAAACTACAACTGATCCAATTTAAACTCCCAATGCACGTATTAGGATCTGAACCAACTCTGGCACACGGAAAGTAGGAAAGATCCTTCCTGCCTGTGCTGCCAGGAACAATGGGCAACTTTCTTTCACATGGTGTGGACATGCCTGAAGGTTGTTTGCGACTGGGCCATGATGATACCACTTTAGAGACCACAATGCAATACCCACTGACCCTCAAACCTCACCATGCCATGCTAGTGGTGGAAAAGGAGGGGGTGGATAGTGTGGGTGCTTGCCGCCTTGTGCCAAAGGGCCTGCTTGTGGCAAAGTGCAACGTTGCCAGACCCTCGATTGTGTCCAACCCTTCTGGGCTCAAGGAGTGGATGCGTGGAGTGAACATTTGTGCTGAAGCTGAGCGAACATTTTTTAGGAAACGTGGCTGCTCACACAAATATCAAACAACATGGATACCTGGTGGGATCACTAAATGAAAAAAGAGGAAGGTTTCAGTGCCAGGCACACCGACACGTCACTTAGATCAGTGTGCTTTTTGTGTTTGACAACAATGACTGAGCTGTGGTGGCTCTGTTTTAAAGTCTATATTTTAATTTTTATTTTTGCTCAAAACAAAAAAGGGATTTATGAAAATAATCATATCTTCTTGTCCCCTTTTTGGATTTCTGTTGTTTTGGTCTTATTTTATTCATAAAATTTCCCACCCCCTTTTTTAAATTGGTTGTGCATTTTTACTGTGCTTTGAGTGACTTTTTCTACTGTTTATCTACTGCTTAAATAATTTACACGTTGCCTTTGATTTAAGTCTGGCTGCTTTGTGGCACGTTACCAGGGATTGAGCACGAGTTCATTTTATTTAATGTATGTATGGTGGTGGCCTTATCATTTGAGGAGGACGCTGGTTGCAGAATAGCTGTTGTATATGCTTCACCTCAGATGCTCCACAGCACTCCTGGTCACATCTCTTGAGACATAGCGAGCTAAGCGTTACACACAAGTGTGATTAATCACGCACAGCCTGATTGAGCTTCGTGCTGTCAATAAGCCACAGATGTGATATGAAACCAAGTCTGCCTTGGTTAATGGCTGTTGACATAAATTGCTTCTTTAGAGAGCCATGGGTCACATCTGCAAGCCTCTCCCTTAAATGGAGTACTGTGCATCACTGCACTAAGCACACAAACTGCTGAGGAGCTGAGCATCGACCAGTGGCCCATCAGAAAGCGCAGATTTTTTTTTGTTTTTTAATGCTGTCACTCCAAGGTGCAGAGATGTGCCATAGAGGCAGTGCTGATGGCTACTATACCCTTAGAGAGACAACCAGTAAAAATGTTTTGACATAGTGGGTGAGCAGCCAGTCTGTTGTAAACTGTACCCATTGATAGAAAGTTAATAAGCATCGATCCCTATATTTAAGTGTAGTCCAGTCTGCACCATGTAGTCCTATTCTTTGGGCACAGTATCAAATAAGTCAAGGCCAAGGGAGTATTTATAACATTTCGTTTTCAACATGTAGTTAGGCTGAGCATGCCAATAATCAGTACGAAAGATTTTCCCATGGCATTTAGACCCTATAGTCAAGCAGCCACATGGGGGACAGGCCATTCTGTGACTATATTGTCATAATTTGAAGTATCTAATGAAATAATTCAAATTGTTACTAATTCAGAATAGCCATGACCGAGCTACATAAAGAAGCACTGTAGTTCGCCAAACAATATAGCAATGTATTTTCCTTCTGCAGAAATTCCATACTTGGGACGGTGGGCATAAATATGTCCTGTTTGTTTTAGAGACTGGGGCAAGACAACTGTTGAACCCCTTAAAAGTTACTAAGTTGAACATTCACCCCACTCCTGCCTAGCTCAGGCCCATTATGAAAATATAAACGGAAGAAAGGGGATTGTGAAATACCTTGCACCGTTTACTTAAGCCACCATCTCTTTCTTGGAACATCGCTATGAAACAGTTTTGTGTGGCCATGAAACTGTCTCAGATTGTCCTATTCCCAAGTATATGGAGAGAAAAACCGTGCACCTTCAGTTTCAAAATAGCTAAATGTCACCAACTGGTTTCTTATCTTTCAACTCAAGCAAAAGCCATCTGTCCGCAAGAGAAAATATTCCCAAAATCTTAGAAAATGTGTGCGTAGACAAGTAAAGCTCTTATGTTTTGTGGTCCCACTTTGGCCTCAAACCCTGTGGTTAAAATCCCTTAGCAGACAAACTACTAAATATAGCAGAGAGAGTTGTGCCTTTTTTGGTAATTAATACTTTGTCCCTGTCATAAAAGATACAGAATTTCGAAGTTCCAATTTTAACAATGTTTGTGAATTTTTCCGAGTGCCCTATACGCCTCCAAACTTTCAGGCAGGTGCTTCTTGGATACTAGGCTGCTGGCGCAGTTTGTAGGAAGCAGTCACACAACTTCAGTTCAGGTCCACAACAAAATACCAGCTTTCAGGTTGTTCCTGTGGTTAATCTGTAGCAACTCCAATGCTTTGGGTCTGCAGAGCCTTCTTCACTCCCAGACACAAAGGGAGATGATTTACAGAGGCAGACTGACAACATGTCCATTTGCAATTGGTCTCCTGGTTCTCCTCTAGGCACACCTTCCTATTTCTCTTGGAACTTCGGGACTCATTTACAAGAGGCTTTCTCCACTGTAGCATTACTTTTTATGACGCTCCATTCTGAAGCACACATAGAGAGAGGAAAACGCCTCCATTGATTGTTTTTGAGCAGTAAGGTACTCTTTCCTGAACAAAAACACTTGTACCGGCAACTCAGACACACTTGCACCATGGTGCAATGGTGCCTGCGTTGGCACTAGGCTCCAATTTGTGCACTGGCAGAAAGGACAGGAATGCACCTGTTAGAATTCCCAAGATCCCTGGTTGGCTGAGGTAGGTACTGTAGGCCAAACAGGGACCCGCAAGCACCAATGTTAGGGAAAAGACAGGTCGCCTCTAGAGATAGCCCCCGCTCCACCCCCTTGGTAGCTTACCACAAGCAGCCAGGCTTATCTTTAAGGCCAATGTATAAAGTATTTACAATTACGCTCACAGCAATCCAATGATGACACCACAAATAGACTCCATACAAGTTTCAAAGAAAAACAAGTATATTTTAATAAAAAGATATACGATGTGATCACACAATACTAAACCAACATATGTGTCAGGGTAATACTCCCCCTGGCCTATCATTATTGAGCTAAAGTAAACAATCCTACGTAATCCTAATGTCATAATATGCAGTTTGTTATGCAAGGATCAGGCACTTCACAACATAAGAATAATGCAGATCGTAATACGGCTATCTGGCGATTTGTACTGTCACTGTAATGCATTGAGTAAAACAACAACATGGTAAACTGCTATGCCCCCGTAATACAATGTGTACGGTCTCCTTTCAGGTACTCTGTTAGTAAAATGGAATGCAGCATTTAATACAGTTATCAGGCAGTTTGTTATGCGAAACTAATGCATTGCGGAACACATATATCCGACACTAATGCAATGTGTAATACGACTATCCGGCAGATCGGGATGCAGGACTAAGACAAGGTATAACACATCTATCAGTCAGTTCATTATGCAAACGAACGCAATGGGCTGTACGACAAAACAGGCAGTCCGTTGTGCAGAAATTAAGTAATGCGTTATACAATCATCAGAGACTCCGGTAGGCAGAAGTAATGCAATACGTAAGTTACTCCGGCACTGTTCACTGTGCCTCCGGCGGTCTCTCCACCACTCCTGCTGGCTTGTGGTTAGTCTCCGGCCACAGTCCCACCCCCACATAGGAAATATATAACACAGTAAATGCAGCTTTGCACTCAGGCCCCGGTGCTGCCACTGCAATGGCACACTGCCTCAATCCGAGCCAAAGCAGAAGCTTCCACTGAAGGACAGAGCGAGAAGCCAAGACCCTAGGGGGCTGGAACCCACTCTCCTCTCCTCATCCAGTGACTTGGGCCTCTGATGCAATTTCTCTTAATTTCCGGGCAATGGGAAGATCCCAGGCTGCACACTACACCCACACTCAGAGTCAGTGAGACTCATGGGAACTCTGGATGCACAATAACCAGACAACTCCTCACGAGGGTCTCAGGCTGGTCACGGCACACGCACGCAGCGTCTCTGAGACACACTTGATCTTTTGGTGACCATGATCACAGGGCACCACTTGCGCAGGTCTCAGCCAGTAGAAGGTACATGCACACAGTGACGCTGATACACACTTTATCTTCCGGTGCCCCCGATCACAGGGCACCACTTGCGCAGGTCTCAGGCAGTAGAAGGTACACGCACACAGCGTCACTGAGACACACTTTATCTTTCAGTATCCCCGATCGCAGGGCACCTCCAGTGAGGGTCTCAGGTTGCAAACAGCACATGCTCACAGCGCCGCTGAGACACACTTGCTCTTCTGATGTACACAATCACGGGTCAATCCACACAAAAGTCTCAGGCTGCCCCCAAGCACATGCACACTGCGTCGCTAAGACTTACTTGGCTCCCCGGTACACACATTCACAGAACGATCCTCTTGAAGGACTCAGGCTAGACAGAGCACATGCACACTGAGTCTTCTTTGGAACTCTAGGTGCCCAAGATCACAGGGCACGACTTGAGAAGGTCTCAGGCTAGACAGAGCACATACAGCGTATCTGAGAGTCTTCTCTGGAAACCTTTGTGTTCCTGTGTTTCCAAACAGGGATCCAGCTCACCTCGGGCCCTTGGAGATAGTTACTTCAGGTCACAGCACACAGCAAAGTCCTTCAAGCAGGGAGACACAGCACACAGCAACGTCCCTACAGCCTTTCCTTAGTTGAAACAGCAAACTGCAGGACAGCCCAAGATCACACAGCAAGAGCAGTCCTATGCAACAGTCTCTTCAGTTGCTACTTCCTTGGCAAAGGTTCCTCTTGATCCATGAAGTAGCTCCAGTCTTGTTCACACTTGATCAAGCCATTCTGCAAAGGTCAGGGGCTTCCGCTCGCATAGTTATTACCCTCAATGGCTTTGAAGTCTTGATGTTACAGGGGGCACTGGCCCCTGCTCAAACCAGTTCTGAGTCCCTCCCTACCAGTGACACCTTCTTCCTTTGATTAGTGGGGGTCTGGATTCTTAATCACTCAGTAGGAGATGGGACAATTATTTTATAGCACCTCCCCACGCCTCTTCACCTCTAGGCCTACCCCTCCCCCTACACATTCCAGATGCAGGTCAGCCTGTGCTGTCTCACCACCTCCCCTGGGTCAAGACATTTCCCAGGTCCCATTGCTTTTAAATCCACAACCAGGCAGAGACAGACATAAATGTTTAAAGCACAAAAACCCAGCCACTTTTAAAAGAGTGGCTTACAAACACATAATGCAAAAACCATCTTTATAAAAAGATGTGTTATTGCAGGGTGAGTTCAGGCATACTAAACTTCACCTTTCCATCTTAAGCCTTTGGGAAGATAGGCTGGCAAACACATCACACAGCCTTTCCATTCTATTCTAATGGGCAAGATGGCCTTTCAGCAGTGAAAACAAAATGGAGATTACTTCACTGCCAGGACATCTTGGTACATGTCCCACCTTTCACATGCACAGCACCCTGTCCAGGGGGTACCCTAGACCTACCATAGGGGTGCCTGATGTGTATGGAAAGGGAAGGGAAGGGCAGGGTCTGGTAAGTGTGTGCACTTACCAGAGCAACATGGCAGGTTAGGAAACGGTGTGCAAGCCCTGCAATGGCAGGCCTGATGTCCCTTCTCAAGGTTACTTGAGTGGGTGGCACAATAAGTGCTGCATGCCCACCAGTAACATTTGTATTACTATCCCTGGCACATGTAGTGTACTTTACTAAGGACTTTACTAGTAAAGCAAACATACCAATAATGGACAGCCAATCTCCATTACACTCTACACAGGGAGTACTTGCACTTTGCCCCTGTTTCGCAGTGGCAAAGTGTCCAAAGAATCTAAGTTGTCAATCCATGTCAGAAAAAATATCTAGGGGAAAAGCAAAACGTTTAGGGAACTTTGGCCAAAAAAGGGCCACCCACAGCACCATATCTCATAAATATGGTGCATTCCTGCCAATTCAAATTGGTGAAGGCCAGCGCAGCAAAAAGACTTGCCGTGCTTCACTACAGCAGTTTTTTTGTAAATGAGGCTCTTCTTTTCTAGGATTATTAACTGGGTGGAGAGCTAGGTACACACTCCAATAAAGTTAATAACCAGTGGGCATATGCATGAGAGCTTTGCACCATGCTTGCACCACGCAGTGTGGTACATGCATGATGCACACCTCTAAGTCAGATTTATGAAGCCTGCAAAGCCACTTTCCGTGGCTTTTGAATGACTTAAAAAATATGGAGTAAGGCAATACAGCACAAATTGCTGCGTTGCCTTACTCTCTGCAAGAGAGATGTCCCATGGGCATTGCAGTGGGTACTCCCAAGCATCTACAGATATACAAAGACTAGTAAACCTGGTAATGCACCAAAAGATACACCTCCTTAGGGGAGGCGTAATTAGGAGAAATATCTGTATTTCTACAAATATTTTTCTCTTTCCATGTGTGCTGCATTTTGCAGCACACATAGAAAGAGGAAAAAGTATCTCAGGATTGTTTTTGTGCAGGAAGGTGCCCCGTCCTAAACACAAACTATCCTGCCTACAACACGGGCACCCTTGCAAGGGTGCCTGTGTTGGCTTTAAGCTGTCAAAATGGAGCAAGCTATGTATTGGCTAAATACGTGCATTCCTGCCCATTCCCTGTGATGCAGGACAGCACAGCAAGGTGACTTGCTGTGTTGCTCTGTGCCACAAACTTTCATAAATTGCCTTAAGTAAATATAGTTTCAATTAGAAAAACGTGTCTTACTCATGTTATCGCTAGCGAAAGGCATGTAAATTGTTCAAGCAGCACCTAAAGAACAGTAAAGTCATGAAATCATTATGTAAATTTCTCAAAACAATTGTGTATAAAGAAGAAAGTTTAAAAAATGAAATATTAAAAAAAATTGAACTGGAGATACAGATTTTAAAATTTTACATGTTGTGAGATATACGAGTTGTAGGGTCCCAAGGCAGTCAGAAGATATTGGCCACTAAAAGTAACAACTGGGTTCTTTCACCTTTGGTACCCTGGGGACCCAGTGCTGTGGAGAAGTGTGGCTCAATGGTTAGAGCGGCAGACCACTGATGCAGAGGTCTAGCCCGGGACCAGGGTTCAATTCCCCGCCTTGGCGGGTCTTCGGCTCAAAAATTCCACTGACCTGATAATTCTCGCCTCGGTGCCTATTCCAATCATGGAGTCCCACTCTGCAACTCTGGGCAATAGCTTGCTTAATCTCCACAGCGGCCCCCACAACGCTAAGGATGCCTGGCCTCCACCTTGGGGGTGCCCAGGAGTTGACACCTCACAGGGAAAGCCAGGATGGGTTCCACAGCGGTATTCATACAGGCGCCTTGAGACCCTTGCGGGTGAGTAGTGCGCTATACAAGTATCAATTTACATTTACATTACATTTTACATATCCCAAACTTGGGGGTCGATTAGGATGGCGGACGGAAGGACGACCGCCGTCCTGGAGTATGTGGAAAAAGCCTTTTTTCCGTCCGCCTGCCGCGGACACTCCGTCCGCCATATTAGGATGGGAAACACTGTCAAATTTCCATACTACACCCAACCCCGCGGCGGACGTGACCAATCCAGACACACCGCCGTACGGAATGACGTCTCCGACCGTCCTCCAAATCACGATGGCGGAAAACACACATAAAATCGCTGGGAAAAAACAACCTGCCTGAACACGGCGGAATCACCACAGCGGAGATACACACCACAAGCAGATCGCCGTCATGGACCCAGCGCTACACGCATTTCCAATACTCTTCGTGCTCCACCACCAGCAAGTCATGGACCATCATCGACGACGACGCAGATACGCCAACCCACCAATTGCTGTCGGAAGGGGAGTATCTGCCAGGGCTGTGACGTTGGAAGGGGGAGTGTCATGTCAGAGGAAATACATTGACGATCGCACCAAAATATACACAATTGAAGTACACAACCAGGAATGACAACGACAAACAACAACACATGATTTATTAGCTTTATTCAACATAATAGGTGTATAATATCAGATTATTCAAGAGCATGGGCACTGGGTACAACAGATCATGTACATCACTGGCAGCACGTGAGAAGGCAGAGTGCAGTATCAGAACAGCAACACGGCCTTGTAGACAACAGAGCAGGTACATCAGAGGCAGCATATGAGATGGGCTAAGTGCATCAGCAGCCCATTGCACAGAACAGCTACATCATTGGCAGCACGTGAGAGGGCACAATGCAGTATCAGAACAGCAACAGGGCATTGTGGACAACAGAGCAGGTACATCACTGGCTACCCAAGTACGTGTGTCAAGCGACCAGTCACAAGGACAATAATAATGTCAGGGTGGTTACATTCGTCAATCTACACACAAAGTAAAATGACATGTGAGTGATGGCAACTAAACCTCACAACACAGAATCTGGTGGACTGCTTGAACTACTCGCCTCGGACACACCGCCAGCACCAGCAACAGGAGTGTGAGACACAGCCACCGATCTACTGACTGACACATGAGCCATAGACCCAGACACACCGCCAGCACCAGAAACATGAGTGTGAGACACAGCCACCGATCTACTGACTGACACATGAGCCATAGACCCAGACACACCGCCAGCACCAGAAACAGGAATGTGAGACACAGCCACCGATCTACTGATTGACACATGAGCCATAGACCCAGATACACCGCCAGCACCAGAAACAGGAGTGTGAGACACAGCCACAGCTGTAGTGACTGACACATGAGCCCTAGACCCAGACACACCACCAGCACCAGAAACAGGAGTGTGAGACACAGCCACAGATCTACTGACTGACACATGAGCCATAGACCCAGACACAGTGCCAGGACATGTCCCTGTACACTGACCAACAAATACCATGCCTGCATCTGACACATGAGAGTGGCGGACAGACACAGTGCCAGTACCTGCAACAGGAGAGGGCACAACTGACACAGTGCTACTATATGATGCATGACAGCGTACAATAGACACAGTGCCACTATCTGACACATGAGAGTGAACTGCAGCTGACTCACTAGGACCACTGAAATGATGAGCCACAGGGCTGTATGGGCCAGGAGGCAGTGTGGCCCTGGGAGCTGGGGAAAGCTGTACTGGAGCGACATCTGGGTGGTCATGTGTCACTGGTGTGTGTCTCCGTTTTTTTGTGAAATGTTGGGGCATCCCCGGATCTGACTGGACTGGTAAGTGGAGTGGCATCATCAGACATCAAAGGTGTATCATGTGCTTGTGGTGGTCTGCTCTCTTGGGACGTGCTGGACCCTGCCTTCCGTTTGCTGTGGGCCTGCCTTCTGCCCTCTGCATCATGTGTAATGGGGGATGCAACAACAGTGTACTCCTTCCTCTGCTTCTGCGGGGCGTGGATGGGAGTAGAGGTATGGGGGGACACATGTGTTGTACGTTCCTTAAACATCATCCTCAGTGCAGCCAGGGGTGATACATGCCTGTCCTTGATGGTGCTCGTGTCCATGGAGAACCCTTGGCCATGGAATGTGGCTTGGACGTAGGAGGTTTCCTGTCCCTGGAATGTCCCTGATCCCTTGCCGGTGCCCTGTCCCTGGGTGCAGACTTGTCCATTGAAGTGTCCCTCTCCTTGGAAGTGTCCTTGCCCTTGGGAGTGTCCCTGCTCTTGGGAGGTGCCCTTTCCTTGGAGGTGTCCTTGTCCTTGGGAGTGTCCCTGCTCTTGGGAGGTGCCCTTTCATTGGAAGTGTCCTTGTCCTTGGGAGTGTCCCTGCTCTTGGGAGGTGCCCTCTCCTTGGAAGTGTCCTTGTCCTTGGGAGTGTCCCTGATCTTGGGAGGTGCCCTTTCCTTGGAAGTGTCATTGTCCTTGGGAGGGCCCCTGCTCTTGGGAGGTGCCATTTCCTTGGAAGTGTCCTTGTCCTTGGGAGTGTCCCTGCTCTTGGGAGGTGCCCTTTCCTTGGAAGTGTCTTTGTCCTTGGGAGTGTCCCTGCTCTTGGGAGGTGCCCTTTCCTTGGAAGTGTCCTTGTCCTTGGGAGTGTCCCTGCTCTTGGGAGGAGCCCTTTCCTTGGAAGTGTCCTTGTCTTTGGAAGTGTCCCTGCTCTTGGGAGGTGCCCTTTCCTTGGAAGTGTCATTGTACTTGGGAGTGTCCCTGCTCTTGGGATGTGCCCTTTCCTTGGAAGTGTCCTTGTCCTTGGGAGTGTCTCTGCTCTTGGGAGGTGCCCTTGGCTTTGGAGTCCCTTTTGTGGGGGTTGCCTGTGTAGCATGTGAATCCATTTCCCCCAATACCCCTTGATGATCCTGTGTGTCAACTCCAGTGTTGCTCACGTCGTCTTCGGAGAAAGATATCCCAGTCCTAGGGGATGGTGTCTGTGCCCTCCGTGCCCTGCCTTGCTGCCTGTGGCTGCTCCTAGTGTAATAACCTGAATAAGAGGCCTGGTCTGATGACTCACTCTCCCCTGTAACATCAAGTGGTGTGGATGGTGGTACAGAAGTAGCACCCTGTCTATGCGACTGTACAATGGCTGAGGACACAGTGTTTGCCAATGACTGAACTGTTCTGTGGAGACCAGCAACATCGCCATGCATCCCCTCCATGAATGCCACCACCTGCCCCAACTTCCTATCGTGGTCTTGGAATGCATTGATCATGTTGGTCTGCCCTACACACATCTGTTGCAGCAGATCAACAGCCTCAGCACAAAGTGCACTTTGTGTCACAGGGGCAGGCTCTGCGGTGCCTGCACCGAAGGCAACTCTGCTCCCCCTCCTCTGGCGAGCACGAGCAGTACATGTTGCAGTGGGTGGCAGTGTGGGCCCTGTGTGCTGTGTCCCGACTGAAGGTGTCGATTGCGCACTCCCTGTCTGTGACAACGGTTCTGACTCACCAACACTGTCTGAGGATGAGGACGATGGTGTCTCCACATGTGAGACCTCAGGGATGGTTCTGTCCCCCTCTCCGTGGCTGCTCTCTTCAGGCTCAGTCTGCGTGTGTGTAAGCTCGGGTCCGGATGCATTGCCACCACTCATCTCCGTCGTCTGTGTCTCAGTGCCCTCGGCCAAAGCTGGAAGAGAGAGGGAAGAGATGTTAACCTAAGTGGCACACTCACGTACTGAAGGTTTCAAAGTCACACTGTTTCTTACAGTCGATTGACATGTAGCACCCATCCTGTACACGAACCACCACTACCACACATCCTCACATCATAGATTCGTGGGTGTCTGTGAAACCTGTACATCATACAAACAGGGCAAGTGCATGCAGACCACCACATATGTTATGCCATGGGACACCAGACCTCAATGGCATGTCCTGGAACCCTCAAATACAAATCAACTGGTATGTCCACCTGGCGGACATGGGTGCTACCGCTCACTCCGCTAATGACACCAACATGCAATATATGCAAAAGATACGCACCACGGATGTCACTACTGTGTCTGAGCACGGATACATGCATTCACTCACAAGTTACAGACACATACAGTCTGATCCCCTCTCAGTGGGCGGACAGGTCAGGATGCGTCACAGCAATTATGCGGTGCATTAGAGGTGTCATGGTGCGTCGAGCAAGGCAGACTGTTCTCGGAATGATCCCCAGTGTCATCTCCGCAACATTCTTGCTGAGCCTGGATATGTCGTCCCAGCGCTTGTGGCAGTGTGTGTGTCGTCTATTGCACACACCCACTGCCCGTACATCATGTGCTATGGTCCTCCACACGGCCTTGCGAAGGTGCAGCTTCACCTACCAGGATGGGAGACGAGAGGGTAACATCAGTGGACTGTTTCACAATAATATACATTGCAGAAACACGTATCTTCATGCAGCCATGTGCAGTACAACACATGTGAAGGTCCCGCAGCACACCGCCAAGCTTGCAGAAGCAAGGAGACAGTGACCACCTCATGCCCACCAACATGTTACCCATTTCACTTACCACCTGTCCGGGGGCACCGTATAGCCGTTCATAGTGGCTGAGCACACCGTCCACAAGGACATCCAGCTCCGCTGTGGTGAAGGGACGAGACCGGATCTCTCGCACTCTCAACATGGCAAGGTCCAGGACTGTGGCACTACAGAAGCAGTTGTTGGATAGCTCAGGAGCAGCAGGTGGAGGTGACGGTCGCAGGCAGCAGTTGTTGGATAGCTGACCAGCCTGGACTGACGGAGGGTGACCGGCCTGGACTGGCGGTGCGTGACCGGCCTGGACTGACGGTGGGTGCCGGGCTGGACTGGCGATGGGTGAGGCAATAACACTGTAAGGGGTTGTTTCAACTGCCATTTCAGATTGCATCATCAAATGTATGTGTTTGGCTGCACCGCCACCGTGGAAGGCGTGCACCGCCATAGCGGTGCCAGTGACTGATTGATTTCAAATTATGCACCGTCGCGGTAGTGCGCACATGCATTTAGCGGGGTGCAACCGGGATGGTCATTGACCATACAGCATATGTCATGCTTAATTGCTGTGTAATCGGTCATCTCCTGTGTTGGTGGAACGCGTCCCCAGATGGCGTATGTACACACACTGCATGTCTCCGCACACATATAATCTTCTTAGTTCTACGTGTGTGTCAGGACATGTCCGGAATGCAGATTTTTGATGTGTATTCTATGGACCATGTCCACGTGTGACATTCATGTCCATTTGTTGCATGTGTGCTCAGACTGTAGACCTTGCCAGTGGTTAACAAAGGCTAGTGTTGTGGCCCAAAGTTGCGTCAGATGTGTATTGTGAAGTGTTGACGTATTGGTCTTGTGGACACGCGTGTTCATTTCTACACATCTACACAGTACCGCAAGGGTGTGTATACACATTCATTAGCTGTTGTGAGTGTGTGGTTTGTGTGTGCAAGTAACAATGATGTGTGTGTTCATGCATTCTGTGTATGTGTGTCTGTTGTGTGCCCATGCATGTCAGCTGAGGGGGCATTGTATGTGTGTTCATGGGTGCAGGAACACAAGTAGGGTGTGTTCCAATTTCATGTTGTTTGTGCACGTACATGTGTGTCTGTGTGGACGCTTGTCCACATATGGGCCCTCAGTCATGTGTTGTTGCAAGATCTTTTAACATGTGTGCACGTTACATTGTACATGTTAGCCCACAGGATGTTCTTTGTGGCTGTACATTGTGTGTGTAGTCAGCTCTATTGCCTTATATATCGTTCCGGTCACACATATCATCATTGTCTGCAACATGTATTATTAGCATTGTGGTGCTCAAGATGTGATAGTGTTGCGCAGCTATGCGTTGTTGGTCGTTTGACATCTGCTGCCATCTACTCCCACACAGGAGGGCTCAAAATTTGCATCGACCATACACTGTGCTGGAGGACATGGTTAACGAGGAGGTGATCCGCAAATACCGGCATGAGCGACTTAGATTGCAGGAGCTTGTCACACAATTGTCACCTCATCTACAGCCACGCAGGACATATACTGTAGCTTTCACACCCACAGTAAAGGTGATGGTGGCACTTCATTTCTTTGCGACTGGCACTTTCCAGTACACAGTTGGTCATGCGGGAGGGATGTCACAATCCATGTTCAGCATGGTTCTGCGGGATGTCCTGAATGCCATGATGCTTTACAAGGATGATTACATCCATTTTCCACGTCAGGCACAGTTGGCAGCAGTCAAAGGGGACTTCTATGCCCTGGCCCAGTTACCACACGTAGTGGCTTCAATTGATGGGACACATATTGGTCTCATACCACCCCGGGCACGTGAAGCTGTAGGTAGGAATCGGATGCACTACCATTCGATAAACGTGCAAGTGGTGTGCCTGGATGACAACATCATCTCGCATGTGTGTGCCAGATTTCCCGGTTCCGCCCATGACTCCCACATCATGCGGAGCAGCATTGTTCCCCAACTGATGGCTAATCTGCACCCAGAACGTGCGTGGCTTGTAGGTGAGTGTGCTGAAAAGACAATTGTGTTGTCAGTGTGTTGTGAGGACATTTGTGTTTTATGTGTGGCATGGTGTTTCCACAAATCCTGGTAATTAAATTTGTGTCTGTCATCACCCCACCTAGGCGACTCTGCGTACCCAAACAGGCCGTGGCTGCTGAGCCCCATCAGGAATCCTACTACCCCTGGTGAATTGCGTTATAATGATGCCCATGGGAGGACACGTGGAGTGATAGAACGTACTTTTGGACTGCTGAAGTCTAGGTTTCGCTGCCTTGACAAAACCGGTGGGGCCCTGCCATACTCACCAGGCAAAGTCTGCAAAATCGTGATTGCTTGCTGCATGCTCCACAACCTGGCCTTGCGCAATAACATTGAACTGATCATGGACCCTGAAGACCAACAGGTTGCTCGGCCTCCCATCCCACCCATGTTGACTGATGAGGATAGTGGTGAGGAAGAAGGTGTGGACCAGAGGCGTCAGCTCATTGATCGCTATTTCCCTTGAATGTGAGTAACTACCGCTTGTTCAGCCAGCCAATGCGTGATGTATATTTGGTGGTGGAGTGTGGATGTGGTGTGTCTATGCTGCCTGTTCTGGTATGTTCTGTTTGCAAATGTGTGTGTTAGATGGGGTACATGCTATGCTCCCTGATGTGTGTCCTGTGATCCACTTACTTGGTGAAGAGTGTGGTTTGTGGGATGTTGCAGTACAGTGTGTTGTGATGGGTGTGAATCTCTTTCCTGACCTGTGTTTGTTGTTCTCTCATTATCCCTAGGTCACTCCCACAGAGGCATGATTCTCAACAACATTGATCCCTGCACCTTGTAACGTTACATTCTAAGACAATCATGTGATTAAAACATGGAGGCCACACATCATTGAGTGTTTACGTGATGTTTATTTTACAGGTTGAGGATTGATGTTGGTGCATATTTACAAAGAAGTGTTAGTGGGGGAGTGAGAGTTGAAGGTCATGGCAGATGAAAACACCGTGGGGACACCACAATGTGTGATGTCCAGCTAGGCCAACAGACGTGTGGCAATGGTTGGCATTGTGGGACAGGATAGTTTTCTGGGTGAATGGCAGGTTCAGACAAGGGTGAAGTCATTGGCGCCCCCTCTTAGAGCGGGTAGATGGAGCAACACCACTGCTCTCACCTGCATCCAGCCTCGGACGGCCCCTTCGTCTTGGAGCCGGAGCGGAGACAGCTGTGGGGGCAGGTTGGTCAGGGGCCACCTCCCTGTCCGTGGGCTCAGGTGTGGGTGGTGATGGTGTTGGGGAGTGATCCCGCTGGGCACTAGGATGAGGGGGTGGTGGTGTGGCACGGGATAGCCAGTCCCTCCACAGAGCAGTTGCTTGGCCCATGATGTCCACAATTTGGCCTATGCGGGTATCAATTGACCGCAACAGATGACTGCTCTCTTGTGAGTCTTGGTGGGCCCGATCAGACTGTTCCTGCGCCCGCTGATAGGAGGCATTGACTCTTGCGAAGGCTTCCAGGGTTTCGGTGGCAGGATGGGGTGGGTGTCCTTCACCACCTCGATGGACAACTGCACTCCTGGTTGTGTGCTGTGCCCTCACCTGTGTCCTCTCACGTTCACTCTCCCTGCTTGCCTGGGATGTTGATGGTCCATCATCGGCTGATGGATCAGGCAGGGTGGCACAGGCAGGAGTGATGGTGGTGGTGGTGGTGGAGGCGGTGGAGGTGGTGGTGGTGCTGGTGGTGGTGGTGGTGGCTGCACAGCTCACTATGGCAGGTGATGGTGTGGTGACACAGGCTGAGGTGGTGGAGGCAGTGATGTCCTGGGAGCCTGATGGCCCTGGAAGTCTGCTTGGTCCCGCATCGTCCTCTGCGTCTGAGCTGGCAATGGGCTCGTCCCCAGAGAGTCCGTGCTTCGAGGGGGGCGACTGGTGCTGCCGGTTGCTGCTTTCGCCAGTCAAGTTGCGATCACCTGAGGGAAAAGATTATCATGATCAATGCTGTGGACATGACATGTTTTTGGTAACAACATTACAAATCAATTACCTCTCTCACACACCCCACGCACTCCCCCCACCTGCCGCCAACCCTCCTTGTGGACATGGGGGGCTGTTGGGAGTTGTAGTGCTGGTCTCTCACACACCCCACACACCTCTCGCACTCCCCCCCCACCGCCACCCTCCCTGTGGACATGGGGGCCTGTTGGGAGTTGTAGTGCTGGTCTCTCACACCCCCCACCCACGCCATCCCTCCCTGTGGACATGGGGGCCTGTTGGGAGTTGTAGTGCTGGTCTCTCACACCCCCCACCCACCGCCATCCCTCCCTGTGGACATGGGAGCCTGTTGGGAGTTGTAGTGCTGGTCTCTCGCACACCCCACACACCTCTCGCACTCCCCCCCCCACCGCCACCCTCCCTGTGGACATGGGGGCTTGTTGGGAGTTGTAGTGCTGGTCTCTCACACACCCCACCCACCGCCATCCCTCCCTGTGGACATGGGGGACTGTTGGGAGTCGTAGTGCTGGTCTCTCACACCCCCACCCACCACCACCCTCCCTGTGGACATTGGGGCCTGTTGGGAGTAGTATTGCTGGTCTCTCACACACCCCACACAACTCTCGCACTCCCCCGCCACCCTCCCTGTGGACATGGGGGCCTGTTGGGAGTTGCAGTGCTGGTCTATCATAACCCCCACCCACCGCCATCCCTCACTGTGGACATGGGGGCCTGTTGGGAGTTGTAGTGCTGGTCTCTCACATCCCCCACCCACCGCCATCCCTCCCTGTGGACCTGGGGGCCTGTTGGGAGTCGTAGTGCTGGTCTCTCACACCCCCCACCCACCGCCACCCTCCCTGTGGACATGGGGGCCTGTTGGGAGTTGTGGTACTGGCTGCTTTGACAACATGCAAGGCTGGGAACGTAGGAGGCAACATTTGTGTTTGGTCATGGTGGGTGCATTTGTGGCCAGGACTTCACATTTGGGTGACTGTGTGGTCCACATGCATGGATTGGGGCCAGGGAGATGTGTGTTGGCAGTTGTGCATGGCAGTGTGATCGTGGTCATTTGTTTGTACTTACCAGCCTCTTCTCCCTCCTCGATTCCTTCCAGGTTCTCAGGGTGCAGTATGCCCAGCACCTTCTCCTCCCATTCAGCAAATGGTAAGGGCTCCGGGGGAGTGCCGCCGCCAGTGTGGTGTGCCCGCAGGTGATTCTTCGCCCTGATGCCTTTCACCTTTGCCTTGAGGTCATGCCACCGCCTCTGGAGGTCATGTTTGGTGTGTGGCACGGTCCCTGATGCATTCACTCTGGTCACTATCCTGTCCCACATGTGGTTTTTGGTTGCCAAGGTTGTCTGCTGTACTAGGTTGCCGAACAGCTGTGGTTCGACACGGATGATTTCATCCACCATGACCTTCAACTCACTGTCAGTGAATTTTGGATTTTTCTTTGGTGCCATGGTGTGTGATGTGCAAGGTGCTGGTGTGGTGGGGTGGGATGTGCAGGTGTGTGGTGTGTAGGGACGGTGTTGTGTTGGTTTGTGTGGTGTGTGTGTTTGTGAGCAGGTTGTATGTGTGTTTGTGTATGTCTGCTGTTCGTGGTAATGTGGCTCTTGCTTGCAGCTATGCTGTGATGCAAAGGACTGTGGTAGTGGGAGGGATTCATTTTATAGTCTGTGTGGTGGTGGTGTCACAATAGTTGTTGGCAATCAGGTGTTCTGTGGGTGTGGTGATTTAGGTGCATTTTTCAGAGCTGGGGGGGTGTCATTGGGGCGTGTAGTTGCTGGGGGTGGGTGTTTCAGGTGGTTGGGTGTTCTGTTTAATGTATTTTCTATTTACTTCCGTCTGCCATTTTGTAATCAGTTTGCAGGAGGGATGGTGTTTGTGTGGTCCTTCCGCAGTCATGGTCCGTTTTCAGAGGTATTGTTTCCGCGGCGGTGGAGGACGGCGGTGAGTTCCGTTGGAATCGCAGCATTATCCTAATCGCGCGGACGGACCCTCCGCAGGTATAGCGGTGGTTGGGCCTGTTCCCGCGGTCATGTCCGTCCGCGGCGGTGGGTGTTCTTTTGGTTCCGTCCGCCGCGGACGGTGTTAGATGTGTTCCGTCCGCCGCGGACGGTGTTTGATGTGATCCGTGCGCCGCGGTCGGAGTTTTTTTACATGAATATCCTAATCGTAACCGCGGATTCTCCGCGGTGCGGGCGGACGTGATTTTGCCACGACCATGGCGGACGGTACCCATTTCCGTCCGCCATCCTAATGAGCCCCTTGGAACCAAGTATTCATTTTAGCACTTGACTCTCAGGGTTGAGAAAGAGGACAGACTTGGGCTTATCAGACCTCAGCAATACAACAAACAATATCCAGTAACTCACAGTCTGTTGTATTCTCTTTAATATTTTACTTAGTGCTGCAGCCTATTGCTGCAGCTCAATGTTCCTATGTTGATGCCCTTTTCAATAAAATGTTCTTTGTTACCGGGATTTTAGGATTCAAATGGTTTGGTGAGCAGTTGAAGCTGGGAGGAGATTTTCCTTTGTCTCCTGTCTGCTGTGTAGTAATCAACAAATAAAGACATGAAATCTTCACCTTCTTTCCAGCGTAATCACTGCAAGTTTGTGGCGGCGAGGATGGCTACATGGCAACACTACGAACTCAACATGTGGATCAAGAAATTCAAACATCTATTGAAGAATCTTTGGATTCCTACCTTCTTTTGCGGTAATACTGTTTTAGACTGTATTGTTGGTCATCCACTTCACTTTTACGGCGCTTCATCTCAGGATTAACAATCGGGGAAGGAATTTGTTATATTTCATAAGAAGAGGCACTTTACATCTTGTCAATGACTGGATTATTTCCCGACTAGTGCCTGCTATGAATTCACTTTTCCCCGATCCTTTCCTAACACCACCAGTGTTAGATGTATTTTCCTTGTGCGCATTGACTTCGCGCATTGGGTGGGCCTAACGTTTATTTTGCCTGGCCTACCCTTTGCGTCAATCAACCGGCCTTCTGCCTGCCTGATCCTGCCTGACTCGATGTGTAGGACCTTTCACGTATTTATTTTGCAGCCATTTTCTACATGTCATAGTAAGGATTCTTTCAGCACTCAGCAACAACTCCGGGTGCCTGGCAACTCACTATCCTTCTGACCCACACAGCCTGAAGCCTGTCACAGTGACGTGCACACCTTTTTTTTCTTCTTTGTTTTTAGTTAGTACAGTGCTGTATTATTTGGTGCATCTTGTCCAATTCTATAAGTATTGCGGATACGTTCACAGTGATCCGCACATCAATACAGTTATTGAATTCATTTATGGCTTGTCTCCAGCTCAACCTCACGCTAAGCTGATCACGGTGATCAGCACACCTTTATTTCTCCAGTTTCATAACAATCATCTTCAACTCTGTTTCTGGCATTTATTCATGCAAGCTAATCACGGTGATTAGCACACCATTGTCACTTGAGATTTTATTATCCACACATCAGTATTTTTTTTCTTCTTTATTTCCAATTCTTATTATACAAACATTTATATTCATTGTTTTGTTCATGATTTTCACATGCTGTAGATGGTATACAGGCAAAATATCGAATCAAAAATATAGAATAGCACTAATATCGAAGTCAAAATATAGAATGGACAAAATAAGGTAAGTAATTTAATATTGATTTTCATAAATATAGAAAGTCAAAATATCGAAGTATATAGGTATTAAATATATTGACTTTTTAATAATATAGAGTATTTTAAAGTGTTTTGTATGTTAGTATATGTGTGAAAAGTGTATATTTATTTTATCATTCATTTTAAGTAATGAATTTTATGTTAGTTAATTTTTGCGTAGTTTAATTCTGTAGCGGGTTGCGGGTTTATAGGGGAATAGGGTGGGAAGTAATTTAATTATAATTAATTCAATATTTAAATGTATTTATTGGTATTTATTTTGCATTCATTTTTTATTCATTTTAATTGGTAATTAATAAAATTTTAATTGCCAATTAATTTTACTTAATTGATTGATTGATAATTATGTTAATTTTATAAATGTATTTCCCGTAGTGGGTTGTGGGTTTATAGGGGAATAGGGTGGGAAGTAATTTAATTGTAATTAATTAAATATTTTAATGTATTTGTTGGTATTTATTTTTAATGAATTGTTAATTAATTTTGAATTGCTAATTAATTAATTGTTAATTGGTAATTAATTTGTATTAATAGGTAATTAATTGTAATAATTAATTTGTATTTGTATTTTTAATTGATTATTATATTATATTAAATTGGTAATTACTTTAAAATAATTTTTTATTAGTATTAATATTGAATTAATTTGTATTAATATATGAAGTATTTACTTTCCCTACTGTTGCACTCACTGGAGTGGAAATAGTAATTTTTACCCCTACGCTATCCAATGCTTTCCCTACTGTTGCACTCACTGGAATGGGAATAGTAATTTTTCCCCTATGCTATCCAACGCTTTCCCTACTGTTGTACTCACTAGAGTGGTAATAGTAAATTTTACCCTCCCGCTATCCTATGGTAAAAATATTGGTAATTAATTGAATTTTAATTGGTAATTAATTTTTATTAATTGATTATTTGATAATTATGTTAATTGTATAAATGTATTTCCCGTAGCGGGTTGTGGGTTTATAGGGGAATAGGGTGGGAAGTCCTTTAATTGTAATTAATTAAATATTTTAATTTATTTGTTGGTATTTATTTTGAATTGATTGTTAATTAATTTTCAATTGCTAATTAATTAATTGTTAATTGGTAATTAATTTGTATTAATAGGTAATTAATTGTAATAAATAATTTGTATTTGTATTTTTAATTGATTAATTATTATATTATATTAAATTGGTAATTACTTTTAAATAATGTTTTATTGGTATTAAGATTGAATTAATTTGTATTAATATATGAAGTATTTACTTTCCCTACTGTTGCACTCACTGGAGTGGGAATAGTAATTTTTACCCCTAGGCTATCCAACGCTTTCCCTACTGTTGCACTCACTGGAATGGGAATAGTAATTTTTACCCCTACGCTATCCAACGCTTTCCCTACTGTTGCACTCTCTGGAGTGGCAATAGTAATTTTTACCCCTACGCTATCCAACGCTTTCCCTACTGTTGCACTCACTGGAATGGGAATAGTAATTTTTACCCCTACGCTATCCAACGCTTTCCCTACTGTTGCACTCTCTGGAGTGGCAATAGTAATTTTTACCCCTACGCTATCCAACGCTTTCCCTACTGTTGCACTCACTGGAATGGGAATAGTAATTTTTACCCCTACGCTATCCAACGCTTTCCCTACTGTTGTACTCACTGGAGTGGTAATAGTACATTTTACCCTCCCGCTATCCTATGGTAAAATATTGTATTTTTTTTATTAATATTATGTTAATATATATATATGTTTTGAAAAATAAAATTGTATGTTTTTTTGTATAACTTAAATTAATTATTTAATAATTTTAAGGTTATTTAAGTATTTGTAAGTATATTTTAGTTAATTATTTTTAATATTTCATTAATTTTAAATAATTTTTAAGACATTTAAAAAAATTCGATATTTAGACTAACAGTATTTTTTTAACTATTTTTTGATTAGATATTTTTGTACTTACATGTTTGTAGATAGGAATTCGATATTTTTGTATTAGATATTTTATCCTCGATATTTGTGTAATTCTATATTAGTGTAATCGATATTATGTCAGTGATCCGCTGTAGATGTGTATAACGGAAATCTCCACACTTAAATGAAAAAAGCAAATTTGTACACAGTGATTCGCACACCAATATTATTTTTTTTCTTTTCTTTCTTTCGTTTCTGCTATTTCACTTTCACTAACTTCTGCTATTTTTGGTTTGTACTTTCTTAGCCATTTTTTTTCTATCTTCATCTTGTAGTGGTATTCTATAGCTCATCTTATCGTTCCTATTGTGTTTTTCATTTCTCCTTTCTGTTCTAATGTAGACCATGGAATCTGTTGTTCCACCTCCTTTTAGATTATCCTGGAGAACCTCTGTTCAATGGGAAATTTGGTTTGATGCTTTCAAAACCTATTTTGGAGCAATTGGTGCTTCCGGATTTAACAGTGAGCAGAAGTGTATTTTACTTCATTCATTAGGGTAGGTCTATTTTTAAACACCTTCCTGAAATTCATCATCTTCCAGATGATGATGTTGATGTTTGTCAAGACACTATTGCTAAACTAAAAACGAGGTTCGATAAACAACCAAGTCTGATGGTTTTACGTCATAAATTTTTTTTAAAGACATCAAGGGGTAGGAGAAGATGTTGACTCATATCTCTGTTCTGCGCAACCTTGCCTCTGTTTGCCAATTTGAAATCTTTACAGATCAGTTGATCAGGGATCAATTTGTATGCCAATGCAAAGGCAAACAAATTCACCACAAATTATTGTCTCTTAGCAACCCCACTCTTGAGGAAATAATCAAAATAGCAAAAAGCATTAAACATCGCAGATTTCACTAAAGGAGCTAGAAGACATGGCCCTTGAATCAGTAAAGGTTGTCATTGGTAATGCTAAGGGTAAACAAGTTGACTTTTGATATTCTTCTCCAAAGAATTCTACAAGTAAAAACTCTTCTGGGGACAAAAATGGGAGAAATGTTTCTAACAGAAAACAAATGTGTTATCGCTAGGGTAATCCATCTCACCAGAAAGGTGGGAAGTGTCCAGGTGCCAATGTTGTTTGTAAATATTGCAAAAAAAGTTGGCCATTTTGCAAATGTTTGTTTGAAATTGAAGAATCAAAAGAAAACTGTTGCGTGTGTGCTAGAATCTGATCAAGAATCAGATTCAGATATCGTCTCTGTGGTTACCGATGCATATGATTCTGAACTTGTTGCCAGTGACTCTAGTAAATTATTGATCCCATTGTTGAGATAGGTGTTGGTGACAAATCTCTAAATTTACTTGTCCATTTTGGTGCTGTAATCAAAATGATAACACAGAAACTATTCAATGAAACATGGGATGACAGACCTCTTGAACCTCCAGATCGGTCCCCCGTTTCATATGAGGGACGTAAAATTGAACTTTTGGGTTATATAGAAGATGTTTAGGTTTTCAAGGGAAGGAAAAGTAGAGGCAAGGTCTATGTTGCTTTCAAAGGATTGAACATTTTTGGGGGTTGTACTATCAAGGTTTATTTGGGATGATTCTAAAACCAGGTACGAAAGAACAAATTCTCGTGGTCTCAGATGAATATCAGCAATGCAAGTGGAAAGAAAAATTCCCTTCTGTTTTCAGTGATGAGTTGGGAATTATAAAGGGTTTCAAACATAAGATCATCGTGAAAGATGGAGCTATGCCTGTTAAGCATAAATTGAGGGCTGTACCTTTCAGCGCCACAGATGACCTTGAAAAAGAACTTAAATCTTTGTGTGATCAAGGAATCATTGAGCCTACAGAGTCTTCTCTCTGGCTCTCACCACTAGTTATTGCATGCAAGAAGTGTGGGAAGTTGCATGTTTGTGTGAACTTGAGGTCATTAAATAAAGAGATTTGGGTTGATTCTCACCCCTTACCCAAGATCTGCGAACTGTTTGCGTGTGTCAGGGGGTCAAGGTACTTTTCAAAGTTAGATCTTGCTTGTGCGTATCATCAGATCAAACTACATTCTGATTCACATCAACTTAATGCATTTGTGTCGCCCCTAGGTACGTTTCAATACAAGCTCTTGCTTTTCGGGCTAGCTTCAGATGCCTCTGTCTTTCAATGTGTCATGCAAAATCTAGTTGTGATGTTGACGGAGTTGTAGTATTTCAATATGATGTGTTGATTCACTGCAAAGATGTTCCAACACTTGACCTTTTACTGAGCAAAGTTTTGAGTATTTTTAAAGAAAATGGTGTTGTGGTCAAATCAGAGAAGTGTAAATTTCTCTGTGAAGAGATTGAGTATCTCGGCTATCTTGTTTCTGGTGAAGGTATTTGGCCCAGGAGGGGATTGTTAGATGTCATTACCCATGCTTCTGCTTCAGTGGATAAGACTGGTATCAAATCTTTACTTGGTTTGTTGGAATATTATTCTAAATGTATTTCCAATTATGCTACCATTGTACGTCCCATCAGTTCTCTTCTTCGAAAAGCCATACAATCCTGATTTACCTTCTTGTATAACAGTTGATGCCAGTCAGAATGGTTTGGGTGCTGTCTTAACACAGGATGGTCGCACTGATGAGAATACTATTGCATTTGCCTCTAGAGTTTTAAGAGATGGTGTGCTTCAATACAAAGTTATTGAAAAGGAACTTCTATCTTGTCCATGGGCGATCAAAAAGTTTTGCCCATATGTTTGGGGCAAACGTTTTTTTATTAAGGACTGACCACAAACCGTTGGTCAATATACTTAGTGCTGGCACTAGCATATGTTGTTCCCCTAGGATTCTCAGGATGGTGTCTCGCCTTATGCAATACCAATTCGATGTTGTTCAAGTTTCTGGTGGTAGAAATATTAGGGCTGACTTTTTATCAACTTTGAATGAGGATGATGGAGAACATAAATTCTTAGATGGTGGTGAAGATGATTCGGATGACTGTTTTGTGGCTGCACTTGATTTACAAGAACATGACCTTGGCACTGAAGAAAACTGGTTGTGTGCTCTCAAGAATGATTAGGTTTTGCAGCAAGTGTGTGATTTTGTCAGGTGTGGGTGGCTCATAGAACGTATTCTCTCTTCAGTTCTTCAACCTTTTTGGAATGTTGAGTCAGAAATTTCTCTCGAAGGTGGAGTTTTACTACGCTCAGACAAAATTATTCTCCCACAGAGCCTCAGAAAACGGATTATTGCTACAGCTCATGATGGCCATTTGGGTTCTACTATGACTAAGTCATATTCATGATGTTTTCTGGTGCCCCTCTATGGATTCTGAAATCAGTGAAGGTATTGATATGTGTGTTGTGTGTCGTACACCTGGCAAGGGGTTGAAAGCGTCAACTCCACCCCTTCTTCCTATTGAGTGTCCCTCCGGGCCTTGGAATAAAGTCGAGTTGGATATGATGGGTCCTTTTGAAATCTTGTCTAGTGGCTCTCGTTTTATTTTGGTTCTTGTTGACTATGGATCAAAATGGCCTGAAATCAAACTTGTCAAGAATACCTCTTCTGAAGTTAATATATCTTTCCTTAAAGAGGTGTTCATGAGGGAAGGATTTCCTGAGACCATGGTCACGGACAATGGGACACAATTTGTAGGTTGTGTTTTTCAGTCTTTTTCTAGTCATGCAATATCAAACATGTAAGGAGTTCTCTGTATCAACCCCAGTCTAACGGCCTCATTGAACAATTGAACAAAGTGGTGGGTGAATGTATAAAATGGGCCAAGTCAAGTAATTGTGAAGAAGTGAAGTCATTAGATAGCATGCTCTGGTTCTATAAGACGACTCCCCAATCTACGACGAAAGTATCTCCTTTTGAACTTTTAAGGGGAAGAAGGCTAACACTAACTTTAAACCTGCTTGGATGAATAAATGGATAAAGAGTATATCTGATATTGAATCGCTCATGGATTTAGTCAGAGAAAATGTCTCTATTTCACAGTCCGAACAAAAGTCATGGTATGACAAACAATAAAAGCTGTTAAGACTGTTCCTGTTGCTGTAGGAGATTTGATGCGTGTAAAATCTCTGGTACATGTTAAAAAAGGTCAAAGCAAGTTTGGTGCACCCATCTCTGTTACCAGGGTGGGAAAGAATGCTGTTGAGGGAGGAAAGTGGTAGAATGTAGGTAAGATTGTTAAAGTTCGGAATGTACCACTTGGTGTTTCTCACTCTTCGGTAAGCCATGATGCTATTGTGACTCCTGAGGTCCCTCTTAGGAGAAGTATAAGATCTTGAAATATTCCCAGCAGATACTGTGTTTACATTTCTCTGTTTCTGTGTATATATATATTGTAGGGTTTTTTGTTTTCTTGAGAAAGGAGGATATGTTGTACTCTCTGTAATATTTTACTTAATGCTGCAGCCTATTGCTGCAGCTCAATCTTCCAATGTTGATGTCATTTACAATAGAATGTTCTTTGTTGCCTGGTTGCCCTGTTGCTGGGTTTTGAGGATTCAAATGGTTTGGTGAACAGTTGAAGCTGGGAGGAGATTTTCCTATGTCTCCTGTCTGCCGTGTGTAATCAATAAATAAAGACGTGAAATCTTCACCTTTTTGCCAGCTTAATTACTACACAGTCCAGTCAGTGCTTTGGCATTTATAAAGTAAAAGTACCTTAATACACAAAACTAAATACTATGTGCAAATTAATAATAAATACAAATTGGCAAGTGGAAATGCCACTACAGAACCTCACAACCTACAAGGGGTGTACATTAAAGAAAAAAATAAAGAAAAACACCCTGCCAAAATGAATATCCAATGGTCCTCCAAGGGATCCAGTTCTGTTAAAGAAGGGGCAACATTACCAGGTATCAGAGCCAGGGATTCAAATCATACTTTTTATGAAAAATATATATTTTTAATTTCAAATTTATTTTATTGAGTGTAAGAGCAAAAAAGACAGGCAATGCAATGCAGTAGATATGCAGTAGGCTTATATGGCGAGCGAGACAGACATGCATGTCTTCTCTATGAATCGTCAAGGAAGCAGATAAACCATGCCCACACGAAGATGCGTTGCCGACACTTCGGTGAAGGTGCCATGTAAGAATGGCAATCGAACAGAACAATAAGAAAAGCCCAACCCCCCACCCTACACCCAACGCCATCCCCCTCCCTCCACCCCGACCAGTATGCCAGTTGTCCAGAGCCTCCATCATAGCACGTTCAGGTGGGTGTGCATCAAGGTGTACAAGTTCGTGGTGGGACTTGTGGTTGTTCCGTGAGCCGCAGGATGCGGAGATATTTCGGGCACGTGATTTCGTGAAATTCTCTGGACAGGAGAGACAGGAGCGGTTGCCAGGCTTTCTGGAATGAGTCAGCAGAGTGTGTGAGCGTGGCCTGGATACGTTCCATGCCTAATGTGAACCACAGTTTATGCAGCCAGCCAGTGTGAGTGGGTAAGGTGGTGGATCCCCATAGTGACAGGACGTGTTGTGACGCCACGAAGTGACCTCAAGGGAAATGTGATTGCGTTGGGCAGCCCTAGGATTGTGTATGCTGGGAAGCACGGGACTTCAGTTTCCAATGTGGAGTCGATATCATCTAAAACTGCTTTCCAGTACCCCTGCAGAGCACGGCAGTCCCACAGGAGATGGGTCAGGGTGCCCCTTTCGCCACAGCCCCTCCAACACAGCGCGCTTCGAAGAGGGTTACCCTGATTGAGTCTTGCTGGGGTAAGATGCCAGTAGATGGCCATTTTCACCGCCGATTCCCTGGCACTAGTATTGCGAGTGGTGTGTGCAGCTCTGTAGTGTATGAATCCCCACTCTTTGGGTGATAGTGTCCTTCCGAGTTCCGATTCCCAGCGTTTCTGTCCCGCCGTCTTAACTGGGTCGGCCACGGGGGATAACATCTTGTAGAGGCCTGAGATAAGATGCCTATCAGAGTCCTTCGTCACCAGCCAGTGCTCGAATGGCGTCATTTGCCGACCGACTAGGGGAGCACACTCCGGGTGCAGGAGCCAGTGGCGGAGTTGGAAGTATTGGAACATGTGGGGTTTGGTCATTCCGTAGCTCCGCGTGATATCGGCGAGTGGGAGAAAACCCTCCACATCGAATAGATGGCCGGCCGAGCGGCAGTCTGTATCATGCCATTGTGGGAAGGCGCGAGGATCAGTGACCGGTGGGAATTCTGGGTTATCAAAGAGCGGAGTGAGTGGGGAGGGGAAGGTCGTCAGGCCCCTCCTGACCGCCACCATGTCCCAGGTCTTCATGATGGTGCGCGTAATAGGGGAGCGGAGGAGGTATCATGGTCTATGCTGGCGGGCAAGAAATGGGATCTTCCACAGCGATGTCTGAGCCATCGCCCTGTCTTGAAATAGCCATCTCTTCTCGGACTCAGCCCTGTGAGGCCTGAAAATATTGCAGGAGGTTAGGGATCCCGAGGCCTCCCTCATCGACACTTCTATGCGCCACCTGTTTATGTAGCCTTGCGCGTTTCTTTTCCCAGATGAACTGGTGGAGAGCATTTTGTAGGTCGGCAAGCGCGCCTGGCGGCGGCAGTACCGGGAGGGTCTGGAAGATATACAAGATCCTAGGTAAGGCTGACATTTTTACTGCCGCTATGCGGCCTAGCAAGTAGTGGGGTTGTTTCGACCATCGCGTGAGGTCGGCTCGGATTTGGGAAGTAAGTGTTTTATAGTTAAGGGTCACCGTTGAGTCCGTGGAGGAAGTAAGAGTGATCCCCAGGTATGGGAGCTGCGTGGAAGTTTGTAGGTCGCAACCAAAGTCAGGCGTTGGGGTGTGAGGGTGGGCATTGCTGCCCAGGGGTAAAATCAGGGATTTCCCCCGGTTGATTTTGAAGCCAGACACCGCTCCAAAGCTCTCCAGTTCCTCCAGGAAAGCAGGTATTGAGCTGGACGGTCGGTCTAGAGCAGCGATAATATCATCGGCATAAAGCCTACGTGGGGTTCATGGCCGAAGGAGACACCGGTAATGCGAGGATTGTCTCGGATTTTCTGCGCATGGGGTTCCACGTACAGGGCGAACAGAAGGGGCGAAAGAGGGCACTCTTGACGCGTGCCCCATTGTATCTCGAAGGGGTCCGATTTAAGGCCGCCCAGCCTGACCCGGGCCATTGGGTGGTGGTAGCAGCTTGATCCAGGCCTGAAATCGGTCGCCCAATTGGTATCGCTGCAGGACTTTTTGCAAGTAGGTCCAGTCGACGCGGTCAAATGCTTTCTCCGCGTCGATAGCCAGTAGTACCGAGTCCGATTTCTGAAAGTGAGTTTTATCCACGAGGTGCAGTAACCGCTTAGTGTTATCGCTGCATTGGCGGTTTGGGACAAAGCCCGATTGGTCCGGTTCGAGGATTCCCGGAAGGCAAGGGCCCAGACGGGCCGCTAGTATCCCCGTGAAGAGCTTCAAGTCTAAGTTAAGTAAGGAGATGGGGCGGAACGCGGAGCAATGCGTCGGGGGCTTGCCCGGTTTGGGCAACACCACTATGTCAGCCGCCAGCATGTCCGGCGGTATGGAGCTTGGACCCTCAAAAGAATTAAACAACCTCGTGAGTATTGGAGCTAATACCTGGCCGAAGAGCTTGTAAAAGCCCGACGAAAAGCCGTCAGGGCCTGGCAATTTGAGCGGGTGGAGGCGTGAGATGGCAGCCAGGACTTTGTCAGGATGAATAGGAGCATCTAGGGCCTCCGTTTTCGCTGGACATATCGGTGTGATTTCCGCCGATTGCAAGTACGCGTCGACGGCGGTTGGCGACACTCTATCCGCGCTATACAGGGAAGCGTAAAAGGAGCGGAAGGCGGTAGCTACCTGTGCATCTTCGGTAAGAGTGTTACCGGAGTCGTCCAGGAGAGTGGTGACTTTTGAGCGTTGAGTCTTGGCTTTTAAGGCGCTGGCCAGAAGGCGTCCGGTGCGGTTGCCTCCTACGTAGTACGTATGACGGAGACGAAGAGCGGCAAATTCCGCTCTGTCAGTGTCGAGACTGGCCAGTTGAGCCCTGGCAGCTTTCAGCTGGCGCCAAATTCTCGGGGCACAGGTGCGGCTATGAACCCTTTCTAGTTCAGCTACCTGTGCTGTGAGGTCAGCTCTCTTGTCTTTGCGAACCTTGGCGTCAGCGGCAGCAATGGCTATCAGTTCCCCTCTAACAACGGCTTTTAAGGCCCCCCAAAGGGTCGATACCGAGACTGCAGGGGAATCATTAGTGGCGAGGTTGTCTGAGATGCATTTATGAAGTTGTTTGATAACGGCTGATCTCTGTAATAGGGGTTCATTGAGCCTCCATGAACCAGGGGTGTGTGGTGACTTGGGCATTCTGAGTGTCAGCTCCACCGCATCATGGTCAGAGAGGGCCGCTGGGACAATGGAAACCTCGGTGACGTGAGGGACTAGTTCTGAAGAGCCCAAGAAGTGATCTAGACGCGCGTACGTGTGGTGTACATAGGAATAGAAGGTGTAGCGCGCTGTGTTGGGGTGTGCAGTTCTCCAGAGATCTAAAAGGCCCCTCTCCTGCAACCAGGATCCGCCTGCCTCTGAAAGCGCGCCAGTATCTCCATAGCGGTGCCCAGACCTATCTTTATTCGTGTCCATGACTAGATTGAGGTCTCCCCCAATGAGCAGCTGAGAGTGAGGTGACTGTAGTGCTTCGGAGAGTGCAGTTTTCAGGAATGGTTCTTGACCTGTGTTGGGAGCGTAGATGGAGCCTATCGCAAGTGAGCTATTCCCCACAAAGAAGGTGTATGCCAGGAGGCGTCCCTTGATCTCCCCTGTTTTGGCTCCCACCCGGCCCCGGAAACATCGGGACACAAGAACGGCCACCCCTGCTTTCTTGGACGGGAGAGAAGAGAAGTATTGCTGTGGAAAAGCCCGGGAGCGCATCCTGTGCCAGTCTTTGGTCAGGAGGTGGGTTTCTTGCAACAAGCAGATGTCAGCTTCTGAGTTTTCCAAGTAGGAGATGACTGCCCTTCGTTTAATCGGATTGTTGAGGCCTTTTACATTGAGAGACAGTACCTTGAGTGCATCAGTCATCATGTGAGAGTATGGAGATAACCGAGCATGGCAGCGTTGGTCGCTGTTGCGTATGAAAAGCTATAGGTAGCACTCGAACCCTGTAGGAATCCCTTGGCATACTGGTCCCCACCCCTGTTCCCTGCCCCGCTCTGCCCACAACACTGGTCCCCCCCCCAACCCTCATCCCCAACCATCCCCAAAGGACCACCCTAACCCCAACAGAGTGAACCTCCCCAGTTCCAGCAGAGCCCCTGCCCCCCCCCCCTCGTTCATCCCCCCAACCCCCCAGAACAAACCCCACAACTAGAACAGTTCAAAGTCTCGGGCCTACTCGTGTATGACACAGGTCCGTAGAAAGTCAGTAGAAAGGGTACCATGGTAGCGGCCGAATCGGCGCCCCCCGACCTGTTGCCCAGGAGATTACAGTATGAAAGAAAAACCCCCCAGGATAACATTGCCTTACAGATCGGTTGCAGTGTTGTCCGCCACTTGTTGCACAGCCGCTTCACGCTCTTGAGCGACTGTCGCCGGGTCCGGTTCTCTGGATGGATCTCGGGGGTCGCCTCCGACGCACCGTCTGCCAGCCGTCCCCTGTTCGCCGTGAGGGGTCATCTTGTGATCTGTGTGGGGATGTGTCTCTAGAGCCAGACCCCTCCGGCAATTCAATGTCCAGTAGAGCACAAGTATTGCGGAGGGATCTGAGCTGGTGAAGACAGCCTTTCCATTTAAAGATCAGGCGGAACGGGTGACCCCAGGAGTAGGGTACACCATTGTCCCTCAAGAAGTTTGTTGCTATCCGGAAGGATTTCAGTTTCTGCAAGGTGATGGTAGAAAGGTCTTGGAAAAGAGCCACGGGCTCGTCCCGGAAACGGATAGGCTGTGCCCTTCGGGCTTCTTGCAGAATGCGTTCTTTCAGGGGAAAGTCTGGGAGGAAGGCCAAGATGTCCGGTGGAGGAGCTGGTGCTCGACGCGCCATGCCAACCCTATGAGCTCTGTCGATCCGTATCGCGAATTCCCGAGGTTCACCCAAGATCTCCCGGAACAGGTCTTGCAGGTATTCGACCAGATTGTCATTCTCAGCTTTCAACGGGACTCCGCAATGTATGCCGTGGCATGGCAGAGCAGCTCCGGGGTGCACGCAGGTGTATCTTCGCTGGTCGGGGCCGGGAGGCATCAACGGCGGAGCAGGGTCTTGTGAGGGTCGAGTTACAGCAGCGGGCCCTCGTGGCACCGAGGCAGGCTGGGGATTGTGGGCATGGAAGCCGGCGCAGGAGGCCACCGGTGCAGGCGTAGCCCGGGTTGGTCCATCAGCATGCGCCGGAGGCGCTCGAGATCTCTCGGTCTGTCGTGGCCCTTTATTGCAGTGTCAGGCCTCGCGCCGGGGTCTCAGTTTCGGTGCCCTCCCAGCGGGAGAGCAGACCGCAGTGGGCGGCGCTCCGGCCCCGGAGCGAGTGTCTCCGTCGATGCAGTCGCCAGCGGAGGGGCTGGGGCGGGTTGCAGGCTATGGGCGCCCGGGGGGTGAGGCGTGGTAGCTCCGCTCGGGCCCGTCTCCGATGGAAGGGGTCCCGTTCGCCCTCAGCGCAGGCCCAAAGCCGGGGACTAAAGTGGCGGGGGGCCCTCTGGAGCCACGCGCGGTCCCCGGGAGCACAGATGTCCCGGCGCCGATCGTGCAGTTGCCGCTGGGAGCTGGACGCCTCTAACCTCCTCCCGCAGGTCAGCGCCGCAGGTCTGCAGACCGCTCCTCCGTCGCGGGCTCTGTCGGGCAGTATCAGCTCTGCGCCGCCATTACGCCGATCCCGCCAGCGGCGGTTGTAGTGGGTTGTAGGTGTCCGCCGTTGTTCTGAGACACGGCCAGGAGCGTGTCGCGATGGGGTATCTCCTAGGGGGGTAAGTTTGAGCAGGCTTTAGGGGGATTTCAGCAAGTTACACCGTGCTATGGGGCATAGGGCCGGGGAGCCACACGAAGCACGTCCGTTCAGGCCGCCATCGTAGCCACGCCCCCCAAAAAATATATATTTTTATTGATTTTTAAACACATATTTATAAAACGACAATCATAGATTAAATATTTAGGAATTTATCAAAAACAATCAATGTAATATTTCATATCAAATCAGAAGAAAGACATCATCATACAGTTCAATGTTCCAGACACTCCGGGGCACTTGGGGAGCTCAACAAACACTCGCACCTTCAATGGGATCATTCAGACTCATACACATTCAAACCGTTCAACCAGATGAATTTCACAAGGCCTGCAACAACTAGATGGACTTATGGTTGCATGGACCAGGGTGCAACAAAGAGGGGGCAAATTAGATGGTATAGTGTTGCCGTCCTTGGTGGTAGCGCCAACGCGCGTTTCGGTGCAGGGCACCTTCGTCAGGGCAAATGGATGTGGCCGGGGAGGGGAACACACAGGCTGTAATCCACAGGGTTTTAAAGTGTTCAGGTTTAGAAGGATCCGTATTTTTCACATGTGGTAAATAGAGACAATCCTATTCAGTAGGGGGAAGTCCTGTTTCTTTTCCTTCTGATGACAGTAGGAGATACGCAGAGATACGGTTCCTTCCCCAGGGGTTCAGGTTTGCTATAACAGCGGATCAAAGGTCGCAATCATAAACTCGTGGCACTTGATATGTGCAGGCCACGTTTAGTCATCACACAGAAGTAGGGAAAGATGGTTTATGGTTATTTCTTCCTTCCAGGCGATGTCACCGAGATACATCCCTGATAAATGCGGGGGTATGATGGCCGCGTCTGGATAGCACCCAGAGGCTCGAGGATTGGACCTTTAATTAATGACCCTGCTCGCTTGAGAGACTGGTTAAGGGGAGGGTAGATTCCTGATTAAAGGATAAATCAGAGCGCTACCAGACAGCCGGGACTTCAATCCGTATCCATTTCGTCCCGGCTCCACGTCGCCCCGGGACGAAATGGTTACGGATTGAAGTCCCCGCTGTCTTTGATCCGCTGTATTTAAAAATCAATAAAAATATATATTTTTCATAAAAAGTATGATTTGAATCCCTGGCTCTGATACCTGGTAATGTTGCCCCTTCTTTAACAGAACTGGATCCCTGGATCATTTTGGCAGGGTGTTTTTCTTTATTCTTTATTTTTTGTTTTGATCCCCTTCCTTCCTGCCTACATCCTGTATTGCCTTGGGTAACCCCCTTCTATTGTATATGTGTACATTAAAGAAAGCTCACAGAGGTCAAGGAACTAAATGTTCCCCTGGCCCCACAGGCCAGAGGCACCTCTAATAGATTGGTAGGTTCTAACCCCTAAAAATACAACCCTCCTGCCCATGGGTCTACATGAACATGAGGGGAGTATTAATTAAATTTCATACCCATTGCCTCTGTTAGGGTGTCACCATACTAATCAAGACTAGAACATAAGCCATCAATACCAATGAAACATTTCAATATTATAAACATCCTGATGTTACTAGAAATATACACCCCAGCTCCAGAATTGCTTGTTATCGCCAAAAACATCTCCCAGGATTTGTGATCCTCTGACCCAGGAGACTTTAGGTGACATAGTAATAATGGATCAGGCTTCTTAAAGTTCATGGAGGACCAGCTGCTTCTCCTGTGTAGCCTCCCCCGCTGTAGTTTTCTTTCCCCAGCTTGTGTGATGCATCATGATGGTGCCACCCAGCATCAATCCTGGAAGTATGAAAACATTGTTTTCTATACTTTTAAGATGGCTCCCGTCATTTTAAAAGGATCTGGCATTGACAAAGCAAAGTTAATTACAATGGTCAGCATGGATCTGGAGTGGGGAAAAAGGGGAAAAGGAAGCACAGGAATTTGTTGTGAGGCGACATCCAAGCTATCACCAAGCATGCTATCCAGTACATGGCATGCCACTGAAGGGTGACACACATCTCAAGTCCATACTATGAGTGCGTGCTAAGAGGAGAGACAGTGGGGGACGTTCAGGAAGCAACAGAAAGAACAGAAGCATGCTTCAAGTGCATACAAAGCAGAGAACAGTGCAGAGCATGCACTCCAATGGAGTACTAAATAAGAACTGAAACATGAAATCCAAAGTAGTTCCATGAAGTCAGCAGTGGAAGGATTCACCTCATCCAAAAAAACATGAGGGCTGGGAAGAACTGCTCTAGTGGTGGAACAAACACAAAAATATGAGGGACAGACATAAAATAACGAAATAGGAACTGAGACTCAGATAAACAAGAACACCATCCAGTCATGAGCAAAGGGTTGACACAAGTGGTCTCAAAGTTTTATTGTATATAATTCTGTCTGTGACAGACAGCTGAGGCTATCTGAAGACTGCAGAAACCCCTGAACCTAATTCAACCACAATTAAAAGCAGTACGGTAGCGTATTTAGGAACTCTATTAATTGTTAAACTCACTTCATAAAATAATAAATATAAGTATTCAATATGTTACTAAAACACCAGGTGAAAAATGATTGCCATCTGACACTTCAAGCTCCCTTCTTTCCGCTGAGTCCACCCCACTATATTTTTGCTCTGTGTCGGTTTTCCATTATTGGACTCCTGGTCTGGACCACACAGACATCCTATATTTGTTTGTCTATTCTTCTTCCAATTGAGTACCTAGAAACCTTGCTTCTTTATTAACCTGAAAAACAAGATAAGTATTTGTGTTTCATGTGCAGAAAAGTTCAAATTTCAAGGCCCATTGCTCTTTCTTTTTCTTTTCCTTGGTTTCTTTCTAATTGAGTTTAAGTGGGTCGTCCTCTAAAGTTTAACTAGGATAAAGTTTTGGATGACATATAGCATTTGCCCTGAAAAGAGAATGTGCCACTGAAAATTGGGAGGATATTCTGTGTCATCTAATATGAATGAAGCTTTTTGATGGCATTTGTGTTCATAATTTCCTTAACTCTTAATTTTGGAACTGTGAAGCAGATTGATTGCTAATTCCTTGAGAAGCCATTCTGGGATGCCACATAAATTATTACCAAATAAGATATCTGATACATCCTAGAAACGAATACGTCTGACTCTACCTATTGCCTTTAGTGAAACTCTAAATTGCTTATATGGCAGTCTGAATTAGCCAAAGATATGACAAGCTTAAATAAATGTTTTCGCTCCCTGCTTTCCCTACCCCAATCGTCATCTACTTTTGCTGTCCACCAGGAGCTGGGGATGGGTTATGTTTCAGATTTGATGAGCATGGCCCCTCTAATCCACTGGATCAAAACATGGCTGAACCCCGAACTCATTATGAATCGTCTGATTTTAAAGGACTGTATGCTTTTAGATAGAGCAACTAACATTCCATGGCTCTCTTACGTTAAGGTAATGTTTCATAAATTAGGGCGCCCAGAAATGTATGTCAACCCGGTGGGAGTCACTAAAGCTGATGTTAGCTGGGTAAAAACACATTTTTTGTCTTTAATGGCACAGGAACGTGAGAGCGAGGAACTTAAAAAACCCATGGTAAGGGCTCATTTTCTTCTAACCACATCTCCACTTATCGAACCTTACCTTTAGTCAGTAACCAAGCCGTTCCATCGCTGGTTATTGATAAAGTTCCGTTTTAACCTGATTCATTTTATATTGGGGAATTATCAAGGCTGGAATAAACCGGAGGATGCAGCACTTTGTGAATGTGACCACACCTCAATCCAAGATACCTCCCATTTTGTATTGTTCTGTGACTTGTACTCCGACTGTGGGAAAAAGGTTATTCTGCCACTTTTACGAGGGAAGGGGTTTTTACAGGTGAAACCAGCCTTAATGTATTTGCAACTACTGGACACCCCATGGGTTATTTATAACATTGCAAACTTTTTGGTAGCTGCTGCTAGGAAGAAGAAAAATAGATGCCCTGTATTGACCATTACATGAATGATCTTCGCATTTTTAGTGTATTTTTAACATAATATATGACATATATTTGTATCTTGATAAACTTCTTTTAATAACATTGTTATCCATATGTATTTTTGTAATGTATTGTGATATTGATGAACTTTTATGATTTTAATTAATCGATTAAAGTGGTTTTGAACTTGAACTTGACAAGCTTGAGTCTTCTGGGAGAACTTTCAAGATTCAGCAAACAGCCATGTACTAAGCTTTGTGATGCTACCCAGCTAGAGACAGTTAATTATTACTTTAAATACTAGGGGGTCCGAGTGTGAGGAGGATGCTATGTGCATGTAAGGTAAGAGCTGTACAAGGCACAGTGGCCTATAATGGCTCCCAGTAACTAGACTAAAGACCTGTGCATAGAGAATACAGCAAGACATCCCGGGCCAAATTCACTAAGATCTGGTGCAACACAATGCAGCAAGACAACTTGCTGCACGGCATCAAATGGAGAGAGCAGGAATGCACCATAATTATTAACATATGGCGCATTCCTGGTCTCTCTCTGAGGTTGTGCACTTGTGCTTGCCAAGCGCCAATGTAGGCACACTTGTGCCTGGGTTACAGGCAGAATTGTTTTAGTGCAGGAAGAGGCATATCCCTGCACAAAAACAATTCTTAAAGGCATTTTCTTCTTTCTCCTTGTGCTGCAGAATGCAGAACACACAGAAACAGGAAATAACAAGGAGAAATAAACACACTTCTCCTTGTTACTCCTCACTTGATAAGGTATAGCTTTTTAAGACATTCTCAAGTTTACTAATCTTAGTAAATCAGGGAATGCTCCAAAAGCCTTGGAATTCCTTTCCAATGCAAAGTAATGCAGGATAGCGACTTGTGCGCCATGCGTCACTCCAGATATATTATGCCATGCTTGTTACAGGATTGTGCATGATTTGTTCTAGCACATAAATTCAATGGAAAGGCCTTTGCCAACTAAACAAAGACATGCACCTGGTCTGTTACAACAGTAAACCCATTGGTGAGCATTCACCCCATGTGAGACTGTGATACCACCATAACCACTGACAGAGCCAGTGCCCATCAGCTTATTGGTACATTATACAATAATGAAACCTAATGTGCTCCTACATTCAACAGCAAGAACCCGGTAAAAGAAGGATACTTGGATGATAACTATGAAAGCTATTATGCAAGAATCTTAGATGCCTATTCACAAAAGGAATTTTGTAGTATGTTTTGTAGTACCTCAAAACTTACTACGAAATACTATTCACAAACCAAAGTATGAAGTTTACACCTCTGCCTCTATCTCTTTCTGTGCAAATATCTCTGCCCCAAGTGTGAAGTCTTCATACACATAAATATATGTTTTTGTTGTAAATGTGGGAGAAACAGAGGGGATTGATTGGAAAATGGGGAATACATACTACTAAACGGGAGGGGGAAAAAGATAGAGTAAGGAGAGATACGTGAGGTCAGTGTGGGGATTAGGGATGGACATCACCCATCCACAAAAGAGTAAGCCCATTCCTGTTCACAAACCACACTTCTAAAAGTACCAAAGCCAAAAAGAGACCCAAATAGAAATAAAGTACTACAGCTCAGAGCCGGAGTAAGTCCAGCACCACACATGGCCAACCAGTGTACTGCACCACCCTCCCATGGAAATCAATGGAATTGGGGACTTAAAATAAAACCCCATAGGAAATAAATGTAAATGAAATAGTTTAAATGTAAATAGTTAAGAATACAAATATATGTAACATATTGTTAAAATATATAAAAATAGTTCATTTTGTAAATTGAATTAAGAATAATTTAATTGACATTATACATTTAAAATTTACTAATAATATATTTTGATAAATATAAGTAAATTATATTTAGTTCATTCTATACATAACCTTTAATAATTACTAATGCATACTAGAAAAGTTTATTTTTCAACTTTTCATAGAAATGTATTTCTAACCTTTATTGGGATTTTTTTTTATGCAAATTAATATATTTAAATAATGTAATTATTAGTTCAAAATGTAGTTAATTGTGTTGTAGCACGTTTTTCGTTAATTCTACAATTAAAATAAATACATACAAATGTTTACATAAATATATCACATAAAAACTATTTTTACAATCTTTTTCCAACTTGAATAAACTTTTTAACTTTTCCCAGAGGAAATTTAATTGGTATTAATGAGCTAAGTTACAAAATCAGCCTATCATAGGAATCTCACTCTTTGGAATTAAGGATAATAGTTGCTTTAATCATGGCTAGACTGTCATTTTGAATGTATACCTCTAATTATATAGCCACAGCACATATGTAGATCTACTATTTTCTCCCTATTTTGGCTAGTTCCCTTGTAAGGATGTGATGGATCACGATTTTGACCCCTTTACAGTAGAAGAGTGCATCTCCCTTTATGCTTTCCAATTGCCTGTAAGTGGTGTTACTATAGGTCCTTGATCCAGCCAGAATGTCCCTCGCTGGGATCCAGGAGGCTTACTAACCTTAAATAACAGACGAACGGTCTGCAAACAAACAATACTGTTATACTGTTATCCTGTTATCCCCCCCTCCATATCTTATGGAGGTTTGAAAATGTCTGGGTTCCTCTGGCAGAGCCTATCTGCCAGGCCAATACTGGATTTGTGCATGAGGTGCACTGTGACTTAGGTTGATTTGACAGGGTCCAGCATTTTTGTATTAACTCTTACTTTACTCTCGTTTTATAGCTGTCTGTTTAAATTATCCATGTATTTGTGGATAGAACATATGGAATTCTGATTTGTTTTGTGTTGTATGTTATGTTATGTTATGTTACGTTATGGTGCATTTGTATAGCGCATTATCACCAAAAGGTCTCTAAGCGCTGTCCAAGAGGCACCCGAAAAAAAATAAAGGCAGAAGGTAAAGAGTGCTTCACATAGAGCCCCAAGCTTCCCAGAAGAGAACAGTTTTTAAACTCTTCCTGAAAGTGAGCAGGTTGGTCTCTTTGCGCAGTCTTTCCGGAAGTCTGTTTCATAATGGTGGCATCGTGGTTGAAAAGGCTCTCCCCCCCAGCGTTGAGCGCTTGAAACGTGGACATGCCAGGAGACAAGCTTCTGAAGACCGCAGCCTCCTGTGGGGAGTGTAAAGGATCAATTTATCCTTGATAAAGTTCGGGCCGAGCTATAAATGGCTTTGTGAGTAATACAGAGACTTTTGAACTTCACTCGCTGGGATATTGGTAGCCAGTGTAAGTCCTGCAGCAACGAAGTGACATGTGTCCTCCCGGTTTTTTTGAAGATCAGCCTAGTTGCGTCATTCATAATGCCTTGAGCTTCGCCAAAGATTTTTTTGGTAGCCCAACACAGAGGGAGTTACCATAATCTAGACGGGCCAGGATCAGAGCTGAGACTGCCGTCCGGATAGTAGAGAAGGATAGCAGCGATGACAGTTTCCGGAGTTGTCGCAGCAGTCCTACACAAGTTCCTACCACTGCTGAAACTTGTTGGGACATTGATAGTGTAACATCAATTTTTATCCCAAGACTTTTTACTACGGACGCTGGTTCTGGAGGCTGTCCCAGTTAATTAGGCCAAAACAGCTCACTCCAAGGGTTTGCTACTGTTGTAACCGCCAACACCACCGTTTTATCAGGGTTTAGTTTTAGGGAGTTTGCCGACATCCAGTTCACAGTGAATTTCAGAATGTCTTGCATATTCGCCTGTAAAGTATGCGATTGATCTATTTGAATCAGAATTTGGGTGTTGTCGGCATAATTATATACTCTACAATCCAGATGATTTAGTGCTGCGATTAAAGGCTGCAAATAGATATTAAAAAGCAAAGGGGACAGGGCTGATCCTTGCGGTATTCCGCATGCCAAGGTCCCGCGATGTGATACCAGGTCTGTTAATTGTACTCTTTGGGAGCGATCTCTAAGGAAGGAAGCTAACCAAGCGCTGGCAGTGCCCTGGATCCCCAGGTCAGCAATCCGCGACATGAGTTGACTGTGATTCACCGAATCAAAAGCCGCGGATAGATCCAGCAGGACCAGAGCACACGGCGCCTTCCTATCCGCTCTCGTTCTCATCTCATCCAATATGGAGAGCATAACTAGTTCTGTACTATAGTGTGGCCTAAAGCCCGCCTGGTTGGGTTCAAGAGGATGGTTGGTCTCCAAGTAACAGGCAAGGGACTGCAGCACATGTTGTTCTAATATTTTTGCTAGAAATGGCAGCTGTGAGATAGGTCTGAAATTCTTCAGATCCTTCTCCTCTGATCCTGTTTTTTTAGCAGCGGAATCACCCGCGCCTCCTTGAAATTACTTGGGACCTGTCCGGTAGCCAAGGAATGATTAAGGAGCGCAAGCACCCTGTCCTTTGTACTGGGTAAAGCCAATCTAAAAATCTTAGGGGGGCAGGGGTCAGAGGGGGAGCCTGATTTCACCCTCCCCGCTAGCACAGTCAGTTGTTCATCTGTAAGAGCGGGGAAAGAGGCCAGAGTAACATCCACCACGGGAAAATACCTTTTTGGCACAGTAGTACATGGGAAAGTTGGGGTGTTCTGGATAGTCACCAGCAGATCGCTGATCTTTCGCATAAAATAATTCTGGAATTTTTGACAGTCAATTTGTGTGAAACCCGTTTTTTTTCTCTCTCTTTCCTCAGTTCGTTTAGAACCTTAAAAATCTATTTCTGTGGATTGGCTGCTTCAGTAATCCTAGACTCATAAAAAGCAGCTTTCTGAATTAGAATAGCTTTTTTATAGGCGGCAAATTTTGTGGTATAGGCTGCCTGTGTGATAGAGTCATAGGTTTTTCGCCATGCTCTTTCATACTGGCGGAGGGATTGTTTATGCTGTCGCAGCGCTTCGTTGAACCAGGGGTCCGCCTTGTTCTTATCGGCCACTCTAACCTTGCGCGCAGGCGGTACCGTATCCACCGCCTCCTTAAGTATTTGCATACCGGCAGCACTTTCCATATCTACAGTACTACTCTTTGATGGGGCAAGGTTGGAAAAAAAAGCCATGAGATCACTGGCATTGACTTTGTTCCAACTGCGCCGCGTATTCCATTTCAAAGGGCCCTGTGTAGTCTGTGTAATAGAAGAAAAATGACCTTGCAACAAAAAATGATCTGACCATGAGCAAGGGGAGATGGTCAGGGGGTTAGACAGCGTAGGCGATGCCCATATCAGGTCCAAGGTGGGCCCTTTTTCATGAGTGGGACCGACCGCCAGTTGATTCAGACCTAAAGCAGTTAGGGCATCCTATAATTGTTGCGCCTGGCCTTCCTTTGGGATAATTTCCCAGTGGAAGTTAAAGTCTCCAAGTACTAACATTTCCTTGTACCGGGCACGCAGGTCCTGGACCAACTCCAGGAAGGGTTCCATAAAGGCAACTGGCGTGTGTGGAGGGCGGTACACTATCAGTACAACTAGGCAGTCCCGCGAGGAACAGAGCTTAACACCTAAAACCTCAGCTCCCGCAATGTGTTCTAGGCTTAGAGTTTCTGTTTTCAGTGCTTGATTAGACGGAAAAGCGACCCCCCCACCCCTAGTGTTACTTGTTCTGTTGCAGTAGATAGCAGTGAAATCCGGCGGCAGCGCTGCTACCAGGTCCGGCGTAGAGTGCTCATCCAGACAGGTTTCTGTGACACACAGAAAATCCAGACTGTCCTTTTGCAGGACTGAAAAGACCTCTAAACTATGTTTGTTCAACGAACGAGCATTTAACAGCGCAAACCTACAGTTCGTCTAACCGGCTCTCTTCTCCTGCTTCCCACTAGGGGGCTTCACATGTCCAGCCAGCAGGTTACAGCTGAGGTGTGGTCTCAGCAGCCCGTGTTGTTTAAGTTTCAAAAGGGTAGGAGGTTGCAATACGTGGCTATCTTTGTTCACGGAGTACAGCTCTTGACTCGAATAGCAGAGGGCGGGTCCAGGGGTCCTGGCCCCAGGACCCGGCCTGGCGCAGACGGGTGCAGACGGGCTTGCCTCTGGCGCGCCTGCTGCGCGCTAGCTCCATCCGGGGATTAAATACCCCACCCACCACACGGCCCTGCTGTGCAGCGGCCGAAACAAACTAGACCGCCGACTGCGCTAATGCGGAGTGCGGAAGCGGCAACTATCAGGTACTGTGGGGCAGAGGCGGCAAGAGTGACAACACGAGGCAGATAGATTTATATACAATAAAAATTAACGACAGCAGCAATTCAGGTATTTAAAAAAACTGTTTCAGACATAAAATGTGCAGCGCATACTTTTCCAGCAGACCCCAGACAATGGGCTTGCCTCTCAGGACGCGCGCCGCTCCATCCGGGGATTAAATATCCCGTGACTCCTCCCCACACGGCCCTGCTGTGCAGCGGCCGCAACAAACTAGACCACCGACTGCGCTAATGCGGAGTGCGGAAGCGGCAACTATCAGGTACTGTGGGGCAGAGGCGGCAAGAGTGACAACAGTAACACGAGGCAGATAGATTTATATACAATAAAATCTAATGATAGTAGCAATTCAGGTATTTAAAAAACAGTTTCAGACATAAAATGTGCAGCGCATACTTTTCCAGCAGCCCTCAGACAATGGGCTTGCCTCTCCTATGTTGTTGCCCTTGTGTCCTTCAAGGGTATCCCAAGTGAATGTGCTCCTTCCCCTCCTGGGTTAATTTTCACTGATATAGCTGAAGAGGAATATTTCTCTTACTAGTTCTTCATAGGGTGCTGTGAGCCGGTGGATTATTAGTAGGAGTGGTTGTGAGACCTCACCAAGTAATATTGTCATTACTCTGTATCAGGTCTAGTTAGGTTACCTTCATTTAAACCATAGCTCAGTCCTGGGTACCTGTGGCACAGAGCAGTTTGGCTTAGCTCAAAGGAAAACAAGTGTGAAGCATTTATCAGTAACTAAAATAAATTGAAAATATCACACACAAAAAAATCCCACTCCAATTTCTAAAATAGTATGTAGGTTCATTTTTAAATGGACACCAAAAAGAAGAAAATATGATGAAGGAAACCAGAGATATGATGTTTAGGGGTTTTAGAATCTTTTAACACCAAAAAGTGCAAAGTGCCAACTGCTAGTATCAGGTCATGTTAGACTGAGTCAAAGTAAGAAGTTAAGGCTGATTGTGATGGAGAGCAGGTTGGCTACAGGAACAAGCTTCGCTCCGTTGAAAAGTTTATCTTCTGACTTAGGGAATAATTACGACTTTTGGCAGAGCGGTGGCATGGCAGTGCCAACCACCATGCCACCGCTCCACCGAGGGTCGCCTCTGCCTGCCTGCCAGATAATGACCAGTTTGTGGTCTGGCAGGCGGACAGTGTGGCCGTCCAGTTGTAGTGTGTCTTTCAAAGGCAGCAGTGCCTTTGAAGGAGGCACCATAATGGAAATGCCACACAGGGTTCCTGCATGGCATGGACTTAAACATACATGCTGTGCAGGAACCTGGGTGCATGCACACAGGGGGCCACATATTGAGCTCCCCTGCATGCATCCCTAGGCTGAGGGGGCAAAGGGGACCCTGCACCACCAGCCTTTTCATGTAGGAAAGACCTCCCTGATCTCGCAGGTGGCCCTGAAACTTGTAATATGCATGGCAGTGCTGCTGCAGAACCAACTGCATATTACAAAGCCCCTGACTACCATGCCACTGCCAGGGAACAGCAGTTCCTGGTGGAGAAAGACCGCCAAAGTCATAATCGGGCTGTCGGACTGCTGGTGCGCTGTCGCTTGACCACCACTGCTGCACCACCATGGGTCTGGGTGTCCGCACTACCACAAGTCTGATGGTCCTTGGACCACCAGACTCATAATTAGGCCCTTAGTCTTTTTTCTTGAGGAATTTTCTCATCCACTGGGTGGCCTGCTAGCTGGGTCCAACGGAAGGCTCAACAACGGTGGGATGTTGTTCCAGTTAAAATACTCCATGTTAGGACTTAGTAACTTTTATGGATGTTGAGCTGCTTTCAATGGGACAAGCAAGCAAGTTGAACCTGAAAGACAATGTGCTAACGGCAGCTGCCATTGAGCGGCAGTCCAGTGGTAACCTCTGGTTCTATTGTGAAAAAGTTCAGAAAAAGTGTACACTTTTGCAGTCTTGGGAGAGGAGGATACACTCCAATACCAGCGAAAGGCCCAATACCTTTTATGCACCACTTGGTGAATTAGGACTCAGTCTTCCAGAAGCAACCAGCAGGGCACATCCAGTTTATCAGCTGGTCACTTTGTTGTAGGCTTCATGCATCTTTTGGGTTCTTGGAGTTTAACAGGAGGCTTGCCAACTAACCCTTGGAGACCATTCTTCTGCCCTGGGTTCAGGTGAGAGCAAGTTCAGCCCTCTGGGGTTCTATCCACAGGTAAAACCGCATTGCTCAGTTCTTTGTTTAAGCAGGTGCTGTCCTTTTGTTTTCAAATTTGTGGTGGGGGAGGACTCCATAGATAATGAGGGTAAAATTCTCACAGGCGACCCTACACACTCTAGCATAATTTACTCAGGGATTAAAACTAAATAATCCCACAGTGCATCTCAGTGTCCAAATCCACGATGTCAGAACCTTTCCTCTCCCAGTAGGAGCTATAGGGACTCGCCAGAGGTTTATCCAGTTTAATGGGTAACATCTCCTGGAAAACCCATTCTGAAACAGGTATTCCCCTTTGGAAGAGATGCCATACTATCTCCCAGACAAAGGAGAGGGCAGGCTAAAGTATAACTTGCATCTGCCTGTCACGAGCGGCTGACCCTTTGAAGCTTGAACCATCTGCGGTCACAGCCCTCTGGCCCTCCTGTCAGGAAAAGATCACACCAACTCCCACCAACAGACATTTTGTTCCCCTTTCCTCAGAGCCATTCACATCCCCTGGCAGGAGGGCAGCAGCCTGTCTCAATTGAAAACTGCTGTGGTGAATCAGAAATGGCTACTAGAAACTTTGGGCAAGAAAGTAGTGACTTTCTAAAGACACATTTATATTAGGAGTTACCTTAAATCTGAGTTTCCAATATTTTGGGTTTAATATACCAATTAATTTGACACATTGAAATACTACTTGTATGGTTCCCAAATTGATGTACTGCAGTGTACTGTGACACTTAACTTACAAGCCCAGGTACACCTTGTACCATATATTAGGGGCTTATAGATAAGTTAAATATGCTAATTGGGTATTGGCCAATTGCACATACATTTAAGGGATCAGAGCACATGCACTGGGTGCTGAAAGTGCTGTTCAAAATGTTTTCAGTGAGAAAAGTTGATTGTGGGTGTTGTCAGTCTTGCTTCGGTATAATAAGACAAAGGGAAAAGTCAGCATTGCCACACTAAAATTTAGAAAACGCAGGAATGAGAAGATTCTGAACATTTTCCTTCAGGCTCCTAAGGTGTAGAACTCCATGAAAGTCGAGATCCACCAGGTCCCATGTGTTTTCTTCACATTCATAAAGAGATGAAGTTTCCTTTCATCAAACCACTGGCTGCATTTCAGCTCCCACCACACTCCATTGCTGCTAAAACATAAATATATTCTTACTTATTACTGCCCTCTCGCTTTTTCTGTCCAAGCCTCCGACAGATTCCCTTCAAGTACACCCAGAGCCCACCATCACCCTTCTTGTACCTCCTGCAGGGAAAGATAAGACACAACACCCGCTGCATCTTGTACAAACTAATGGTATTGGCTCCCTCGTCATTATTAAGCCGGATAGACTTAATTTAAAATCTATAAATAAATGTTGCAGCTGGAGTAATGCCTCCCCTGCCCCTCCCTTTTGATGGCCTTGCTCACCACTCAGCTTCCTTTTGTAGAGCCTTGATTGCTTTATTGTTAGATTTGCACTTGATATAGATACATGCTACTCAACATAGTGATGAAATGTGATTCTGTATCGTAGTCATTTAATACCTATACAGGGGTCTTATCAGTCTAAATATCCACCTTTTCTCCATCTTTAAACTTACTGTCCTACATTAGCTAATACCACGTGGTGAGGTTCGATTAACCTCTCTTCTGCCGCTCTGCAATCATTTCCCAAGGTACTTAAATAATCAAGGGGTGATTGTACGGTATCTGTCCATGTTTAAAGGTCACTAGAAGAATCTCCTTGTGCATAAAGTCAGGGCAGTGGAGTGTTCATCCCTGGAGGAATCACTGTCTCATGAAATGAGAAGGCCTTTTCAGTCTTCGTGCTCATTCAATCATCTTTCAAGCACAGATAGGCTAATTACTTTTAATTGTTCTAAATGGGAGATGATTTTGAAATGTGGGCCTAATTAATGTCATTAAATTGATTTGATGTTAGTTTCATGTAAACGATTAGCTGGGGATAATGTTTGATATTTCTTATAAGACCTAGAATTGAACCAGGAGTTGTAACCCTTTCATAAACAAGGAAGGTTAAATAAATAATAACTTACATTTGTTATCGGGAATTTTGAGCACTACCGTTGCAGAGAAGGGGTCTTGTTTCCTTCTAAAAAACACCAATTTCTTGAGGTAAATTTTAAACCGACAATTATTTATCGTGTGCGTCATCCTTGTTTTTTTTGTTGCGGTTTTATATAGTGCGAACTCTAGTCAAAGTAACTGGAGCGCTTTACTTCAGCACCAGTTATATTACACGTAGTCACAAACTTCTTTATTGAAAGGCATGGGGAGAGTTTGTGATTTCCTCAGATTCACAGGATGTTGAGCCCCAGTTCCAAAGTCACAGCTCTAACACCACTGTGCTGCCTTTCTATCACAGTTCCGCCTTAAATAGAACATCTACCCTTCAAGGGCTAAAGCGACAGGGAAGAATGCCTTTCAATGAAAAAACATTAACAAGGACTAAAATACAGGATAAGCACAGATGCATCATCACGGGCCTGAAAATGGCACCCTACGAGAGGTCAGAGAATGTAACAGGGAGAAACGTGAGTGAATGCTTAGGAGACTGGGCTCCCGATTTACTAAACACTCACGCAGCGCCGCAGTTAAAACTGTCGTATTGTGTTGCATGGACGAGAAAGAGCATAACAGCATCATTTCTACTAAGATATGGTACTCTCTCCTTCTGCAGGTGCAGTTTTGGCTGTCATACGCCATATTCCAAAGATGTCTGCATTATGGTAAGCATGGTTTTTAAGGAAAAGTTCCCTTTCAGTACAAAAACTGTGCTTTAAGGCATTTCACACTTTGTGTGTGCGCAGTATAATTCAGCACACATGCGAAGAGGAAAAAACGAAGAGAAATGAAAACGCCTCCTTGTTACACCTGTATAAAGGAGACGCATGATTTCGGCATAAATCCATGTCTACAATTCTTTGTAGATAAGGGCTTGCATAAAAACTCATGGATGGTTGCATGTGGACGGCCATGCGCCATGCGCCACCCATGGAATGCCCCTTTGACGCAAAGTAACACAAGGATGCACATTGAACAGCATTGCGTTTCCTTTTGATTACAATCCAATGCCCGTCGTGTTTTGCTTTGGATTGTAAATACCACCACTAAACTTTGCGTTGGGTTTGCGTTAAAAATGAAACACATAGAATGCTGAAAGAGTTAGTTAATTTGGGCCTGAATGGATTGAAGTGAAAAGAAGGGGATCAAAGACCAAAAGAGGAAGAAGGAACATGGGGTATAATGAGGAAATAAAATGAAAATGAAGCTGGAGATAAAAAGGAGAAAGCAGAAGGGAGTCCAAGACATGCCACAGACATGACGTCACTTACCTACGCATGTGAACCACATCCCAGAACAGGCAAAACACATCAAGTCTTTCTGGAGGAGGAAGTTGGCTTTGTAGCAAAAAAAATAAGAGCCAAAATAACAAGCACTGGCAAAGCCAGTAGGTCTGGTTGTGGCAGGCTATGCAGCGGTTAATAATTTTTTTATTGCGATCATATAGCTGCCATGTGCCTACATTCCGATAAAAAAATAAAAATAAATCACTGATGTGGCCGGTTTGCTAATAATAAGATTTTTAGTTGTAACGTGCATTTTATTATTATTAGGTGGGAAGAAAATCGGAATAAATAACACTCATATCACAGACAGCCACAATTTTATATAAAGATTTTATAACTTCAAAAAGGAGGCAGGAAAATATCACCACCTAACTGGATACCTTAAGTGCAGGCAAATGAAACAGCCGATATTAATGTTAATATAAGAAATAAAATAAAAAAACACACTTTAGTCACTGACTAAAAAGGAACCTTTATTAGGTGGATGTGAACAAATGGTGCGCAAGTATTTTGTAGTTGCTCAAAGTGAAGGGTACCAATGGGTAAGGTGGGATGACAATTTAACGGACCAATGAATGAAACTCTTAGACTAAAAGGCCTTCTAAATGCATATTATGTATGCTTTTTTGGTAAAAAACAGTAGTCCTGCGAGACAGATAAAGCTCAAAGGCCACACCTAAAAATAAAAGGCAAGATTATTTTATTTTGAACCTTGAGTTTAGTGAGTCCTTACTAGATGTCCCTTTGCAGTCAGATGTAAAAGTCTAAGGTTTTTAAAAAATGTGTGGTCACTAGCTATTCCTCTTGAGATAGATCTAACGGCCATACTGGGTGTCCTTCTAGCCTCAGATGCAATGGCTTGAAACATCACTAATAGAACTCAAGGAGCGTGGCTTCAACCTAAAAATTTCATGTGCACTATTGCTTCTCTAATAATTTGTTCTTGTTTTCTATTGGATAAAAAAAATGTGCCAATGCTGATTTTTGATGATGATCCAACATTGTAGCATGCCACTTACAATAAATGTCTTATGGAAATAGTTGATGCCACCCTGCTCTACCCAGGCACTAGCAGTCACTCGTAAATACAAGTATCTTAAATGCTCACTCTTGGTTGTAACTTTTTTGTAGTTTGGTGTGTACATGTGCACGGGCAAAATTTTGTCTCTCAAAATGAAGATATCAAATGGCTAAAGTGGGCTGACCCAATGACCTATACTTTTTGCTGTGATGGGAGGGAAAATAAGTTAAATGACATTTAATTAGACCAGTGGAAAAAGAGGGTTGTTTGATAGCGCCTACATATGTATGTATTTTTGTAATGATTTTTTGGGAAAACATGAGGCAGGCAAGACATCTAAAGCTGTCTTTAGGCCAGACCGCAAAAAAGGGAAGTACATTATGTATGGATGAGGAAACATATAAAGTAAGTGTCCTTGACTTGGGATGAATGTTTGTCTCAGATAGTAAGAATTAAAAAAATGTATGAGTTGGTAATGTACCAATTACTTATTGGTCCTCTTCTTCAAACTTGGGACCATCATTCTCATCCCATTAGCTACATATAAGGTGATCCACCTCAAACACAGGTACCCCTTTATAAAACATAACCCAACATTCTCTCTGTTCAAACCCACAGAGAGAGACTAAGGGGCCCATTAGGATGTCGGGCGGATTGCCCCCGCCAGGCTGGCGGTGGCAATCCGCCCGACATCCGCATTCTAATTCCCCCCCCCCCGACATATTAGGATGGCGGGGGGACCGAGGCGGACGAAAACACCGTCCGCCGCTTTTCCGCCCCAGTCGCATTGCGGCCGGGGCGGTAATGGGACCATATGGTGGCGGTGTCTATGAGACACCGCCATCCATATTAGGATGTACGTCTGCAGCTGCTTTTCCTTGGCGGCAATGCCGCCACGGAAAGGCATGCGGTAATTGCTTGTGGGGGGCGCGTTGCGGGCCCCCAAGGACTCAGGGGGATGGGGGTGCACATGGGGGGTACCTATGGTACCCGCCAGCAGTTCCACGCACAGCATGGCAGGCACCGCGCGGTGCCTGCCATGCTGTGCATGGAAGTGTACAGCATGCCTTCCTGCCATTGTATCAAAATTCAATAGGGCAACCCAATATTCCCAAGGAACTGGGTATATTCAATAACAAAAAAGCAATGCTCCTTAGGCAAATTATTTAGACTTGACTTCACAGTTAAAGAGTTGTCACTATAGTGAACATGAATTTTGTATTGTTCAAGAGAAATACAAACAGTATATCAATTGCTTTTATTCGATCATATTCATCTCAAATCATAAGAATATGTATATACATCATATATCAATCCACTTTCGGCAACAAAACGGAATACTGTTTACTCAGTTTTTAAACTTTAAACTTGAAATTAAACTTGAAACTTGAAACTTGTATACTGTTTACTCAGTTTTTCAAAATATACAGTACCATATGACACTTTTGTAATGAATATGGATAGTATTCACATATTTTCCATATATACAATAATTTTGCACAAACTATATACAAAATTACAATTCAGTCAATGCTGATACTATTTATTATTTATTGCTGAAAGCACCGCCCGCCACAATGGAATGAATGCAGGATGCGCCCGCCACTGTGGCGGGCGCATCCTAATGCTGCCCATGGGACCCCCGTCCTTAGGGCGGGTGGTCCCCTACTACGACAGGATGGCGTGAGGACAAAGTCCGCCCGTCATCCTAATGGACCCCTTAGTTGTGAGCCATTCGAACTATTCTAGCTTCAATCAAGCCAGCTTCTCAAGTGGGAAAGAAAAGCAAAATGGCAGATAAGGAAAGGTTTAAGCAATGGGAGGAGGAAAGGACCACAAGAGTAATTGCAATTGGGCCATTACCTGGGGGCAGTACTTCCTGGATCCTGTTTCTTCTTTATTAGGATGTACCAAGTCCTACTGGATATTCAGACGCTGTATGAAACACCACATCAGGCCAAATACTTCAAGCACACATGAAATGTAATGCAAAAAAACAACAGATTTAGCTCCAGGAGACCAACATTAACACCTTCAAGCCTTACGTCAACGTATTAAATCATCTTACTAGCATATGGGGATGGAGAATAAACATGGATGGTACAACTCATGTCTGATTTCTGCAGATGTTGAAGATGGACAACAGCTATGAGATATTTAGGAGTTAGAATAACACAGGATCTGGATAAAATAGCATCAAATAATTTAGAAAGAATACATTCGGAAAGTAAGAAACTGCTAAAATCCTGGTCTCATCTACCACTCTCTATAACTGGTAGAGTGAATCTAGTCAAAATGTGCATCCTCCCCAAGTTTACTTTTATTTTTAACACAATCCCATTGGCATTCGAGTTGAAACAATTGGAAAAGTCACAAAGAGAAATTAACTTGTTTATCTGGAATTATAAAACAACAAGAATATCATGGAAGAAACTAAGAAGAAGAAGGGAAAAGGGGGGGCTTGCACTTCCAGACTTGGTCTACTATTCATGGGCTTTTCAAATGTCACACTCGAGAATGTTATTGAAAACACCAACTAACTTAAATTCTAATTCCTTGTACAAAGCAATATTATTGGCGGCAAATCTAACACCTGAGGGATATATGTTTAAATTTGGCAACTACAAATTAAAAAAAAAAATTAAACTAAAGATGGCACAATCATGGGCTAAAAATTGGTATCATATAAGAAAAAAAATAGGCCTTTCATACTATTCTACGCATTCTCCAATTTGGGACTCACCTGGCTTACCAGCATTCTTGAATGATAGGTTATCAACTATCATAAAACAAGCAGGGATTGCCAGATGGGGTCAATTGATTATAGACGGAAAATTATTAGCCTGGAATGCATTACAAGAACTGGTAGGAATAGAAATTTCTAGATTTAAATATATCCAACTAGATAGCTGGTTGAGATCACAAAGCAATATAGATCCTAACATCGGGAAAACTAATACGCTTGAACAAATGCTGGTAGAGCGACCCAGTGGTGGTAAAGAAGTAGCCACCTGGTATTGGCAGATGCTAGAAGAAAACGATGGGGAGTTTAAATTACCAAATGATTTATGGGGGGCAGTGACTGACACTCCATGTGACGAGAAATGGCAACAATCTTGTGTTTTATTATATAAAACGCTAAAACCTGCATGGCTAAGACGAAATCACTTGTTTACAATTCATCGAGCTTACATAACACCATTAAAATTGTCTAAATTTCTCCCAGACAAAAAATGTAATAAGTGTAATATGGCTGAAGCCAATGACATACATATGTTCCTAGAATGTCCAGATCTATTGAACTTTTGGGAAGAGGTGAGGAACACTTTGAATTCGATTCTACAAACATCTTTGTTAATCACTCTCCGACTTGTCATCTTTGGAATAGAAGACAATATTAGGGGTAGGGAGAAATCTTTCCTTTTCTATGCGATCTTACTGGCAAGAAGACAGATTTGTATTCAGTGGACAGAAAAAACTCCCCCTTTACATTCTCGCTGGTTGTCATCTTTATACGAAACATCTAAAATGGACCTCCAAAGAACTGCCAGTGAACGTAATTTGGCCTTTTGGGATCTTTTGGTTAACTGGAAGTGAACCCGGGTTTTTTTTTTTTTTCCCCGGGTCCGATGATTATGCCATCAACGCTCTTGGACCTAGGGCCAGCTCAAAATCGATTGGGTCCTACAGGTTGAAAAATACCTAGATAGAGCTAAATATACTCCTTCTCAGCTTTGGGACATATATACCATTGGGTATTCCAAATCACGCTGTTGAGACGTGCAAGGAGGTTGGTTTGACCCTTTTCGGAAAAGGGAAGGCAAATGAGGAAAAAAAAAAAAAAAGAGATGGACAACCTTAGACTTAAGCATAGGTCAGAGGCATTCCTCTTGAGGTTCATCGCAGAAAGGAACACAGAAGGTGCACGCAACCAGGTAAACATGCTTTAGAACTCATAGATTAACCTGCTGTGAACAGGCACTGACATTTAAGGCGCCTCCTGGCCATACCAAAAGCAACAAACTCAACAAACAGGTAACAACTCCACTGTTTGAAGCAGGTAGGTGGTAACTGCTGGGTGAATTCACGAGGCTAAAGGGCTGCTCCTTCCCTGAGACAAAGCTAGCGTAGAAGGAAAGAGGGGTAATTTCCTACTTCAGGTTTTCCTTGGGGAGACTCTGGGAATTTATTGAGGATCAACATGAGAACCACATTATCATCAAGCACCTTTAGATAATAAGGAACACAAACAAGAGAACCCAAAACCCCAATTTTGTTTTTCTTAGGTAATGGTCATGAGAAACTTAACCCTGAGAGACAAGATCCTCAGAGAGGCCTTTCAAAAAGGGGGATACAGCAGAGCCCAAGGAAGCAGCAAAAAGTTTTAAGGGCGAACCAGCGACTTGCTCAGGCTCCTTGCTTTAAACCATGTGTTGTAAATTGTGTTACTGGTTGAGGGGGTGAAACCCTACTCAACCAGTAACCACAATCTCTGTCTGGGTGAAACAGAAGCAACCCCCATATTAATCTGTGCTTAATCCTCTGGTAGCTTGACACAAAAGCAGTCAGGCGCAATATAGAGGCAATGTGTAAAGTATTTCTACAGCACTTTGAACAGCAATAAAGTGACAACACAACACAAGAAAAATCCCACACCAATTTTGAAGAATAGAGCAAAATGTTAAAAAAATAATTTGAGACCAAAACAACAAAAATCCATTTAGCAGAACCGGAGATATTCAATTCTAAAGATTCAGGTAAAAATAGTGCATAAAAAATCAAAGCGCCAACTGCTGTTATCTGGTCGTTCCGGACTGGGAAAAAGTCACAAGATCAGGCCGACTGCAATGGAGCACAGGCTTTCTAAGGGGACCCACGTAGGCTTTGCAAGGCTTTGTGTCATCTGGCTTCGGTTCTGAGGAGCTGCGAGATCCCCATTGCAAGGTCCTGCCTCGGGTTGCGTCATGCTGCGTTGGTTTCGATTAAGCTGTGCAGCGAGGCTTTGCGTCAAGGTGCGCCAGTTACTATGGGCTGACAGCTGGGTGGTGAGGCTTAGTGGGGCTTTGCGCTCCTTGCTGATGATTCCTTTTAGGCTGGCAGCTGTGCGGCAAGACTCTGCGCAGTTCTGCATTACTTGACATTGGTTCCTTGTAGCTGTGCGGTGAGACTTTGCGGGGCTTCACATTGTTTCATGCTGTATTTGGTGAGGCAGTGGTACATTTTTCAGAGTCCAAAAAGCCAACACAAATGGGTTAAAAAAACAGGAGGGTGAATGCACACATTTGGGGTTGACCCTGCAGTATGGGGCAAGTTCAACATGATCCCCCTCCAGTCAAAAGCCATGGTCGACTTATCAATATGTTGATGGGCTTTCCTGCTTAGGTGATGAAACATGGATGAAGGCCTTGCAATGCAGAGGCACTTGATAGTTTTCCGCCCTTCTGAACTCAGTTGGATACCTCTGTCTACACTCTGCTGAGCCACAGAACAGACCCATGGGGAACACCATCTATGCCGCTCTTAACCTTAACTTGCTCACAGATGCTTTCCAGTGGGCATATAGTACCACCATATCCAACAAAATGATGTGGCCCATTCTGCTGCTTGGATCAGACTTCGGACCCAAACCAAAGGGAAATTCTGCCCCTATGGACAGCAAACAATAGAGGCCACTGACAGCTGTCAGTGTTAAGAGCCAGGTCCCAGACCATCTACTGCCTACATCTACAAGCTGGAACATTGAGTAGGCCTCCATTCCAGCCAGGGGGCTGGCAAGGAGTTCGCTATGGGCTCCTGAGGGTTGTCTGACCTTTGAGATTTCTCAGAGTGGGATGGGTTGTAACAGCACCCTCATTCCACTCTACCTCCCACCAGTCCGGGGGTGGTATCTTGGGACTGTATCTTCAGCCTAAGGCCTATACTCTGAATCCCTACTCAAGCAGCAACAACAATCTCTGCCAGGGTGAAACACAAGCAAACCACAAATTAACTTTTGCTTAATCCTCTGGTAACTTGGCACAAATGCAGGCAGGCTTAACTTGGATGCAATGTGTAAAGTATTTATGCAGCACAACAAAAATTCCAGGTTGTAGAAAAATAGAGCAAAATGTAGTAAATTATTTGAGGGCAAAATGGCAAGTAGGTTTTCTACTCGAGTGGCAGTTTTCTGACTGCAAACGGTCATGACCGCCCGCTACTCACCTCATTAGAAAAATCTCACTGGCTGTCCTCCTAGTGACTGGAAATCATGCTAAGGGATGCCAAATCACACTCATGCTCTGCAACTTACCGTTCTGGAACCAGGTGTGAGAACAAAGTCCACCATGCAGTGATAGGCAGAATTGGACTGGATCTCCGCATTACAAGAGTAACATGGAGACCCCAAAATTTCGCCAATTCCACGGCGTAATGGAATATTTGACCCACGCCCTGCTCCTCCATATCATCCTCCTCATTACCATCCTCTATTGCTGGCAACAACTGCTGGACCTCTATCCAGGTCCTCAGAGCTTTTTGAAGCCCTATCTTCTTGGTGTCTGTCTTGCTTTGCAGTTCCTTTTCCTTACAGAAATGTTTGAGCTCAAACACAGTGCAACTTTCAAGGCTGGCCAGCACTAATTTGATTATTGCTGGTATGGTCACAGACAGGCAGGTAAAAATGAGAGTAGATTTGAAAAGAGAAAAATAACTTAAAAAGGAGAATTTAAAAACTCTAATTGGTTTGAAATGATCTGACATTCTAGCATTATCCAATATCACTCAATGGCGCTGTACAAACACAAGTCCAAATCCTGCTACCAATGTTGGAAATCAGGTTGCTGGTTGAGGGGGGTGAAACCCTACTCAAGCAGCAACTACAATCTCTGTTGGGTGAAACACAAGCAAACCCTAAATTAACATGTGCTTAACCCTCTGGTAGCTTGGCACAAACGCAGGCAGGCTTAACTTAGAGGCTATGTGTAAAGCATTTATGCAGCACTTTAAACAATAATAAAGTGAAAACACAAAACAAGAAAAATCCCAGGTTGGAGAAAAACAGAGCAAAATGTAATAAATTATTTGAGGCCAAAATGACAAAAATTCACAGAAGAACTGGAGCTATACAATTTTAAAGATTTAAGTAAAAACAGTGCATAAAAGCACTAAGGGCCAAATGGGGTTATCTGGTCACTCCTGATCGGGACACACCAAATAACACAAGGCTGACAAGGGGATCATTCAAACTCTAATTCAAGAAATATAACTAGACTTGATCAACAATATGCACATAGAGATATCTCTTAGTTCTAAGCATCAAAGAGTTAAAGAAAGTGATTCAACACTGGTGCATACAAGAAATCAAACGTATTTTTTTACTTAAAGGGGGAAACCGAAGAAAAAATGGGTTAATCAGATTCCATCATCCAACAGACTAATGACCCAGAATTTTCCCATCAAATCATTAGATAGCGTGAAACCCACTGTTGGTCAACTCTGACTAGAAGATAGCTCGACCGGGATACAATCCGTTAATATGAAAATTATTTTTATGTTGACAAAAGCCAACTGGTTTCAAAGAAGCAAGTAGTGGATAAACATTGACGTTTTGGTCTCAGGTTAATTTTCATTGGCGTTGGGGACAGAGCCACAGGACCGCGCTTTGTGTTGCAATTGATTAGATCCCAACTTGTTTCAAAGAAGCAAGTAGTGGATAGACATTGACTTTTGGTCTCAGGTTAATTTTTATCGGTGTTGGGAACAGAGCCACGGGACTGCGCTTTGTGTTGTAATTGGATAGATCCCTCTGTAAAGTTCAAACATTACTTTTCATGCTGCAGTAACAAGGGTTTGTGTTGAGCTCACATTAAAAATAAATCCAATTGTGATTTCTATGCGCATTTTGCTGCAGGTGTCAAAGAAAGATTATTATTCCTGACATTCTTGGTGATGTTTTCCCCTAACGTTTTGTCTTCAACCCTCCTGTTTAAAAAGTGGAATACTTACTTTTTAGTTTTACATGCCCTGGTAGTGAAAAACTAAATTTGTTTTTCACTACTACAAGGCCTACATCTCACATAGGCTAAAAGTGGAGTTACCTTATTACATCTGACAACTGGTCATTTTCAAATGGTAATATGTAACTAGTTTGAGTTTGGTGTCTTTGGAATTGTAATGAATATCCACTCTCAAGTCGAGTTTTAAATTACAATTTTAGGAATGCCACGTTTAGAAAGTTGCCATTTTCCTGCCTTGGCCATTTAGTGCCTGCAGCCAGTCTCTGGGTCACATGACTGGGTATAGATTGCAATTAGGGTTTGTGTATTCCTCCTAGACAGCCACACACAATAGAAAGCTAAGGTGTGCCTGGATAGGCCATCGCTGGCAGGATGGGAGGGCGGAGCTGGGCAAAGCACTGCTTACACTTGAAAAGTCTGTGTCCTGCCTCTATACAAAGGGCTGCATGCCCCTTTGTAGTTAGTCCGAAGCCAGGGCAGGGATGGTAGGATGCCTGGGGACTTCAAAGGAAAACCTCAGAAGCTTCTCCCATTGCAAAGGAAGGCATACATATTGGACCACAGACACCATCTATTTAGTACACTTCTGGACATGTGGATACTTTAACAGTTAGAAGGACTGCTGTGCTGCTGAAAGGACTACTACTCAGATCGACTGCAGCTTTAAAGGACTGCTGCCCTCCTGTGTTGACCTGCTGCCTGCTACCCTCTTGCCTGGGTGCGACTCAACCATCTCGGAGTTCTACCTTGTCAAGTGTTGTCACCCCAGTCCTGGAGCCCTGGAAGTGGGCCTGAAGGTGCCCTGTCAGCCTATATGTGGACCCAGCAGAGCCGACACATCACCTCTGCTGAGCGGTGCAATCCCAGGCAGAACAGACACACTGTCTCTGCTGCAAGGGTTCACCTGACGCAAAGACTCCGGATTGACCTCATAGCCTGCATTGGAACTGTCTTCAGTGCGAAGCTTTCCCAATGCAGGCCCTCGAAAATGATACATTCATGTATGAGAACTAAATCGCACCTTTATTAACAAATTCACCTGTTGTGAACTCCACATCTACCCCAACTCTCAAATACATAGTCAGATAGGCTCTGAGACCTAGGCCAGAGGTTACTGATTGATAGGTCAAAGGTGAGGGGGCACATAGCCAACACACAAATACACAAACAGGAAACCCTAGATCAATCTCACAGATAGGCGCAGTGACACTACAATGCCCCAGGAAATTGGCCGCAATAAAGAACACATGGCCCGAGGGGTATGCGCTCTCCTAAAACACCATAAAGCTAGATGCCACATGAGTTAGGAACATATAGCCAATCAGGACACAGCACACGCAGCGATCACTTGCTTCCCATGCTGCTCATCTTGACACATTACCCACTGGCCACATTGTGTCCACACACAGTCAAGGCAAGACAATTAATTTATGACTCCAAAAGCAGCAGCTTACTTCCTTAATGTACATGGACTGCCGTAAATACTTTATTGTCCATGATGAATTATATCAAAAGAAGTTTCAGACCAATTGTTAAAATTGAGACACTCTTCAGACCCTGCACCTGTAACTGTTCTTTCGGCCAACCTGTTTGATTTAGCAAGCTATTCCTGTTTTGCCAGATGCCTCTTGTTTTTTCAAGATATTTCATGTTCAAGCAACAGTAGCCTCACATCTCTTCAGAACCGACGCATTGCCTTGACCATGCTATGCTGATGCATCCCCTCGACTGTCCAATGCATCCAGGATTTACGGTACTCTCCTTCAGCAGGCCTCTCAGTGTCCCTGTAGCCAGCCCACGCTTCATCACTGTGTGCTTGAACTTGTGACTTTGTCCTGGTCCGGCAAGACCAGATATGCACAGTTGGCACTTTGTGCTTTTTGGCGATATAATTACTGAAATCTTTAAGCCTGTATATCTCCGGTTCTACTGATTGGGTTGTCGTCATTTTGGCCTTCATTTATTTGTTAAATATTACTCAAATTTTATAAATTGGTGTAGGAGTTTTCTTATGTTGTGTTTTCACTTTATTATGGTTTGAAGTGTTGCACAAATTCTTATACATTGCCTCTAAGTTAAGCCTGACTGCTCTGTGCCATGCTACCAGAGGGTTCAGCACAGGTTAAATTGGGGTGTGTGTGTCTCACCCTGACAAGGATTGTGGTTGCTGCACAATATTGTTTCATCTCCCTCAACCAGTAGCCCAAATTCTCACATTATTGATCAGAAGTGACGATTAGGGCTTATGTTTGTGCAGTGCCATACAGTGACTTTGTGTTACACGAAAAATCCCAGATAAATAACTGGAAACCAATTCAAGTTTTAAACTTTGATTGGCATTTTTGATTTTTTCCAAATTGTCTCTGACTGTTGTGTCTGAAACCACACCTGCATTGAAGGAATTTGAGCTGGCCAACATGGATGCCTACACTATGGCCCAGCTCAAGGAGATCTGCAAGGACAGGGGACTTCCAGCAAAGAACAACACCAGGAAGGTGGTACTCCAAAAGGCCATGAGTGCCTTGGCGTAAGTCCACCAGCCATTGGTTAGAGCCACAGCAGGGGATTAGATGGAAAGGCAAGGAGATGACCTTCCTGAGATGCAGCATCCAGCTGGGAGGGGATAACTGGCCCCTGAGTTGGAACTCTCTGCCAGAGCACAGAGCAGTGTGTCATTTTGAGGCCTGTCCCTAAAGGAGCTGATGGACAGGAAGGCAGAGAGGGAGTTTAATCTGCCAATGGCCCAGTTAAGAATGGAGGAAAAACAATGGCCATATGGCAGAGGAAAGATCAATGTCTCACCAGGGGAGCCTCAGAGAGCTGAATGTAAGGTCTAGAAAAGCAGAGTCCAGCAATATTGGTGGTAGTGTACCTGCAATGGCCTCTGGAGACAAGAGGGTTCATGTTTCTAAATGAGTTGTGCCTGACTTTGTTGCAGGAGATGACTTTGACAAGCAGTGACGGCTCCTCTGCTAAGGTGGAGGAGCTTCGCCCACTGCTTTATGCAGTGTAAAAAAAGGCAAAATTAAATGATAATAACTTAAGGTTATTATCAATGTATTTTTTCGCATTGCAGCATATTTGTGGGGTGGGGCTGCTCTCAGAGCAGGGAGAGGAGTGGTTTGCAGTCCCTATGTGAGCGTGAGTGAGTGTCCGGCCCTCTCGGGCCAGCCAAACAGAGAGGGCCAGACAAACTGTCATGTGCACATAGCTTGCTCTCCATGCAGGCTGCATTACAGCCTGCGTGGAGAACATGCTCACCCCTCCAGCCCCTGGCTTAGTGCCATGACATGGCGTTCAGGCCAATCACAACATTGCATTACAACATTGTGATTCACTGTGGGGAGCTTGGGAGCCCTGTTGCTTCCTGCTTCTTATTTCCCCCAAGAAGACAGCTGGCCGGCCAGGATGTAAGTGATTGTTTTTTACCTGATCCACCCACGCCCCTCCTCCCACCCTGCCCCACTGCTGCTTCCATGTATCAGCCGACACTGTTGACAAGTTTTGAAGCTCATGAGTGATTTTACAAATGCATGGGATCCTTTAGGTCCTAAAGGATCCTATCCTCCTAAATGTTAGGAGGATTGGGATTGGGGGTCGAGCCTCTGAAAGCATATCCCTAGCAGAGGGAGGGCTCTCTACTGGCCCTAGAGAAGGGGGACAGGATGAGGTATCCCCCATGAAGGACACCTTTATGAGGAAATATGACCTACCTCTTAGAAATGCAGGCAGAAGTTTAGGGAGCGCCAGAATCTGCCTCAGCAGTCGTGGGTGGACTGTGTGAATACCTTTTGCAAGGTACTGAATAGCTGGGTGAAGGGCAGTGAAGTAAATGATTACCAGGGGCTGTACAATTTTATTGCTAGAGAGCACATGTTCAGTCCTTGTTTTGCAGATCTGTGCCAACACCTCATTAATAGTAAGGTCACTGACCCCAGGGAGCTTGCTATGGAAGCAGCCCGCTAGCTCAGCACCAGGGTCCACAAGACAGTATCTGATCGGGATCACCACATGCTTGGGCATGGTCCCGACTATAAGAAGGAGGGGGAGACAAACATAAAAACATGGAGTTCTCTAAAGGTCTCCAAACTAGTTCTAAGGGCCACTGCTTTTCATCTCCACCTGAACAGAAAAAGAAGTGGTACCCTGATTGTAAGTCCTCAGGGAAGGCATCCATTAAATGCTGTGAGTGCCAACAGGTTGGATGCTATAAGGGGGATGCCAAGCATCCTAAGTGGGCACAGGCCCCAATGGCGGCCAGTCACCAGGGTTGGTTAGTGTAGCGCTTGGGGGAGGAGTTTGCCCCTGATAGTAGGGGGTAGAATAGAGCTTACTTTGGAGTCCCTGGGTGACGGAGAGGTAGTGCAGAGAACTCACATGTCTAGTAAGACTAGGAACTACAGGCAGTGGTTCCATCAATGAGCAGTGAGTGAAGGCTCTGAAAGACACTGGAGCCAGTGTGACATCTGTCAGATGTCATCTGGTGACATCAGAGCAGGTAGTCCCTAATGCATTCCACCAGATTATTGCAGTTGACAACTATAAGAGTCCCTACCCAGTGGCTCTGGTTTCCTTTGGGTGGGGTAGGGGTTTCAAGTTCCTTGAGAGTAGCAGCGAGTCCATCCATGCCTGTTGATTGTCTGCTTGGCAATGACCTAGATCACACCATCTGGAAAGAGGTGGAGCTCAGATCGCACCCAGAGATTTTAGGGTTAAATGAGTGGGTGTGTCTGACCACACCATCCATGGCAGCCTGAGAGGGTAGTCTGGAGAACCTGGAGCCTGGTAGACTGGCCCAGGTGCCTTCCAAAAATAGAAAGGGCAAGGTGTGTAACAAACCGGCTTCTGAAACTTCTGTGGTCTGAGTGGTGACTAGGCTTAGCGGTGACGCCCGAAGCCTGCAGGGAAGGACACTGCCACCCTGGGGAAACTACCTGAACTGACCAACTGCCAGAAAGAAGGAGGAGGTCCCACCAGGGAGAAGTTCTGCAAGGTGCAGAGGGAGTGCCCTACTCTTGAGGGCTTACGGCAGCAGACTGAGGCCCAGGCAGCTGGCAACACCTCTGATAATCACCTGATCTATTGGTAGAATTGTCTCTTGAGTAGCGAGACTAAGGTTTCTGAGCCTGGTGCAACCCCTCTGCTGGTGGTCCCCTAGTGCCACAGGGTTTTCCTACTGGAGCTGGCTCATGATGTTCGCCTGGCAGGTCATCTGGGGTAGGACAAGACCTTTGAAAGGCTTGGTACCCACTTTTATTGGCCCATGATGAGGATGGCCTCAGATGCATACTGCGGGACATGCCCTTCCTGCCAGTCCAGGGAAGTGCAAGACTCCCCATGCAGCCATTCCCTGTCATTGCCACTTCCTATGAATGGATGTGCATCAATAGTGTTGGGATTCTCAACCCCTAGAAAGCACTTGGCAACAGGTTCATCCTGGTCTTGGACCATGATATTGATGCAAGGGACATTATGCCTGTAAAGAGTAACACCTAGAGGCTATCCGACAAGGTGAGAGCCAGGATTAAGAAGGAAGTCTCCAATATGCTGGAGCTAGGGGATCATTGAGGCCTCAAACAACACAAATCCAGCCCAGTGATGTTAGTCCCAAGGCAGGATTACTGGGGGCTCAGTGCCACCACCAATATGCTCACACCATCCCCCAAGCTGATAGATTGGTTGGGAGCTGCCAAGTTCCTCAGCACATTTCACTTAATGCTGGGGAACTGGCAGGCTGCTAAGCCCGAGGGGGCCACAGAGAGATCTGGACTCTATACCCCAGAAGGGTACCTCCAGTTCTGGGTAATGCCATTCGTGTTGAAGAATCTCCTGCCACCTTCCAGAGGTTGCTTAACGAGGTCCTGCCTTGGTTGGACAACTTCAGTGCCACCTAACTTGAAGACATTGTAGTCTTCAGTTCCAGCTGGAAGGGCCATTTGAACCACCTAAGAGAAGTGATTCAGGCTTTGCAGAGGGCAGGCCTGACTATCAAGGCCAATAAGTGCCAGATCGGGCACGGTTCAGGTGTTTAGTTGAGACACCAAGTGGGAGGGGCAAGGTGCAGATCCTCCAGTCCAAGATTGAAATCATTCTGGCCTGGGAACCCCAAGACCTAGAAAGAGGTGTGAGCCTTCCTAGGCCTCACCGGATACTACAGGAGATTCATAAAGAGGTATGGCACCATTGTTGCTCTCTTGACAGAGTTGACTTCTAAGAAGCAACTCAGATAGGTAATCTGGATGGAGGCATGCCAGTACGCTTTTAACACTCTGAAGGAGGCCATGTGCACAGCACCTGTGCTCAACCCCCCTGACTTCTCCAAGGAATTAATTGCACAGACAGACACCTCAGAGCATGGCAGAGGGGTTATGCTCTCATAGCTGAATGAAGGGGGTCTGGATCAAACTGTAGTCCTCATTAGTAGGAGGTTACTTTCCTGAGAACAGAGATGGAGTGCAATAGAACGGGAAGCCTTTGCAATGGTCTGGGGACTGAAGAAGCTGAGGCCATACTTGTTTGGTGCTCACTTACAGGTTAAGCCAAACCACAGACCCCACAAGTGGGTAATGCAGATGAGGGGTGATAATCCCAAACTGTGGAGGCGGTCTATCTCCCTACAGGGAATGGACGTTGTTGGACTTGGCCCTTTTTCCAGGGTCATCCCTGAACTTTTTGCCTTCCTCTTATAGTTTTTCTGACCTGTTGTTGGCTATTTTATGACTCTGGGCACTTTACCGCTGCTGACCAGTGCTAAAGTGCATATGCTCTCCCTATTGTAAATTAATATATTATTTGGTGATTCCATGATTGACTATTTGGTTTACTTGTCAGACCCTAGTACAGTGCACTGAGTGTGCCCAGGGTGTGTAATTCCAAATGCTACTAGTGGGCTTGCAGCACTGGTTGTGCCACCCACAGAGGCGGCCTTGTAAAACGTGTCTAAGGTCTGCCATTGTGCACCCACTTGCCAGTCCCAAACCTTCCCTTTTCTTCATATTAGTCATCCTATGGTAGGCCCACGGGCAGGGTGCATTGTAAGTATAAAATAGGACAAGCCCTGATATGTGTGGCATGTCCTAATAGTGAATTACAGCCATTTTTGTTTTTCACTATTGCAAGGCTACCTGTTCTCCATAGGCCAGAATGGGCTGCAAGATTATTACATGTTTATAATCCTAGCAGACTCAGAGAACATGGTAGAAATTCGAGTTTAGCATGCCTGGACTCAGAATAATAAAATACATCTTTTAGTGAAGTTTATTTTAATATTCTGTATTTGCAAATACCACTTTTAGAAAGTAGGTATTTGCTTGCCTAACCATTTAAGCCTGCCTCTGAGAGGTTGTGTATTCCTTGTCTGGAGTTTGAGTGACAGGGCTGGGGGATTCCAGGAGACAGAATGAGTCAGCCCAGTGGTGAATAGAGAGATTTGCATCTAGATGGGAGGGAGGAATTGCACCTGGGACCTGAATAGGACTGTGCCCGCCCCCCACAGTGCTGGCTCCACCCCTGTGGTGCGTCTGATGTCTCTGCCCTGCACACTGAAAGAAGAGAAGAAAGACTGTCAACAAAGTGCTCCAGGACTGTACTTGCATTCCACAATGCTGGTTCCACCTCCTGTGGGGCGTCTGATGTGCCTGCCCTGCGCTGTGAAAGGAAAGGAGAAGTCCGGTAAACAGAGTGCTTCAGAACTGGTTTTGACTGGGCACAGGCCCCTCTCCCCTCACTGAATAAAGGATTTTGGGGTAAAAGTATTGGGACCCTGATCCCAAGAAATTAGATCACTTCTGGACTTACAAGACTAAACCTCTGCTGAGGAGAGGAACCTGAAGAAACTGAGGAGAGACTTTACCCAATCTGAAGTGCTGCTTGGGGGATTGACCTGCAGTGGTTGCCTGACTGCCAAAGAGAGGATAAAGAACTTTGTGTACTTTACTTTCAACTTGCGAAGGATCTCCATGGGCTTGGAAGAGAGCTTGCCCCCTGACCGAAGTCTCAGGACCAGTAAACTTCACCAGTCTTTATGGATTGCTGCTGGAAATGCTGTTTCAGTGGCTACAGAGGCAGGAAGCTGTGACCGACTCTCACAACCGGCCCGGTGTCCTGTAGGCACCACATCAAGCAACGTCCGCCTCAAACAACGCAAGCTCTGAGCTCACCGACTCCGTCCTGACGCCGTCACCGAGCCATTGCCTGCACCGCAACTGGTGGACACCACGACTTGCAACGCCTCGCTACACCGACTCGTACTGGTCTGACCGACGCGGGCACTGCTGCTGACTTCGAGTCCTGTGAACGCACCGGAGTTGGGCACCGCCTCGCACGCTTCGCAACGCACCGCCCGACTCGCACCGCTGTCCGAACAGATCAACGCCAGCCCCCGAACTCCGGCTCAGTTGCCGCACCGCAGGCTGCAAGCACCACATCGAAGCACTGTCTCGCTATGCAATGCATGCCTTGGATTCACTGACTCTGTCAACGGGCAGCTGCCTGCACCTCATCGAGGGACAACGCGTCCTGCAAAGCTTTCTTTTCTGCATCGCGAGGAGCACTGGAACCAGCTCGCACGTCCGTGCAGGCCGCATCAAGTAAAAGGTACTGTGACTGAGTCTGTCGACATTTGAGTGGGCCCGGACTGATGCGGTATGCTGGATTTGTTAGGCTCTGTGTTATTTCAACAATGCTGTAGCCAGACCAGGCTACCGACTCGCACAGAACCTTGAATTAAGCCTTTTAACCAGAACTCTTGAAATCTAATAGTTCTGTGGATTCTTTTTGTCGTTTATTGGTCTTGTGGTAACTCTATATAAAATATACTTCTTTTTTAAATAAAATATTGTGTGGTGTCCATTTGTAGTGTTGTCACTGGGTTACTGTATGTGGTCACAAATGCTTAACTTAAAACGATAAGATAAAGCCTTGCTGCTCGTGCCAAGCTACCAAGGGGGTGAGTAGGGGTTATTTTGGGAGTGTTATCCCCTTATCCTGACTAGAGGAGAGGGTCCCTATTTGTCACAAGTACCTACCTGTGCCAACTAGAGACCCCCAATTCTAACAGACGTTATTGTGGAACACCATCCTGGAACAGACTACACCAATGCTGATGGTCTCTCCAGGTTTTTCAGCGTTAGTGAAGAGAACTTCCATGGGGTATGTATTTCTCCCCAATTTGGGCTGGGGTAGGACATGTGTTAGACCTGGAATCCTTGGTGTGGTTTTCCCCCTAACTTTTTGCCTTCAACCCTCCTATTTTCTGACTTTGTTTTTGCTGTCCTTAGGACTTTGCATACTTTAACACTGCTAACCAGTTCCAAAGTGCTGGTGCTCTCTCCTTAAAACATGGTAGCATTGACATACTTATGGCACTGCCTGTTCCCAGGGCCTGTAAATTAAATGCTGCTAGTGGGTCTGCAGCACTGATTATGTCACCCACTTAAGTAGCACTTTAAACATGTCTCAGGTCTGTCATTGCAACCGGTGTGTGCAGATTTTAAACTGCTATGTGAACCTGGAAAATTAAACCTTTTGCCAGGCCCAAATCTTCCTTTTTAACTCATGTAGGTCACCCCTATTGTAGGCCCTGCACAGCCCACTGTGCAGGGTGCAGTGTGTTTAAAAGGTGGGACATCATTTTTTGTTTTACATTTCCTGATAGTGAAACACTATTGAATTCTTTTTTTTCACAGCTGCAAAGCCTACCACTCCCATAGGCTAGCATTGGAGTTACCTTAGTAGATCTAATAAGTGATCATATCCAAATGGTAGCAGGTAACCAGTTAATGTTTGGTGTCTTTTGAATTGTAATGAAAAATCCTCGCTCATTTTGAAGTTTTATACCAAATGACAAGTCATTTTAGAAAGATAGCTATAAAGAGGGGTGGACCCTAATTCACACAGCTAGATTGAGCCGGTATATACTATAAAAATAAGATATCTAGCTGACCGTTTGTGATACTGCCAATTATTTAAACAGACTCAGACCAAAATCTTTAAATATGATGGTCGACATCATTTAATTATTCAATGTTTTCAATTAATACTAATTTCCGAACCAACGCCGCCTTGGTTACGCAACACATCCACGGCATGGGACCTCGCAGTGCTCTGCAACCAGGATTTAATGTACTCTTGTTCAATAGGCCTCTCTGCATCCCTGTAGCTGGTATGCGCTCCACAATGGTCAGCCAAAACTTGTGACTTTGTTCCAGTACGGCGTGACCCGATATCCACAATTGCCACTTTGTGCATTTTGGGACTATATTTTCAGACATTTGTAAACTTGTATGTGTCCGGTTCTACTGATTGGATTTTTGTTGCTTTGATCTTGTATATATTTATTAAAATTGACTCTATTTTCCTAAATTAGTGTGGAATTTTTCTTGTGTTGTGTTTTCACTTTATTACGGTTTGAAATGTTGAACTTTACACATTGCCTCTAAATTGAGATTGACTGCTCTGTGCCAAGCTACCAGAGGGATGAACACAGGTGTATTTGCTTGTGCCTCACCCTGACAAGGATTGTGGTTGCTGTTTGAGTAGTGTACCCCCCCAACCAGTAACCCAATTTCTCACACAGGTGATACAATAATTGTGTAATCAATGGGGTATTTTGTTTATAAGCATTGTTTGGAGGAAATTCTAGCATGCTATAAAATAAAAATAAAATAATGGGGCATATTACCAAGCAATAGCGATAATTATCGCTATTGCTTGGTTAGAGAGAAAATTTTACCGCTGAGCTGCGGCGATTTTTATCGCAGATAAACCTTGGTATTACCAAGGTTTATCGCAAATGCGATAAAAATCGGCCGCAATGCATGAATATCGCTGAAAAGTCAGCGATATTCATGCATTACCGAGCTAATGCTCTTAGCCATATTATCCACCTCCCATTGGATAACATGGCTAAGAACTGCTCAGGGCAGGTGTTAGCTTTTGGAGATATTCGCGCTTAGCGCAAATATCTCCAAAAGTTGGTAATAGGAGATAGCGATGTTAGCGACTGTTTCCAGTCGCTAACATCTTGGCACGCCCACTTTGCATGTCATTAGTGATAAATATCACTGACATGCAAAGTGGGGCCCAAGATGGTCGCTATCTCCTACTAGCTGTCGCTAACTGGTGTTAGTGACAGCTAGGTAATAGGGAGATAATTTTATCTCCGCTTTCTTGGCTTTTAAAGCCAAAAAAGCGGAGATAAACCCCCTTGATAATATGCCCCAATGTTCTTAAAATAAAAATACACAAATAAATTAGCTTCACGTACAGCAACAATTGAAAGTCTGAGCTTCTAACTATCTATCCACACATGCACATATGGGACTTAATACAATACAACTTTTTTATCTCAATATATTATTTGCCTTATACATATATAGCTTTTCTATGTAGTTATGTAGCTATATGTTTACTATTTTACTCCTAATGTAGAAAAAGAGAAAAAACACTTTGACTCTCTCAATGCACTATTCTGTGTCTCATTCCATACATCTTTCAATATGTTCTCCAACTCCACTCTCTGACTCATCTTAAACCTCATTCTACTAAAGTGACTTCCCAAGTAACCCTTCTTAGACTCTCCCCTCCTCTATCTCTACTTGGCCCACCCCAAACCTCATTTTACTACTATTATCTCTCTAATCCCTTTCTGAAGTCTTCCCTCCTCTATCCCTCCTTTGACTCATTCCAAACCTCATCTAACTACTATGATCCTAAATTAAACTTTCTAAACCAGGGGTCTCTAACCTTTTCTATAACAAGTGCTATTTATGTTCAATGAAAATGCTTCTGAGCTACTAATGTTATAAGTACTGTAATAATTATCACTTCAGACAAGGTTACATTAGTAACCACCGTATGCAAAGACTACCAGCAGTGAGCACTCCACTGTATCAAGCATTGTTGCCTGCAGTAGTGTAAAATGTATTGTCAAGGAGGAATGCCTTTACATGGACAGTGATTGCTGCAATGACCCTGGCACCAAGTTAATATTATTGGGAATGAGTCTCCCCAACACCTTTTGATTTTTATCACTCAATTACCAATGTTAAATATATTTTGGCAATTCAACCATTTTTCATCTCAACTACATACTATTACATTTTGGTATACATGTATAAGTCAACTAAGGAAAAGCTTTTTTTGTAGATTAGGCTGCACACAGGAGAGCTACTTACAAGTAGCTGGAGAGCTACTAGCAGCTCATGAGCTTCTAGTTGGAAAAGCCTGTTCTAGACTCTTCCCTCCACTATCCCTCCATTATTCTAGTCAATCAAACAAACAGACTCACATGCACACAGCTCAAATTAATTAACAACTTATATTTCCTGAATACTAATCCACAACAAATCCATTTTGGGTTCCGTAGTAATGTGCTACTCACCGATAAGGGCTTCATTTCATTGTCAGGTCTAGTAAGAGCTATATAAACACAATTTCAAATAATTATACAAGAGATTGAAACGTCGACACCTGTCCACTACTTGCTTCTTTGAAACCAATCTGGCTTTTGTCAACACAGGAATAATTTTGTTAGCCACGGATTCGGTCCTGGTAGAACAATCTTCTTGGAAGTGTGGACCAACAGTACTTTTAGCCGTATCTATGGACTTGATGGTGCAAATTTGGGTCATTACAGTGTTGGATACTGTAATTTGTGAAATCCCTTGTTTCCTTTGTTTGACAGTTTAAGTAAAAAACATTTGTTTCCTTGTATACGCCGGAGTGTTGAATTATTCTCTTTATCACTTTGATGCTTAGTACTAAGAAATATCTCCATGCATATATTGTTGATCAAATCAATTTATATTTCACGAGTTAGGGTTTGAATGATTCCCTTGCCAGCCTTTTGTTATTTGGTTTATATTTATCTAGCTATCAAAGGGGCTACGGTGTTGCCCTTGTTTAATGCAGGACCGAGACAAAGTCACAAGTTAAGGATGACTACAATGGAGCATGGGCCGGCTACGAAGAGCCTGTTAGGCCTCCTAAACAAAGTACCTTAAACCCTGGTGTGCAGTCTGCGCTGCATCGCTTACTCCCCGTTTTGAACTAGGCATGTAGCAGTTATACCTCTTGTACCTTACACACCTCTTCAGTCTCATTAAGATTGTGCACATCATTACTGTTATTTTATGTGTCCCCAGACATTTTCATTTCTTTAAAACATAAAGCTGTGTGGTCAATGCTCTTTGCAATGTTAATGGTCTCATAAAGACAAGGATTCTGCGATAACAGTTTCTCCTGAACTTTCTGATCATTAGTACATCTTACCGGTTAGTCTCTAATTAAAGAGTCTGTGAGGGCTCCAATTTCTCAAGTAGCTAAGTGACCCTTGAGTACTGCGACATATATTGCAATCTTTTAATTTTTCCCTTGTGTTCTATTAAATAATTTGTGTCTTTATAACACTATGTTAGTTGTTTCCTTGAATTGACTTTCTAGTTTAACCAATGTGGATTGGAACACATCTTCATCTTCTTCATCGCTAGTTTCATTAGTCATGTTCTACAATGTCTTCACACCCTTTCCTACCTTGCATGCTCAAATTGTGCAATAATATAAGCTATTTGTGCATTGATGAAAACTTTTGATTTCCCAATTTCATTTAAAAATGGAGGAGGTTGGTTCATGCTGGCCAAAGTCATGGCAACGTTTCTTCCTAAATGCAAAACTTTTAACAAAAAACACCAGTTATATGGGGACTAATGATACAAATTACTATACTTTCAGAAGCTACTCTTGAGTGACTGACTAGGGGCCTATTTATGTGATTTTGGAGTAGCAATACGGTGCATTCATGTGCTTTCTCTCTGCGCTAGTGCCATTTCGGCAGCCTAGCACCAACGTAGGCACCCTTGTACCATGATGTAAGAGTGCCTCGTTGCATGCAGGATTGTTTTTGTGCACGAAGGAGCACCTTCCTGCACAAAAACAATCCTAAGAGACGTTTCTCTCTTTCTATGTGTGCTACAGAATTCAGCACACATAGAAAGACAATTTTTTTGGGGAAAAAAATAAACATTTCACCTTATTAACCTCACCTTGGGAGGCGTACGGATGTGGCTCTTCCCCAAGTATACATGTTTTTGTAAATCTTAGGCAGCGTCAAATTCCATGGGTGTTGAATGGAAAAACCCACAGCAACGCCCATGGTAAGCCTCCCAGGTATAGAGTAAGGAGATTCAGCAATTTGCGCGTTACTATGATTAACCCCTTGTGTGCTCATGACAAGCTCAGCTCGTCATGGCACACAGAGCTCGGGTGCTCTGTGTACCCAGCACAAGAAATACCTCTGGTGCGGGCACCAGAGGCATTCCCTTTTCTCCCCCAAAACCTCGGGAGCAGGGGAAGAGCTTCCCCAGATCACAAGGCCCCCCCCCTGGTTTCCCTGAAATGACGATCAGCGTGCACGTCGCATTGACGTCATTTCAGTGAAACCGAAACTGAAATGAGCCAAAAGGCTCATTTCAGTTTCAGTTTCTACGTAGAAACTCAGGAGAGGTATCGTTGGAAAGGGAAGAATCTCTCAGATTGGGGGCAGTAGCCCCCAATCTGCCCCCCAGCGGGGGGAAAAATGCCCACTAGACCTCAGGGATTTTTTGGGGACAATTTTTATTAGGGTGGGGGCATTGGCTTGCCCATTTTGGGCATCCCCCAACCTAATTGAAATTTGCCCTAAAAAAACCTGGGTGTCTAGTAGGCTTTCTGCCTCCCCAGGGTGGGGACTGCCCAAAATGGGCATGCCCATGCCCCAACCCCCTCCCCTGCAAAAATTACAGCCTTCCCCCCCCCGGGGGGGCAGATGGGGCAGTAGCCCCCAATCTGCCCCCTGGGGGCAAAACGCCCAGTAGATGCCAGGGATTTTTTGGGCCAATTTTTATTAGGGTGGGTAATTGGCATGCCCATTTTTGGCAACCCCCACCCTAATTGAAATTTGCTAAAAAAAACTCGGTGTCTAGTAGGCTTTCTTCCTCCCCTGGGGGGCAGCCGGGGGCATTAGCTCCGATCTGCACCCCTGGGGGGGGGGGCAAAAAGTAAACTAGTCACCAGGGATTTTTTTGGGACAAGTTTGAATTAGGGTGGGGCTGCCTAAAACAGGTGTGCCCATGCCCCCACCCGCTCCCGTGCAAAACTTACAGCCTTCCTGCCCTTCCTGGGGGGCAAAAAGCCCTGTAGACGCCAGGGATTTTTTGAACAAATTTGAATTAGGGTGGGGGCATTGGCATGCCCATTTTGGGAAGCCCCCACCCTAATTAAAATGTGCCCAAAAAACTCCCTGGCGTCTAGCGGGCTTTCAGCCCCCCTGGGGGGCAGATGGGGGCATTAGCCCCCAATCTGCACCGCCGGGGGGGGGGGCAAAAAGCCCTGTAGACGCCAGGGTTTTTTTGGGGGCAAATTTGAATTAGAGTGGGGCAGTCCAAAACGGGCATGCTCATGCCCCCTCCCCCTCTCCCTGCAAAAATTACAGCCTTCCTGCCCCCCGCAAAAATTACAGCCTTCCAAGCCCCTAATATGCCCCCCGGGGGGGCAAAAGCCCACTACATGCCAGGGATTTTTTTGGCCACATTTTTATTAGGGTTGGGGTTGTCAAAAACAGGCATGCCAATGCCCCCACCCTAATAAAAATATGCCCAAAAAAATCCCTGGCATGTAGTGGGCTTTTGCCCCCCCCCCAGGGGGACATATTAGGGGCCAGGAAGGCAGTAATTAAAATTTGCTCAAAGAAATCCCTGGTGTTTAGTAGGCTTTCTGCCCCCCCTGGGGGGCAGATAGGGGGCATTAGCCCCAATCTGCACCCCGGGGGGGGGAAAAGCCCACTAGTCGCCAGGGATTTTTTGGGGGCAAATTTGAATTAGGGTAGGGGCTGCTCAAAACATGCATGCCCATGCCCCCAACCCATTCCCCCACAAAAATTACAGCCTTACTACTCCCCCTTGGGGGCAGATGGGGCAATAGCCCCGATCTGCACCCCCGGGGGGGGGGGGCAAAAAGCCCACTAGACACCAGGAATTTTTTTGGGCAAATTTTAATTAGGGTGGGGGCATGCCAACACCCCCACCCCACCTGCAACAATTACAGCCTTTATGCACCCCCTGGGGGGAAGATGGGGGCAGTTGCTCCCAATCTGCCCCCCCGGGGGCAAAAAGCCCACTAGATGCCAATGATTATGCTGTTTTTTTTATGTGTGGTGGTGGGGGCTGCCCAGAATGGGCATACCAATGCCCCAACCTCTCAAACAAATAGCGAGAATGTTTCTGACCCCCTTGGGGGCATATCAGGTCAATCCCACCCCACCCCCCGATATCCCCCCAGGGCAGCAGAAAGCAGACTAGGGGCTGATTTTTTTTTTGCAATATGCCTACCTGTCAATTTCAAGCCCTAGCGCAGCCGGCACATAGGGAAACCTATCAAACCTGTATATTTTTCTAAACGAGACACCCAGGGAAATCCAGGATGGGGTAACTTGACTGGCTCTCACCAGGTTCTGTTACCCAGAATACCTTGCAAACCTAAAAATGTGTCCAAAAAAACACATTTTCCTCACATTTCTGTGGTGGAAAGTTCTGGAATCTGCGTGGATCCACAAAATTCCACCCACCCCACGTTCCCCGAAGCCATCCGATAAAAACGGTGCCTCACTCGTGTGGGAGGCCCAAGTACCCGCAACAGGAAGGGGCCCAAAACATTTTGAGGCGACATCAAAATTGCCTATCACCGTACAACCTGGTTTTGCAAGGGGGTTCTCTTGGGTTTTTTGCCCCGTGCTAGGCGGCCATCTAGGAAACCTACTAAACCCAGATATTTCTGAAAACTAGACACCCGTGGGCTTCCAAGGAGGTATGGCTTGCGTGGATCCCCCAACGTTTCCTCACCCAGAATCCCCTGTAAACCTCATTTTTAGATAAAAAAATCACTTTTTTCACACATTTTTGTGTGGGAAAGTGTGGCATCACCAGGCTCACACAAACTTCCTACCACCCAGCGTTCCTCGAGGTCTCCCGATAAAAATGGTGCCTCACTTGTGTGGGAGGCCCAAGTACCTGCGACAGGCAAGGGCCCAAAACGTAGTGAGGCGACATCAAAATTGCCTATCTCAGAACCACCTGGTTTTGCAAGGTGGGTCACCTGGGTTTTAGGCCCCCTGCTCGGCGGCCATTTAGGGAAACCTACCAAACCCAGACGTTTCTGAAAACTAGACACCCGGGGGCTTCCAAGGAGGTATGTCTTGTTTGGATCCTCCAACCTTTCCTATCCCAGAATCCCTAGCAAACCTCATTTTTCGATGAAAAAAATCACTTTTTTCACACATTTTTGTGTGGCATCACCGGGCCACACAAATGTCCGTGACCCCCTTGCAAAACCAGGTGGTTTTGAGATAGGCAATTTTGATGTTGCCTCACTTCGTTTTTGGCCCTTGCCTGTCGCAGGTACTTGGGCCTCCCACACAAGTGAGGCACCATTTTTATCGGGAGACCTGGGGGAATGCTGGGTGGTAGGAAATTTGTGTGAGTCCGGTGATGCCACACTTTCCCACACAAAAATGTGTGAAAAAACTGACTTTTTCCAGTTAAAATAGAGGTTTGCAAGGGATTCTGGGTAAAGAAACATTGGGGGATCTACGCAAGCCATACCTCCTTGGAAGCCCCCGGGTGTCTTTTTTTCAGAAATGTGTGGGTTTGATAGGGTTCCCTACATGCCCGCCGAGCATGGGGACAAAAACCCAGGTGACCCCTTGCAAAACCAGGTGGTTTTGAGATAGTCATTTTTGATGTCGCCTCACTACATTTTGGGTCCTTGCCTGTCGCGGGTACTTGGGCTGTCCACACAAGTGAGGCACCATTTTTATCGGGAGACCTGGGATACGCTGGATGGTAGGAAATTTGTGTGAGCCCGGTGATGCCACACTTTCCCTCACAAAAATGTGTGAAAAAAGTGATTTTATGCATCTAAAAATGAGGTTTGCAAGGGATTCTGGGTGAGGAAACGTTGGGGGATCCGAGCAAGCCATACCTCCTTGGAAGCCCCCGGTTGTCTAGTTTTCAGAAATGTCTGGGTTTGGTAGGTTTCCCTACATGGCCGCCGAGCACGGGGCCAAAAACCCAGGTAACCCCCCTTGCAAAACCAGGTGGTTTTGAGATAGGCAATTTTGATGTCGCATCACTACGTTTTGGGCCCTTGCCTGTCACGGGTACCTGGGCCTCCCACACAAGTGAGGCACCATTTTCATTGGGAGACCTGGGGGATCGCTGGGTAGTAGGACATTTGTGTGAGCCCAGTGATGCCACACTTTCCCACACAAAAATGTCTGAAAAAAGTGAATTTTTCAGCTAAAATTGAGGTTTGCACGCGATTCTGTGCAAGGAAACGTTGGGGGATCCACGCAAGCTATATCTCCCTGGAAGCCCCCAGGTGTCTACTTTTCAGAAATGTGTGGGTTTGGTAGGTTTCCCTGGGTGCTGGCAGAGCTAGGGTTCACAAACTACTGCTAGGCACTTTGCCAAAAAAGGGTCATTTTTCACTGCGAAATTGAGGTGTGACCACGCTGCGTTTAGTGCTGTTCCCTGTTGCAGGCACTAGGCCGACCCACACAAGTGAGGTACCATTTTTCTTGTAAGACTTTGCGGAACACGGGGTGGGTGGAAATGTGTGGATCCACGCAGATTCCAGAACTTTCCATCACAGAAATGTGTGGAAAATTTGTTTTTTTGACAATTCTTTAGGTTTGCAAGGGATTCTGGGTAACAGAACCTGGTGGGAGGCAGTCAAGTCACCCCATACTGGATTCCCCTGGAAGTCTAGTTTTTAAAAATGTGTAGGGTTTCTAGGTTTCCTTAGGTGTCGGCAGAGCTAGTGTTAAAAAACTACAGCTAGACACTTCGCAAAAAAAAGGGTACATTTTCATTGTGAATATGTGGTGTGTTCACGTTGGGTTTTGAGCCATTTCCTGTCATGGGCACTATGCCTACCCACACAAGTGAGATACCATTTTTATCGGGCGACTCAGGGCAATTCATATTTGTAAAGCAACTGTTATTACCTATTGATTTGCGATGCATTTCTGCCTTCCAAATGAAAGAAGTCATTTTGAAAAATGACCGATAATTCTCATGCTAGTATGAGTATTCCCAATTTTGAAAATGTGCAAATATGTACTGTTTCGTAACTCTATAATTTATTCTCATTTTAGAAATACATGGGTGTCTTTCATACCGATTTTTCCATGTATACATTTTCCCACAATAACTGCTATATACCCTGTACATAATAAAAAGCCATTGCAAATTGCTGCTCAGTTTTTGACTCTGGGTTCGTCTGGTTCTTGGTGAACCTACAAGTCATATATATCCCCACAACCAGGAAGGTCCAGCGGATATAACGGTATATTGATTTCAAAGAGCTGTCATAATTACAAGAAGTTACAGGTGAAAACGTTGACACAAAAGGCTGTTTTTTTTTCAACTAACTTTTAATTTTTACAAAATTTAACTGTTAGTTTCAATAAAGAAACCTTGATGGATCTACACAAATGACCCCTTTCTGAATTTAGAATTGTATCTACTTTTCTAAAATGTATAGCTTTCCAGGATCCATTATTGCTTTCACAATCATTTTTACCATTAACTGGAAGGAGGTTGGAAGCACAAAAAATAGCAAAAATAGTCTATGTCCCAGAAAAATGCCAAAACTGCGTACAAAATGTTGGTTTTCTGACAAAGGTCTGTCCTTCCCTAAAAGCTGGGATAATGGTGACTACAGCCCCACAAACTCTTTTTTGATAACATTTGCGGGGAAAAACCCATACGCTTTCATTTGTAGCCCATTTTTTCCCATTTTTCTGAAAAAAAAGACTTTTGCAGTATTTTGGCTAATTTCTGAGACCCCCTCCAAGGGAATCCATAAACCCTGGGTACCTTTAGAATCCCCATGATGTTGGAAATAAAGGACGCAAAATTGGCGTGGATACCTTATGTTGTGAAAAAGTTACAGGGGCCTAAGCGTGCACTACCCCAAATAGCCAAAAAAAAGGCTTAGCACAGGAGGGCAAAAGGTCTAGCAGCGAAGGGGTTAACCTGTTCCATGCTTATGACAAGGTCAGCTCGTCATGCAGTACACTGGAGCTGTGCTAATGACGAGCTGACCTTGTCATGAACAATGGGAAATCTGATATTTCAGCACCCAGCGGGAATCGCCTTAGCATTGAAGGTGTTTTAATTAATGCCCTTCTCTGACCATTACATCAGGCACAGATGGTATGATCAGTCACACAGCCTACCTTCGCCAGCTATTCCAGAAGTACACCTCTTAGCACTCTCACTCTGACAATCATCTTGCTTCAGCTACATGGAAAATGGTTGCAGGCTTAAAACAACTGGACTGAGAGTGGTGACCTCTCAATGTCTCTGGGAACGCCTGAGCTGCCTCAGTCTACTTTTCTTTCTCCTGGATTTCGAGTGGAAATACCCTCTGAAGCACCAGGAGGACTACACAGTCCTTGTCTACTGTCTCTGGCAAAGGTGGTCTCTCTTTATGCCAACAGAAGAGGGGTGGGGACATCTCGGTGAGCAGTTTGGAGTCATAGAGCGGAGCCGACTGTGCCTACTGAAACCATCTGCTCTGACTCCAACCAACTGTTAATCCGCATGCCTAAATTGTAAAATATTTACCCACCTCTAATTACTTACGGGGAAAAGAGCCGGTCGACATGGCAGACCTTACCAGAGAGAGCAGTGCATGGTCAGGCGCTATGCAGCGAAGAAGTCCTTGTCACAACAACCTTGATGGCTACCTCACCACATTCATATCCAGGAAGAACAATGAATCTCAATTTGGTTTTCTCCAACCAGACAGGATGGAAAGAAGGACAAGCGAGAATCACTTCACAAGTCTGGAGACTCACCACTGCCCCTATACATTAGCTGGGACTGGTGGCTTAGTAGACTAATTTGTAGGGGCCTGTGTTCTATCTCATGGTCTCAGGTTTAAATCCAGGTAGGTCCACTCAGCCTTTCCCCCTTCTGAGGTTGATGAAATGAGTACCATTGAGTTGGGTGACAATAAACATCTGTTATTCAGCGTCAATGTACCCTTATGAGTGAACGTGCACTTTACAAATACTTATATTATGTGACACATAAGCCCATCCTCGTTGCTAGATATTGTAATCCGAGTTAGGACACAAAAGATGAGGTAAGTCCAATATTTATTCAGGAACGGTTTGTGAGCCTCCAGGCTCACCTTTCTCTTTTTCTCTTTCTGACAGCCAGTTCGTCACCAACATTCTGAGCTGAACTCCCACTTAATATTCCAAAGGTGATACCAAGTGGGGCGTAGAGGAAGGGGGAACACGAGGCAGTGACAATGGGAAGGGAAAGAGGTTTAGACCCTAGGTCTGGGTAAAATGACAACACCCTTGGTTTTGTGCTCACATGGGGGTAAAAGCAAAGACGTCATTGGGAGGAGCACTGATTGTGTGTCACATATAGGTGACACAGAGTCAGTGCACCTCCCAAGACCATACCTAGCAAAGGACAAACCACGATCAGAGGAAGCCCCCAGGCGTCCCCATGCAAACGAGTGCAGAGTCGCAATTCAAACTCCTGCTTTTCCCACTTTCCGCACAGAGGTCAGTTTTAAACCCCAGCGCTGTCTTTCAATAATGCGCTCTTCTCAACATAGGAGCAAACGGTCAGTAAGTGTGCCGGCGCTGAAGACATAGATCTTTTTAGTGTTATCAGGTACAGTGCTATGATCGGCGCATGGCACACCCATTTAAATGTGCCCCATTGTAACCCAAGAGAGTAGGCCTCAATTGAATGCATCATTCAATTTCAGGTAGCATCAACATATGTTCTCCTCCGCTGGATACATGTAACATGGCACAATGCTAACTATTTATTTATTTAGTTGTATTTATTTTTTATTTATGTGTATTATAGAGCGCCCAAATCACCCCCAAAGGGGTATCTCTACACTACAGCAGTGCCTAGGGTTCAGCGTTGGGTAAAGGAGGGATTACAGAGTTATCGAAGGGGATTGAAAAAGCGCAGTTTTGAGAAGTCGTCGAAATTGGCGATAGTTTTTACATTCACGAAGGTGAAGTGGAAGTTGATTCCAGTATGAGGGGTGATGATAGTAAAATGCCTCCCCCCAGTGCGTGATTTCTTTATCCGGGGAACAACAAGGATAGATTTCGATCCAGACCTGAGTGTTCTTGAGGGCTGATGGCATGTGAGACTACCACTAGGATAACTGGGGGCTTTGCCGTGGAGTGCCTTGTGTACTAAACAGCAGATTTTAAAGCGGATCTGTTTCCGAACAGGCAGCCAATGGAATTCCTGGAGTAGAGGTAAGGAAGCGGTTCTGGCTGGGGAATTGGACACAAGACGTGCAGCAGTATTTTGAACCACCTGAAGTCTATTGAGAGATGCTTTAGAGGCTGCAATCAGGAGGGCATTACAGTAGTCAAGACGACTTGCCACAAAGGGCTGTAGCAGAGTTTTCCTAACTGTTAGAGGGAGAAAAGGAACAGCCTTTCTCCAAAGACTTAATGTAAAGAAGCAGGTGCCCACTGTGGCTTAAACTTGTGTTTCCATCGAGAGTTACAAATCTAAATGCACACCTACATTTTTCACCACTTCCTTAGGAGTAGGAGCGGGTCCGAAATTGGTGGGCCACCAATCTGGGGACCATAGTAAGAGTGCCTCTCCAAAGAGCATGATTTCTGTTTTACTGGCATTTAACACGAGAAAGTTGGAATCATACCTATGGCTACAATAGTACATTTCCCCTTGTTACACTCATCCTGAAAGTAGGCACTTTAACACATTTGAAATATACACATGGAACGTAGATACTTAAGTGTGAGAAATTAATTATAAAATATTTGTGAATATTCACAAATGTATTCTTAACAGCCCTCCAATAATCCCTGGTGAATGTCAGTTAATATAAATAAACTTCAGAAGTACACAATTGGAGTGTATAGCTGAGTTGCTAGATAACTTGCCCAGACACATATAGCTGCCTTACGTGTGTGGGTAACAGAGGCGTAACAAAGGCCCCCCGCAGTGCGGGTGCCCCCAAGGTCCAGGGGGCCCCTTCAGCACAATACAGGCTGTCCCATCATGAGCCAGCCTCCCTATCTTTAAACCCCACGAGCATCCGCTGTTCCCTCTGGAAGACTGATTTATTTACCTGACATCTGCACAGGAAAAGAGAGTCTTTCTTATCGTAGTGATGACCTGTGCTCCTCCAGTAGGGGCGGGGGGAGATGGGTGGGGGGATGCTGTGTTTTGACTTGATCTTTCTGCTGAGCTATATCTACCCTGTGACGCCTGCCTCTCCCTCACCAGAGGTAGCTTACATTCAGTGAAACGTGCAGTGAAAGCACAAGTTTCCGCTAAGAACTGTCTCCTAACACTATGCGGATTAACATTCACCATTCAATGGTGTGAGTCTGTGAGACTAGGTTGGATAGCTGCAGGTTCTGTTCATCTCCAGTGCAATCTTAGGGACAGATTTACAAGAAAGTGATGCATCTGTAGAGATGCGTCACTTTCCATGCGCCACCATGCAAAACCCTTGCGTCACCATGGATGCACCATATTTACAATACGGCGCACCGTGGCGCAAAGATTGACAGATGCGTCAGAAATTCTGACGCATATGTAGACAGAAAAGTCACGCATTGCTGGAGTTATGGCGCAAGCACGAAGCAACTCCAGCAATGCATGTTGCAACCTATTCCCAATACACTGCGTCACTCCTTACGCCTGCTTCAAGCAGGCGTAAGGTTTTGACGCAGTGGCATCCTAAAAGTCATGCAGTGAAATCTTGTAGATATCACTGCGTCACTTTTACGAGGCTTTCCTGCGTGGGAACGCCTACCCTGCATACATTATACCTGATGCAGGTATAATGTCAGGCAGGGCTTAACAACGTGACTCATCTCCCTAGATGCGTTACGTTGTAAATGGGCCGCAAATTTTACGCCGCCGCTGGGTCACAAAAGTGACGCAACGACTGCGCAAAAGTTACGCAAGGGGCTTGTAAGTCTGCCCCAGTGTGTCCCTGAGTGAACAGACACAAAGGCCCCACTACCTCGATTCCTCACCATTTATTACATCACCAAAGTCCCAGGCCCGGTTCAGACCTCACTTCTTATTCTTCACTGCTCTGCCACAACCACAGCGTGGGTATGGAAGCGCGGCTGACACTTCTGTCTCCCATCAAAACTGGTACTGATTTATGCCAACCCTGCACATATTTCTCACTGCCTTGCAAGTAAAAAGTACAAATCGTGTACTTTGAAAATTGTGAGCAAATAGAATTGCATATTTGTAAAAAAATGCACCGACAAAAAGACAAAAAAAACACCACAATTAAAACGATGTTAATGTATATTTCTCCACTGCATATGAATATAGCGATCGCTTTTTGTTGTGGTGCACAACTTGACACAATATGTATTTTTATTTTGCAAGCATCATGTCTATCCTGCATGCAGCTCCGTGTGGCACCTTGCACTATTACACGTTGAATAAAAACTTTATTTGAACTATTAAGTAACCCTACACACAAAGATTGTCCTGTTAGACTTATTAACTGCTTTAGTAAATGTTGGTTGGAAATCCAGGCTTAATGTAGGTGTTGCCAAAGGCAAAGCTGGACCGTACTATGGAAATGTCCAGATGTGTATTACAAGCTGTTTGCCTTAGTGTCTGAGTAATTTTCGTTCATTTATCGGGGTCATTTCGGCTGCTGTGTCACTGCAGTGAGGCCTACAGTCTCACTCACTTTTTTAAAAGTTCAGCTGCTGTGTGCTTGGCTCACCCTTGGCATACTTCTGGTACATATGCATTGCTGCGCAGGAGTAGTGAATCTGTGCTAGATGTCTGTGTGCCTGGGAAGTTTACAATGCAGGGATTTCTTTATGTTGCTGCCTGCTGTACTTCTTATTGTTTGACCAGTCACTTTGAAATATCTGTGCCATTATGCACACTCAAAGGGGTATTGTTTTACAAAACATGCTTGAGTTTTGACTATTGCTGGATTACTGATTGTTTTATTATGCACTTTGAAAGTATTTTCGCTTTTTCCTTTGCTCCACCAGCTACAGTTAGTATAGATTCTGTCATTAGGTACTTGCTGATATGTGATGTGTTATTGATGGTGTTGTTCGCACTTGTCTATTATATGTGCACCTTACAACGTGTAATTAGCACTGTTTACAATACAGAAATGATAATTACAGACAAGCATCTGCATCAATGTTCTGATGCATCCAAGCAGTTTTCATCCTCAGTCTTGTTTGCCTACCTGTTTATGTCCTGCTAACTAATAAATCCATGATGGTAGACATTGAAATTGCTTCCTCGGTTCATTTTAAATACTATAGAGTGGTTAACCCCTTCGACGCTGATGACGAGCTGGGCTCGTCATGAGGTAGCCTCCTGCTACGCTGATGACGAGCCCAGCTCGTCATGGAACATGTGTTTTTGCATTTTCCAGCACACAACGGGAAAATGCACCGCATCGATGCGGTTAATATCATACATTACCCCTGACAGACGCAAGTGTGTGACATGCAGGTAATTCACACCAGTTTATTTCTCTTGGAGCTCGCAGGATACTGGGTTATATCTTATATACTACTGGTGAATATGGTCAATCGTGACTGTGAAATTGCAGATTTGGGTTTGTTTTTCAAAGTTTCAAGTTATTTCCAATCAATGTAAGTTCTAATTCACACCATATATAGCTGTTCTTTGTTCTTCAGTGATATGTAGGTCCTAATACATAAGGACTGCTCCTTGGCATTGTTCTGATTGCTGTCTCAGTTAAATAATCTGCTCTTGACAATAATGTTATAAATGGAGTAGCTTATATGTTAAGAGTGTTTCTCACTTTCTTATTTGAACTTTGAGCACACAAATATAGAGACATTTCATTAAATTTTGGAGGTTTCAATTCAGGATATACCAGATTTTTGGGTGATGGGAATGGTAAGTGGTGCGTCGGGGTCCACCTCCATGTACTTTGCAGGGGGGCCCCCTCAGGTTTCCTTGCGCCACTGGTAGGTAAGTTTCTTTTTTCACAGTCTTTAAATAAAGCACAATATACTTTCAGAAGCGTAGGCCAACCCGATGCTTGGCAAAGGCTTTGTTATCCTCCAGAGAACAAAATATCGCTTTAGTCTAATTGTTACTTTGCTGATGATAAACACATTTAGTAGGAGGCATTACTACAAAATAAATGAGTAGTTGAAAATGCTCACATGTTCTATTTGGAGAAATGTAGTTCTCAGTCACAGTGTCTCCATCACAAACAACACTCGAGTGGTTTTTGAATTATTTTCCCCTCAGGGAAACCTTTCCTTTTACAGTTCAGTAAAAGTCGCAACTTCAAGGCCTCCGAGAAAATATGGTTGGATAGGTTTTTAGCAAAACAAATGCACTGCAACACGAAAATACTAGCCAATTTTGATAACCATTTACAAATCATTCTTTTGATTCCATAGTTTTAACAAATCTGCTATTGAAATGTTAGTTGCATATGTTGCGTGCTATTATATTCACGGTTTTTAAGTGTTGCATTTTAAAAAATGTCACATTTTATTTATATTTGTCAGTATGATGCATTATAGTTTAGTGACTATTTCCTTTCCTATGCTTCACACTTTCCTTGTCTCCTGGAATGAAAATATACCCTTTATCCTATCTGCTTACTCTACACAGGGTTTGTTTTTTAAAGAGACCAAGGGCCAGATGTACGAAGATTAGAAATAGCAAATTCCTAATTGTGAATTCCTGGAATTTGGAAAATCGCTATTCCTAATGTATGAAACTCTTTTGAGTTTTATTAGTGATTCCTGATGGTTCACAAATAGACCTACCTCATGAATATTAAGGAAGTAGGTTGCCTTTTGCGACCCACTAGGATTTGCTGCCATCACAGGGATGGTGGCCTGCGGTAGTCAGCAGACCACCATGTCTGCGATTGCATTTATATAGAGCAATCTTTTTTTTAAATGCATCCTGTTTACCTTGAAGGAAAATGGGATGCGTTTAAAAACTAAAAAAATTGAATGTTGAATTTTCATTTTTAAAGAGGGGGCTTTGGGACCACAGTCTGCTCTTAAAAAATATTTTTTTTATCATTATCAAAGGGGAGTCTCAAAGGAACCCCTTGTGACAGAGATTTGGTCGCAAAACAGTAATGCATACCATACTGATTTGGAATTTGTAAGGGATTCCCAAAGCACGCCTTTTACACATACCAAATCGCAAAGGCAAATTGCAATTTGGTAACAAGTTACCAAATCACATTTTGTACATCAGAAAAGGCATTTTTCTGCAATCGGGCTGTTTGAGACCAGAGAAATGCTTGTACATGTGGCCCTTTGGTCTTGTTTAGAGAGTGATGGAACCGAAGGAACAGTAACAAATCCGCAAAATTACTTATCGTCCTCCATACTGAGAGTCTGGAGTATTGACTTGGCAGACAACACTCCATACCTTCAGCGGAGGAACAATATAACCTACCTAACCCACCCCACTCCCACACCAAAGAAACAAGTAGACCCTGTTCCTGCAAGGCAATGGCATGCATTTTAAACTAGTTTGGATCCACTGTCAGCTGCTCCTCAAAACCAAAGGAGAGCGTACACACAGCTTACCATGTCAAACTGGTTAAAATTAGATTCTGCTAAAAGAAATACCTATCAACTTGTTTCTATTCCTATAAACAACCTAACCATGCAAAACACAAGAAATTCAAACCTATGTTAATGTTACCCTTTGACTGCTGTCCACACTCTGCCCCCCGCTGATCCCACAATCCCTTGGGTCAAAACATATTTGTGTGTCCTTGATGTGTCTAGATTTTATAAACGTTTGACATCTTTTAAAACATTTGAAAATTTGAAAAATATATCCTTTATATATAAAACGATTCTCACATGTAAGTATACCCAAATGCCCTCTGTAGCCTGTTCATCACATTAGTTGTAAATAAGGATGCGCCACAACATGCCATGTAACCATAAATATCGGTGCCCAGATTTGCTAATCTGCAATGCAAGTTGCTGCTTAGTTTTGCATGAGTAGAAGAGAGCAGAACTGGGCCATATTTACTGTTCCACACTGTTCCGCACTCCCTGTGATGGTGCACTTGTGACTGCCTAGCATCACTGCAGACACCTTTTCACCATAGTGCAAGGCTGTTTGAGTTGAGGGCAGGAGCAGCATAGACTTTGTGCAGGAGGGGATATCTTCCTGCACAAAAACTAACCATCAAGACATATTCCTCTGTGCCTATGTGCTGGTTAATGCAGCACAGATGCAAAGAGGAAGTAACAAGGAAAAATAATGAGTTTTCCTCATTATGTCAGCCTTTGGTGGGTGCACCATTTTGACGCTAACCTAAGTTTACAGATTTTAGCAAATCTGGGTTTGCATCAAAATACATGGATGGATGCATGGGAATGCCTATGCTCCACCTATGTCACGTCTCCTCGGCACAGGGTAAGACAAAGGCAAACAAATCTGGTTGTAAACCACCTTCCTCGTTCACTCCAACCTTAGAAATGGTTGGCCCTGAGGTCAACATCTTTGAAAAGACAGTCATGCGGAAAGTAAACAAAATGACTAAATATGTGCCCATTCCTAAAGCCAATATGCAAACCATAGAGAACAGAGCACTCAAGGAACTTGAAGCAAACCGAAATATCACAATAAAACCTTGTGATAAAGGGGGAGGAATCACATTACTTGATACATCTGACTATAAAAGGAGAATGACCGAACTTCTGTCATCATCGGGTCATTATATAAGGATCACTCGCAACCCTGAAAACGCACTAAAAAAGCGTATCTTAGGAATGGTCCAGAAAGCTGTTTCACAGAATCAAATCTGTGAGGATGAAGCGGAATTTCTAACCCCTAGCAACACCAAAATACCTATTATCTATGGGCTCCCCAAGACCCATAAGTGTAGTACGGACCCACCGTTGCGACCAATTGTCTCTACGATTGGTTCAGCCACCGAGCCATTGTCCAAATATATCGACAAATTTTTAAATCCCATGGTGGCTGAACTTGAATCGTATGTGCGTGATACAGGACACTTCATTCAGCAGGTGGAAGGCACTCAATTCCTTGAGAACTCTGAAATCATGGTTACACTTGATGTAGAATCACTGTATTCTAACATACCTCAAAGAGGAGCATACGATGCCATTGAGACTGTCATCTCTAGGAATACTGAGATTACCAACAAGGAATTCATTATGGATTGTGTTAGGATAGTTTTATTTGAAAACTACTTTCAGTTTGATGCCACCATGTATAGGCAGGCATCTGGAGAAAGTATGGGAGCAAGTTGTGCCCCGAGCATAGCCTGCTTATACATGGGTGAGTTTGAAAAGATCAATGTCTTTAATGAAATGGCCCCCTTCTATGAAAATGTCAAAAGCTGGAAAAGGTTTATCGATGACATTTTCTTTATTTGGAAGGGGGCCGAGGAACAGCTTCACGAATTCATTGAGTGGCTCAATGCGGCGGACGCCAATTTGAGATTTACTAGCCACCTGAACACAACCAGAATAGAATTCCTGGATATTTGGATTGAGCACCATGATAACATCATCAAGGTCTCACTTTACACCAAACCCACGGCGCGGAACACTCTACTCCAATATGCGAGCTACCACCCACGGAGTCAGAGGGACAGTATCCTTTACAGTCAGTTCCTTCGTATTAGAAGGAACTGTACGTCCATGGAGGATTTCTTAAGCCAAGCCGATATTCTGCAGGAAAAACTACGATTTCGAGGGTATCCACCTAGACTCATTAAAGAGTCGTTTAAACGAGCGAGATACACGGATCGGGAGGCTATGTTTGTAGAAAGAGAACCAGAAAAATTAAAACAACTTGTATGTGTGACCCGCCATTCAGAGTTGAACCATAAGATAAGACAAGCTATCAACTCAAGTTGGCATATCTTGAATCTGGAAAATGATAAGACACACCTACATCGCCCCATCTTTGCGTTCAAAAAGAACCCCAACCTTAAAAACCACCTGGTTCGGGGCAAGATTCAAGAAAATCCTGTGAATAGACAGACAACCATCACGGGTCTGGAGCCAGTATATGGCAACCACAAATGTGGGACCTGTCATATCTGCCCACAGGCCATCACTGGCGGGACTGTCAGTACTAACACCCGCACAGTGTCCGTAATACGAAATGAAAACATGACTAATTGTCGGACCAGTAACATCATCTACTTGATACTATGCCCCTGCAATCTCCCTTATGTTGGAGAAACTGGTAGAGAATGCAGGGTACGAATTGGTGAGCACAAATCTAATATACGGAATCAAAAGTTGACCGCTCCATTGGTAACCCATTGGATTGAAAAAAATCACACAGAGCTAGAACTCCGGTGGTTTATCCTGGAAAAAATAAGAACCTGCCCAGGAACCAATACCACAAACCTCCGAAAAAAACGGGAGGTATTCTGGATTTTTTATCTTAATGCGGTGGAAAACGGGTTAAATGAAGAATGTCCGTGGCACCAGGCTATTTTGTAGGAAAACATTGATAAACTGAAGGTGTGCATACTGAAAAGCTGACAGGATTCTGAGATGGGAAATGTGGAAAATTAACTATACAGAAGATGTAACTCTTATATCTAGTATGAGCTTATAGAAATGAACCGGATTTAACTTGGGCAATTGTTTTATATATAGAATAGAAGGATATGGGGCTTAATGCAATTACCCCTTTTTTATTTTGAATATAACATCCTTAAAAAGTGGCACAATCAGTCCTTGCCATTTGGTCTCTTAAATTGTAACATCTATCTTTATTAATAAAGAGACTCAGTGAAGAATAACTAAATGGCGATAACAATTTCGTCCTTTGTCGTACCTCAGTAAAGTAAGTTTACATAACATGGCGGACTCCGTTTGTTTTCTGGCTGTGGTACCATCAACAGCTTATCGATCGCCTGTTGTAGGTTTAACCAAGATGGCGGAGACGCTAGATGTTGAGTGAGAAGTCCTTCTTCAGTGTCCACCAAATACGGGACACAGCTGGGTTGAATTGAGGATAGCGCGAAATAATCCGTATTTAAACGCACACTCTAAGTGCACAGGCGAGTGTCCTGTATCATGCAGTTGGGCGATCAAGGCAGCCGGCGGAACCCCCTTTAACGATAACGACCGACTATCAGACGGTGAGTACGGAAGAGCGAGCAAATGTGGGTTTTTAGCTTAGAAAACTATTCTGTTAAGCTACTATATTACGGGCGGTATGCGTTTTTTCTCGCCCCTGTTTAGGGACTAACGGAAGCGGCAACTCGTCATGGTTCCGAACAGTGTCGGTGGAATCCCTAACTAAAAGCCCGGCTTGATTTAATTTTAAGGTAAACATTGCATTTGAGGCCACCACGCGGTAAACTTAGGAACTATCCCAGATATATAGCCCTTGTTTATGCATCTATGGACCATTACTCGATGTCTCGAAAGGGCTTATTTTAAAAAATGGTCACACTATGGGCTCGTGTTAGTTTGGCTATCTGCCCCCCACCAATTAATCATTGAGAGAAAGTTACACCATGAAAATTACAAAACATGTCACTTAAAGCTAACTCTGGCAGTAAAGGGGACTACCAGTATCTTAAAACGGCCAAAAACATACAAGCGTGGAAAGTGATGCTTAATTAATTATTTCCATCATTGAGAGAAAGTCACGCCTTGAAAACTACAAAATATGACATTTAAAGCTAACTCTGGCAGTAAAGGGGACTACCAGTATCTTAAAATGGCAAAAACGTACGAGCGTGAAAAGTGATGTTTAATTAATTATTTCCTTGGCTTCCATCTGTTTTTTTTTTTTTTGTGTGTATTAGTTAAAGAAATACCCGACGCATTATTTTGACTCGATCTGTGACACCGAATGCAAAGGACTAGAAAGTGCAGGTAATGAAGCATAAATGAATTTTTGGCCTTGTATTATGGTAATGTAGGTATACCTCGAAAATAACAAGTACGCATTATTGTGCTATGTCATCAATAGGACTACGCACCAAAACTACCTCCTTCCTGACGCCCGGCAGCTGCTAAGGAAGAAGCTATAAAATAAATACCAGAGCAACAAACCGGAAGGTATAAATTCATGCTAATTTGTTCATCGATAGTGGGACATGACCGTACCATTAAAGATAGAAGGATGGCAAATTTAATCTCCTTGTCTCCTCTATATTTAGAAAAAATGATAAAGCTACCAAGGACCTGAGATCTCTGTTTGGTTGAGTGACAAGTCTGATTCGGTTGAATAAACTGACCTGTTAACCCTGCAGGAGGGACTACGGGTGGATTCTCTAAATCTTGGTAAATGAATATCTCCTTAATGAATATGTGATAAAGACCAATTAATCTCTGAGGGCAAAGAGTAACCCTATGTACCTTTTCATTAGGGCAATAAATGGAACTTACTCCCTCCTAAAATGGTGAAGGTGGACCTTACTGCGTAGGCGTCCCCAATAAACTAAACAGGTAACATCCATGAAAATAAACTATCTGGTATAATATCATGTTTAAAAGAGCTATAACCTGATCTAGGTACATAATACGACCTGGTAAACCTTCTGTGGAAAAAAAAAATTTCCACCCTCTCCGATTAGCAACCTTCTTTGATCAAAAAATATAAATGAGAAATTGCCTTGCTGAAACAAAAGGTCTTAGGTGGATGAAACTGAGTATATGCGATTATAACGAAAAGGTGTATGATGTTGTATGATGTTGGAATATAAATTCTACTACTCATTTGGCTAAGGCTATCTGTATGCCTTTTTGGATTCCACGAAACAGGGAATTCTAATCTGGGGAGTGTTTTCAGGCGGTCTGTTACTGCACAGTGTCAAAAATGTCATCCTGGAATGTATTGAATCAACTTGCCTCATAAATGTTCAGCAGAGTGATAGAAATCCAAGCAAAATGAAATGATGGAATATGTCTCTTTTGTGTGTGAGTTTATCAAAAATGTAGAACTAAGACATGACTTTTTTACTTCTAGATTTTTATCCCTTATCCCTGCCCACCATACTACCTTGGCCCTGACGAAGGTGCGGCCATATTGGCTTTCCACCGAAACGCGCGTCGGCACGTTGTCCCAGGAATACGGCAACCCGTTCCAAATACATCAGGACCCGTATTAATACCATCTGCCTGGTTGAACCCTCCGTTTTAGGCAACCTATTCAAGATCTATTGTTGTCTACGCCAGGACTATAAGAATGGATGAATGAGAGTTGAATGTTTCTATCGTAGTTAGGAAAATCCCTGTGTGAATGAGTGTGGTAGTTTGTTTGAAGTATGGGCAGGTCTTAATCCTGAAAAGAATTTTGTTTATATGTTTTGCAAAATATCACTGACTATTTAAATTTATATATGTATGTCTTTTGAATATATCTAAGAAGAAAAAAATAAAAAAATATGTATTTTTCCAAAACATGTTGTTGAGCTTGTTTGGAATGACTTAGTCTTGTCCTGTGCAGCCACAGCCTCTGGGCTATTCACCCCCTCACCTTATCATAGTTGGATCCTCTAGTTGGGACCTCTATAAATAATTGGCAGGGTACCTTCTATTTCTCTTTACAGTTGTTCTTCCCCCCTTGGCCTGCCTATATCTCTAAGAAACCCTACGGGGAGCCCCCTTCTATTGTTGTTAAGACAAAGGCACTGCCATGTGCTGCCTTGCAGTACTTTTTTTAAACAAAGTTGGTCAAAGCCACACAAACTGGGCTTTGGGTGGATTTATAAATACAAAAATTCATTTCATATAGATTTCATATTGACGGTGTGGTCATTGTTGGTGCAAATAGCAGAGCCTCAAGTTGGTGGGATGTGAGTAGTGTTTGTTCTCGATGCGAAGAACACCCTGTGGATGAGGCCCGGTGTCTATAGGGAGGTCGCATCAACAGTCTGATGCAGGTCCTTTGCTGGTCTTGGTTAAGTTCACTTGTGTCCACAAGGATAAAATGGATGGTTCTTTTTCAATGCAAGGAGCCCAGAACCTCTTAATTTTCACCAGGAGGCCAGTTCTTGTACTTTGCAGGTTGTAGTAGTAACGTCTGACACCAGTCAAGGGAGCAGGACCTTAGGTGGCACATTTTTAAGGTCTGGGCTCCCATTAGCAGAGGCCAGAAACAGGATCTAGGGAGGACCAGTTGATGCTGGTCAGCAGGGCAGATGCAGTCAAGGCCTCTGAAAGCTTGCTGTGGCCCTGTAGGTCAAACAGGAGGTCAGCCAATGACCCTTGGAGTCACTTCCTGGGATCCTGGGTTCAAGGCAAGCATGTCCAGCAGGAAAGGTCGTCTTTTGAATCTTCTCCGGTCCAAGAGTGTTCTGAATATAGGTTCTGAGGGTGCCTCATGTGTACCCAGTGCCTACTTGTGTGTGGTAGGCAATCGCTGGCCTACTCCAGAACTAGTTCTGGCTAGGTCGTCCCTCTTCTCTGGGTTTGGCTTCAAGCAAGCTAGGGGACAAAGGCAAGGGCAGGCCTTGCGTTAGGTTCATTTGTGTGTGCTGAAGAAGATTCCTTTCAAGAGTAGTCAGGGCAGGGCACAATTTCTACCCAAACATCCTGTTAGGAAGAGCCACTCCTACTCCCAGGCTTCTTTTGTCCCCTGTCTGGAAATAATAAACATCACACCCCAGGAAAGCCATTAACGATCATATGAACCTGGACACCAGGCAAAAAGCACATTGGGTTTATGTGGAAAAATGACAACTTTTGGAATAGAAATTTAAAACCTGACTTTGCCTTTAACCCGTTCCATACGTCGGACAGCCCCCAGCTGTCAGACGTCACAGTGGGCGTGTGCGGAGGACAGCCGGGGGCCGTCCAAATTTGCCTGCACCGCAGCAAAATTCGTGCTGTCAACGGGTTAAAGGTGCTTTTAAATTACATTTCAAATTAGTGGAAGATTATTTCTCCATCTGCTCCCACACTGGAGTTATCCCTTATTAAGTGTCATAAGGTGAACCTGTGTTAGTCTATGGAATAGCTAGCTGTGCTACGGTTAAATATGACTTTGAGGGTTATTCACTGCCAGGACTTGTGAAACGGAATCATACATGTCGTACCTTTTAAATATCATGCACTCTGTACCGTGAGACTTTAGGGCCTATATCAGGGGTGTCTTATAAGTATTAAAAAGGAAGTGTTGGACCTGGCAAAAGGTTTATTTTTCCAGGTCAAAATGGCAGTTTAAAACTGCCCTACAGGCTGCAGCGGGAAGTCTTGTAGACATTTATTACAGGGCTACTTTAATGGGTGACACAATGAGTGCTGTAACACACTAGTAGCATTTAAATTACACAGGCCCTTGATACATGTAGTATTATATATTATTAGACCTGGCATCCTTGGCATGGTTTTCCCCCTAATGAATAGGCACAAAGAACTCCCACTAGACCTATATTACTTTTTTATAGGTTGGCTACGGCTCTAAAGGGCTACGCGCAATGACCACATAACAAACTTACAATTTTTACATCTTATGTTTTTTATAGAATTTTTTTAATTTATTCGAAATCATTATTTCATCATTTATATAAAAAAAGAGTAAAAAACATTGATTTTTTGTGTAAAACTTTTTTCCTTCCACATTCCTTTTGTATGAATATCCAACAATTTCATCTGTTACAAAAAGTCAACATATACATAATTCTTTGACATAATTATTTGACATGGAAATGTCATTTCCTTACGCTTGTGTAACCCCTACTAATTGACCACACTTGTATACTGGCCTCTCACGCCAACATACGTACTCTATCGTTCAACACACCATTTCATACCCTCCCAAGATTTCATACACCACAGTGGTCACCATAAAGAGAGATGTACAACAGTCTACGTGACAGTGTTCTGGGTTCGGTATCAAACATCCAGGTCAACGCATGTTTTGGTGGTTGTTTTTACTTGAGGACCACCTTCTTCAGGACCACAAATACAAAAAATAATAAAGACGAGTGGTTAGGGTATCTGAAAAGTCAAAGCAAAAAAAAATACTTTGAAAATACCCCAGTAATGAACAATCATTGTTTTTTCTAAGAATTATTTTTGAAAAATGCTCCATTGGTTTGCAAGTAATATACAGATTCGTAGAATTGCCAACTTGTCATAAGTAAAATAGGTATCTACCACCAACACAACTCAGAAGTGGAAAAACGTTAATTTTTTTTACTCTTTTTATATATGAATGATGAAATAATGATTTTGAAGAATATATACTTTCACTTTGCATGCGTTACATCGCATGCCTTTACAACGCGGTCGTTACAACAACAGCATTGTTACAATGCAAACTATTACTTTGCAAGTCATTTCCACGACTTGCTGTAGGGGGCGCACTGGACTTAGGAATAGTATCATTTACTATTCCTACTCCAGTTTGTGCAACAGTAGGGAAGGTGTTGGATCCTAAATCCAACACCAGTTTGCCCCCTACAGCAAGTCGTTGAAACGACTTGCGATGTAATAGTTCGCTTTGTAAAGGCATGCGATGTATGGCATGCGTTGGTATGGCTGTTTCCCAATTTTAAATAAATGAAAAAAATTCTATTAAAAAAAACCATAAGATGTTGAAATTGTAAGTTTGTTATTTTGTTGCTGCGAATAGCCGCTTAGAGCCATAGCCAACCTATGAAAAAGTAATATAGGTCTAGTGGGAGTTATTTGTGCTTATTTATTACTGTCTCCCCTTTCTACCAGACCTCAAAATAATCCATGGGGGCTACCCTTGATAGTGTGTGCATGGTTTCCCCCTAACCCTGTGCCTTCAAACCTCCTGTTTTGCTGACTTCATTTTTGCTGGCTTTAGGACTTTACCACTACAAACCAGTGCTAAAGTGCTTGTGCTCTCTCCTTAAAACATGGTAAAATTGGCTCATACCCAATTGGCATATTTAATTTACTTGTAAGTCCATAGTAAAGTTGAACTATGTGTGCCCAGGTCTTGTAAATGAAATGCTACTAGTGGACCTAGGCACAGCATACTAACTTGGGAAAAGCAACTTTAATGATACGACGATCTAGGGAAAAGCATATGAATTTACAACCCCAGCAATTGAGTCGCAGTTCCCAAGTATTATCAACAGTAGCATGGAACCATGTTTAAACAAATGAAATGTAGTTACTACTGTTTGATCGTGTAACTACATGACTGGAACAACTGAATGCAAAATAGTATAAATGCACTGGTTGTAATTTGTTTTTGTTTGTGAAATAGCATATATGCAGTGGTTATAACTTACTTGCTCTGCCACCTTATCCCCTTTCTTTGATGTTTGTATTTTTTGTACAAAGAGTGGAAAAATAATGTTCATATACATTGAAGCATTGATATTGGTCCCTTCTTGAAATAAAAAAAAAAGTATTATGATTCCAAAAAATAGAGAAATTAATTGTAATTTATAAATACAAGGACTAAGGAAATTTAGTTATTGCTTTCGTAAAAACATAGGATATTTTGAATAGACAGCCAGAACATTTTTCTGATGACAACTGATTTTGCCACCCACTTAAGTAGCCCTTTCAAAGATGTCTCAGGCCTTTGTTTGCAGCCTAAATATGCAGTTTTAGACAACCATTTTGACCTGGCAAACTTCCCTTTTTTATAACCAAATTTGATCGATGTACAATAACAAATGTATCCCTTCCTGATTCCCACACTGGATTCCAAATTTGAACAAATCAGAACAAAGATTACCCTCTAATCCAGTAGAGGCAGCATTATAGAGTCCACCATCAGTCCCATATCTTGATGTGGTTATGCGAGCAACCTCAGGCCTGGTAAATAAGTTCCTCCAGTTTGGAGCACCAATCCATCACCATGTGTCTGTACCCAATACTGGAAGGGCACATGGTGCTACAATGATGTACTATGTCTCGTTTAGCGAGCAATGTGCCCATGCCTACTATTGCATGTTCTCGTCTGGGGCCCCCAAGGCCTTCAAAGATTCCCAACAGTGCCAGCTTAAGAGAGATTTCCACTGGCTTCTCCCGTACCTCTGTCAGTACCTCACCAACAGTTGACCAGTACTGTGCAATAGTGGAACAAGACCATACCTCATGGCAAAAGTCTGCCTTCGGTGTAGTGCATCATTTACACTGCAAAGTTGGTCTACAGCCTGCCCTCCAGAGACACTCTGACATATGGCATGTGGAATGTAGATAATGGAGTAGGAGGAGGCTCAGGCGACAGAAGATAGCACTTACTTGAGACGCCATTTATGGCTCCCTCCAGTTTGCATCATCTAAGGGCCCTACCCAGGCTTCCCATTTTTGTTTAAGATCACATTTGTCGGGGGAGTTAATGACCAATGGTTTATATAGTTTTGAAATCCTTCCTTTGCCTAGGGGGCCCTTTGAGAGTGAAGTGAATGTTGCAGCTTTAATTACTTGTGAAACTGTGTATTGGAAAGTGAGAGCTGTGCTTGCAAATCTTGTAATGTTATAATGGACAATCTCATCCACATATTGCCTCAAGATGATACACTTAGACAAGTCGTCACCTCACAGTGGGGTCTGTGTGTGATTCACTTTTCCCACCCCATTCGTTTCAGCACAGTGTGCCATGTGGAGAACACCACCCTAGTTGGCTCGGGGAAGAAATGGGGGAAAGGCCCCCGTAGAGCAAATGATGGACATTATCCAGACCGAGCAGGGAAAGCTCCAGTGTATAGGCCGAGTTCCTCCAACCTCCATTCATCCAGTCGTTAATAACTAGCAATTGCGAAGCAGAGTAATACAGATGAATTTCAGCCATGACCATGCTCCCATCAAAGGTCAACTGGCAATATTTGCTCTACCAATGGGAGGAGGGTGCCCCAGCCAGAGGAAGGATCTAATAGTATCCGTAAGATCCCAGAACCACACCACTGTAAAATAGTGAACATTTTAGCAGGACATACAAAATCCTTGGCAGAATGATCAATTTAAAGAAGGCCACTCTACCAAGGATCAGAAAGAGGGTAGCGTTCCCAGGACTTAAAGTCTTCTTTCATTTTGGTCAGAAGTGGGGGAAGGTTAAGGGACCAAATGAACATGCACTCCAAGATAGAGGAAGCTGAGACGTTTGACTGGGATCTGTGTCTGCCATACCGTGGTTTCACCCTCCTTTTTAATACATATAAGTCACCCCAAGGGTAAATAGCAGGACGTGTGCTTTTACGTTTTACGTTACGTGTCCTGGTGGTAAAAAACTTTCAAATTAACTTTTTACTACTGCAAGGCATTCCTCTCCAATAGGATAACATTGGAGTTACTATGTTTACATTTAATAAGTGATAACTTTCAAATGGAAGTAGGTAACCAGTTCATGCTTGGTGCCTTTGGAATTGTAATAAAAAACTCCTCCTTTATGGTGAAGTCGGATTTTTGATTTCAATTTTGAAAATGCCACTTTTAGAAATTTAAATAGAGAACTATTTTAGATTTACCCTGGGGGTGAGTCCTATGGGAACATTCACCAAAGTGTCATTAGACAACAACAATAAATGCAAATTAGGAGCACAAAAACATGGGAATAGCTTATTTGTTTGAAAATAGCAGTATATTTATATGGCAGAAATTAAAAAGGAGTACAGATACATGAACAAATCATCAATAAGTCATGAAAAGAAGTAAAATCCAATTAATCCAGCAGTTTATGACATACATCTACTCCAATCAAATCACAGGTGACATATCTCCTAATGAGAATAATAATCACTGGAGACCAACAAGTATCTCAGAAATAGATGGTGGAGTTGACGTTTCGGCGTTGGTGGCTTCAGTCTGTCAGACCATCTTCAGGACAGTAGGTATTGCTTAAAAAAAGGACCCCATTCAAATATAATACAATGCGTTACAAAAATTGTAAACATGATTGTACTGTACACTTATTACAATAGTTACATAAGATACCCGCGTGTAAGAAAAAAGTATATCACGTGACATTTCAATGTTATCATCACATAGTGCAATAATCCAATTTGTGCACATTCCAGGGGAAAACATGCTCAATATATATCACCCACTTCACCTAAGTTGGTACTAATAAGTGACGCCAAGCTTACTTCTAAAGTCAGGATTGCCACAATTAATCCTTAACGTCGATCTATGGTCAGGGAACACTCTTCCAGTCACCACTTGTCGATAATACCTGTAACATGTGAGACAACATCATGTGTTAACTCATATTAATGCTGTCTACCGCACATAGTGTATCTGAAGAATCTTACTATGGTTCATGCAGGGCTACTTTGTTTTAAAAAACCTCTCCGTGTATTAAATGGACCTCCCAGAAGAAAGGACCAGTTATAATAGCAATGTTTCCTTGGGTGTCATACGTCGCTATTATATTTAACACACCAACGATCATCACAGTCTCAAAGTTAAAGAAAATGGACCTCAGCATACCATAGGAAACTTAATCACTGCATGATTTGTAGGTCTACAAAATTGATTACATTTATATTAAAAATGTAAAGAGCTTTATCACTATTATGCATGACCATCAAAGATAGTTGATGTATGATGTGGGATTATTACGCTAAGACTCCCCCCAGTGAGGATGGTCACGGCGCCCAAAGCAGAACATGGTGAATGTAAAAGACTTACTGGCATATGCATCAACGTTCGTAAATACCAGTCGGTAATACCGAAAAATAACGAACCGCTAATATGAACATGCAAACCGCGATGCATCAAAGTAATCGGTAAAAATTACCGAGTCGGTAATAATCGCTATTAAAGAACGAGTAAACGCCAGCGCGAGTAACAAAAACCGTATTCGGAAATACCGAGTCGGTATTACCGGATCCGGTATTTGCGGATTCGGTAATACCGAAAACGGGAAAATAACGCGACGCTTCGGAAGCAGGTCGATGACATCACAACCAGGAAGTAGGACACCCACGCTGCATTCAGTGTCCGGAGTTGCACAGAGGAGGAGGCAGAGCTCAGGAGCTCAGGTCCCACACTGAACCAGAAGCAAGCAGGAAAAAGGTAGCAGGACAAGATGGAGAAGGAGGCCCCCCAGCATGGAAAGGACACACCCCGAAAGCGAAAACGAAAGTTTTCAGATAAGGAGCTGGAAATCCTAATAGAGTGTGAGCAGCAACCATGATCGACTATTTGGCAAGTTGTCGCTTAAGGTGCCAGAGGCAGAAAAAAGGAAGATGTGGCTGCGCATCAAGGACAAGGTGAATGCCTGCGGAGTCACCCACCGCAGCATCGACGACCTAAAAAAACGATGGTACGACCTGCGTAAGAGGGCCAAGGAGAAGATTGCGCAGAGGGTCAGGGATGCTGCTGGCACAGGAGGGGGACCATCCGATGTGACACCTAACACTGACCTGGAGGATCTAGTGGAGGCCACCATAGAACGTGAAGCTGTTGTGGGGGTCACAAGTCTGGACACCTCAGGTGCTGCGGAAGGAGGACAAGGTAAGAGGCATGCCAGCGTAACGATGCAGCGTGTACTTAGTCCCTGCCCACTCCCCCATGCCAGACCCAGTGCACATGTAGCGTTGCCCTACACACACACCCTCACCACTGTGTTGCACCATGGGAGATGTAGTCAATACATGAATGGGTGCATGCCTGAGCCCAGAGATGAATACAGCTGCCAAGGGTCAAATGTCAGTCAACAAAAGTAATTTATTGTGAGATGCCACAGCTATTGTCACATACCATACCATGATATTAACTATGCACTGTTTCACACACAGATGCATCCCCCATCGATTCAGATGACAGTGGCCGCCTTGTCATCTCGGAGACGCCAGTGTTGTCAGAAGCGGAGTGCTCACAGGGAGCTGAAGTCATGTCCTCCCCTTCACCACCACGCCGGACAACACCTCCACCGTCCTCCCGGCCCAAGCAACCACCACCGCCACCATCCTCGCGGACCAAGCAACCACCACCACCATCCTCCCAGTCCAAGACACCACCACCACCACCACCATCCTCGCGGACCAAGACACCACCACCACCAGTGCGGCCCACTCCGCAGAGCCACAGAGCAGATGTTGCCGCCCTGTCCGTGATGGAGTCAGATCAATGTTCATCACACCCAAATGTTCCACGCCAGGCTGTCGTCACTCCAACCAGCCACACTGCAGGCCGACATCGCATCAGGCAGAGGGTTGTGTCCCCGGGTTGGGCTGCTGCAAGACCGGTCGATCTGTCCGGAGGGTACAGAGTAGTGGAGGCCCGGATGCTGCGTGTCCAGCGCCTGCAGGGGAGACACATGGGTGCCATGAAACTCAGCATGACACAACTATGCAACAAACTTGGCAACATGACTGCCGCAGTGCGTGAGCACACCACTGCCGTATCTGCGGGCAACAAAGACATCAAGCTGTGCCTGCAAGAACTGACACGTGCCATAGTCGCAGGCCAAAGGAGTGAGCGCCGGCGTCACAGGCAGGTCATGCTGGCAGTGAATACTACAAACAAGGCCATCAATAAGCTGTGCAACAGCACGGCTGTGCTGTCACGCAGGTCCGTGTCCCTGCAAGTGGATCTAGGTCATTTTTGTGGGGATGTGGCAAAGGCCCTTGAGAGGGTGACCACTGCAGTGGAGCAACTGCAGCCAGGGTCAGCCAGTGTCAGCAGTCTGGGGGCGGAAGAGGGGAGTGAGGCAGCCTCCAGTGTCAGCAGCGTCTCCCTGCCGGACACCAGCGTGAGGAGGCGCAGTGGCCGCAGTGCAACTGCCACTGACTCCCATCGTGTACAACCCGAGGAGTCACAGGACAAGAGACTGGGGGTACGCGGCAAACGGAAGTAAACATGTGGCATAGTCACACTGTCCTTGGTGAGGTAACCATGGACAGACCAAAGTGCCTCACGCGCCACCTGTTCTGAGAAGGGACATTGCTAGTTTTATTTCGCTGCGGCAGCAGCTTGTTTGTGTTACGTTTGTCTGCACCAGTCAGGTGTCCATGCCCATTAAACCCTTGCAAAACTGTTCCTTTTGTCAAGTCACTCTCTTACCTGTCTCAGAAATGATTCCGTGTGATGTATGCCCGTCTCCTTTGCCCTTCAGCTGTGTTGGGCACATGTGCCTGTTGGTGTTGTGGGGGGGGTTGCTGGGCACGCAGTTCTTCCTCTCCCTCCACCTCTATGTGTATCCCCCTGCGCGTGGCGATGTTGTGCAGGATGGCACACACAGCAATTATCTGGCAGCAGGTCACTGGGTCGTACTGCAAAGCACCTCCAGTCTTGTGCAGTATTCGGAAGCGGCTCTTCAGGATGCCGAATGTTCGCTCAACCACATTCCTAGTACTGATGTGTGCCCTGTTGTAGCGCTGCTCTTGCGGGGTAGCTGGGTTGAGATAGGGCGTGAGGAGATATTCACGCAATGCGTATGCGCTGTCACCTGCAGGATGGGGAGAGAATGGTAATCAGCATTAATGGAATTATACATGTGGGGAAGGAGTGGATGGGGAGTACGATGATGCAGCTATATGTACCTAGTAGGTGTCCCTCTCCGAATTCTCCGTTGATCAGGCGCCTGTGGAGGCCACAGTGACGGAAAATGTAGGCGTCATGTGTGCTCCCGGGGAATTGGGCTACAATGTCCGTAATGATCAACTTGGCATTGCACACCACCTGAACATTTATTGAATGATACGATTTCCGGTTGCGGTAAATGTATTCGGTGGCTGATGGAGGACAGATGGGGACATGCGTGCAGTCGACACACCCGATGACATGGGGGAATTGTGCCACCTGGTAGAATTCCCGTTTGGTGCGGGTTAGCTGCTGGGGGGTTCTGGGGAAGGTGATGTGGGGATTGAGAAATGTCAGCATGGCCTCTAGGAACCGGTGGAAAAAGCGTGATAAGGCACTTTGCGACACGCCTCCTGTCTCAGCTATTACCCCCTGGAAGCTTCCAGATGCAAGCAGGTGCAGGCAGCATAGCACCTGCACATGGGCAGGTATGGCGTTGGTCCGACGGGTCTCGTGCTGCAGTAAGGGTGTCAGGTCTGCTATTAGGTCCATTATCATGGCACGGTTCAGTCTGTACTTGGCGTACACCTGTTCCTCGGTCTGCCCCAGCAAAGTGATGCGAACCCTGAAGATCCTGTCCTGTATCATCCTCCTGCGCTGGGCCTGGGCGTTGATCCTCCACCTCCTAGCAAGCACGTACAGGGCAGCCATTTTGGTGTACATGTGGGGTTTCCCAGGGCATTTATGAAGGGTAACTGATTGTCAGCACCTGCTGATGGGTTTTTTTTTTTTTTCTGTCCTTCTGTTAACTTTACCTCCTGATTGTGATTCCCCTTATTTTGCTCATGCTAAATAGCGATTTTGGGGATTTCCGGTAATAGCGACTGTTCATGCATACCATTTCCATTCGTTATTGCCTATTCGGTATTTCCGAACTATGCTTTGGGGTTCGGTATTTCCGAATGTCTGTTTAACGATTCGGTAATTTACCGCGGGGCCATTTAGCGGTTCTTTATTTTTTTCCGATTTTTGGTTTGATGCATTGCAATTTATGGTTTTGCGTTCGGTATCGGCCTGTTTTTCCGATTCGCTGTTTTACCGGGAGGTATTTCCGTTGATGCATATGCCTGTAAGGGATTTATTTGTATGTCGTCTTAATGAGTATTGGGACATTCGAGGTATTAAATCAAAATATTGTCCCAGTGCCTGTGTGCAGCAAAAAAAAAAGTTGACATATTAGCACATGAAGATAATGGTGTAGAAGGAAAAGCATGCCCTATGTATACTTCGCCCAGATGCTTGGCGCTGATTGATATAAAAGCGGAAAAGTCATTGAAAATAAAACTAACTAATAGTTCACACGACTTGCAATATGTCAAATCGAGATACCGCTTCGCAGATGAAAAATGCAGATATCCATGACTAGGTGCGTACGGAGGACAACTGGAAATTTAACAAACTAGTAGTAGCTATGCAATGTAATGACAAGTGTAGTAACGAGTCATATCTGAGTAATAGGCAATGGGCTACGGGCTTTTATGATCCGCAACATCCCAAGTACAAACTGTTTCTTTCATAAGAATACAGGGTAAAAGGTTTAGCATAATCAGAGAGCCCTGATGCAGGCGCAAAGTCAACAGTTGATTTATGTTTACAATGCATTTTTGACTTTGTTACACCATTGCAAGGGTTCAGGGGTGTCTTTTAAAAACAAGCCTCTGTAAACGCGTGGGCATTTCAGCGTACCCTAAAATCGATTGTCGGCGCTACCTCACTATTCCCACAAAGGAACATACCTAGGAAATAGTTATGGGGGCAAAATACAAATGGCTTCATCTCTTTCAAAGGACAGATGGCTCCTGCCAGAGGAAATATCCTGACCAAGGTATCACACTTGGGGGAGGCAGAACAGCAGCTTTTCATTTGAAGCCTTATGCTACTTCTTAGCCAATTGAGTGAGCAAAACAGACTGAATCCACCAATCACTGATCGAGAGTAACAGATTCCAACAATAAATCATCAACATATTGGATTAGAGTAGTCCCTCCAAGGAAAACCAGTGTGTTCAAATCCTTCTCAAGAGCTCATGAGAAGATTGATGAGAGTATGTAAATCATTATGGGAGATGAGTCCACAAAAGTTGGGGCCCTCAGAATGTGAACAAGAAGAGATACCGACTCTCCTCATGTATGAGAATGCAACAGAAAGTGGAACAAAGATCAACCATTGTGAACTGGTGGGCATTCATGGGATGCAGTAAAGGATGGTGCTAGTTTTGTGGAATCACAACAATATTAATAGCTCTAATGCCTTTACTAAATCTGTATACATTGGCTTATCCCTCGCCTTGCATATCAGGAAGGTATCTTTTCTGACCACAATAAAAGCACCCTTGCATCATGGATGGAGTGTGACAGTACTACGTGAGTGCAGACCTGTACCATAGATTAAAATAGATATGGCACATTTCAGCTATCTTGCTTGATGCATTGTGATGTGTCAATATTTAGTTAACCTGAGGCCAGATTTACTCAGATGCCAGGGATTGTTGTACTTGCTCCGTTCTGCACAGTCACCCCAGATTTTTACCTTCCTTTGATGAACCCGTTATTGTTGGCTTTTAGGACTCTGCACACTTTACTCCTGCTAACAAATAGTAAAGTGTGCTCTCCCTTCTAAACATGGTAAAATTGGTATGCAACTGGTTGGTCTGTTTAATTTATATATAAGTCCCAAGCATATGTGTGAGAAATTGGGTTACTGGTTGTACTCAAGCAGTAGCCACAATCCTTGTCAGGGGGAGGAATAAGCAAACCCCAAATTAACCTGTACTCAACCCTTTCACAGCTTGAAACAGAGCAGTCAGGCTTAACCTAGAGGCAAAAATATTTATGGAACACTTAAATTAGTAATAGAGTGAACCCACAACTCAAGAAAGATCCCACACTAATTTAGAAAAAGTGACCAAACTTAATAAATAAATGTGGACCAAAAGGACATAAACCACCAGTAGAATTGGAGATATGCAATTTTAAGGATTCAATTGAAAATAGCGGAAAAAAGCCCAAGGCGTCTCTTGCGGCTATCTGATAATGCGAGACCGAGAGAAACTCCAGTTCAGGCTGACCTTGGTGGAGCGCAGGTTGGACAGAGGGACCAGGTTAGTCCTACTGAAAAATTACCTTCTCAGTCCAGTGCAAAGCGTGTCATTCACAGTGGAAGGGGCCCGAGAAGTATCATGGACGTTCATTGATGTAGCGTGAAGGGCAGGCTTGGCATTGCAGATGGTCATCGCTGTAGCGTGAAGAACCTGTTTTTGTTATGGCAGGCTGCAGCTTCATGGTGGCACTCTCCACAAACAGCCAATGCCGCAGCACTAAGGGTCAGATTGACAGTACTTTGTGTGGCGGGCTGTGCGAATGACAAAGGTTTGGTGGCAATGGGCCTGTTCAAGGGTGTGAAGAGCCCAAAAGCTTCAATTTAGCCTCTCTGAGCCAACACGAGGGGTCCAGGACCTGGGGGACACCAACTGGGGAAGAAGGGATTGCTGCCACTGGATCTGGGGTCTGGTTCGGGTGGTTGTGAGCTTGTTATGTCTCTGTTGTTCTGAACAAGAGGCTAGCCCTTGAAGTCACTCTGGAACTCCTTGACTTAGGTGCAAGTCCAATCCCTCTGTCTCAGGCAGAAGGGCTGCAGGGCAGCAATCAAGTGAGGCAATATTCCAGCAGAGTGACAATCCTTTCAGCAGCACCGCAGTCCTTCTTCTGAGCAGAGTCTCAACAGGTCCAGAAGTGTATTGAAGAGTTGGTGTCTGAGGTCTATTTATACCTGGTGACTCCTTTGAAATGGGGGAAGCTTCTAGAGGGTTCCTTTTAAAGGGCACAGGTCTCCTGCCTCCCCGCTCTGCCTCCAGACTAACTACAGGGGGTATGCAGCCCTTTCTATGGAGGTAGGACACAGACTATTCAAGCATAAGTAGGGTGTGCCTTGTTCCTCCCTCCCATCTTGCCAGTGATGGCCCATCCAGGCACACCTAAGCACTCTATTGTGTGTGGCTATCTGTTGCAATGCCAGTAGCACTAGGTTATGGAATTGCCACTAACCTCTGAAGATCACCAGCTGGAACGATGGCGCACAGAATGCCCCCCAACTCCCTTGGGCGCGACCCCACACAGAGTGAAGAGAACAATACTATTTGCAAAAGCACCCCGGGAAAAGGGAAGTGGAGAAAATAAGAAAAAACTGCGGGCTAGATGGGTTTCTCCTAGACCTACATCTGTTCGCGGGTATTGCTCTGATCCCCGAGGCAAGAAAAGCATACTTCGGAGGAACACTCCTCTTTGTGTCAGCAAAGCGTTTTTGTGTGGTTTGGACGGATGCTAAGTGGCACTTGGCGTCAATCAGTACTGCTCGTAAATGGGTGTGGTGTTCCTGTATGGCAGGATGTTTGGAAACAACAGACCATTCGAAGGGGAGCATGGAGTCCGTAAAGACAAAAGAAGGGCGAACAACCCAATGTGGTATGTTCCGCATTGTTGTAAGCAAACTCCGCCATCCAAATCAGAGGGTCCCTTTCAGAGGTGTTTTGGAGGGTAAAACATTGTAGGTATTGCTCTAATGTTTGATTGGGCCTTTCCGTTTTGCCGTCCGTCTGAGGATGGTAACTGGTGGACAAACGGGCCTCCAGACTCATAGTCTTGCAGAGCGCTCTCCAGAAACAAGATGTGAACTGTGTTCCTAAGATCCGTAATAAGCACTCTGGGGATTCCATGTACTCTGACTACGTGCTGGAGGAAGACTACTGCTAGTTCGGAAGAGGTAGGATGTCTTTTCAATGGAATGAAGTGTCCCATTTTGTCAAATAGTCGACGACCACCAGGATGGTGGTATAGCCTTCACAGGGGGGCATTTCGACTATAAAATCCATAGACACAGTGTGCCAAGGGAGAGGAGGAATGGGTATTGGCCGCAATAATCCCACAGGTTTGGAATGGCTGGTCTTGCCTTGGGCACAGATGGCGCAGTTCCTTAGGTATTCCTTGGTATCTTTGCGCAGCGTGGGCCACCAAAAGGATCTCTCCATATTGACTATGGTCTTGTATTCTCGTAGATGACCTCCTAGTGTTGAGTCATGAGCCCAAGCCAACACTTGTGATTGCAGAGCCGCCTGGGGAATATACAAGGCGTGGTCATAGTATAACAGGTCCCCGTTGGTTCTTATGTTTTCAGGGTCTCCTTGTATCCATGCTTGGACGTCGGTATACTCTAAGGACACTTTGACGTCCTCGAGGAAATCCTGAGATATGATCAGTGCGAGGGTGTTGTCCTGGAAGGCAGAATCAGGGAGGATGGGAGGTGGTTCCGTTGAGACTTCCACCACGTGTTCTGTGGGTTCCCCCTGTCTGGACCGTGCACCAGCCTTACCATTCTGAGGTCCCGGTTTGTATTTGATGACAAAATCGTAGTCAGAGAAGAACAGAGACCATTTATTTGTATTTATTTTTGGAGTTTATAAAGCGAGCGGCTACCCCGGACGGGGGTGTCCCGGCGCTGCGGACAGCAGTCAACCAAAAGGGGTACAGCGGGGTCTAGACATTAGAGAACAGCCAGGTTTTAAGTCTGCTCCGGAATAGTGATTCTGATGTAATGAACCTAAGGTCCAAAGGGAGATGATTCCAGAGTTTTGCAGTGACCACAGCAAACGCACGACCTCCCGTTCTGGAACGACGGAAACGGGGGCGTGTAAGAGGCGGAGATGATTTGATCTGAGGACACGTGCCGACTGGACAGGTTTCAGCCTGTGTATCAGATAAGCAGGGCCTAGACCGTTAAGTGCCCTAAACGCAATGACCAATGCTTTGAATTGTATACGATAGGACACCGGCAGCCAGTGCAGTTTAGCCAGATATGGGGTAATGGAATGGCGATACGGGATGTTACAGATCAGCCTGGCCCCGGGGTTCTGTACAATCTGCAGCCGTTTAATCAGGTAGGCTGGGGCTCCTACATACAGACTGTTCGCATAATCCAGATGGGACGTGATTAATGCATGAACCACAGTCCTCCGTGAGTCAAGCGGAAGAAAAGGGAAGATTTTTTTAATCATGCGTAGTTTACCAAAACATGCTGCTGAAACTTTATTAATTTGGGTCCTACAGGACAAGACATTATCAAATTGAAAGCCCAAATTCCGTGCGGATGAGACTGGAACTGGGGCAGGGTCTAATTCAGCAGGCCACCACAATTTAGCCGGGGGAGGAGATTTTTGATTAAAAAATAAGACCTCAGTCTTATCCGCATTAAGTTTCAGGTTGTTGGTAGTCATCCAGGAGGAGATGTTAACCAGGCATTGTCGAAAATTGGACAAATTGCCTTCAGAGTGATCTCTAAATGAAAACACAAGCTGAGTGTCGTCAGCATAAGAGATCACTCTGACTCCCCAGGATTCAACCACTTCCGCCAGGGGAGCAAGGTAAACATTGAAAAGCAGGGGGCTAAGTGCAGAACCCTGTGGAACGCCACATAGCAAAGGTTTCTCAGCAGAAGCATAGGGCAGAAGGAAGACCTGCTGGGTTCTGTCTTTTAGGAAGGATCTCACCCACGCCAAAGGTGTCCCCCCAATACCAATATCACGAAGGCGGTCCACCAGGATGTCGTGTGAGATGGTATCGAAGGCCGCGGATAGGTCGAAGAGGACCAACATGGCCTCCTCGCCTGCATCCACGCACTCCCGAATAGCCTCCGACACCTCCAGAAGTGCAGACTCAGTGCTAAAGCCGGGCCTAAAGCCCGACTGGGAATCATGAAGAAGTTGATTCGATTCCAGGTGTTCCGCGAGTTGCTCCTGCACCACCTTCTCCACGATTTTCGCAGGCTTAGGGAGGAGTGAGATAGGCCGATAATTACTGAAGAGAGTTGGGTCAGCAGCAGCCTTTTTCAGGATAGGAATCAACATGGCCTGTTTCCAAAAATAGGGGAATAGGCCAGAACATAGCGAGAGATTCCAAATCTCAAGAAGTAGATTAAATAGCAGGGGAGCCAGATTGCTCAGTACTTGTGCAGGGGCTGGGTCGAGGGGAGACCCTGATTTACATCGGTGTAACAAAGTCTGCGCATATTCCGCTGTTAGGGGTTTAAATGAGACAAAAGTGTCCTTGTGGATGATTTTTGAAACAGATGGTAGCGAAACCCTAATCTGATGAAATGTGTCCGTAATCTTGATGATTTTCTCATCGTAGCTGACGTGGAGTGAGAGCCTTAGCGGTCTTCAGAAACAGAAGATTTTGATGGTCTGTGTATATTTCGATAGTGTGATGTGCTCCTAGGAGGTAATGCCTCCATTCTTCACAGGTTCGTTTGATAGCCAACAGCTCTTTGTCAGAGATGGAATAGTTCACCTCGCAGGGAGTGAGTTTCTTGGAGTAGAATGCGACAGGATGCATCTGTCCTGGGACAAGATGCTGTTGCAAAAATACCCCTCCTAGAGTGTACTGAGATGCATCCGTTTCTAGAACAAAAGGCAAGCGTTGGTCTGGATGGGAGCTTGAGTAACCGTTCCTTCAGAACCTCAAATGCTTGGTCTGCTTCCTCATTCCACACAAACGGGGTGAATTTCCGTAACAGATGGGATATGGGGTGTATTACTTTGGAAAAGTCCTTGATAAAACGCCGGAAATAATTAGCAATTCCAGTAAGCTCTGTACGGATTTCACATGATGTGGTGCCTATCCATTGTGTTATCGCCGTGACCTCACCCAAATCCTTCTGAAAGCCTTGAGCATTGATGACGTATCCTAGGAAGGCGACTTCCTCAACGTGAAAAAGGCGTTTCTCCAGTTTTGTGTATAAAGAGTGCTTTGAAGGCGTTCTAGTCCTGCTTTTAAATGAGTAATATGATCTCGGAGGTTTGCTCGGGTTCCGTAAGGGCATGGAGAGCACGGGACCCACTTCTGGGCAAGACTTATTTTCATATGGCCAGGTCTAAACTGGGGTGGCATGGTGAGCAAAAGAATAATGGATTTAACCCAGATCTTTCGACTGGGGGTTAATATTTTAATTTGTTCTGCATTCCGTCCATCAATTGTGCGTCTTTTGCTTTCTCGCCCTAAGTGTGCCAGGTATGCCCAGACATGGGTCCTGGGCTTACTGTGCCACTGGAATCAAGCTATCCTGGCTGATGAGGGGTGAAACCCGGAAACCGGTCCTAGGATGCTTGTTTCCGGTTCAGAGAGGACCTGGCTTGGTATTTCGGTCTGGACTGTTCCCATGAGGTACAGGGTCAAGACTGATTTGCATATGGCCAGGTCTAAACTGGGGTGGCATGGTGAGCAAAAGAATGATGGATTTAACCCAGATCCCTTGACTGGGGGTGAATGTTTTGATTTGATCTGCATTCTGTCAATTAATTGTGTTTTTTTTTGCAATTTCAATTGATGGCATTGATGACTTCAGGAGAGTATGGCAGGTGTCAGGACTATTGTCCGTGGCTTTGAAACTCATCAAAGGTTTGTGGGCCCCAGGAACAACAAAGGCAAACAGGTTGGCATGAAAGAGATGGGCATGTTGGTGTACTGAGAGGGATTTGGATCCCAGTTCAGCACCTGTGGTGAATGTGGTGACTTTTTATTGGGAACACAATCTTATAGTAATGTTAATTAGTGTAGGTCAGCAATTTCGGCTGGACATGAGTTAGTGAATGGCTTACCTTTAGGTCAATTGGATGTTGAGAAAAAATTGATAAGAAGTGTGCAGTTGAGTGTACCTCTGGGTCTGAGGTATTCCTCTATATGTGATGTTGATGAAGTTCTGAGGGAGTTGACTTCTTGGAGTGACTGGGAATGTTTTCGATTTAGTGTTTTTCATGCTCTAGAGTGTGTTTATTTTCATCTTAAAAAGAGAACAAAATGTATGTCAAGAATAATTTTTTATCCAAGTATGGGGAAGAATGAGTAATTGTGTCTAGTAAAGTGCTTGAAACAGTTTGAAAAAAGAACTGAGCATTTGAGAGATTCAAGGAATGCTCAATTGTTAATTGTATATAGTTATCTCCATAAGTCAGTTTTGTGCCCAATCTTGGCAAAGTAGGTCAAAATAGTCAGGCTAAAAGGAGGTATTGATATTGTTGCTTGAGCATGAAATACCTTCAAAAATAATAAGAGCCAAGAGGCCTTTGGCAAAACAGGAACAGTTTGTTTAATTAAACAAGGTGGCCGGTAAAACAATCACAGGCATACATCCGGAGGACTACCTCAATTTACCATCCGTCTTACACAGACTTTTATACAGTTCATTGAATGTAATAGAATGTTTCTGATGATCCTTTTTGGTAAGGAATGTGTACCTCTGTCTTTGGAGCCATAAATTAAGGTATTGGATGAGGAATCCAGGTGGGCCTCGACCTTGCGTGGACACAATGCAGCCAGTGAGTAACATGTCCCGATGTCCGGCATGGGGAGCACATGATCACTGCATGTACTCTGTGTGCTCTCTCGATTGTCTAACTTCATGTGGCATCTGACTTTATGGTGTTTTGGGAACACATGCATCCCTCCGGCCTTGTGTGCTTTACTGGTGTCACTGCGCCTATTTGTGGGATCGAGCTGGGATATTCCGTTTGCGCATTTGTCTGCTGGCAACGTGCCACCCACCTGAGATCTGTCAATCAGGGATGTTGGGCTGGGTCTCAGGGCGTGCCTAACTACGTATTTCGGAGTCGGGGTTGGCGTGGAGTTCACAACGGGTGAATTCATCAATGAAGATGCAAATTTGATTTTATACATGAATGTATCATTATTCATATTGATATCAAAATTTTCAAATTTAAAAATATATCTAAACTTGGAGCCCATTCCGCAAGAGGCGCTATGGCATCAAAAGCATTTATGGTGGGTGGTAGCCTTACAAGTATTCTTGCCTGATTGGTCAACAGATTTGGTGTTTTAATTTTTGAATTTTAAACAATAGAAAGTGCATTTCTGAAGGCTGTGGCATTACTTTAAACATGCCTAATATTGGCCTATGTGCCTTGCCATAAAATTCTGATTGTTCACTGAGGGAAGAAAATCATGATTTTATTAGAGACAGAGGCTAATATTATCCCACTCGAATAAAACCTGCGTTTAATAACTGCTGTTATGGTTCCAGGCAATGTTAAAGAAGAATATGAAGTATTCTTGGAAAGTTTGAAGAAGGGGATAAGAACAAGTTGTACATGTTGGTTATGGTTCAAGCAAAGGGGACTTGCTTTGTTTGCAGCAAAAAAGAGAGAAGATGGCTGCTTGTTGGGGACAAGCTCTTTAGAATGTTCTAAAGTTCTAATTATAAAGTTAATTGTTCTAGTTGTTGCTTCTGTACATGACTATAAAGTGACTAATGCATAATATTAGCCTCCATGTCATTAATAAAAATCATGATTTTCTTCCCACCCCTGCTGTGGAAAATCTGAATATCACTGTAGAAAGCAACGAAAAACTGCACACTCAGCATCAGATGAGCAAATGTAACTATAACTCATGCCCTAAAGTAGCAATCACTAGTGACCCAGCCTTGCACAGTCTTCTCGTCAATTATGCTATTTCAGATGTTGCAGTTATGTTATCAGTAATGTCAGAGATTATGTCATAAGTGCTGTAATATACAGGGTAATTAGCAGTGCTTGGCGAAGGTGAGCGTTATAGTTACTTTAGGGCACAAGTTATAGTTACTTGAGATATCTATAACTGGTGAATTTCAGTAGTGATTTTAGTTTAAAAAGTTACATTGTCACTGAAATGGTGACCTAACTATAATGTTACTTTAATATTTGATTTTGTTTTGTGAATTACTTTTTTTAATTGTAATATTAGATATAATTGCAATTTCTAGCTATAACGTCACTTTAACCTTTGAGTTTTTGTTGCGCATTTGTAGGGTTTTTTGTGAGGTAAAGTAATATTTTAGTACCATATGTAAAGCCAAACCCTAGCTGCTCATGGCCTTCATCCTTCAGCAGTGTGCAGCATAGGTTTAGCCACAGGGCCTCTCATGTTGTCAAGCACTGCATCCAACCTCACGCAGGCAAGAAACCCCACACCGTCTGGCACACCCAGCATGCAGTTGGTCTTGCAGGTCCTGGGCACACTCAGGCAGACTTACTGACTTTGCCAAAGATGCAGAACACCAAATTAAAAAAGTGAGTCTACTAAGTTTCTTAAGGGGTGAGCATATCAATATATATAAAGCAGGTCTATCATCTTTCTCCAAAAATCACCAATATTTTTAGTCTAATGTATATTTAGGTAATTCATACAATGCAGTGTTTAAAAATGATAACTATAAACATGATTAATAAAGTTTTAATTTAAAAAATCATGCTACTAAGGATATATTTTAACATCATTTTTAATACTGTATTTTGCGGACTGAAAAATGTTAAAAGAAAGACTCAGAAAAACATACAATTTATTTAATCAAGCCATGATGTCTCTCAGTCTTACTTTGAACTTTTTTCAACCCACGAAATGCAATCATAAAAACAACCATAAGAGACTTGTGCACTCCAACTAAAGAGCATATAGCTCCAGCTAGGAGTGCTTTGACAAAATATGGTAAGTTCTCCTCTGATCATGGATCTAATGACCCAGGACTCCTAATGATGTTTTTAAAAATGTGTTATTGTTGCTGGGGGTACACCATTCCATGCAGCCACCCACAGGACAAAAAGTGCTTGGTGCTGCCCCTGCCCTTTTTAGGGTCACCACCAGGGTAAAAAAAATGTAAAAAGCTCTCACAGGGCATTATGGGGGACTCCTTCACAGAGCAGTGAAGAATAGGTAAGAGGCTGCTGATGCTCATTTATTTTTCATTTGTTTCTTTAAAATATTGTTCAGGGTGTCCCATGCCCGCCCAGGTCACGCACTTCTTTTATTTAATTTGGGGGCAGCAGGGGGAGCCCCAGGGCCACCGCAGCGGCAGCCACCTCCCCAGCCGGCACACAGTGTGTGTGCTGGCATGAGCTGACATATTGTTCATTTAGTGGGTGTCCACCCGAGACTCCCACAACTCTGTTTTCATTTGGAGGCTGTGCGGCAAGCCCCAGGGCCCCAGCAGCCCCTGCCAGATGCTCTAGCGAAAGTGGATCTTTATTTTTATAGGTGGGCGCCCTGGCACCCACCTATTGCACCCAGAATGTAAGGGGTCATTCAGGACGGTGGGCTGAGCCCCCAAGGTCCTCATGACCCAGCCAGCTCAATACTGGCTGCCGGTGGAAGCCAGTACCATTCCTTTTTTTTTACTGCACCCGCTGAGCAGTAGGAAAGTTGAGTTCCCTGCCTGGGAGAGTTCGGTCAAGGTATGCCTGACTCTTGCTGGCAGGGAATCACAGCGTTTAAGATGAGTGTGCTACGTGGTACGTAGACACATCCCTGTGTAGTGGGCACACTTGTGAGGTTCAGAATAACTGACTCAAAAGGAAGTTCAAGGAAAAGAGTTAATGAAGAGTCCACACGAAGATTTCATCATATGGTTGATTTTTAGTAGTTCACAAGTTCTTGTATTTAAAGCGTTACATCACGCCAAACAATTGAATGCAATCCAACGAAGTTTTCGAAGTATGCTCCAATGCATTTCGGACTAATGAAAGTCCTTTATCAAGGAGCGCTGCGGGGGGATACAAAAATGCAACTTAGATCAACGATGCTGGGAGGTAAAAAAGTCGGGTGACATGCGGTGTGCGGTGATAATGGATTTGACATGCATTAGCAGGTAAGTGAATGAGTTCAAACGGCATCAACAAGTGCGTGCAAATGGGAGGGATGGAAATTAGATCATGCAAGGTTTCTAGAAAGGGGCCGGTGAGTGTACAGTTTGAACAGAAAGCGTGATGGTGGAAGTGCGCGATGAGAACCATGCGAGTGAACACGGAGCGAAAAAAAAGTTAGTGGCAGAAGTTAAAAACGGGTCTCACGTTTACGAACTCAGCGGGAGGCTCACATCAGTGCTGCGGAAGAGCAAAGGGGATCGTAAAATGTAGGAAGCGAATCACAGCGTCCCATGGTAGTCTGCCTGGGACACTGTTAAGCATTGAGCCTGGGGTCCCCAGGGCAAACACCTGCATTGGGACGGGGAGCGCATGGGGATGGGTCTAGAGGGCCCAGCAGAAGCACTTAGAGGGAGGCTGTATGCCCCATACCCTAATTTTCTAGAAATCAGCCCCAGGGGGTGGGGACCCTGGGTCCAATAGTGGCTCAGGAGGGGGGCTGCATGCTCCCTACTCTATATTTAGAATTTGGCCCCAAGGGATGGGGTCCCCAGGGCCCAATGGTAGCTTGGTAAGGGGGGATGCATACCCCCTCCTCTTTAATATACATTTGGCCCTGCAGAATAGGGTCCCCAGGGCCAAGATAGCCTCAGGGTGGGGACTCCACAGTATCAAGAAGGCCCAAGAGAAAAATCACATAGGCCATTAAGAATGCTCATTTTTTAATTTGTTAAACGTCTCTTACCTTTCTGCCCTTTCTCAAAAACTACTGAAATGATTACACCAAATTATAACAAGCATGCTTTCTGGATCAAGATCCAGTTTCCTGTCAAATTTGGTGTAATTCTGTTCAGTAGGTTTTGCGGTACAGCTGTTTCAAGAAGTCATTGGAAAATGCACAGGATTTTGCATTTTGGGCCCTCCCCTTTTTCTCAGCCCTTGTTTAATAGATCGCCTCCAAACTTACCATGCACAAACTAGACAAAAAGGAAAACCCTTTTGGACAGTTTAGCGAAGATTCATCAATAGGCGCCAAAGTTATTAGCAAAACGAAAAAGGCATTTCGTATGGAACGCAGACCTTTAAATGTGGCACAACCAGTTTTAAGTGTGGCCCAATGTATGCCTCCCCTAAAATAATCTTCTAAATATGCCACTGCCAGCTTCTGGGATTGGATGACAGCTCAAGAAAATAGATAGATTACAACCAGGAGGAGATTTACTAATGCATATTCAACAAAGTGACTATGCTGTGTTACTCTATGAGTAGAGAGCAGAGCAGCAACATATTTATTGAGATATTGTGTTGTTGCTCCCTTCTTCTGTGCTCCCCAATGCTCCTTAAATTAAAATGTATTTTATGGTTAACTGGAGGTATATTTTTCAGTTGCTCATCCCCTGCGCAGGTGCTCTTTCATGCTGCCTAGCGCCACATACACACCTTTGCACCTCAGTGCACAGTTATGTGTGATAGTTTAGCAGAGGGGCTTATTTACAAACCCCGTGGACCACCGGAACGTCACTTTTTGTGACAGTCTGGTGGCACACAGGGCTTAGCCATATCTACAAGACCACATAAACCACATCTCCCTCACTTGGTATGTACCTTCGAAAAAGCGCTGGGATGCTCCATGGAGTGGCCGTGCGCTATAGAAGCATAAAAATAACATAACATAACATAACATAACATAAAGCCACAATGTGTGGCTTTTAAAGGCCTTGTAGATATGGAGTAAGGCAAAGCAGCACAAGTTGCATTCCATGGGTGTTGCTGTGGGTGTTCCCATGCAACACACATGGACTTTGACATTGCCCCAGATTTACAATATCTCCTAAACCTGGGGCCGGGCCAAACCCTTGTGCCTCCCTAAGCAGGCATAACAAAGAGAAATATTTACATTTCTCCTTGTTTTTTTCTTTTTCCATGTGTGCTGCATTCTGCAGCTCACATAGAACAAGGAAAATGCCTCTTGTGATTGCTTTTGTGCAGGAAGGTGTCCTTCCGGCACAAAAGCAATCCTGCCAACAACATGGACACCCTTGCACCATGGTGCAAGGGTGCTTATGATGGTGCTTGGTTGCAAATTGCGCACTGGCGTAGGCAGAAAGGACACGAATTCAGTGTATCTTGTAAATATGATGCATTCCCTGCCCTTTCGAATTGGGGTAGGGCAGTACGGCAAAATGACTTGTGGTGCTGCTCTACGCCAATTGTTTGTAAATATACCCCAGGGTTTCTACTAGAAGGGTACCCTTCCTGTACAAAGTACTATGCTTAGACATACTTTTAAACATTTCCCACATTGTAAATGTGCTTTACAGTGCAAAACACATGCAATATGTGAAAAGTTAGGAAAATGTTAAAGTTTTCTCCTTGTTAGAGCCTGCCTCGAGGAGGGGTTATTTTTGGCATTAAGCACTGCCTGCCTTTGTTAGTAGATAGGGTTTTGCATCATAAACCATGGGTGGTAGCATTGGAATGCCATGTACTATCCACGGGGCACCCCCTTGATGTAAAGTAGAGAAATAGAACTATTGTCTGATAGAACATCACCTCTCTGTTTAAAGGAACACTCTCAGTGCCTGGGATAAGCCCAGATGTGGAGGCTTCCAGCACCTTCTGTCTGTTTAATGGAACGCCCTCAGTGGCCTGGGATAAGTCCAGATGTGGGGGCTTCCAGCACCTCTTGTCTGTTTAATGGAATACCCTCAGTGGCCTGGGATAAGCCCAGATGTGGGGGCTTTGCACACTGTCCCATAGGACGCCGAGCTGAGGATTGAGAAATCTCAAAATGGCGGCAAGCTCTACGGACCGAGTGTGAGCAAGCTAAGAGGAGAAAGAGAGGGGTGTGGCGCGGGCAGGAAATTGGCAGTTAGCAGAAAGTGGATGTCCGATGGTGGAAAGGAGAGTGGAGTGAAGCCCTGACTTGCTAACACTGGAGCTTAAGCCATCAAGGTGAGGAGGGGTGAAAAAGCGCTCGATCGCAACTGATCGGAGGCGGTGATATTTGGAGGGAGCGGAAGGAGTGAGATCGGGCCACACACTGCGCCTTGCTGAGTGCAGTTGGGGAAGCAGAAAGTGGAAGGCCGGTCCTGGAGTGGCCCCTAGAGACAGCGGCATGATGGAGGAGGGAGCAAGAGGCACTGAGGTATCCCTGCTCCCGGCCCACGCAGTAATTAGCTGAGGAGGGCAGGAGGAGCGCTGCAACTCCACCAAGGGGGAGCAGGTCTGATGGAGCAGAAAGAAGAACAAGTGGCCCCCAGGGACAGCGCTGCAATTACCAGCTCCGAAGGCAGCAGGCACCAGTAGTACTGCCACAGACCCTTAAAGGAGAGAGTGGGAGGATTGAGAGACCCTGTTTAGAGACGCGTAATAAAGGGGGCTGCAGAGACACAAAGTGGAGAGGCCGTGGCCCAAAGAGCAGCAAAGGGAAATGCAAAGAACCAAAGAGGCCGCCCTCGTGGAAGATCAGAGTTGCTGAATAGAGTGCACGCCCCAGGCAGAGGCATTAGTAAAGTGCCATGCGAGAGCATGGGAATAAATAGAACTATAATGTGTCAAAGAGGGAACCTATGGGTCTCCCTCTCCCTCAGTCCATTGGACCTCATCCTGCCAACCCTCAGACATTGCCCCTCAGCTGGACTGCCTTATCTCTTTCTCCCCCCCCAGGCCCCTGTCTCACCTATAACCATCTCATCTCCCCCTCCCTACCTCTCGCTACCCCCTTGGATGTCTGTTTCTCCGTTCACTCTGTAGATAATGTCTCTCCTATCACCTATCTCATCTCCCCCTCCCTCCCTCTCTCTACCCCCTTGGATGTCTTGTTTCTCCGTTCACTCTGAAGATAAATATTATATAATCGTTTTTAGCCTAATCGTTATGATGATGGAATCCTGAGTGAATTTTCTCTGTTGAGACACAAATCGAACCACCAATATATATAGTAGTTTGTTGTGCTTTCTTTCACTATTTTGTAATTTTGAGCCCATTTGCATCTCTCCCCAGATTGACTCCATAACTTATACATTTCCTTTTCTTCTATCTGTATCTCTTTCTTGTAGGACTCTACAACTTGCTGACTCCATCCCTTTGTCTCCCGGTTCTCCATGACCCTTGCCTTTTGAGGACCCTGTCTTTTTCTGTCCTATGTTCCCCCTCTGTTGACCTGCCAGTTCCGACCCTCCTCCTAACCTCCTGGCCCTTGTGCCCTTTGTCTAAGCACTCCTTCTCCCCTTGTTGGTGATAGATTCAATATTCATACCCTGGAGTCTCCGTGACCCCTGTGAGAGAGTCCACAGCGCCAAGGGAGCCACTCAGTTGACGTATGGTATGGCACTCCTTGTCAAAGCACTCCCTCTCCCCTTGTTGGTGAAGGATCCAGTAGGTAGGCCCCTCTGAGAGAGTCAACTGCGTAAAGGGAACCTCTTGCAACGGAGATGCGGTAGTAATACCATTTCCCCTGGGATCACAGCTTACCGGACCTTTGACGCAGCTTTTCTCGTCTACAGGTTTGTGCCCCCTACATCCTCCCCCTTGTCTTTCATGCTTTGTGTCTCATCCTCCCCTACCTCTTTCCCTCTTTCATTCTTTGTCCACTTCCCCTGCTCCTAGCCGCTCTCCCCATAATCTCTGCCCTTGCCTGCTTTTTTCCTTATGTATACTGATGACGGCTGTTAGCCAGAAACCATTCCCAGGATGCTTGTTTCCGTTCCAGTGAAGATATGGCTTGGCAGTTTGGGCTGGACTGTTCCCATGAGGCACAGGGTCAGACTGATTTGCATATGGCCATGTCTGAACTCGGGTGGCAGAGTGGGCTAAAGAACGGTGATGGATTAAACCCAGATCATTTGACTGGGGGTGAGTGCTTGTATTGTCAATGCTCCGTCCATCATTTCCTTTGGTTTTTCTTTGTTTGGAAACACGGCAGCTTCAGCATCTGGGGACCTGTAAGTTATAGGCCATTCCAGCTACCACATCAGTGATAAACAGTGCAGGCTTGCTTTAGACATGTCTATTTACACACTCCAACGGACATGAAGTGCTTGATCAGACATATCTACATTAAATGATCTTCCCTTTGATGTAGCAGTGACACCTAGCGTCCTATTAGATTACAGCAGGTACAGAGCTTGAGAAAGGGGTCTGTAGTTGGCGACTCCATCACAGGAGTGATGTCTATGTTCAAAGACACAACACAGATAAGAGTGGAAACAAATTGCTACATGAGTAAAAGGTGTAGCAAAAGCATTACACAACTGCTGACCTTTATACAAACACGACAGCAGCAGTTCATTTTGAATAGGGCCCAGCAATGGTTTTTGAGCTGCCCAGGCAATGCATCTGTGAAGGTTATCCGGGTTAGTGTGGGCTTGTTTTCACGGTAGCACTGCTAGGTGGGAGTGCAGATAAAGGAAGCATAAACTTTATTTTAAAAACAATGTCATTTCTTTTGTCTTTTTGTATGTCCTTGTCCCTCAGTTAATTCACCAATGAACCCATAGAACAGAAACAGCAGCCGTCTTGAGCTTGCGTTATACAATATAAACAGCAGTAGATTCTCCATTTATAAATAATATTCATAAACAATCAGAAAACATCGAATTAAAGACACATAAAAAAAATCTTAGATTGAAAAAAGTGCTTGTAATTTGAGACTGTTCTGCCATCGAGCACAAGGTGCTTTGAGTAAAAGAATATGGCTGACTTCAAGAGCGTAGCTATCAATAGTGCAGCAGATGCAGTGGTATCGGCTTCCAGGGTCTTAAGGGCCTTTTGCACCCAATTCGGCTGTATTTAACTATCAAACAGGGAACATTAAGAAGTGGGCATTTTCCTGTATGCATTAGTCATGCTCCGCGAATGGTGGAAATCAGAACTGAACTGGGAAAACAAAAGCAGCCCAAGCAAAGTGCCCAAACCTGCCCCGCCCCTTTCACCTCCTCATGCGAGCTCTCTCTTTCCATCCATACATTCTCTCTCTCTCTTCTTTCCTCTCTCTTGTCTCTCTCTTTGTTCGCTTTCTCTTACCTTTCCACCTCCAGCCTTCTCTTTCTGTCTTGAAGCCTCCCCATGCCTGCTGCAAGTAACCTTGAGGAGCCCGGAAAAGTGACAGAGGCACAAGGAGCGACACTGAGCTTTCTAAACCAGCCTCCTCAAAGGCCCCTGCCCACTGGGGAAATGCCCGGTGGATTGAAAAGCTTGTCCAGCCCAGGGTGACATGTTGACTGACACTCTTTTGAAACTATGATACTCCACGTGTCTTTGCAAGATTCCAGTGAGCTGCGCAGCCCTCTTACATGCTACTGGAGATGTAAATACTTTGTAACAGTCAGTCAGTTCCCTGTGCAATTCTCTCACCTCATTTTAACCGTATACTACTGGCTGGTGACGGGGCTCTTGGAGTTTAGTCTACAGATATGTGTAGTTTTTTTATCACAAAATGTGATGTATCCATAGGTTTCTTGACATTGGCCTTAGATAGTAACTGAGGGGCATATTATCAAGAACGGCATTAAAAATTATCGCTGGTTTAGTGGCAGAAAACTGCCGCTGAAATTGCGATAAAGGGCTTGATATTATGCACTTGAGAATCCATTTCTGGTGTGAACATGGGCTTCTATTGGAATTCTCCATGGCATATTAACAAGCCCATTATCGACGCTTTAGCGGCAGGTTTCTGCCGCTAAACCGGCGATGATTTTAACGCCTTTCTTGATAATATGCCCCCCAGGTGGTTACTGGGCCTTTATATATATTATTTAGCCTGTACATTTCAGATCTCACAGCATTGTTACAGCACGATGGGGGACTCCCAAATTAGCTAATACTAAAACCGAGGGGCATATTATTAACAAAGTGGCGAAGAGAGGCGTTAGCCAAATTGGCTTAACGCCTCTCTTCGCCTCTTCGGAAACACTAGGCTGCACCATATTACCAAGGATATGGTGCAGCCTAGCGTTTCCCCCTGCAATGGTGGTAGGTTTTACAACTTATCGACAGCGCAGGCACCCTTGCACCAGAGTGCAAGGGTGTCTGCGAGCAGGGAGGTTTGTTTATGTTCAGGAAGGAGTTCCTTCCTGCACATAAACAAACCTTAAATGCCATTTTGTAACTTACATGTGTGCTGCTTTATGCAACACACATGTAAGTTACAAATTGGCATTTTTAAAAAGAGGTTTGTTTATGTACAGGAAGGGCACACAAAGGCAAAAATATATTTTTTGCGTTTCAGACTCCATAACGTACCTTTTGATCAGTGTGTTGGAGGATAGAGAAATCTCCCAAGATCTAACAGCATGTGCCAACTCATTATTTGCCTATGTCCCGAGAAATACTTGAAATAGGTTTTTAAAACAGAAGGGATAAGAACTATTTCAGACGCAATTTTATTTGTTTTAAGTGATTAATTCAAAATATGTGGGACAGATAACTAGGGGGCATATTAGCAAGAAATAGCAATATTTATCGCTAAATGTGCCTAGCACATTTTTTTTATCACTGCCTATCGCTGGATATGTTAGCAGAGAAAACCTGCTATTAGCAACGTTTTTCTCCATTGTGCTAAAATATCCAGCGATAGTGGCGAAATGCGTGAATATCGCTGGAAATCCAGCGATATTCACACATTAACGCCAATGGGGCTTAACCTGAAGATCCACCTCCCATTGGATAAACAGGTAAGTCATGTTTTTAGCAGGCGTTAGATTATAGCGATTATTTTTATTGCTATGTCTACCATGCTAATAGGCGATAGCTGTGTTAGCGACTGCTTTCAGTCGCTAACAGTTTGGGTACGCCCACTTTGCATGTCATTAGCGATAAATCGCTGACAGGCAAAACGGGCCCCAAACCGGTCGCTATCGCCTAAACGCTGTCGCTAACTGCTGTTAGTGACAGCTTGCTAATAGGGCGATAAAAATATCGCTGCTTTACCGGCAAAAAGTGCCGCTAAAGCGGCGAAATGTCCCTTGCTAATATGCCCCTAGATTTTTATTAATCTGAGCAATCAAAAGGTGGGAATGTAAATCTGTGATGATACAATTGTGGGGGGGGGGAGTTAGACCAAGTGGAATAATTTATTGGAATGTTTTTAAAAGTATTTTTGAATTTGTTCAGGATATCAATTATTCATTTTTTTAAATTAATTTTTCAAGTTTGTAATTTATATTGTATGCGGTTTTAAGTAACTGAAACAATAAAGTATCCTGACTGACTTGTAAATGCAGACAGCCTGGAAACGCGCCAAATAAAGAAGGCCGCACTTCCAGGAGATCTTAGTTTATACTTCTTTGGCATTTGCGCCCTTTGGTAATGCACCCACAGACTCCCGGGGGAGGGGGTGCGCGACAGTTTGAAGACCTCTGCTATAAATATACTAAAATATAGAAAAAATCTTGCATCCCCACAACTCGAATATCAAACGAGATCTCTGACTTGTGCGAGCTTCCGTTTTTTCCCCATTATTTTGCATGTAAAGCAAGTTTTACAGTAAAAAAAAACACTGTGCTGTGAGGTCTGAAAGAACGTGTGACTGAATATTTTGATTTTTACATGACTTGGCTTCAACAAGGCCAATAGTTTTTAAGCAACACATTTAGCAAAATACGAAGTTAAATTTTCGATCTGCTTTTTAAAATGTTAGTTATCACTCACTTACCCTTTGAAATTCAATCAATCAATCAAAAATAGCTTAATTCGATTTAGAATGTAAATCATAAAAGCACAATTTTATCAGGCATTTAAAAACATTTGCAGACAAAAATAGACATAGACAGTGAATAAGTTAAAAAGATTTACAATCATGATTAAGTACCAGGACTCATATTCCACTTTGTTTTCCTAGAGTTATTAACACATTTCAAATAGGGTGCAATGGAAGGCATAAACATTTAATTTTCTAAAACTTGTAAGGCTAAAAGCGCTGTACGACATTGTCTCAAACCCAAGGTTTTTAAAATCGTCACGATAAATCTTTTTCTTGGATTGGAAAAAAACGTACAAAATAAATAAATGTGCAACGTAGATTATTGTGATACGTCTTCACATGGGCAAGCACCAAAATACTTGGACCAATCATTTGTAACTGGGAAGCTTGTAAGTCTATAAAAAGACCCCAGACGTAAGCGAGTCAACAACATTCTATCGGAATAGCGTGACATGATAACAACAACTGGTTATCCAAAACTGTAGGTTTAACAATTTCTTGAGAAAATCTAATAGAATGTAAATAAACTAGACGTTCTGCTTTTAATGTCTTTCTCAAAATTGATACAATGCTATCTGGCCTGTCAAAATATTCAGAGTGTCCATGAATTTTATAATTTAATTTATACAGGGGATAGAAGAAACCCTATAAAGCTTTAGACAGTCGTTAACAATCTCATGATTAAAACTATTGTATGTAGTCACCCATACCTTGTGCCATAGCAGAATTGGTTCGATTTTGATCAAGTTTGAAATGTACGAAATTCCAAGCTCAGAATGACAGATAAAGTTGGCAGTGCTATTAGGGACAGCCAGTAAATATCTTGTGAATGCATTCTCAATCAGTTGTAGTGGCTGAGCATCTGAGTGGCCCCAAGTACCTGCTCCATACATGGCTGTGGTAAGGCACTTGGCTTTATACATTTGTACTAATTCTGGCACTGGTCTTCTGCCTAATCTTCTGGCAAAGTTGACCAGAGCACCGTTAGCTCTAGAAAACAGCAATTTCCTGGCCAACACTACAGAAGACCAGGTCCCCCTATAATCAAAGTGAATGCCCAAATATGGAAATCCATTGATGCGTTCCACTTTAGTGTTATTGATAAAAATATCGCAACATTTGGCGCTAGTCTTGCCACATTTCATTATGTAAGTTTTGGATGTATTCACTTTCAAGCCCCTAGATTGCATAAATATAGTAAAACTAGTTACAACTCTCTGCAGCGCTAATTGGGTGCAGGCCATTAAAACCGCATCATCTGCGCATAGTAATGCGGGAACTGGGTGCTTATTAATAAAAGGGAGATCCTGGCATTGGTCGGTTAAAACTTGGCTGAGGCTATTAATATATAAAGTGAAAAGGAAAGGGGCGAGCATGCAACCTTGTCTCACACCTTTTCTAATTGGGAATTCAGCTGTGCATTCGATTTCCAAACCCAACCCTTGCACCTGCATCTTTATAAAGTTGTCTCATAAAATTTATAAGAGGAGGATCCACCCCCCATAGTCGTAAGTATGCTTCAGAGTCTATTGTGTCTCATACAATTGATCACGGAGCTGAGGTCCACAAAGGCTAAAAATAGCCTTCCTTCCTTGGCCTTGGTATATTTACCTAATACAAGGCTGAAGTTGAACCCCTGTTCTATTGTCCCAAGGCCCTGGCGACAACCATATTGCAGATCAGAGACAAAGTCTGTAGCTTCCGCCCAAGTCTGCAACCTATTTAAAATAACACTCCCGGAAACCTTGGGGGGCGTGGCCAAGATGGCGGGCTAGGAAGACGCTTTCCCAGCGAGCTCTCGAGACCCCGGAGCCCTTGTACCGCCTATTCCCGCTGATCTCCCCCGGATCCTGTGGGAGACGGTGCTCGGTGCCGGTGCACGAACGCCGGTGCAGTCTGGGGATCCCCGGTGCCCTGTGGACCGCAACGGAGCCGGGCTGAAGGAGCCCCCGAGAGACGGCCTGCCGCCGGGTCGGAGAGCGTCTGCGGGCCGCCCCGCGCAGCACGACAGCGGAGCGGCGGGGAACCCCGGAGCCCCGGAGAGGTGCGGCGACAGACGGAGGAGGGGCTCGCCCTAGCGGAAAGGACAGCACATCGCGGCGGCCCTGCGTGGGGCGGGCCGGAGTCCCGAGCGGCGGACTCGGGGAGTCTGGACTACGCGACCCCGGGGATCCGGAGGGCCGGGAGGCCTACCCCGGGGCGCCGGCTTCTGGGGCCCTCTGCCGCACACTGCGGGGCCGAGGGGATCGACGGAGCATCCAGGGAGCGCTTGTGAGCACCCGGAGTGAACAGAGCACTGCACAGAGGCCCTCGCCCCGGCGCACTTCTGGACCGGGCCCCAGTGGGCCTTCTGGGGAGCGCCGTCGCTCATTTCGGAGCCCTGCCTGCCGGCGGACCCTGCTTCCCGCGCCGCGGGGCCTGCCGGCCCTGGACTATACGGCTGGACTCCTTGGGGGCCCGGCCTGGGTGGCGCTCTGGTGGCCTGCGCGGACCGTTGGAGGGAGTGAGAGCAGGACGCAGACCAGAGAGACGACGATTCGCGCCACCTCCTTGGCGACACGGTGAGGGATTCCCCAGACCCCTCTAGGAGGCCCACGCTTCAGCATCGTTCCGGGAGGAGCTCTCCGCGGCGCCTCCCGGGACCCGAGGGTCCGACGCAGCGACCGGAGGGCGCCCACGGTCGCGCGGTCGCGGGGGCCCCGCCCGCCCTTCAGGCGGCCTCCGGAGAGCCTGCGGACCCATATCTACCTGGGAGCCCCCTCTCCTGCGCCACGTGGGCCGCTGAAACTGAACTGTGCGGCTGACCCCCCCTCGGGGAGCACCCGGAAGTGCCTGGTTCTCGGCCTGGACGTTGAATCGGACGGTGCAGAGGCAACAGTGGAACGCGTTGACCTTGGAGGGGACTGGCTTGCACGGTTTCCACAGCGACACGGTGGGGGGCTGGCCGACCCCCTCTTTCTGGGACCTGAACTTCGGCATCTGCTCGGGAAACGCTGAGGTCACCCCGGGTGGTGTTCCATTGCGAAGTGGAGGTGGAGGAGTGGCCCGGCTACCGTTGGTCCTGGATGCTTTCCGCGCCCTAGAGAGCAGTTGTGAGAGACTGTGGAGTCAGTAGCATCCGGAGTGCAGCCGCACTCATCACGACCCACGAGGTTTGGTCCCTTCTTGTGACACTCCGCGACATAGACACCCCCCCTCCCACGATGTCTGGCAACCGTGGAGGTAAGAAAGGCGAGCGCACCTTGCCCGATATGCTGAGCAGAGCGACCCCAAGGCAGGATAGGAACCAGCCAGCCCCAAGCCCCCCATCCAGCTCTCGCGGGGCAGAGGGTGGGGAACCCCCAGTGACCCGCTCATTTTTGGAATCGCTATTCAGCACCCTCAGAGAGGACTTCCAGGTGCTGAAACAAGAAGTGGCTGGGGAAGTGCGGGAGGTGCGGAGGGAGGTCGACTCCCTCGGTGAACGTGTAGCTGCTGTGGAAGAAACTAACCACACCCGAGATGAGGAAGTAACGCACCTGCAGCAGGAGGTTCTGCGACTCAGGGATCAGCAGATTGACCTCCAGGCCCACGCGGAGGATCTTGAGAATAGATCCAGGCGCAACAACATTAGAGTCCGAGGCGTTCCATCCGGAGAAGAAGGGGAGGACATGACGGCTTATCTGGGAGATCTATTTCGCGACATCTTAGGAGAACCGAGCGACTTCCCGGTGAGGATTGATAGAGCACACAGAGTGGGCCCACCTCGACGGGCTTCGGCGCCAGCCCCGGACATTTTGGCATTCCTGCCGGACTTCCCCTTGAAGGAACGGATCATTCGAGAGGCGCGGCGTCGCCAACCACTGCAGTTCCGGAGCCATCCAGTGGCGCTGTTTCAAGACTTATCCACGATCACCCTTCAAAAGCGCAAATCCTTCAAGATCGCCACGGACTTCTTGAGAGAACACGACACACAGAATTCCTGGGGCCATCCTTTTCGGCTGATCTTTCGCTGGAACGGCACTTTGCATCAACTCCGGTCCCTCCAGGATACCTGCGAGGTGCTGGGGATCACAGCGGTGGACACCGACACTCCCACGATCTCCCGCCGGCGCCCTGCCGGGGATGGCTGGCAGACTGTTCGACGGCGCCGTCCCGCTCGTTTGTCATCGCGACCGGACTCGCCCACAGTCAGAGCTGAAATGGACAGCGCGATACTGGAGGTATCCAGAGACACGTCGTCTGGTAATGTGGCCCTGACGGCCTGAGCAAGCTCCGGGGGGAGATCTTTATGGCTCATCTTCACAGCAGGTGCGGGGGCTCTGGGGGGGAGGGGGCGGCGGGGGGGAGCAGGAGGTGGCTGGACGTCCACATAAATAACTCACCACGGACTTGTCCGATAAGGACCAGACTGGGACTATGATCCTTGCTCATGGGAAGTTGGGGAGTGGGCAGTTGGGCTCGGGGAGGGTGAACCCGGGGATTCGAAGTTCGGGGTGGAGTTGCCGGGAGTTGGGTTGGTTGCGGGATGTTGGGGGGGGACTGGGGGACTTGTGCTGGCTTATGTTGCTTTATTGCTATTTTTGCGCTGACCTCACACTGCATGCACTGCGCTACGATTATGGTGCTCTTGGGTTCCGGCATTTGCCTGGCCTTACGCCATTGGTGCGCACAGCGATCCCTCCCGCCTTAGCCTCTTTTGAACGCTTTTTGTGGGACAACTACTCATGGCCCTTAAGGTAGTCACTCTCAATGTGAAAGGGCTAAACAACCCAGTCAAACGTAGAGCGATATTATCCCTACTGGAAAACACCCGGGCGGACATCTGCCTTTTACAAGAAACTCACCTCCGGTCACGTGACTGCCTTAGGATGAGGTCACCGAAATTCCCAGTACAGCTCTTTTCCTCGGGGCCTAACAAGACTGCGGGGGTAGCCATCTTAATATCTAGGTCATTTAAGGGGGAGGTCCTACACAAAGTTGCGGAGCAGAAAGGGAGGCTCCTTGCTTACAGGCTTAAACTCGGGGGGTTCCTGTTTACTGTGGGTTCCATCTATAGCCCGAATGACCATCAAGACCTGTTCTTACAAACAGCCCTCGAGAACATAGCGACTACACCGGACAGACACGTGATCGTAGGGGGGGACCTGAACATGGTCTTTGACTCCCTCATGGACAGGTCGGCACAGCGACGCCCACACACCGGGGAGTTCTCAGACCTCTGTCGCTCTCACCTAGGCGATCTTGACCTGCATGATCTTTGGAGACGCCTACATCCGAATGCCCGGGCCTATTCTTATTACTCACACGCACACAGGACATACGCGAGATTGGATCATATCCTGGTTACGGGGCCGATGGCCGCACTTGCGACGGATTCTGACATTGGGGTACTCACATTATCGGATCATGCCCCGGTGACAGGCTCCTTTCAACTGCCGCCGGTGTCACCCACTCCGGGAGTCAGGCGCCTCAGGGACACCCTGCTGCATAAGCAAGTGGTGGTGAAACAAATACGGGACGCGATCCCTGACTTCCGGTCCCATAACAGAAATGGGGATACCTCACGCGCGACGCAATGGGGCGCCTTGAAGGCGGTGCTTCGTGGGGAATTCATCGCCACCTCGTCGGCGGAAAATAGAGACCGACAACAAAAACGAGATGAGCTTACCGCCAGGGTGCGGGAGCTGGAACAGATGCATCAAAGAACAGGGGCCCCTAGAATTTGGAAGCAACTTAAGGCAGCCCGGAAAATGCTCTCCGCGCTGGACATGGACAGGGCGGAATATGCAGCGCTGCGCCTGAAACATGCATACTACACTGGTGGAGATAGGTGCGGCCGTCTCCTAGCGAACAAGCTCCGGGTGAAACATCAACGTCAGCGGGTTGCGGAGCTGTCGACCCCCACCGGAGAGACCGTTGCGGAGGACCCTCGGATTGCGGAAGAATTCCGCCGGTTCTACGCTGACTTATACGCAGGCGAACCCCCCTCAGCATTGGCTGAGACTGATTACCTTGAGTCGGTCGAGCTACCTGCTCTCACCCCGGATCAGGCGGAATACCTGGAACGGGACATCTGGCCGGAGGAGGTGATTGCGGCCATTTCCCGTCTTAAACCTGGGAAGGCCCCGGGGCCCGATGGGTACACCCCTCTCTTTTACAAGACATTTTGTCAGGAATTGGTCCCGCTGTTGACGCGGCTCTATAACACCTTCGCGGAGCCGGGAGCTATCCCTCCAGACTTGCTCCGGGCGACAGTGTCGGTTATTCCCAAACCGGGACCGGTCTGAGTGCGGCTCTTATCGACAAATCTCCTTGTTGAACGTGGACCTTAAGCTCTATACGGGGATCCTGGCGACTCGGCTTGCGCAATATCTACCGGGACTTGTGGACCCGGATCAAGCTGGATTTGTCCCCGGCCGGCAAACGGTGGACAACACTAAGAGAGTGATACACGTACTGGAGAAGGCCTCTTGCGCATGTTGTTATCGGTTGACGCTGAGAAAGCGTTCGATCGGGTGCGCTGGTCTTACCTTGAGAGAGTCCTTTGCAGGTTTGGGATAGGGGAGAAATTCCGCTCCCTTGTCTTTAACTGTTACAAACACCCGTCGGCGGTGGTGAGGGTGAACGGGTGCAGTTCAGCGCACTTTGCGATAGAACGGGGGACCAGGCAGGGGTGCCCACTGTCCCCACTTCTTTTCACCCTCTATATGGAGCCGTTTGCCCAGAGGATCCGCCAGAATCCGCAAGTGACTGGAGTCCGGATGGGGGGCTACACTCACACCATTAGCCTTTACGCGGACGACGTGATCCTCATGCTTGAGGACCCGGGGACCGCTCTCCCGGCCTGCGTAGCTGAACTGGAGGCCTTTGCCGCGGTGGCGGGCTTCAAGATGAACATGAAGAAGTCGTCCGCCCTAGACCTCTCGCTGACCGCTGCAATGAGACTTGAGTTGCAGAACCGCTTCCCCATGACTTGGTCTAAAGATCTGATCCCGTACTTGGGCGTCTTATTGGCACCCTCCTTGGCCGACATGGCGACGGCGAATTACGCGACACTGGGCAAAAAGATGAAGGCGGAACTGTCCCGCTGGAACAAGGGCACTCTATCCATGCTGGGGCGCATCGCTGCGGTGAAAATGACTCTTTTACCGCAGATTCTGTATCTGTTTGGGCCCTGCCGCTCCTGCCCCCGAAGGGCTGGATCAGACAAGCGCAGGCTGACATCGCCCGCTTTGTCTGGCAAGGACGTAAGCCGAGGCTTAAAAGGACCTTGTCTATGCTAGCCCCGGAATCCGGGGGACTCGGTATACCGGATCTCCACAAGTATTTTCAGGCGGCGCAACTGAGGTATTTTGCGGAGTGGAGCAAATGGGAATCTGACAGGCACTGGCTGTTTCAGGACCAAGCCGTGGCGGGTAGAACCTTGCAGGAGATACCCTTAATGCGCAGATCACATCGCCCTCCCAATCTTTACGCGTCCTTGATCACGCAAGTTCCTCTCAGAGTGTGGGACGCCGTGAATGCCACTCGGGAATTTACCACCTTCCCATCGCCGCTTACACCCTTGTTTGGGAATCCTGACTTTCAACCTGGGATGGAACCTGGCGCGTTCTCGCTTTGGCGTGCGGCCAAATGCTGCGCTCTGGTTCACATGTACGGTCCTGAGGGAATCGTGTCGTTCCAAGACCTCCGACGTGAATACGACCTGCCTGAGACTGAGCGTTTACGATATCTACAGGTTCGCCACTGGGCGCTGCAACGGGCGGTACGTGACCTCGCCGATCGAAAACTTACGCCCTACGAGATGTGGCTGGCGACACGTTCATCGGATGCCAAGCTAGTCTCCGACCTTTACAAACTGTTGCAACCCCCCCTTTCACATCTATAATCCCGGTCGGAACCGACGGGAGCGGGAACTAGGGAGGGAACTCAGTCACAAGGAATGGGACGACATCTCCTACCGCGCACGTCACTCGGCATATCACACCGGGCTCACCGAGACCTTCACTAAAATATCCACATACTGGTACTACACACCTCAACGACTACATGAGATGAACCACGTCATCCCGAACACCTGTTGGCGCGAGTGCGGACAGATTGGCACACTGACACATATACTGTGGGACTGCCCATTGCTAGGTCCATATTGGGAAGAGGTCCTAAATGAGATTGACCAGTGCTTTGATATTGAACTGCCTCGTTTTCCCGCCTATGTCCTATTGGGGTTGCCTAACGGGTTGATGTATCCTCTAAGATCCAGAAGGGGTAGGCAAATAGCGATCGCGCTGGGTTCTGCGGTACAGAACATACTCATTTATTGGCGCACCACCACTATTCCCAACATTACAGGCTGGTTACACAGGTTGTGGCACGTTCTGGGTATGGAGAAACTGTCCCTAACGGTGGCGGGTGAGGTAGACAAGCTGGAGGAATTGTGGCAGCCTTTTCTCACCCTACTGCAGTTGGAGTTTAAGGAAATTACCTGCCCTCGATACCTCAGGCTCATGAGACTTACGTCCCTGACTTCTCCGCAGGTTTAATTGCGGTGTGAGTATCTGCGATGTGAGGCAAGATGCTGTCGCGGGAGTGCGGAAGGAGCGAGACATTGGCTCAGCACATACGGGGGGAGGGGGGGTGACGCGGTGGGAGGGGGGGGAAATGGGGGGGGCTGGGGTGTTTCCGGGGGAGGGTAGGGCGGGGGGCAGTTGGGGGGGGTTTTGGTTCTGGTGTCAGTTGTCATAGCCTTTTAACCTAGCACGTGGCTCCACCATGTGTATTGATTGTACAGTTTAGCTTTCTGATGGCACTCTGGGAGCGGAGACTCTGACTTGCAACTATTAGACGACAAGTTTCACACTGTTTGTACTCTGTCTTTGTTGATAATCTTGCAATAAAATACTTTAAACATAAAATAACACTCCCTGTCACTTTAAGAAAAGAGTCTAAAAGGAAGATCGAGTGGTAACATGTAGGCTCATTACGATCCCCCTTTTTGAATATCGCGACCACTATCGAATCCCTTTGCAATTCATGACAAGTGTGAACGACCCATCATTTATAGTTTCAGAAACTGCTATTGATTATTTCAGCCATGGACATCAATTTTAGGTAGCCAGAGGCAGCACATGCTCCCCCTTTTTTGATAGTGTGCACCAACCACCTCCTAGGTCCACAGTTTGAGAAGCGGTATTCCCACCAGGGCTGTTAACTCTCGAAGGGACACTCTGGTTGGGATACCACTGGGGCCATACAGGTATCCTGGTGTCTCGTGACCAGATAATTTGAGATCCAGAGACTATGCCTTCTTTCACTAGTTACGTAAGCACACCTGGTGAAACTGCAGCAAGGAGTTGGGCAGGGACAGGAGCATAAGGTGATCAACTGGCATGGGTGCAAATTCCGGACGGCGAGAGTAAAAATTCAGGGCAAAGGGTCCAAATTCAGGACATAAATCCAGGACAGAAGGTAAAAATTAAGGACAAAACCTTGGGACAAAAGGTACGTTTTACAGACACATCAGTGCCATTGTGAGATGTAAAGCGGCACGCATAGGATTACGCTAATTGGGACCTGCAGTGCTGGACTAGAGTGCAGTTATGTGACAGAATGCTTCAAGCATTCCATTTCTGCTCAGCTGGTGATGTCTTGCACAGGTGCTGGTACAGTACTGAGTAATGGATAAGACCCATAGAGGACAGGTCTTGTGTGAGGGTTAGAGCATTAAGCAGGAAAAGGGAGTTATTAACCAGCCTGCATGAGCCATAATTGGCTGCCCACTGCTGAGTGTTACGGTATTCTTGTGGGTCAGAGTGGTTTGATAGGAGTTGACATTACTATATAGTGACCTGGCTAGTGTCTAGCCATATATCAGCCCTCCTTATTTTACCTGTATATTGGAAATAGTATACTGCTTGGGCTGTTTCATTTCTGTGAGCTGGAACTGCATATTCTCTTTGATGCACAGAAGTGTGCTACAGACTAGAAACTGTATACACCGTTAATGTATAATTGTAGGGCAGAAGGAGACACTGTCTTTTACAAATAGAACATTTTCTATTGAATGGAAGCAAAATGACAACATGCAGTGTTACTGATAAAACTATAAAGTGCACAAATACTAATGTGTGGAAATGTGGTTTCCGCAAATATGTTTCATTTGAACATCACCAAGTAAGGTGTCTTGATTGTTTTGATCCTCTGTTTCCAGCACTCTTATGAATTACAAACAAGTGGTCAATTTGTGGTTTCCTAACTGCTGATATGTTTTGAAACATTTGAAGACTTAATTTGCAGATATCTGAAAGTTGTGTGTTACAAACAAACTTACAGCTTACAGCCTTTGTTTTCCCACCCCCAAGAAAAAGTAGGAATACATGGTGAATTCCACAACACTTTTGTCATTATATGTCAATTGTAGTAGCTTCTAAAGCATAGCAAATGATGACTTTACTGTGCATCAGGATACAACAATCTTTGATGGGGCTCCTCAATGATTCCCTCACTATTGCAAATAGTGCCTCTCTGTCACATGTATTTAGTTTGTTTAATAGCGCCTCTCATACCAGTCTAGGGTGCCAGAGCACTTTACATCACACACACATACAGAGACAATGAATCATTCATGTGTGAATCAGTGTATAGAAAATGTTACATAAGACAACAGGGTCTACAAGGTGTGGGATGCACATCACCCATACTGGTAGGCATTTTGTAAGAGTGCTTGGTCTGAAGAAGCTCAAACGCGGGATTCAGAATAGAACACAATAGTTAGCGTTGACTTTAATGATAAGAATGTATTACTACCCACACAAACCTTTTTTAGCAACATCAGGATAATGAAAAACTGAGAAGAAAACATAACGTTGTAACCTGTACCATGCAGCTTGGATGCAGCTCTTTGATGGCAGTTGATAGCTCACTGTGCTATATTACATATATAACCTATGAACTGCACAGTAACAAAAGAATCTCAGTGACAAAATAAGTAACCCACTGAGCTCAGCACATAAAATACTGCTCTTTGATGTGCATGGTACACATTCTTTGCAGCAGGCATATTAACCCTCTGTGCTAGCTTAGATGATTCAAAATGGCCACTTAACAGAAACTCCCATCTCTCTCCAGCAGGTACATTAGTCACCAGAGTTAATGTGACACTTTTATTGTTGCCTGAAAACTGCTGTATATACAATGAACTTTGTAGTGCCAGCCCCCAGTAACAAAACTGCCCCCACTCTTCCAGCCTCCCAGGGAAACGCCCAATGTGAGTACGGCCAGTGCGGCCTTGCTACCACCCTCCAATGGTGCCCCTCATCTTCTAGACCCTCTCTTATGTTATTTAATTTATTTTATAGTGCTACCCTTCCAAAGTTTGTATAGCAGGGTGTCGGAGTGTGTTACATCACACACGTATAGAGACAATGACTCATAAATGTGAAAGTCAATGTATAGGAAATGTTATTTAAGACATTGAGGGCTACAAGGTGTAAGAGTCAGATGTCATCCATGCTGGTAGGCAGTGGCGTAGCGTGGGCGGGCGACAGGGGCGGTTGCCCTGGGCGCAATATTCTTCAGGGTGAAACATTTTAAATGAAAAGAAATTTGTGGTGGAAGGGACTCGAGTCACATTGGTGCTGTGGTCTGCAAGTGCAGGTTATGTTTTCTTGCTAGCCTTTCCCCGCAAGAGGGCTGCACAAGGTGATGCCCTCATGCATCTCTCATGGCCTCGTGGCAGGTGGAGGGCTGCTTGCACTGTTTCTTGGTGGCATGGGAGCAGTGCTGCCCAGCGGCACAACAGCGGAACATCTCTAGTAGTACCACAGCTCTGTACAAGGAATTAGTTTCTGCTTTTTGGGAGGCAGAAAGAGCATTTCAAGCCAGAGTTCAGCACTTGCTGCCTGACTTCACGTGTTGCTTTGGGATGGCGGGTTGAGTCACCCGGGGGTGTGGCATCCAATCATTCTTTCATCCATCATTCAGTCTTTCACCATTCATTCTTCCATCTGTGTGCCCATCCATATCCAAACATACTCAACCATTTCCAAACCTATCCATCACCTATCCTTCCATCTACCCTTTCACTCATCCATACATCAATTCAGCCTTTCACCCCATTCATCCTTTAATTCATCCTTCCACGCTTCCACCCATCTACCCATTCACTCATATATCCAACCATTTACCCTTTCACCCATCCAGCCATCCTTTCACTTACTCATCCATCCAGCTATTCACCCAGTCGCTCATCCATCCATTCACTATTTCACTCATCCATCCATCCTTTCTTCCAGCTCTTCACCCTCCCTTTCACTCATCTATGCATTCTTTCACTCATCCATCCTTACATCCTTCTTTTCACTTATCCGTACACCCAGTCACCCATCCAACCTGTCAATCATCCATCCATACTTTCACTTATCCATCCATCCTCCCTTTCTCTCTACATCCCCCTTTCACTTAGCCATCCCTTCATCCACCCACCCATGCATTTACTCATGAATCCATCCATTGACCCTATCACTCAGCCATCCTTTCACTCATCCATCCAGCCTTTCTCTCATCTATTCATCCTTTTGCCCATCTACCCTCCCTTTCACTCACTCATCCATCCTTATATCCACCCTTTCACTCATCCGTCCATCCATTCTCCCTTTCACTTATCAATTCATCAATCCATCCATCATTTTACTCATCCATCCACCCATTCACTCACCCATCATCCACCCTTTCACTCATCCATCTACACTTTTAGCCATCCATCCACCCTTTTCCCTATACATCCACCATTCCACCCATACATCCACCATTCCACCCATGCATCCACCATTCCACCCATGCATCTATGGATTTACCTTTTCTCTCACATCCATCCTTCAACTCACTCACCTATCCATCCTTTCTTTCATTATCCATCCATTCACCCTTTCACTGATCCATCCACCCTTTCATGAATCCATCCAGTCATTCACCCATTCCTTCACGTACTTACTCGCCCACCTTTACATATTAATTATGAGCTGAGCCTTTGTCTGGAGAGTTGCCGACAGAAGAGACACATCAAGAACTTCACCCCTGATGTAGTTCCTAAACAAGGGGTGGGGCAGGGGAATGTTCACTACCCCCCTGCACAGAGGTAATCTGAAAACTTGGAAGTCATGAGTCATGCATGACGCACAGTTCCAGGATGTGAGGTTACTGTGTCATGGTGTTGTTTCCAGGGCTTTAAGTGGGTTACAAAAACATGGGGTCTCTCCAAAGGGCGTGTACGATGTAATTAAGGGTGTGGCTTAAAACACAGTAGCTAAAAATCTGTCCTTAGCATAGTGTGCCGCCGGACTGGTATTCTGCTACTTCTATCATTGCATCCACATATATAATACATTACACTTACAACAAACCAGGACTACTGGCTTTGTCAATAATTGTTAGTTGCATAGAATAAAAAAGCAGCAACTATGGCTTCTTTGTATAGAATATTGAAAATGCTTCAGTTCTAAAATGATGAGACTGTGAAAGAACTCTGGGGCATATTATCAAGGGGGTTTATCTCCTCTTTTTTGGCTTTAAAAGCCAAGAAAGCGGAGATAAAATTATCTCCCTATTACCTAGCTGTCGCTAACACCAGTTAGCGACAGCTAGTAGGAGATAGCGACCATCTTGGGCACCACTTTGCATGTCAGTGATATTTATCACTAATGACATGCAAAGTGGGCGTGCCAAGATGTTAGCGACTGGAAACAGCCGCTAACATCGGTATCTCCTATTACCAACATTTGGAGATATTCGCGCTAAGCGCGAATATCTCCAAAAGCTAACACCTGCCCTGAGCAGTTCTTAGCCATGTTATCCAATGGGAGGTGGATAACATGGCTAAGAGCATTAGCTCGGTAATGCATGAATATCGCTGACTTTTCAGCGATATTCATGCATTGCGGCCGTTTTTTATCGCATTTACGATAAACCTTGGTAATACCAAGGTTTATCTGCGATAAAAATCGCCGCAGCTCAGCGGTAAAATTTGGTCTCTAACCAAGCAATAGCGATAATTATCGCTATTGCTTGGTAATATGCCCCTCTAACCCCTTCTTTTGAAATTCTTTCACTGGCTTCTTTTCTTTACATTTCTTCCATCTGGTGAGGTGCAACATTTTTCTTTATGTACTGTTAAAACAGAATGCCCTGCCCTAGACTGAGGCTGGAGGAGGCCACCACATGCAGTAACAGCCCAGACTGGCCCATTGTCATTCTGGATGCCACAATCAGCTGTATACTGAATGACAATGGGTGGGGAGGGGCTGCTCTTGCGCTCAGAGGGTGAGTGCGAGGTGACCCCATCAGGGAGTTGAGGCTTCTCGCAGGGGAACAGTGCTGTTCCCCAATGCCCAAAATTACAGACAAAAGGCGTCCGTAAAAGGGATCATCACTGACAATGGACGTGAGATCAAAATCATGGATGGTCTGTGAAATTTACGGACGGTTGGTCACCCTACAGGATCACAGCACACCCCCCAAAAACCTTGCATGGCAGCAGGATCAAACAACACTCCCCACGGTCTACCTTAACCCCGAGCCCCACTTCCCGACCGCAACCAGCCCTCCCACTGATGTTATTCTGCTTGCTCTGAGCAGTTGGACAAGGGCCCCAAAGATGTCCCTGAAAAATTAGCAGAAAAGCATACAGTAGTCCTAGATCAAGAGGATGTGGTGCAGCGGTCAGAGCTGCCGACGTGGCCGGTGGGGATGCTGGTTCGAGTCTCGGCATCGGCTCGACAGCCTGTGATTCTGAGCAAATTACTTAATCTCCCCGTGCCAGCGGACAGCGCCTGGATACCCTCACAGGTGATAAACTGCGCTATGTAAATTAACAAATTAAAATAAGTCGGATATTCCCCGTTCAGGTGATAAAACTTGGGCTTGTTTTGAATTTTGTTGATGGGAGCCCCAAGTATACCTGCATCAAAAATCTGTCAAACTCGTAATAAGTCCAAAATAGTCTAATAAAATAGTGCTAATTCATTGCACCCTCTCGCTCACTATCTGCAAGTGCAATATTCCTCTTTGGTGCAGAATATAATAAACCACTCAAATCCTTTAACACCTCTAACGTTTTCTTTGAGAAACCTTTGTCGAACGTAGAGAACAGATTTTACATTCTGGCTTACAATAAATCTGAACTCATGCAGTTATCCCCCATAGATTCCGAGTGCTGTCAGCTTTTTATTGCTTATTTTAATTATAAACCTAATTGAATCCTCGTAGCGAATCCCATGCTCGGACTGGTTACTGTAGGAACAATCATTACCAGACAGGAAATGCACACTACAGGTTTTCATTATTCATTCTTCAGTGTTCTGATGAAGTTGTAGCCAAAAGTAAAGCAATATCGCATTTAAAAAAGAAATTTTTTAAAACAGGAACGCCGGTCTTTGAGAACTATGAAAATATTAATAAGGAATGTACTTGAGCCAAATAGTATGTTTTGTGTTTCAACATGCATTTCCTTTTGTTTTTCACAGGGGTGTGCAAAAGTTTCGTAAATTGTGGTCGGGTAATTACATAAAATTTCAGGAACATTATGTGAAATGTGAATCTGTCATTTAGCACTATATTTCAGCGAAAATGCGTCCTTCCTCAAAACTGACACAAAGACACATTTTGCACTAACAAAATTGTATTAAAAAAGACAACTCACATGGTTGCCACTCTCTTGCACTGCATTGTTACTGTGAATGGCAATATAATTATGCGGATGTATGACATTACAACGCACACTTTTACAACGCATAACTTTACAACACATTTTTTACAACGCATTTTTTACAACGCAACATCCATTACAACGCATTCCAATACAGCGCATGCCATTTCAACGAAATTTTAAAAACGACATTTACAACGCATTTCATTACAACGCATACTACCTTTACAACGCATACCATTACAACGCATTACATTACATTGCATGTTTGGTAAGTGTTGGATAGTGTAGGGGTAAAATTTACTATTCTAACTCCAGGGGGTGCAACAGTAAGGTAAGTATTGGATAGTGTAGGGGTAAAAATTTCTATTCTAACTCCAGGGGGTGCAACAGTAGGATAAGTTATGGATAGCGCAGGGGTAAAAATTACTATTCTAACTCCAGGGGGTGCAACAGTAGGGTAAGTGTTGGATGGTAATGTTATGCGTTGTAATGGTATGCGTTGTAATGACTGAGTTGTAATGACATGCGTTGTAATGGTGTGCGTTGTAGTGTCATGCGTTGTAATGGTTGCGTTGTAAATGCATGCGTTGTAATGGATGTTGTGTTTTAAAAGTTTCGTTGTAATGGTAGTGTGTTGTAAAAGTTGCGCTGTAAAGGTTGTTTCCCTAATTATGCGATAGGTGCAATAGCGTAATTGAAGGAATTTCGCAGAACAAACCTTGCGCGAAATTTCCAACATGGCATGAGTTTCACAGGTGTAAATTAACTTTCACACAGGATAGTTTTTAATGGTACAACAGTTTACTATTTTAAAAGTTTAGGTTGAAACTATATGTTTTTCTGTAAGAACCCATGCCCTACAAAAGCCTTCCCATTCTGACCAGTAAAGGCCCCAGTGCATTCTTCTGAAATCTTAGAAAGGTTTAGGTAGAACCGTTGTGGGTTTTTTCAAGATCATAATACTAAGATAAACTTAATAATAACAGAACTCAGAAAATAATGACTTCAGAAATTGGCAGTATGTTTATAACATCAGTTCCAACAGTGTTTAATTTGTAAAAAAGTAAGTGCCAGGGCCCTCAGTGGTAGGCCACTGCAGCCTACACCACCCATTGCCCCTGCCATCTCTGCCAATGACAGTACCACACCCAGATACTAACCATCACACTGCCACAAGTGTGACAATTCAGACTATTCCAGGCCTCCAAAGCTATAAGAATACCATGGTCGCAGGTAATAGTCATTTCTAATGTATATCGAATTCGGAAACAACTGTTGTTGTACTCACTCTAAATCAGACAAAGAGCCCACTATGTAGCAGACAGACATAAGTGCCTGTGCTGCAAATTAAGTGCTGGTGCTGAGCACCGGAAACCACTGGCTCAAATTAAGTACTGAGTTCCAAGTCCATTAGCTATACCATGGCCTGGTTTTCCCTTTGACTCTCTCCCAGAATTCCTCACCCTCTCTTTGAGCTCCAAATGAGTCACCAGCAGTTTAGAGCGGTTCCTCTTTCTTCTATTTCATTCTGAAACTTGAAAACGGAAGGCACCATTCCTGTTAGTCATGCTTTGATGGTATTTGTTTAGAGCACAACGTGCCAGGGTAAGGCCACCCAGCTCTTTTGGTGGTCGATGGTAATGGTATCGAAGATTTACATCAACGTCCAGAGTCTGATCCAGTCCTTGAAGCTGTGTTATCAGTAGTCTACAACGGTATGTTCCTCTGGGAGATAAATGTGTCAACTTCAGTGAGGTGTGAGCGAATTGTCTTGGTGCTTGATGACTTCCATTTTTTTGGTATGGAATCATTTGAAATCATTTTGTGTATAGAGGTAGTCTGACTTCCTGAACACTGGAGTGGCTTCCAAACTATTATGTATGAATTTTGGACAGGACTTTGGCCGCCAAATGGGTTATCTACCAAAATCTAGGCGGCCCCAACAAATCCAACCAAATTTGGGAGATTTGAGCGAAATGTAATGATATTGGGCGAACTAGGGAAAACACAGATAATAGAACTGTCTCTGTCACACTTGGGATTCGTGAGATGCAGTACCTCCAGGTTTGACTCTATACTCCCTTGTCATGTACATTGTGGAAACACCAGGAGAGTTGTGATCGGGCGAAGAGGTCTTCTAATACACTCTAATATTGCTCTGCCCAGCTTGAGATGAGGGCCAGAGTTTTGGGTAAATGAGAGACTGAGTGAAGTTTAGAGTGAGTAAGGGAAAATATTCGTAAAGTGTCAGGCCCTGTTCTTGGAGCCACAGTGCAAACAGGGGCAACTGGATCCCGACTGTGTTGGAGGAGGTTATTTGCACTTGCTGTCCTGGGATCTGTTCTACTATGGATCTGCAGACTGGGCAAAGTGCATCCCTTTCTGCGCTTGACGTTCAGGCTTGTGAGTGTGAGCTATCACAAACTTCTCAAGGAGGCGGTGTGCGGAGAAATAACTCAAAAATCAACACTCAGACAGTAAACACAATAAAGTAACGTCCATTTGAGTGCTTATTTTTTATGGAAAAAGAAAGTATTTTAATTTTACAGCAGAACTAAATACTACACAATCCAAAAGGTACAACATATAGGGTTGCAATATGTTGTGTCCTAACAGTGAGGGGCTACACCCGCCTCCTTCCTGATAATTGTTCTCCTCCCGCAATGGTTGAGGTCCTGCTTTTACCATCCCTAATGCTAACACCGCTAGATAATAATGGTGCAGATAGCTCAAAAGTTCTCACTGATTTAATGTGAACTCCTAAAATGGCAGGTGCCTGAACTTGCTGATGAAAAAAGCCCACTTGCCTCCTAATACTGCTGCCATCAAGACCTCCTCCACTTTTGCTGCTGTTTGTGACCTCTGGGAGCAACAATGTGAGGTCAAGCAGATGAGAGGGTCACTGCCTTCTCGCCAGTGGATCTTGATTTGCTGGCACTGAAGGTCCTCTTCCTGCATGGTCAGCTCTATGGGTCAGTAGCGGAACTGGTACATGTCTGAAATGTATATGGGAATCTGTCTGTTTCTTTCCTTTAACATAGGCTACAATGTCCCTTTGAGTACCTGAATGAAGTGTAGTGATTGATGTGAAATGTCATATATTTAGTTCCTTACATAAGACAATGATGTTGGGGATTTGTAAGCACAGTACCTTGTTAAAAATTACAACATTAGTATGTGTTGTCTGTTTAAGGCCTGAGATTCTATTTGGTGTGTATGTAGCGATATATCTATGTATATGTTTGAATTACATGTGAAATGTAGAAATCTGAAATCATGTAGATTAGAAAACACATTATATTGTCTTTATAAATTTACATTATATATGTTTTCTGTACAAACCAAATGAAAGTGATGTTTTCCATGTGTATCATCCCACAAATCACTCAGCCTAGATCAGGGGTTTCCCAACAGTTGATTGGAAGCTACCAGTAGCTCCCAGACCCCTTCAGAATAGCAAAAAGCCTTGCAATCAGTTATTAGATGGGCACAATGTATGTTTTTTTTTATATCAAAGGTAAGGTAAGTCTGTGTTAATTTGGCATCATGATCACCAGGCTTCAGATAGCAGGGCCTGACAATGGACAGTGCTCAGTCAGATCATGGGCCAGGCTTGGGCTGAGTCACAGCAACAAACAACTTCATCTGTCATAAAAATATTTCTTTCAAATTTGGAGGTGTGCACAAAAATATGCCCCTGAATGCTGTTCAATGGATGAGAATTGAAATGGAGAGTTGCCTAAATTCTTGAGCTAACACTTCATTTAATTTTACTCCCATTTCAAAGTGTTTCATTTCCAAACTGAAGGCCCTTTACTCCTAGTGGCCAGTTTACTCTGTGATATAAGTATTTATGCAAGATTCAGCCCTTTTTTACATGTGAGAAAAATGTTCCATGATATGAAGTGTTTGGTAAAATATTTCTCTGCACTTTTAAATTCCCCCGATTCAAAAGGACATACAACTGCATGTTTGTGGCACCCATGTGATGGTGGCACATGGTGTGGCCTGTGCTACAAGTACATACCACACAGACTCTGCCACCCGTACAACTATATCCCATTCATACGTACACATGTTCATACATCCCCAAAGAGCAAGCTCTCACTGACACATGGCAGCCCTTTCATAGTGCCCTCATTTCTAGTATGTAGTTCAAACCATAATATCTAGCTCTATGGACTTTAGGCATCAAGTCAATGAAGCTGTCTGTGAGGGTGGCTGGTAACAATGCACAAGTTGTTTAGCCTTCAGTAGTTCACATGTTTTGACCTAATCAGAAGTAGCTTGCATCACAGAAAATGTAGGAGCCCCCTGGGCTAGATGATGTCCCTGGCCTGGATTAGTGAGTTGAGGACATGGCAAGGGATGAGGGTAGTCAACAGGTTACTACAAAAGTGTGTATTAATATTTTTGTTTTGGTCAGCATGTGAAAATACACAAGTTGTATTGTAACTCATGAGTCATGCTTGTGATAGATGTAGTAAAATTGCGTTACATTGATACAGACAAACAAAAGTCACAAAACCATTATTTCTTTATTAACTATTATTTGGAAGCATAAAACATGCATAAAAGCTTCGCACTGTGTGAACAAACATCAATATGTAGTTCATACCGTAAGACAAAGGAGTATACATAAGAGAAAATACAGTATAAAACAAGGTAAAATTATTAAATCAAATAGCTACAAAATTTCAGAGTGCATAGGCATGAATACATGTCCTATCCAGATATTTCAAAGGACCCACTATATAAAACGCTTTCTTTATTAATTAGTTGTTAAGAAAAAGGTATTATAGCCAGTCATTAATCTGTGTTAAAACATATCAAATCTACTACAGATTTCACCGAATATCAGTCATACAGGAATTAATGTACAACTATTAAGCAGAAAATAAAAGATAAAACAAGACACATTCATAGTTGGATAAATTGATTCATCAATGCATTCAAATTGAAAAGGCAAACCATCACAAATTCGCATGGTACTGTTGGCCTATGTTTAAGCAGAACCAGTGCAGAAGAGGAGAGCTGAAATCTTGTTTCGAGTCCGCCATGCCCTCCATCTTATATGGTTCTAAGATACATAGATCTTGTAAAAAATGTAAAGAGTGCAAAGAAACGATGTATTACACATTCAATCCCATTTTCTTTTAATCGCATAGATCATACTACCTTGGATCCATAGGTCGTTTGCTCCCTATGCCCTATTCTAGACAAGGGCTAATAAAATATTCTTCCTGGCATAAAGAACAGCCCATAAAAAAGATGACATTCCACAACAAATCTCTAAGGTAGGCAGTGATTGCAAATATAATTATGCAGGGTGACATTGTGCAAAACAGAGTGGTCTAATTATCGTTAGGGTGTAATGTTTCTTAAGTTTACTATAAAATTTACAGAAAAAAACCACATGCATAGTCTTCTGGGGCATCGCGTTATCACACGTTCAATTGGCAAAGTTTATAGATCAGTCTTTCATTTTTGGGAGGCTAATTAGTCGATAAAATATGTCCAGTCATAAATGGGTCAACACAAATGGTTCCCCAAATGACCCCTTCCCCTCTAGAATATGGAAGTCATCTGGGCGTGACACTCTCCCTTGGCTGAGACAGATTTGTAATCAGTCCTTGGAGAGAGGAGAGGTTCCAGAGGAATGGAAACTGGCAACGGTGACTCCTCTGATCAAAAAGCCTTCCCTAGATCCCTCGGTACCGGCCAATTTTAGACCCATTTCCCTCCTACCCTACCCAGTGAAGATCCTGGAGAAAATGGTTAGTAGGGAACTGTCATGTTTCCTGGAGGAAAATTCTCTGCTGGATAAAGACCAGTTCGGCTTCCGCCCCGGTCACGGAACGGAGACAGCCTTGGTCACAATGCTGGACAACTTGCGGATGCGTGCCGACAACGGGAATGCAACTGTGTTAGTGCTTCTCGATATGTCGGCCGCATTCGACACAGTAAACCATCTAATCCTGTTGGAAAGACTACAGAATTTGGGAGTGAGGGGGCGGGCACTGCAATGGTTACAGTCTTACCTGGCAGGACGCCATCAGGTGGTAACACTGGCCCCTTTTACTGCCAGGAAAACATCAGTAACCCATGGGGTTCCACAGGGGTCTGCAATTAGTCCCATCCTATTTAATATCTATTTGCAGCCCCTGCTCCCCATTATAAAGTCTGCCGGAGTCTGTACAGTCAACTACGCGGATGATACACAATTGGCATTCTCATTGGAGGGTGCCGATGCTGTATCTCTTGATCTGTTCCAGGAATGTATGCGGAACACAGCTGATTGGCTTAGCAGGAACTCTCTGCAGTTCAACGCAGGAAAAACCAAGGTGGTTTACTGCTCTTCGGGTGGGCCACCTAGACAATTTCCTTCTGAATTTAGGCTGACTCTAGAGGAGGAACCATTGATTCCGGTGAGCAAAGTACGTAACTTGGGGGTGCTGATTGACAAGGACCTCCAGTTGGAATCGCAGGCTAACAAGACCGCCAATGTCTGTTTTGCTCTGTTACGCATGTTGCGTAAAATTCTTCCCCTACTGCCTAAAGAGGCACTCCCACTGGTAGTAAGTAGCATAGTGGGCAGCAGGCTGGATTATTGTAACTCGCTGTATCTGGGGGCCCCGCTTTATATTCTACAAGGGCTCCAGAGAATCCAGTCTGCAGCAGCAAAACATGCCCTTGGTTGGCAACGCCGATCCTCAACAACAATGGCCTTGAGGGAGCTACACTGGCTACCTGTGACAGAACGTATTCGCTTCAAGTCCTTGTGTCTGGTTTTTAAAGCGATACATGATTTAGGGCCAGTCCCTTTGCAGGAAAAGTTCTCTAGGTATCAACCCTCCAGGCAGCTGCGATCATCCAGTGCCTCACTACTTACGGTGCCTAGGTTCAAACGGGCCAGATTGGGAGGTAGAGCTTTTAGTGTAGCCGGCGCTCGGTTGTGGAATGGACTCCCCCAAAGCCTTAGAGAGATCAGCTCCTTGCTAGAATTTCGTAGGAACCTGAAAACTTGGCTCTTCCCTAAAGCCTAGTAGAATTTCCATTCTAAGATTAGGGCTGATGTGATCTGTTTAATTGTGACTCAGCTTTTTTAGTCGGAAGCGCCAGGATACCCGTGGGGTGACAGTAAGCGCTATACAAGTTTTAAATCAATCAATCACTCAATCAATCAATCAAACGTATGCCTTGCATGTAGTACAGCTTTGAGATAAGGTTGCATGTTAAAAGTGGTTAAAATCAATTGATTTTTTAAGATACTAGGTTTAGGAACTTCAGTATCAACCTAAGGTTTTCCAGGTGTGTCATTCCTTCATTTTTCAAGGCATTTCCACTAATAATATCTAATATTGCAGGCTTCTCAAAGTATTCGGGATGGCTCATATCACAGAAAAGGCGGTTGACATAGGGCAACCACGCGATACACAAATATGAGCTTGATTTGAGACAATCCCTGAGTATAGCTCAATTTAGGCCTGTGTGTTCTGAAGTCCAGATTTTATACCAAAGTAAAATTGGCTGGAACTTTATTAGATCTGTAAGGAATGAGGCACCCAGTTTGGCATGGCATACATATACTGAAGCACTTTTAGGGGTAGCAAGAAGATATCTAAAAAACTTGTTTTCTACCAGTTGCATATCTGTAAATTTTTTGTGTCCCACCACACCCACCTCAAAAAGTGTTAAACTAAGACATTTGGCTTTATAAATCGTCATCATCGCCTCAGGTGGGTTAGAGCTCAATCATCTTGTGAGGCTTCTAAGAGCCACGCAAGCTTTGCTAAATTGTAACTTCCTATTGGCAATGGCCTTGTTCCATAAACCATCCTTGTCAAATAAGATACACAAATAGGAAAAGGTATTAGAGAAACTAATATTCATACAGTTTATTTTTATATCTCTGCATGTCTTATTATTCCTCCCACATTTCATAATGAAGGTTTTTGTTTGATTGACTAAGAGGCCAAGTTCCTTCATATATTCAACAAAATTGTAGAGCAAGGACTGAAGTCCCAGGGCAGTGAGAGCCATAGAATGACATCATCAACTAGAGGAGGGCCGGGACAGGGCGCGTTCCTATTTGTGGGAGATCTTTATAGGATGCTGCAAGTTTCTCACCCACACTGTTTATGTATAATGAAAACAGGAAAGGGGCCAGTGCCCATCCCTGTCTCACCCATCTCTCTACACTGAAAGCTTCAGTACATTCTCCTCTAATGCCGTATCTCACCCTGGCTTTGCATCCTGAATATAAATCCCTCAGAAAACTGATAATCTGTGCCTCCACCCCCATATCTTTCATTTTTTAACATAGTTTAGCATGTATAACGCAGTCAAAGGCCGAAGAGGGATTGACAAATGCTATATAGATGTTCCCCTTTTTGATGTTAACATATTGTGGAAAAGTAAATTTTGCCATGTTATATGTGCCTACGTGTTCCCCATCTTATGCTATATGTGCATGATCGATATGCATGTATCCCCTCTGATCGATTAAAGACGCAATTACAGTTGTGTCCATCTCCAGTATGTTAGTTTCCAGTTCTCGTGAAAGCAACGAGTATTAGGCCTATGTTGCCACGTTTTACAGTGTGCACGTTAATTCATTGAATTGTCCCCGTTTCTAGGCCTCAAAAGGGCCCGGACACCAGTTTCAGCTCCTGTCTCCTGAACCCTCTCCGAGGAGCGATACAGCCCCCACCTGCATCCCTGACCCTTCACTTACTTCCTGCCTCACAGTGCCCGGCCCGGCCTGGCTCTGCCTGCCAGTCTGCCAAGAGTATGTTATGCTTCTAGTTATCAGTCCAGCCCTCCTTCTCTGCATTCCTAAGCTACTGAATCGCATCAACAGTTTCAGCCATGGTCTAGCCTTACTGTCTCCATGTAAGAGAAATACTGTATTAATATTCATAGAATATTCCTCGCACACGCAATACATGTAGAATTATGCACGCACCAGTCTTAGTGTCAAGTAGCCTTTGCCCTGATAACTTTTGGATTCTATCAATATGTACTCCAAACACCAGATACCAGATATACTATAGGTACATGTCGTCCTGACACTGCAGACTGTAGTCTCCTCTTCCAGCGCAGAAGTCATAGCCCCCAGTTTCTCCCTGGTAACACGTCATTGCCCGTTTGCGCGCACCACTAGGTTAAAGGTCCCGGCTGCTCAGGTAGCCCCCTCCATGTTTCCGCCCCGTTTGTGACACTTCTGTTACGTTTACATCACATGTCTATGTATACGCCCTGTACACGCCTTCTTGTTACATCATTTTGTCCTTATCTTTCGCGACTGCTACGAGAAACGCCTACTGCTACGCCTACTGTATTGAATGTAATGTATTTGTTTAAATATATATACTGTGCACTGTTACTAAAAGGGCCCCCACTTATGCCCCTGCCCCGGCAGCTGCCATCCGTCTATTCCCATGCAGGCTGTCCTGTTCCTGTCCCTTATGCCTGATTAAAGCCTGTAGACTCAAGATACCCCGAATCCTGTCTCTTATTTATTGAGCTATCTGTTTTATTCACTGTATTCAAAAATAGTACCGGTAATTAATTATTTATTTACCACATAATGGCGCCCGAATAGGGACTTGCCCTTTCCCCACGCGCCGGCGAAGCCACGCAGGCCCACTGATCCTCTGCAGCCGTGACGGAACCATACCGTGCACGTGCAGATATTTCTGCTTCAAGTATCCCTCAGGCCCACGGAGGAGACGGAGGTTGCGGTCCAGCATCCAGACGAGGCGGTGAGGAACGCGGCGAGTCCCGACCAGAGCCCAAGCCGAGAGTCCAAGGTCCGAGGTATCCGGAGGCCCACCTGTAACTGAAGTCCGAAGTTCGTAGTCCGTCGTCGTAGCAGTCCAGTCCAGTCCGAGGCTTTCCGTTCTTGCTGCCCGGTGAGTACCGTTGCTGGGGTAGTATCTAGACAGGGTCAATTAATTTGTCTCTGGTCCGTGGGTTTGGGTACGCAGATCCAATCCGAAGTGTTCACCTAGGTGGACGCGGGTCCTGACGTGTCTCTTTATGGGACCGGTATGTTTCGTACTGTTTGGCAGTGCATCTAGTAATTCTAGTAAGTTCCGTTCTCGAGAAAGTCATGTGTTCTGTTCTCAGTATACCAGGTAATATTCTGTCCGAACTGTTATTCTAAATGTTGTTTAATGTGTTTTCAATATCGTGGTATGAGTGATTTGTTTTTCCAGTCATTATTGTGTTTATCGTGTATTGTATTGTGTTCGAATTCCAGCCTAGACAATGCCTCTATTCTCCAAGTTACGTCAGTTAAAGACCCGAAAAGGGTTACTAGAGGAAGCAGTTTCTGTCCCGCCTAGGGACAGTCCAGGTCATTTTATGTATCATAAGCATGGCTTAAGTGCCATAATATATCTAGACTTATGGGCGGACTATACCAAGGAATTAGAACAGCAATATAGATGGCCCATATCAGGTACATGGGATGCCGAGTGCATCATGCGAGTAGAAGAAGCATTATGGAAAAAGAAAGCCAGACAGTCCCAGAAAGATGCCATCGAGTTATGGCGCAAAGAATCTCATAGAAGAACAGAAAAAGAAATCAGAAAAACAGAATTAAGTAGGGAATCCTCAGAAAGAGCCCAAGAAAGGGAATTAATCGAAGTAGGTGAACGAGTTAAAGCAGAACAGTCAGACAGACAGAGAAATGCCCTTATTAAGGGTATGTATCCCCTTCTTGCCGAGGGCTTGCCAAAAGCAACCCCGGAAGCACCATGTAATTTTCCGCCGCCATTAGTTCCGATCAAGCTACGTCATAAACCGACCGCAGCTGATATTTTTCTCTCGTCCTATTTGGACGATACAGTCCCAGAATATGCAAATCCTGTTCCGCCTGCTCCCGTAAATAATGTAATTCCTGTTCCTCCAGCCACCGGGGCACCCGTTACAGCATCTGTTACGGCACCCCCGGTCCAGTCTACAGTACATGTGCCCGCTACATCAGTCACTCTGCCAGCACGTACAGTACACACCGACGATTCTAGTTTAGGAGCCGCGGGGGGAAGTCCTCCTGGAACCCCGCCTCAACACAGACGTATGACGCTACTCGAGCTACATGAACGTGCGTTACAGCGTACGCCAAAAACTCAAACATTTACAGATATCAAGCGAGCACTTACCGAATGTCGTTATGATCCAGTTTCAGGCGATGGTAATATGATCATATACTCATTACGTTTAAGACGGGTGACCAAATATTTGGACACCCTGCCCAATATGAAAGAATATCTAGACAGAATATATCGTTTTATCCGTACAGGAGTGGATCCAGAAAGTATCCGCGACGCCATGATTCAAAGAAAAGTCGAGATCCAGCTTATGCTTTTAAAGTTTCTAATTAATTGTTTAATAAGAGAACAAGATTATCCGGATAAAGATCCAGAAGAAATGAAAGTCTTGACCAGGTGGAGTGACCATATAACAGAGGGAAGACACAAGACACAGAACTGTATAGAGAGTATGTACAAGAAAATTCGTAGGGAAATAATAAAGTTACACGAGAAACGAGAAGCAACACAAGTAACCGAGAAAGAAGACAACTCTGATAATGAAGAGGTAGACGACGAGAATCCCTCCAGAATAGCGTATGTAGGTAGAACTAGACTTCCCGACCGACATTTACGCCTAGGTCACAAGAAAGTTTTCCCTCCTCCCGTACCAGAACAAGGTTCTCTTGAACAAGTATTCCAAGCTACCGATCACATTCTGAAATCACGAATAGGCTATAGTGAGCTTAGTACAATGCATGAACAAGAACTAGCCCGATCAGCAGTCCGATGGACTACTGATTCTACCACTTTTCCAGACGAAATAGTGGCACAAATGTTTCTGAAACTGCCCCCAGCCGAGCAGCGACTGGTGGGTATGTATATGATCCAGCACCTCATTACACTGTATGAGGGACAGCATTCTGATCCAGGTCCGCTACATGATGTATTGAACGAGTTACTCCAGTACAGATGGAGAGGTCTAGGTACTGATTTAATTAGTATCATTCTAGAACAGCGCCACAAATATCGAACGTTTTTGAATCCGCATTTTGTTCACGTCTCACCCCCAGAAAGTAAATCATTCTACATAGATAGACAGAATCCGTTACGAGAAGTACACCCAGTTAGAGGAACGGGTGGTGATCTAGAACGAGTATTTGTTTACACCCCTATCACGAAAATGGAACTCTTAGAAATGAAAAAGTTAATTCCCTGTCACGATAAAGATCCAGCAGGGTTCCACCGCGAATTAAAAGACATGCTCCGTATGGGAGAATACACGTATCCTGATATCATTAAAATGTTAAAGGTCCTGTTGCCCGCAGGGGTATATGAAAAACTTAAGGAAAAAGAATGGGAGGTGGGAGAGAAAAAGATAGATTGGACAGCTCTAGAAGCTGAAGATAATTTACGAGTACCAGGTACCGGTCTTGGGGAGAAATGTAAAGATTTGCCCGAGTTATTGATACAAGTTTTGCCAAGATTACTAGCCACGAAAAAGGAAGATTGGGATGCCATCTCAGCTTGTAAACAGAAACAGGATGAAGACACTAGTGATTTTTATTCTAGATTTGAAAAATGTTTTATTATTAACAGTGGTCTGAAAACAAGTAGTGAATCGTACCCTCATCTTTTTGTTACCAAACTAGTCGAGAATTCAAGTCCACAAGTTAAAAATCGAGTATTGAAGGTCGAAAGTACCTGGCAAGCTAATACTCCGTCACAGATGTTACAAATGCTCCAGTATCACCAGAACAGAATCAGGGAAGAGCAAGAACACGAAAGGAGACGTATGAAAGACACGAAAATGAAAGTATTAGTTGCACAATCTGTTCCACAAGACAGTCAGAAGAGGGGTCCGAATCAAGCCAGTCATCCTGCAGCTCCCGCTAAAGGGACCTGCAATTACTGTAAACAGCCAGGTCATTTTATAAACGAATGTGCAGTTCTGAAACACAACATAGCTACTGGTAAGACTAAAGAAAGACCACGTCCGCCTAGACAAGAACAAGTTTCACAGACTTCTCAGTCACCACAGAATGCACAACAGACAGTTCCAGCACCGCAGCCTATCGCTGCAACACAGCACGTTACACAGCAGATGTACCAGTATGCCCAGACAGAGTATCCAGATTATCAGCCGTATTCATGAAACAGCCTGGAGAGGGAGGTAGGCTTGCCTCTCATCGAGATACCTGTAGATCAAGAGGGTCCCTATGTACACAGTCAAGTATTAGGGAAAGACAGAAAGTTTCTGATTGATACAGGGGCAAGTAGGACTACTATCAGTCATGACGAGGTTCCAGGGGCTCCGCTCTCAGGCTCTAGAAATGTTTCCCTTGGATTTTCAGGAAAGCCGATTGTTAATGAGATATCGAAACCAGTTACTCTAGAAGTCGGTCCATTGTCCCGAACTACTGATTTGTTACTTACGAAATCATGTCCAGAAAATTTGTTAGGCATTAAGACATTGAAAGAATTAGGAGCAGTTATTTGTTGTTCCCCAGAGGGGGTCCGCTTGTTTTTGAGAGACTTCAAAGGTCATTATGTATTACGTGATTTTGATCCAAGATTATTGAATGTACCACAGCATTTATGGGCGCAAGGTCCAACTGATGTAGGTTGTATGCATATCACACCCCATCGTGTGACTCTGAAGCAAGGTGTAGTTTTGCCACGAATCAGACAGTACAGATTGCCACCTGAGGCTGTAGCAGCCTTATCCAAAATTATTGACGGGCTCATTGCTCAAGGAGTGGTTGTAGAAACTGACTCCAATGTATGTAATTCTCCTATCATTCCAGTCCTGAAACGTACTGATCCAAATGCACCTCCAGTATATCGATTAGTGATTGATCTTCGAGAGCTTAATAAATGTATCATACCTCAGTACCCAGTAGTCCCAGATATTTCATCCCTATTGACAGCCATTGATTCTGAAGCTACGTTCTTCACAGTTATCGATCTCAAGAACGCATTCTTCAGTGTCCCCATTCATCCAGACAGCCAGTACCTTTTCGGTTTCTGTTTAAATGGAAGAAGCTATAAATTCACACGAGCACCTCAAGGTTTTACAGAAAGTCCTAGCATTTACAGTCAAGCACTTAAGAGACAAGTAGACAATATTCACATGCCAACTGACACTGCCCTGCTCCAGTATGTCGATGATCTATTGATCACAGCCCGTTCTGAACGTGACTGCGAGCGTGCGTCACTTACAGTTCTGTATTTTCTGGCCGAGATGGGGCACAAGGTGTCCCCTTCCAAATTACAATTCAGTGTCCAGCAAGTGGTCTACTTGGGACACTTACTGTCCAAGTGGGGTAGGCAGTTGACACCTGACCGTATCCAGTTAATAGCACGTCTTCCACAGCCCAAGACACAGAAGGAGGTACGAGCTTTTATCGGCCTTACTTCTTATTGCAGACAATGGATTCCTCAGTACGCATTTCTAGCTAAACCACTGATACAGTTAACGACACAGGAGGCAGCCGTATCGACTGTCCTCCCTTGGACCCAGGAACATACACTTGTTTTTAATGAGTTAAAGAAAGCCTTATGTCAAGCACCTGTTCTAGCAACACCGAACTACAGTAAGCCTTTTACACTCTTTGTCACAGAACGAGATGGTACTGCATTATCTGTTCTTACACAAGATCAAGCAGGACAATACAAGCCCTGTGCTTATTTTTCGAGCACATTAGATCCGGTGGCCCAGGCTCTGCCTGCGTGCCTCAAGTCAGTTGCAGCCACAGCTCTAGCGATCAGACAAAGTGATTCCATAGTGTTAGGACATTCCCTGACAGTACAAGTTCCACACTCCGTGGAAGTTCTTTTAAACCGAACCCAGACTCAGCACTTGACAATTGCACGTTTAACAGGTTATGAACTGACACTGTTCCAGCCACACATAGAAATCAGACGCTGCAACATTCTAAATCCTGCTACACTGTTACCGTCAGTTACTTCAAATCCTGCCACACATGACTGTGTGGAAGTTGTTAACACTATGACAAAGCCAAGACAAGATCTGACAGATATTGCATTACCTAATCCAGACCTGACACTTTATGTGGATGGTTCATGTATGAGAACAAGTACAGGAGAACTAGTAGCCGCGTATGCAGTGACTACTGAAACTGAAGTTATAGAAACACATCGTATTGACACCCTGTCTGCTCAAGCAGCAGAGCTAGTCGCTCTGACCCAAGCCTGCATACGTGCCAAGAACCTGAAAGTAAACATATACACAGACTCACATTATGCATTCGGAGTCGTACATGACTTTGGAGTGCTCTGGCAAGAAAGAGGTTTTATGACTTCTCATGGAACCAAGATCCAGCATGGTCTTCTCATTCAAGCTCTGTTAGATGCAATACATTTACCGACAGCTATCGCTATCATGAAGTGCAAGGCACATACGAAAGTCACTGACATCATTTCCCAAGGTAACGATCTAGCAGATCGAACAGCCAAGCTCACAGCTCAAACTCCAGACATTCCAGTTAACACGACACAGACACTCACTCCAGATCAGACTACTTGTATGACAGTTAAGGACCCTACACAAGATGTCATAGACATACAGTTACATGCTACTCCTGAAGAAATCAAGAAATGGTCCGAACAAGGACGGGGTCCAGACAGATCAAGGATGGTTGACGAAGGGAAAAGCCACATGGTTTCTCCCCGACTCTATGGTTCAAGTCATTATCAATACCGCACATAGTCCAGCACATCTAGGAGAAAAAGCTATGTTAGACAGTATTCAGAACCTTTGGTTCAACAAGCATTTACGAGCAGTAGCCAAGCAGAAAGTCCGTACCTGTATGATATGTTGTCAGTTCAATCCAGGTAAAAGTGTCCCGGTGGAACAAGGGGGATTCCAACCTCCTGACCACCCTTTTGAGGTCCTCCAGATGGATTATATTCAGATGGAGCGATGTCGAGGTTTCAAGTATGTCCTCGTAGTTGTATGCGCTTTGTCCAGGTGGACAGAAGCATATCCAGTTCCAGATTACACAGCTGCGACCACTGCCAGGCAGTTGGTTCGTGAGTTCTTTCCCCGCTATGGACTCCCTAGGGTCGTGTATTCAGATAACGGCCAGCCATTCTCATCCGAGCTCATGAAACATGTTTCCCTTCTGTTAGGGTACCAGTGGAAGTTCCATTGTGTACGCCATCCTGAAACAGCCGGTCTCGTAGAGAGACATAATCAGACTCTGAAAATCCGAATTGCTAAAGTATGTAGAGAAAAAGGTGTAGACTGGCTAGTAGCTCTGCCAGTTGCTCTATTCTACATGAGAATGGTTGCACATTCCAGATCAGGTCTGTCCCCGTATGAGGTCGTATTCGGCCGCCCTCCAAACATGTGGGGTACACCTAGACCCCGTAGTATTACAGACGTTTCCAGTAATATGCTGACAGATTACCTAGCTTCCTTGATGTCTGCCCTACACTCTTGTCGTTCACAGGTTGCCGCTGCATTTCCAGACAACACCGAGGTGAAACCGCATGAAGTCGTTCCTGGAGAATATGTTTTGGTCCGAAATTTTGATCGTTCAAGTCCGCTGGAGCCCCGGTGGAAAGAGCCTCGAATGGTGTTGTTGACAACAAGGACCGCGGTCAAGCTAGAGGGCCGGAAGGGGTGGGTCCACACCAGCCATATCAAGAAGTTCCATGGATTACGACAAAAGACTTTTGTTAAGGACTGCCTCATTCCTAAGCACTGCCTAAAAACAGACTCTGAACTCAAGCCTCCCCTGTTAGAGAAAACTCCGCAGCAGGAGTATAAAGATAAGCTAAGGTCTAGTAAAATAAGTCAGCCAGTTTAATTGTCTAAGTCCCTCTCGGGTGAAACGGTTAGACAGGTTCCTGACATGTATGAGACAGACCCACACAGTGAGAGAGTTAGTCAAAACTCTAAAAGATGTATTATCGTTCTATTCTTTTTGTTATTTTTGAGTCTTATGGTTACCTGCACAAGTTATGCGTTACATTTATGTTTTCCAATTTCACATGTACATATGTTTTCTAATGCTACAGTAGAGCACACATTTAGTGATCTACCTCCTCACGAGCTATCCTATCGTCTTGCTATGCGTAATAACACATTCATCCGAATGTTACACTATTCACACCAGACCAGCAATGCCACTAATTGTTGGGTGTGTGGTCGACTCCCCCCTTTCCAGGGACAGACTAATTTGCGTATAGCCAGGTTCTGAGCTGGGATGGTGCAGTGAGCTAAAAAAACAGGTGATGGATTAAAACCATGATCTATTGACTTGGTAAGAGTATTCTGCATCATTCAGAAACTCTGTCCATCACCACCCCCTTTTCCAAAATACATTTTGGAGTCTACACATATGCCAATCGTGTTTAGCATCATATATACTGTTTCATACATGTTAAAAGTGACAGATTTGCATGATGTCTTACTCTTTCATAAATGTTATGTAAGCCAATTTGTGTACAAATACTTGTGACAGGCATACAATATCTGTAGAAACACAGAAAGGAATGTGTCACAATGGTGGCAGAATTACACATACCCCAAAGCATGTTTCGATGTCCGTTGTGATGTCCAGATGAAAACTCAGTCATGGAGAAAAATGTGATAATTGAATGAATTTTGGCAGATGGAATGTTCCATCACATATATGTTGGAGTACCCCATCTTGAAGACTCAAAATCAGCCCCAACTCATGACTCATTTAGAAAATGGTGAAAGGCATCAAGGTGTGATCTGTTGCATCTTGTGAATTACACTTGATTCTTTCATGTGGGTAATATATGTGAATCAGTGTATGTCATATTTACCATGATGTGCTACCACATTTTGCCTAAAGTGAATGCCACCATATATTGTTCAGCAATTTCACAATGGTGAGACAACCCTGAAATATTTTGAGATATTTTGGAGTCAAATGTGAATAAGTAGTTGATCTGTACTAAAGTGGATTAGCAATGTATCAAACCCAATGTATTTACTTATGCAATTTGAGTCATTTGTCAGTCCACTATAACAATATGTCTACATTTCTTCAATAGCAGAGGTATATACACAGGGCCGATTATGATGTCGGCGGACTTGCGTCTACCCAACACTGTCTCGGAAATGGGCCAGACAGACCTCCGGCCGGCGTTCCCAACTGCCTGATTAGGATGTGACTGAATACTGTTCGGTCGCATGCCGACATTTCCCTATGGAAGCATGTGTTATGGCTGTACACGGGCCATAGTAATAATAATAATGTTTATTAGGTGTTTAGTCAATAAAAAACATTACACAAACATTCTTTCACTGTATGTCCTAAACGTAATCAGTTTCTTTACTGCGAGTCTGTTTTGTCAAGTTGTTTTCATTTAAAAAGAATATATTTAAAATCTCTAAATGGTCATACAGACACTTATATCAAAAATAGACATTTAATCCTATTTTAATTTTCTATTGTTACAGCGGCTATCCTTTAAACCGCCATTCTATTCCTCATTAATAGTCCCCCACATAAGTCTTACTTCAATATTTATTATTCAAATTGACTGTTCTTTAAATATGCTTATCGAGAGAGGTAGTTGTTTTCCTTAATAGTCCCATTTCATACTTGGTGTGTAAATTAATTCCTCTTTTCAATTATTTTCTGTGATTGAGGCCATTATTCCCGTTTGCCTTTTCTTATCCCCTGGGTTTAAAGTGCGGGTGTTGTACGGTGTTGTACGGTGTTGCTGATTGTACAAAGTAGTCAATAAAACTTTGTTCTTACAAGTTCTGCAGATATTGTTTCCCAATGGTACTTCTTTATTATAGGACAAGTGCCTTATATTAGTTGTTCCATTGCTTTTATGTTTGCTTTTACAAATGTTACACCTTGGCAAATGAGTGGTAATGAGGCTCCGCCTAGCCACAAAATTACTGCTTGCCTGCAAGATCAAATTTTTAGATCTCCGAAAAACTCTTTCAGGAAATGTTTTCTTTCTTTCAAGAAATTTGGGCAGACAGAAAATATGTACCAGGGTTTCTTCCTTGTATTTACATAGTCGACATTCTTGGTTTGATGTCTGGTCCTTCCAAGTTGGAATTAGATCTTTTGTTTCCCATTTTCCAAATCTGTACTGCATGAACTGGTGTTTTATTGACTGCAAAAAATGAGCTGTGAGATACTCCTGCAGCATTAGTTTTTTGTACGAATTAATCAGTGTCCAGGCATGTTGTCTTAGCGAAAAGGTGTTCTTGTCTATTAAATATGAGAGTTGTTTGACTGAAATTTGTATTACACGATAAAAGGATGGTTTCCCAATGCCTGCACACCAAACGTCTTGTATTCCTAATTTCTGGATGGTCTGGTTTAGATGTTGGCCCCACAAGTCTTTTGTGTTATTCTGTTTTTGCTCCTCTATTTCCTACCTGTACTCATGATTGATGGATACTTTAGCGGAAGCACAGAGTCTCCAGCATAATTTTACAAATGCACCTTTGTTTTTATATTTTTGGTTCAACAGACCGAACTCTAAGTGCACTTGTGCTGGGAATGCTGATTTCGGAATGTTGAACACAGATTTATTTACTCTTGTTTGAGATTTGTTTAGTATGCCTTCCTCTTGTCCTTTCAGTGACCCAGAGCCATATGTCACCGTTGGTATCAACTGGGTGAGCATCAATGTTAAAAGATGTCCCAATGAGAGTCAGCTCAATTTCTTCTTTAGGATTTCAAAGCTGTAGTTCTGAGATTGAGCTTTTGCTTGCATTGCTTCTATCTGTTCTTATCCTTTCATCTTATGTTCTACAATAAATCTAAGATATTTGTATGTTTTGACTACCTCCACTTTTTTCCCTTATAAGAACCAATAATGCTTCTCATTTGTTGAATCTACCAGTGCTCCTTTTATTTTTTTCAAGTTGAGGTCTAAGCCTTGCTTGTCCATATACATTTTGAGTGCTTCCATGCTGCGCTGTAGTCCTACAGGCCTTTGGCTTAGCAAGACTATGTTGTCCGTATACTACAGTTATTCTATTTCTTCGTGCACCAAACTTGGCAGATGCGAGTGAATATTCCTTATTGCTTCTGAGAGATCTGTAAGGTATAAGTGAGTTAACTAGGTTGGAAGAGGTTTTCTTACTTGCACAGCTAAGGCTTAGAATCATCTGCCGTTCTACATCAAATTCTCTCCTAGTTTGCTATTCTTCAGGAAAGAGCTAAAAACATGGCTCTTTAGGAATTAGGCCTCATCATTTCCTTGTCTAAAGCAGAGCTAGTGCCAGGACACCTACGGGTAATCAAGCGCTCTATAAATATATTTAACATAACATAACGTAACGTAAAGTGGTGTCCATATACCCAGGACCTGTAAATTAGATGCTACTAGAGGGTCTGCACCACTGATTGTACCAATCTCACAAGTAGCCTTTCAAACCTGAGCCAGAACTGGGTAGAAAGGAGGATGTGTGCACTTCAAGGGCGTACTTTGTAGTTACCCCACACAACTGGGGATAAGTACTGGTCCTCTGACCCTACCAAGGCAGTACCACTACTGGACCTGTGAAAAACTCTGCCAAGAGTAAAGGCTACTGTGCTAAAAGGGTAGCAACGTTGGATGACTGATGCTCTTCTGTCTGATGATCTCTGCCAAGCTGAGGACAAGGACTGAACCCATCTCACTTGAACCCAGAGTGACTCCAAGGGCTTGCTGGCTTGCCCCCTGTTCTGAGGTCTCAGTGCCATCAAAGACTTCTGTTGATTCTGCAACAGCACCTGGACTCTGCCATCTGTGAGTCCTGCCCTGATAAATACTGCCAAACCAGTCCTGGGCCTTTGAACGTGAACTTCTGCTGTACAGAACCATGAACATCGACGCAGTGATGACCTTGCCCCGATCAGAACCAACGCATTGCCCTTCAACATCAACGCAGGAGCCGATCGACAACATTGTCTCGACAGACTGACAGACAGCACAGCTCTAACAATGGAGCAAAAATAAAAGTTAGCAAGTTCATTTGCACATGTCCAGGATTACTGCCTGAAAAACTGCCACCGAGTTGTCAATCTACACCCATGCAAAGTAGTAAACTTGCGGGTGCAGATTTACAACCTTTTCTAAAAATTGGGCTTGAACAGGGACTCAGTAAGGTCCCTGTATTTCCTGAAGGTAGTGAATGAATATCAGCTCCTGTGTCTTCTGCCTCAATGTCAGCTCTCCCACCTGTCTGAGTGAAGTCTTCCATGTATTTGCCCTTGGAGCTATGAGGAGACACTGTCCAGATGGGGAATGCCAGTGACAAAGGAAATCAAGAAGGTAAAGAATCCTGACATGCTAGACAAATGAAGGGGCCAGGGTTGAAAGAATAAGCAAGCAGGGCAGAACATTGGGTCTGACAAGAGAGCAGCACAATCGATACACCACTGAGTACTTCAGGCAGATAGTGTATAGCATTGTATTGTATTGCAGCATTTGTATACCACTTACTACCCCTACAGGGGGTGCTGAAGAGCTTGTCTACATGGATAGCACACTACACTGTGTAGGGTATGTGGTTGGAAGGATGTTGTCTTTGTTTTGATCCTTTGTGATAAGTATTTCCATGTCATGTGTGATGGACACTGAGGCGCGGTTATCATGTTATGGGACATAACGCACAGCAGCGGGGTGGAAGATGAAGTGTGAGAGACAGATGCAGAGTTTTATGGTATTGGGTATGCTGGTAGCTTTGAACAGTTCTGCAGGTCCCTTCACGTTTTTTCCTGTGATACAGTCTGTTAGTTGGTTCCTGCAGCACTAGGTTGTCCAATTTGAGATTTTGTGTACAGTAGTGACCCTGAGCTAGCATGATTAGAGGAGACAGAAGTAGAGAGATCTGTTGGGATGGGCATTTTTATTGTCAACCTATATAAGAGTGTTTTTGTGAGCTGTAAAGAAGCAGTCAGATTGTATAGCTATTTGGGACCTGCAAAGGTGGTCTATATTAAAGTCCTCTAACTTGTCCAGCAATATATGACAGATCTCTTAGGTTACTCCATGTCTGTTCATTTGGTGATGTTTGGTGTTTTGACTGTTCAGTGCAGGTGATGGGCAATCCTCATAGCAGATATGTCATATATGAATTTAAGAGATATAAGTTACAAATTGCTGCCTACCCCTGTGTAATAAGTTCTTAGAATTGTCATGGGCCATAACTGGTATATATGCAGGTACATAATTATATAATGCCAATGCGAGCCATAGGTCAGCCTTTCTTAGCTTTGCTGCATATTGAAAACAGTTTCCTGGTTTAACTGTTTCCAGTTCATGGGTTTGTTGTGTAGTCACATTAACCCCTTCCACATGGGGCTAATTCCCCCATGGTGCGGGAGGGTGCGCGCGGCGCCACGGTGCCCGTGACGAGCTCAGCTCGTCATGCTGCACAGTAGAGCAGTGCTTATGACGAGCTAAGCTCGTCACGGCTCCGCCCACAACAGTAGAACCCCCGCACAGGCGGGGAATTAGCCGCGTGTGGGCCGCCCGCGGCCGTTATGACGAGCTCAGCTCATCATCAGCACAGCTCCACTGTGCCTCATAAGCATAGAAGGGGTTAAAGACCCGAGTAGAAACACCACCATTTTATATGCTCACTGTAATGTCTTGCTTTACTTAATAACACTTGCTTCCTCATAGAATGTAGAATCCTCTCTTGTCATAACTCGTAGAATGTAGAATGTTATCAGGAGTCAGTTGGTACCTTGGCTGTTCGTGGATGAGGCGATTAAATTGCTCCAGAACCAACAACTTGATGTCTATCTTCATTTATCACAACAACTAACTATTTTACACTGGCGACAATCCTACCTCTCTGCCTCAACACGCGGTTGTCCCTGACACCTCTCCAGCGGCTGTATGAACATTGAAGGAAGCGTAGTCTTCCCAGCGGCCGATCGAGTGAATTTTCACCGTTTGTGGAAAAGGCTTGTACGGTGAGGAGTACAGCGGGAGGTTAATTGAAAGAAAGGGACTTGAATTACATTTAAAAAAAAATAAGGAAAAGAAGGGATAATAACAAAATTGATCACGCGCGCTACCATCTGTTTTGAAACTTGTGCATTCGCTCGCGCTGGCTGTTTATTATCTCGCGCTGCAAAATGGTGGTGCGTGTCAATGACGCTTAGCCTCGTTTAAAAAAAAAAAAAACCTCAGCCTCGTTTTAGAAAGGGAATTGACGCACAGTACCGGCATGAAGGGAAACGCGCGTCAAAGGAACAAAGGGCGTTGTGACATATTCAGATTCTAAATGAGTATACACTGCTGTGAGGCAGGGTTTTATACATGCTTTAGAGAAAGAAGGCATTGTGAAGTATAATAGAATCTCTGCAAGGTTAAAACTCTCACCAAAGGAACTAAGAGAGTGCATCTTGAGAGCTTTTGAATTGTGACATCAATAATTCTTTATTATTTTTTTCCTAATAGCACTGCTATAATATTACAAGGAGCATTTAAATAAAAAAATTAAAAAAAAGAGTTAACAAATTTTTTAAACATGCAGAATGTAACACAACCTGCATTCTTTTTAACGAGTCCAGGTGAACCAAATGTAAAATGGCAAAAATGGAAGAAGATTTTTGCAAATTATGCAAGAGTATGTGGCACGAACTTAAGTGCAGAAAGAAAGCATTCATTACTACTACACTGTCTGGGAGGAGAAGGTCAAGATGTTCTAGAACATTTACCTGAGCTTACTGCTTCTGAGCAAAGGAATTTGAACGAATACGAAATAGCAATTGAGCAGTTAGATTGACACTATCTTCCTAGGTTAAGCACGATAATGGAAAGGTATCATTTTGGCTTAAGAGGACACAAGAAGGACGAGTCAGTTGAGGAATATGTTTCTGCACTAAGGAAGTTGGCCTCATCGTGCAAATTTGGACAGACCTTGGATGAGAGAATAAGGGACCAGTTTGTATTGAGATGTGCTCATGACAGTATTCGCAAGGAACTTTGGCTAAAAGATGAACCGCCATTGGATGAAGTTCTTGTTATAGCAAAGCAAGTTGAACACATGACAAAATGTGTAGATGAGTTAAAAGTGGAAAAAGAGAAGATGAATGAACCTGAAAAGAAGGATGAACCTAAAGTTGAGGAAGTTGTATGTCAAGTGAAGAAAGAAGAAAAATCATCTGGTGAAAAAAATGAAAATGGAACGAATAATTTCAATCCCAATTTTAATGTTTCTAGTAAATTTTCATGTTTTAGATGCGGAAATAATGGGCATTTAGCTAACTCGCCGAATTGCCCTGCTCTAAAATCTATCTGTAACAACTGTGGTAGAAAAGGTCATTTCTCAAAGTGTTGCAGGACTAGAAGTAGTAAGAGAGATAATGTATATAAAAGATGGACTCAACCTCAGGTGAAGACTGTGACTTTCCAGGTCAATAGTGGTTCGTTGGAACATCCCTCACACTTGGTAAAAGTGGATAATGTTATGATTGAGTTTAAATTTGATTCATGTTCCCAAATCACTATGATTGATGAAGAGTTATTGCGTAAGACTTTTGGAGAGAAGGTCAAACTCTTCAAAAGCGACATATTACCTTTAGGTTATGGTAAAAAACCATCAAAATATTAGGTTATTTCATGACTACTCTTGAGTTGGGAAGTCGCATCATACCTGGTAAAATTTATGTAACCAATTTTGGAGATGCCTTGATTAGTTGGAGGGATCAGCGAGATTTAGGAGTAAAACTTGATCCTAATGCTTCACCTCAGGTGCAGATACAAGAGGTGGAAAACTTGGCTGAAATGTTTGCAGGAAAATTTCCAGAGGTGTTCAAAGAACAGTTAGGATGTTTAAAAGGCTACAAGCACTGCATAAAATTGAAAAAGAATGCCATACCTGTTATAGCAAAGGTAAGAAGGATTCCTTTAGCAGAACAAAGTAAAGTACAAAAGGAGATTGAAAAATTGATTGATAATAATATTATAGAACCAGTAGAGGCTACCGAATGGTTGGCCCCAATTGTTATAGCTAAGAAACCTACAGGGGAGATCCGTCTATGTATTGATTTAAGGGCGCTAAATAAGGAAGTAATTGTTGACAGATTTCCTTTGCCAAACATTGATGAGATTGTGGGAACGCTAGAAGGGGCAAGGTATTTTACCACTTTAGATCTAGCTTCTGCTTACCATCAAGTGGAACTAGATACTACTTGTCAAGATCTGACTGCTTTTATCACCCCTATGGGTACCTTTAAATTTAAAAGGATGCCTTTCGGTTTAATCTCAGCAGCCTCAGTGTTTCAACGAATCATGACTCATATATTGAAAGGTCTTCTAGGTGTAAAATGCTATCAGGATGATTTATTAATTTATGGTGCCAACACACGAGAACACAATGAACGGGTGTGTGAGGTGTTGAAAAGGTTGTCTGAAGCTGGTTTATCTCTTAAGAACAAAAGTGCAAGTTTGGGTTGGAGGAAGTGAATTATCTTGGTCACTGTATTAGGAGTGATGGTGTTTTTCCCAAGTTAGAGCTGGTCACATCGATTGATAACATGGTGGAACCAGTAAACAGAGATGAATTATTGTCATTCCTTGGCATGGTTGAGTTCTATGGGAAGTTTATTTTACATTTTGCGGACAAAACTAAGAATATGAGAAGACTCACTGCAAAGAATGTGACATTTGAGTGGTCGGATGACTGTAAAAAAGAATTTGATGAGATTAAGAAAGAGTTGAGAGAAGCTCCCTGTCTTCAGGCATTCGTTCCTGGTTTACCTATGTTTGTGTACACTGATGCTAGTGACAAAGGTCTTGGTGCTGTTTTGGTACAAAATAAAGGTGGTAATGATTTCCTCATTGCCTGCGCTTCAAGATGCCTTCGTGGTCCGGAGCTTAATTATTCAGTAATTGAAAAAGAGTCGTCAGCTATTTTTTGGGCTCTAAAAAAATTTAAGAATTTGGTTTGGGGTACAAAATTTATTGTAAAGTCCGACCACAAACCTTTGAAAGAAGTTTTTAGTAAAAAAGGGTTAGATTCGATTTCTTCAAGGATTAGGAGATGGATAATAGCGTTACAGGAATATGATATTGAGGTGCAATATTTACCTGGTGTTTCAAATAAGGCAGCGGATTGTTTTTCTAGGCTGGTTAAAAGAAGTGATCTTCACAGTGATGAAATAATGCTAGATGAAGATGAGTTTCTAGATGTTTGTGAAGTTACTGAGGGTGTTGTTGGGAAAGATGAGTGGAAAGAGGAACTGCTAAAAGATGAGGAGCTGAGAAAGGTGATGTCTTCACTAAGGGATCATAAACGTTTGGATAAACCATGGTCCCTGGTTTCACAAGAATTATCGATAACTGATGATCTGCTTACACGAGGTGTGAGACTTATTCCTTCCTATACTTTAAGGAAAAGGTTGTTGTTACATGCGCATTCTGGACATCAGGGTATAGTAAAAACGAAGGAAATGTTACGCACTCAGTTTTGGTGGCCTGGGATGGATTTGGAGATAGAACGAATGGTCAGAGATTGTGTTGCGCGAGTGACAAAATCCTGAAAACCAGACAGATGCCCATGGTTTGCGGAGCGTTACCCAATCATCCTTGGGATGAATTGGCTATTGACATTTTAGGTCCTCTTACTGGAGTTTCTGACACCCCTTATCTAATAGTCTTAATTGACCTTTATTCTCGTTGGATTGAAGTGAGTGCTGTTAGTGAGATTACCTCCGAGTCCATCATTAAGTTCTTATCTGAGATTTTTATGAGAGAAAGTTTTCCAAACAGTATTTTATCAGACAATGGCCCTCAGTTTTGCTCAGCGCTGTTTAGTGCCTATCTTACTAAATGTGGCATATTACACAAACGGTCCTCTTTGTACCATTCAGAAACTAATGGTGCAGTTGAGAGGGTTAACAAAACATTAAAAGAATGCATCCAGCTTGCCAAGGCCAATGGTTTAAATTGGAAAGTAGCACTTAAAGAAAGAATTGAGGCTTACAGGTGCTCTCCTCACTCTACCACTGGTAAATCCCCTTTCGAGTTATTCAAAGGAAGAGTACCCAACACTATGTTGTGTCCTGGTTGGATGAATCTGAACAAAGGGTTTGTTGATAATCATATTGGTGGTTGGAGGGAAAGGGAGTTAGAAAAACAAATTTGTAGAAAGGCTTATTTTGATAAAAAGAAATGTGTTCGTTTTCAAGAAATTAAAGTAGGTGATTTAGTTAAAATAAAAGCACCTGTTGGGAGGAGTTCCTGGTCGAAATATACAAATGTCAGACCCGTTATTAAGGTGTTTGGTAATGCCATCAAAACACAAGATGGAAGGATCTGGAATAAAAGTAGGGTAGTTGTGATTAAATCAAGAAATGTTTCTCAACATGCATCCGATACTGTTTATGAATCTTCTCCCACATTCAAGCTACCTGTATCCAGTTCCAACAATTCCGCTTTGCCTCATGTGAGGAGTCAGAGATTACGCAGAGCACCTGCTTATATGAAAGATTATGTTTGATATTTCTTTTGCTTTCTCTGTTAAGAGTAATTTGTTTTCTTGTCTTATACTCTTTTCACCTTATTTCTTTTATTGCAGTTATTGTTATTGTACAGGAGGGAGATGTGTAATGTCTTGCTTTACTTAATAACACTTGCTTCCTCATAGAATGTAGAATCCTCTCTTGTCATAACTCGTAGAATGTTACCAGGAGTCAGTTGGTACCTTGGCTGTTCGTGGATGAGGCGATTAAATTGCTCCAGAACCAACAACTTGATGTCTATCTTCATTGATCACAACAACTAACTATTTTACACTCACATTTTTAAGTTGCCTTCTTTTCTTATACATGATGACATTTGACACACATTTGCTCATGTGCCAGTGCAAGATAATATTCTCCAAAACAGCATTGCTTACATTTCCACTTCATGGGCATATTATTACAATGCCTTGAAAATTCTGTACAAGTACCAAGTTCACTGAGCAAATTGTTGGTGATTGTTGTTTTCTGTTTGGTGACAGAGCTATCACAATAAAATCAACCATAGCGGCCTGACTTTGTTTTTGTCATGGCAATATTGGTTATGTTATGTTTATTATATAAACTGCATCACTTCCTTGTTTAGTTAGAGTAGCATTTTGCTGGCACTGAGAGTTCACCATATGCCAGAATTCCAGCCCAGCTGATTCTTGTTTGCCTCATGCGAAGGATGAGGCCCAGCCCTCCACCAAGACGGGCTTTCTCATGACACTTATCCACAGGTAAGTAGGGAGTTAGATCACCCTACAAGGATTTGGCAGATTGACCCCCACCCTAGGCACACTAGATTAGATATTACAGTACTTATATGAAACCATATATTCTCTATAACAGCAAAATGTTTGAACTGTTTATCATTTTAACCATTCTCTTTATCCTAATAACATTATTCTATTTCCTTCTATTCATTAATGCAGCACACATATTTTAATCAAGATTCACAATGCTTCAATATTGAAACTGCTTGTTGGGTATTTATTGTGTATCTCTTTAGGTATGCATGAGTTTCTAGATCTGTTACTATGATTTCCTTGGGGAGAAGAGTTGTCATGTTCTGAGGTTGCACAATCCATGTGTTACCTTGTCAGGTTAGAGGAACAGATAGTGCACTGTGAACTAGCAGGACAAAGGCCACCATATACTGATGGTGTGTGTAGAATCAGTCTTGCACAGTTTTGACATTTATGTTGTCCAACAAACGCACAGTTGTTATTGAGAAAGTGTAAGCCATATAACAGCTTCTAAGCTGGGGGTTGCACTTCACAGTGCAACTGCTTCTGGGCTCTGTTGTTGGGATCTGGGTATATGGTCTGGGAGTTTGTCATTATGATCCCAACAGCTCCATGATGGCTTTACTGAAAACGGGGAAGTTTGGAATCAAACTTCTCAGCACATTAGGATTTAATGGAAAATGCACTCAGAGGGCATCTTAGAGATGCCTCCTGAAAAACGACCAGACTCTAGTGTCTTGGCTGACTGGCTGCTTGCCTGCTGCCACCCTCGGACATGTTTCTGGACCCTTGTGTCAAGAGCCTCCTCCTCTTGGGGTCCTGAAACAAAGCACATCCTGGGCAGAGGTGCCAAGCCTCTTCCCCCAGGATGGGTATGGTTCATGAAGGGGAAGCTGCAAAGGCTTGTCGCCTTTGTGAGCTGCCCCACCCATTTGCTGCAACCATCAACTGACCCCACCAGTTCTGACCCCACTTTGGGCAGCAGAATCCGCAGGAAAGCCAAGATAGGAGGAGAGATGTACCCACCTTTGTCAACCTCACCCCTCAGAACAACTCTCAGTCCCCGCCATCTTGAATATGGGTGGACCCATCCAACCAGAGTGAGGCATATGCCCCCTCCCACTGGAGGGGACCTAATGGTCCCAAACTTTACCCACCTGAAACGCCCCTAAATGTAGTATTTAGGAGCAACCCTGAATCTTGCCTCTACAGACAAGGAGAAACAAGAAGAAGAAGGACCGAAGAGCCGTGCTGAAGGAAGAAGAGGAGGACACTAACTGACTTGGGCCCAGCTCTACCGGCCTGTCCCAACCTCGACCTGTTCCAGCAAAATCCTGGTGTTTCCTGCAGCCAGCAGCCCCCAGAAGCCAGAGTACCTGCCCTGCCTTCCCCAACCAGACTTTGTCTCCAGAGAGCACCGGATTTGCTCACTCTGGCTCAGGCCAAAGCTGTGAGGCTGCACCACTCTGCAACCTATGCCCACGGCCCAAATTCGAGTGGCCCAACATCACAAGGAGGTCTCCCTGGTGATCATGACCTGGGATCTGATGAGCCCTGACCTGCCTTAAGTCTCCTGACGATGCCTGCAGCCCCTTTCTGGAAGATCCTCCTGACCGTGATAAGTCGGTAAGAAGAATCCGACACCACAAGACACCCCTGTACCCGACGCCCCATGGGCTTGAGTGGCCCAACCGATGGTGTCCCGGCCTCCCATGACATCCCAATTACCTCTCCAACTGGTGGTCGCCTCCATAAGATCTTCGTGCCCGAGCCTGCAGTGTTTATTCGAACTAGAGAATCTCCATTGAAAGTCACAGGGAACACAACGCCAAAACAGCACCCTGCACCTGGACGCTCTAGTGCCACTGTGGATGCACCGTGGGTGCTTACTTGAACCCCCTTTTGCTCTGAGCTTAAGTCCAGCAGCTTTGATCGCTCAACCTTGTGGCCTGCCCATGAGCAGCCACCAACCGGAGGCCCCCTATCCCTCATTGGATAACATTGGACCTCAGCACTCTACACCTGGCTGCCCTAATGCTGCTGAGGGTGCTTTGAGAGTGTATCTTTGACCCTGGCAGAACCCTTGTTCTAACCTCAGAAAACCAACTCCGAAAAGCAAGTACTTACCGTGAAACCAATAACTTCATTTTCTCCCATAAAATTGCATTGACTGCTTTTCTGTGAAAAATGTGCCGTGTGCAGTTGGAAAATTGTATGAAAGCTTAGGACACTGTATATTTACAAAAACTGATTTGCTCACCTTTTATCTAGGAAATGTCCCAGTGTAACTGACTAAGGGCCATATGTAGGTAATTTAGAAATACCGATTCCTAAATACCGAATTTTACCGAATCGGTATTTAGGAATCGGTATTTCCTATGCACGTAATAGTTCGGTAAATATTACCGAATCGAAAAATTCGGTAAATAACGATACAGATCGTTTTTTCCAAATCGGTGAATACCGAATCGGTAATTCAAAATCACAGCACTTGAGAAATTAGCCAATCCTGTGCAACCACCACCCCTCCCAACCAGGAAGTGGCCACATCCAGGCAGCTGCACACAATCAGCACCTTCTGGAGAGGCTGGGAGTGCAGAGGAGAGCAACAGAGCCACTGCCTGAACTGCTACTGCAAATCTTTCACAATGGCCAGCCAGGACACAGAAAGAGAAGGAGGGGAAAGGAAAAGGAAACTTAAATGTAGTCCTAAGGAACCGCAGGTCCTTGTGGAGGAGGTAGTGAAGCAGCACGCCAAGCTTTTTGGAACAGTCCCTGCAAGTTGCAGAGTCTAAAAAAGAAAAATCTGGCTTGGAATCCAGTCTCAGGTGAATGCCATCGGAGTGACCCCCCAGGACATTGATGTGCTTAAAAAGCGGTGGTACGATATCAGAATCATCACCAAAAAGAAGATGGCTGATATGAGAAAACAATCCAGCCAGACAGGAGGAGGAAAGAACAGGGCACCTGCCCTGACTGAACTGGAGCAGCTCGTGGAGTCCACGATAGAGCCGGAAAGTGTCTGTGGAATTGGTGATGCAGACAGCTCTGCCAGAGCTGCTTCCAAACAAGGGAAGAAGCATGCACAGCATTGTGCACCCCCCTTCCCCTATCCCAAATCCCCAACTGGGCTATGTGTATCCCACTCCAGTACAGGTTTTTGTCCTGACCAGCAATGCATTATGGGCGATGTAGTCAGTGAAACCCCTACCATGGCAGGAATTGCACTAAACAACTAGGCTTGTGAGACACATCAGCGATAAGCAGGCAGAGGACAATGAGATAGTGTGCCAGAAATGTAATTTTAATCATTGCCATGCAGGCCAGCAGAAACACTGAGCTAATGTACAATTTCTGTCCACAGGCAAAACAGCTCAGGACAAGGGAGAGAGGGCACCCCGGAAGGACATCACTGAGAAGGCCAGTACGAGTGCAGGGCACACAACACCACCACAGCCAGCCTCACCACCACAGCCAGCTTCACCACCACAGCCAGCCTCACCAGCAGCAACACCACCTGCAGTGGTTCAACCTAGGAGGCGTGCAGCTGTCAGACTGCCAGAGTTTGAGTCCTCCTCAGAAGACTCCAGGGGGGAAACATCTGTGCCACTGGATGGCAGCAATGCTGGTTTGCTGTCCACTGCTGAGGGATCACCCACAGGTGCCAGGCGCCGCTGCAGGGCTTGTGACAGCAGTGCACCTCCACAGGGTGAGAGCCATGGTGTCTTCGGAAGGCTGGAGTCGACCATGGTAAAGGTGCAGCGCCTACAAGGAAAGGCGATTCAGTCAGTCCAGCAACAAATGAAGCGCTTAAATGAAAACATGAGCAACATTAATTAGGGCATTAGCTCAATGGCTGAGGGAATGAAGGAGAGGGCAGAGGGCATGCGGGACATGTCCCATTCAGTGATGCTGCTGTGCAGCAAGATGGATGAGGACAGGCAAACACGGCGCAGGGAGAGGCAGAAGTTTGAACGCCATACAAGGGCAGTGAACCGCCTAGCTACTGCCACATCTCTGCTATGCAGGAGCTCCGTGTCCATGCAGGAGGGGCTGGCACATTGCAGCACTGATGTCTCATGGGGGCTGGTAAGGGTAACCAGTGCACTTTAAGTGCTGCTGACCACACAGTCTGCCACTACTGGTGCTGTGGAATTTGGGGACAGCTCGGAGACGGCCAGTTGGAGCAGCATTACCCCCCCCCCCCCGCAACAGACACCAGGAGGAGCAGTAGACGGCACAGGACTGGCACTGGATCCACAGCCAGTGAGGACAGCCAGCTGATGGCATCCAGCACTGTTGTGCGTGGCCGCAGACGCTGATGCAGCCCACACCTTCATAACTGATTTGGGTGAAGTAACCCATGACTTCCATCAAGGGATGTCACATATTGTACTTGCAAGTTTGGCCGTTTGTGTTGTGGCATAGTGCCCAGATATTAAAACTACGTCATCTACATACAACAACAGGCTGGGTCTTGTTACTTACTTAAAAATAGTTGTGTGTGATCTCTGCCCGTCTTAGTCTCGCATCTGTTGCTGGCGCTACTCCTGCTGCATTGGGCTCTGGCTGTGCAAGTTCATCATCATTGTCGTCAAAATAAGTTAATTCTACTTATGTACCTTTCTTTGTGGCAAGGTTGTGTAGCATAGCACAGGTAGCAATGATTTTGCAGCAGATGAGGGGTGTGTACTGACGTGCGCCTCCACTTTTGTGTAGGCAGCGGAACCTGCTTTTCAATAGTCCAAAGGTGCGCTCCACAACGTTGCGTGTTGATTTGTGTGCCACATTGTAACGTCTCTCACTGGGGGTTGATGGGTTTAGATAGAAAGTGAGGACAAATGACCGCACAGCATATGCACTATCGCTTAGGTGAGAAAGAGAGTGCCATTAGTAACATACACCAAAACACATTCAGCTGCAGTATCTATCAGGGTGTGTCACAGTGATTTACCTAGCATGTACCCTTCCCCAAATTCTCCGAGAGCCAGGCGTGTGTAGATCCCACTGTTCTGGAAGATCCAGGAAATCTGGCCACAATGTCAGTGATTATGGTGCCAGCATCGCAGATTACCTGCACATTTATGAAGTGGGTGGACTTTCTGTTCCTGTAGATGTACTCAGTTGCTGCAGGTGGGCAGATTGGAATGTGTGTCCCATCAATACAGCCTATGACGTGCGGGAACTGTGCCATCTGATAAAAGTCTGTCTTTCTTTTCTGCAGTTCCGCCTGTGTGTTTGGGAAGCTGATGTAGTGGTGCATTCTCTGCATCATGGCATCCAGGAACTTTCTATAGAAACTGGACAGGCAACTCTGACACTGCCCACCTACTGTAGCTATCACCCCCTGGTAACTGACAGATGCAAGTAGATGAAGGCTACAGAGCACCTGCACATGTGGTGGTGATAGAGCATGCAGGTCACCGACTAGTCTTTTATCAATTTCACCTGGGCCTATAATAAATAAACTCACAAATTTTGTAGGTATCCTTCGCTCTACTACCAGTGTATTTTAAACATTAGGCCTTTTAACCTATCTATACCTTGACTTACTAATCCACATCACGGGTACCTAAAGTCCTAAGGGATCAAGGGTGTTAGCATAATAGGAATAATATCATTTGCACTCATATAAAAACCACAAACTCGGGAAGTTTTGAATTCTTTATCTAAGTTTCTTAAATGGTCATGATCCAAAGATTAAACACCAAATACTTTCAATTATGAAGATCAGAATCACAATATAACTATGCAAAAGATGTATTAAACTAATTTCGATCATTTAGCAATAGGGAAGGTAAAGAAAGGGAAAATAAAATACAATCAAAACGTCTAAGCATTTAACAAAAGGGAGGGGAAAAAAGGAACATATGTCAACTTTATCAATAGGAAGGGTAAAGAGAAAAGGAACATCGATATGCAAGCACTATTATCAAATATGTAACATTTAGGGAGGGGAAGAGAAGGAAACAAGTTAATGACGAACCCACATACATTTATATTTACCTAGGAATGGTGTGAAGAACTAACCCTGGCCACAGGTCAGTTTAAAGGACAGAACCCCGAAAGTTGCAGTCGCCAGTAGGCTAGCAGGTGCGGATCAGAATGAGGAAAGATAAAGCCAAATTGGATCAGGACAGGACCAAGAAAGGTTAAGACTGGCACCCGCAGTTAAGTTGCAACGCCTGCGCTACTCCCTCTCTGCAACTAACAGCCAGAACCCCGATTGGGTTATCTATTTCCCCGACAAAGTGCTTCGCCAGCACTTCAGCTCCCAGAACCCCGATTGGGTTATCGAATCTTCTGACAGAGTGCTCCGCAGCCTTCTGTTCTTGGTCACCTATTGAGTGCGTTGGGTCAGTGACAGGTCAGCTATTCAGACAAGTCGGACAAATTAACTAGATAAGCCTACCCTAGTTATACTGTTTTCCAGCTCAGTGTACCATCACCCAATGTTGCAAGTGTAAGGATCCCGAAATTTGATTGGGCAAGGAATGAGGAGAGGTCGTCACACCATACCAAAATGAAACTTTCTGCGTGTCATATTTAAATTATTGTTCCCGCCCATCAATCTATTTTCACATGACATCTTTATTCCACCCAACAATGAATGTTCTCTTAGTAAATACATTGTATTAACATTGTACGAATGAGCTTCCTTTGACAGGGTAAAAGGTAAGCTTCCCAGGCATCTCTTGGATGAGACTGTTCTTTGGCAATCATTCAATGTCATTTCTGAAGTGTCCCTTAGTTTCTTGTGCGCATGTTCAAAATGGATGCAGTGGGTTCTCGTCAGGCCCAAATGTTTTGTGTGAAAAAAATAGGAATGAAACAGTTTGAGAACACAGAATAAATGAATGCACTGTATACTACTTATCTCTACTCTATTCCCATTTATTTATTTTTAACTTTTGCGTTAAGGTTAAGCAGAACGAACAGCTTAGCAAAAGCAGCAGTGGAAGCTTCATGCATGCTGTAACACATAGCAGCCATTTTAATTCTAGTGCGCAGAAACGAAAGTTTCCCTCCAAGCAAAGAGTACGTCATGTCACGTGAGTATGACAGATGCATGCACAGTAGAAAATCCCGCGTAACAGCGCCATATTAATGCAAGCGGGTTACGATTAGTAAAAGCACATATGCAAGCTTCCCTCGTATGGTATGTAATGCAATATTAGTAATACGAACATGTTGATTAATTTATTAACGTTATGTCGAGAGGGTTGAGTACAAGCAAGTCACATTAAATGCAAATCCTTGCTCCATCAATCCCGTCTTTGATGATATTTTATATCATCACCAATTAATAAAACAGATGCCAACTTTTCACAATTCACCCAACTCAATTGCTTCAATCTTTCTTCAAGGATTTTTCTCATTATTTAGATGGAAAGTTTTCATTTTCTTGTAAATTTTACCATTTAATTCTTCAAGTTCTATTTCATTGCAGTTTCTTTTCTTCCCTCTTTCATTTACTGTATATCTTTTTTTATGTTTACGACATTTGCAACAAATTATTAACCCTTAAATCAGTAGGCCTATTCCCACCATTGGCATCAGTATTCTACCTACAAAACTTTTCCCTACGTTAGAAATCCAACAACCTATTGAGGAGCGACCATCAGTCAGTCTCTTCCATGCATATCAACCTCCAATGGTTTGAGCTCTTTTTCCAAATGTGTAATATTTCTTACATACCCTTTAATTTCAACACTTTTGTCAGGTATGTAAGTGCAACAATGTTGCGCTTTCAACATTCTACAGTCTCCACTCTCTTTTGCTAATAATGTATCAAGAGCAAGTCGGTTTCGTAAAACCATTGATCTGATCGCAACCAATTCAGTATTGACCATAAAGAACCCTCTAGCAGTGTCAGTTGATAACTGATCCACTACTGTTGACAACTTGCAAATTCTATGCGTATTCAGAGCCACTCCCACTGTAGGTATCAATGCACTAAAGATATCACCTACTATTTCTCCAAAACTAGCTCTTTTGCTACGTATTAATCCATTAGTTACTTCATTGCTTCCAGTGATTTTATTTACATGATATATCTTTGGAAAAACGATTCCAAAATAGCAGCTCCCATACCAATGATCCGGCAATTTGTAATAAGCCTTGTTTCCACATATAAAATAAATTCCAGGAAACACAGGTTCAGTTCCATCTTTGAAACCCCAACCCCTGATTACCTTATAATTGTGTTCACATTCACTGGAACCAATGAATATATTGCTATAGTAACTAGTTCTTTCCCTAAGGAGACAGAGTTTTCCTTTCTTTTCGAAATCCAGCAACATAGCAGCATGAGTCTTGCCATTTGGGGTGAACCCTATATTCTCAGCCCATTTAGGAATTTTATGATTCTTGTCATTTGCTTTTCTTTGGAAACTCTCTCTCCTTTTCTCAACCATATTCAAAAATATTTTCTCTTTTTCACGTAATAAGCATGTTAAATTATTTGTGTGTGCTTCAGCTATATCTATTGTACCTCTAGTTCGAAAATATTCACCCATATAACGTGTTACATCACTCTTAGTATGTACAGGATTCAGGTTACAACGTATACGAAGTTCAGAAAATATCACATCTGAATTAGAATAGTAATACTGCAAAGGTCCTTTCTTATAGAATAAACTAGCTAAAACACTATGTGAAATCCCATATGTTAGTGGTAAATGGTGGTAGGTAACACCTTCGGCTACTGAAGTAGGTAACTTCATACAAACATAGCAATCTTCTATTTCCATAGCTTCTACATAGTGTACTAGTAAGTTTGCAAATACATTTAAGTGAGTTCTGTTCCTAATTCCAGTATAATGTAGTCCTTCCTCATTTGATGCTTCTAAATCTAACTTCTGTTGTTTAATGCTAAGTGCCTTTTATTGTGTATCTATTCTTCTAGGTGTATCTATGGTTTGTAGCTCATTAGTATCATTCTTTATGTCTCTACTCATTCTGTAAGGAATAGCTATTGTCTGTCCTAACCATACTATGGGTACTATCGCTATACTACATGCGCATATTCTACAGCATGTTTTTAGACAGTTTCTTTCCGGTCTTCCATTAACAATACGATCAGTCATTTCTGACTTAGGAGATTTAACCCCTCTTTGTAGCTTTTACACAGTCTTTTTACCCTGTGCAAATTTCAAGTGGGTCTCACTTCTTCGTCTGTCTGATCAGCAATCAATTCATCATCACTTTCATCACTTAGCTCTAGATTTTCAAAATCTTCAAGAACGATGTAAGTCCATTCAGGGCCTCTGAATTTATTATTCAGCCTTTTCAGTTGTGGACTTCTCCTTCTTGGTTGTATTTCAGACTTTTCAGTTTGACTTGTTATTTCATTAACTTGTTCAGGTTCTTCATTTATGGTCTTTAGACGGAATGTCAGTCTCTTGACAAACCTAGGCCACTTGCCTCCTTTTCTGAGTCTTTTAGCTGGCACTGTGCTTTGGCCTTCTTCCAATGTTCTCTTATTTTTATTCAGTTGTGGCACATCTATTTCAATGCTGTCTTCTGTATCCCTCTCTTTCTGACTAGGTCCAGGTCTTATTACAGTTTCTTTTGCCTGGTTACTAATCTGGCCTTGTTCAGGTATTTGCTGAATTTGGCTTTGACTTTGTTTTGATTCACCTTCTTCTTCCTGAACACCTTTCTTTTTCTACACCTATCTGGTCCTGTTCAGGCTCTTCGAACTCATGATTTTCTTCCGCCTAAGCTTTCGCCCTATTACCTATCTGTCCCTCCTCAGATTCTGGAGTTCTTGGTGGGGTGTCAATTATCTGAGTACTCTGATCTGTCCCTATCTGATCCTCCTCAGAATCACTTTTGACTTGTAATTCTATGATCTGAGTACCTTCTTCTATTCCTCTCTCGTCCTCACTATCACTCTGACTGTCTAAATAATTTGACTTCTGGTTCTCACATATTCTGCAGGTATCGCAACTACTGTAATCCAATCATCTTGACTGGCGCTTGGTTGTTCTTCTTCAGCTACTTCAGGATCGATATCTTGAGACCTTTCAGCTGCACAACCTTCAGCTTCAGTTTCATCAGGTTCAGTCACTCTTTTTGTATGACTGGCATGGATCCAGTGTGGAACTCCTTTGCACTTTACAGCTGTGGTAGTAACTAAAATCACTTGACGTGGTTTTCCCCACCTCAGTGCAAGGCAAGATTTTCTAGTGTGTTTCTTTAGTACTACCCAATCACCTGGGTTCAGGTCATGTGCTGGAGTGGCTTGTCTGGCGACAGAGTCTTCCCCAACCTGGTGAGAGATAGAACGCACTTGGTCAGCTAGTTCTTTGCAGTACTCCAGTACCAAATCATCAGATATATTTATCAACTTGTGTCCTGGCACCCATGCTTGCCTCATTGCTCTTCCCATTAGTATTTCATGAGGACTCAAGCCTGTGTTCTGATCTGGAATACTTCTGAGTCCCATCAGAACAAGAGGTAAAGCATCTGGCCACTCTATTCGGGTAGACTCATATATATTTCCCAATCTTGACTTGATTGTACCATTCAGTTGTTCTACCACTCCAGAAGCCTCTGGGCGGTATGCACTGTGCAGTTTTTGTTAACATTGAATGCTTCACAGATTAGGCCAATTATTTCATTATTAAAATGACAGCCTCGGTCTGATTCAATTGTTACTGGAAAACCGAAATGTGGTATAAGCTCTCTGAGTAAGAGTTTGGCTACAGTGATGCTATCATTCCTACGTGTACGGTAAGCTTCTACCCATTTTGAAAACAGGCAGACAATGACAAGAATGTATTTTAGTCCTCGACAAGGGGGTAACTGAATGAAATCAATTTGTAATCGTATGAAGGGACCCTCTGCCTTCCCAATCTTTCCTGGTAACACTACAGTTTTCCTTCCAGGATTCATCTGTTGACAAATTAAACATCTTTGGCAAAGTGCTTCTGCTATGTTCCTGAATTTCGCGAACCAACTCGGCCTGAACAATCTTATCATAGAATCTCTTCCCAAGTGGAAATCTCTGTGGAACATCCTAGCCATAGGAGCAAGCATTCAGTCTGGTAACACAGGCCTACCATCAAGGTAAACAATGACGCCATCTTCAACCCTTCTCTGACAACCTATCTTTCTCCACTCTTTCTTTTCCTTTGGTTCTGCTTCAGTTTGCAAGTCTCTCACTTCTTCCCACGTTCTCACACCTTCAAGCAACATAAGTTGGCAGCTGTTTTCACCTACTTCAATTTTCTTGTTTACAGCCATTTTAAATTTGGCACAATGTTGGGCTAACTGGTCAGCATATCAGTTACCAGCTGTCACTTTATCATTACCAGATTTGTGAGCAGCACACTTGACCACAGCCACTTCTTTTGGCAGTTGGATTGCTTCGAGTAAATCTTTTACATAATGTCCATTTTTAATTGGGGTCCCTGAAGAAGTCAGAAATTCCCTTTGCATCCATAATTGCCCATAGTCATGCACAACCACGTAACCATACTGGCTATCAGTGTATATGATTTGTTTCTCATTTTTCCAAAATTTGCAAGCTTTTGTCAATGCAATCAATTCGGCTATTTGTGCAAACTTGACTCCAGGTAAGTAGGATGCTTCAATTGGACCCCCAACATACACACTGCATAGGCAGCACTTAAACCTCCTTCATGTCGCATGCATGAGCCATCTACAAATAGCTCTCATTCAGAATCAATTAGTGGCTCTCCTCTTATGTCAGGACGTGGTTTTGTACTGTATTCAGTCAAGTCGATACACTCATGTTCGATTTCTCCTTTTACTTCTACAAAATGTGAATTGGTTAGCAATGTTGCTGGGTTCAAAATATTACGCCTGGCAATGGTTACATTTCCTGCACCTACAAGAATACGCTCATACTTAGTCAGCTGACTAGGAGTGAGATACTGGGTTTTTGTTCTGGTAAATAATATCACAACTGCATGTGGAACATACTCTGTTACGGGATGTCCCATAATGATTGACTCACTTTGCTCAAGACTCATGCAAGTTGCAGCTACTGCTTTCAGGCAACCTGGTAATGCAGATGCTACTGGGTCTAATGTGGAAGAAAAATATGCCACAGGTTGTCTCATCAGACCATGAGTTTGGTCCAAAACTGAAAGTGCACAATTATCCAGTGTGTCACAGAATAGTGCAAGATCTATCAAATATTCAGGCATCCCTAATGCTGGAGCTGTACACAGACATTCTCATAATTTCAGAAAAGCAGTCATGCTTTCATCATCCCATTCTACTGGGTCTTTTGCTCTCTTCTTTGTCATTTGTATCAATGGCTTTGCTAGGACTGCAAATCCCACAATCCATTGCCTGCAGTAACCTACTACTCCAAGGAACATTCTGATCTCTTTCTGAGTTTGGGGTAAATTCATGTTTCTGATTATTCTGTTTCTCTCTGAGGTAACCCTTCTGACACCTCTTTCTATCTGGTGCCCCAGATATTTTACTGATGTGGTGCAAAACTGTAGTTTTTCAGGTGACACTTTATGCCCCCCTTCACCTAAGTGGTTCAGTAAGGGAATGGTATCAACAACACAGTCATTTCGATTTTTAGACTCAAGGCCCTTTTTGAAAATCTGATTAAAAATTGATGGACTCTCTGTATACCCTTGAGGAACGCGATTCCAGACGTACACATGACTGTCGAATTCAAAAGAAAAAAGAAATTTGCTATCTGGGTGTAATGAAATTGAAAAAAATGCATGACACAAATCGATCACAGTGAACCATCCAGCTTCCCACGGTATCTGATACAGAATCACTGCAGGATTTGGCACAACTGGACAGCATGGGACAACAATCTTATACATTTTTTGGAGGTCTTATACGACCCTGTATTTGCAACACCTGCTTTTATTTCTGGGCTCATTTTGTACTGTCGAGTATTTGGGTAAACTGCTCCTTCCTTCACTTTCACTTTTATTGGATTGACATTTGCCATTAATCCTACATCTTTCCCAGTAAAATCCCACACTTTAGGATCTACAGTCTGTCGTAATTTGTTCTAGTAAGTCATCTATAATCAACTTTTTATTTTCAGTTTCCTGTTTTGCTAACATTAATTTATAAACTCCATTTTCATCTGGGGTTTGAATTTCAACACCACTTGGTGAGCAAAAGATAGTGCAATTCATTTTGCACAACAAGTCTCGGCCCAACAGATTTACAGGACTTGAATCACATACAACAAATCTATGCATTTGTTTAAAATTGCTTATTCTAACCTCCATTGGTTCTGTAACTGGGGTACTAATTTGTTTATTAGAAACGCCCACTAGGGGGCGTGGCCGAACAGCCACGATGGCGGACGGTCTCCGCTAGAGATCCGTGCCCGGCCGGGCTTTCTCCGAATAATACGGACCTGCGGGGATCATCGGCCTGCTGAGACGCGCAGACCTGAGGCAGAATCCCGCCTGGAGTGCGAGACACTGTGCGGCGGCCGGGTGAAACGCCGAGGAGCTCACCCTGGGGGACGCGCTGCGGCTCACGGTGCGGGGCCTCTGAAGCCGGGAGGTGGAGTGACACTGAGACCCGGCGGCAGTCCTACGAATCCTGGGACCCGCTTGGAGGTAGGCGCCGGACTTGGGAGGGCGGGGCCAGCGCCCTGAGGATGATGACGGCGGCTGCCTGGACCCCCGCGGACACCACCGGTCGGGGGCAGAGCCGGCGGAGCACGGTGAGGGGAGCGAGGAGAGGCGCGCCGGGGCCTGTGATCCGGGAGCGTGACCCTGAGTCAGGAGGAGCCACCATTTTGTGAAGACTGGCCGAGGGGAAGCCCCGAGACAGCGGTGCGGCCCTCGCAGTGTAGAGACCTCTGTGGACCTCCCGCGGCCCTGTCCCCCCCTCAGACTTCCTGAAAACATAGGATCGGCCCCACTGGGGCTCGGGGGGGCAGCGAATCGAGGGACGGGGCGGTGCTGCCAAGGTGGTGACCGTGACGGGGAGCTGCTCCCGCTTGCAGACTTCAGCCTGTACTGCCCTTAAGCTGGGGAAAACATCACTACAGCGTGAACCGCTGCCTGATATAACCCCGATGAGGGGCTGGACTCCCTATGAGGCGACCCGGCTGAGAGCTGGACCATCCTGTTAGTCGGCTTTTCTCCACCCAAGAGCCCGGTGCGGGATCATTGCAGCTGGTACGCGGAGATTCGGGGGCATACTATCTGAGTTGCTGGGCCCGGGGGGCCGGAACATCTCCAGGGCAGTAAAGTACTACGGGTCAAGCGCAACATGGTCAGGAAGGGCCAGAGAAACGTGGAGGGCCCGGGGGAGCCGACCGGACCCGGCCCGCAGACGGGAGCTGGAGCGGGCGGCGGCGGACCTAGCCTGGTCGACCAGACAGGGTCGAGTGCTCAACAAGCGGACAAGCTGGACCTTATACTCCAGGAAATCCGAGACTCCCGACAAGCGCTGGAGCACCAATTGGGGACCCTCACCAATAACTTATCCCTCTTAAAAGCTGACGACGGCAAGCTGGCGGACAAAGTCAAGGACCAAGGGCTTGCACTCACAGACCTTACGCCCACGGTGGCTGACCACGGCAAATCTATCCATGACATCCAGGGTCAGGTGGCTGCGCTGATGGAACGGGTCGAGGAAGCGGAAGGACGCAATCGGAGAAATAATATAAGGGTAATCGGCCTGCCAGAAAAATGTGAAGAACCGCGGGCTGAAGAGTTCATGGAGCAGTGGTTCAGAGAACACATAGCGACAGATCGACTCTCCCCATATTTCTGTGTGGAAAGGGCACACAGGATTCCGACAGGACAGCCTCGGCCGGGGCGCCCTCCTCGCCCTCTCATTGTCCACATCCTTAATTATCGGGATAGGGATGCCCTCCTGAGGAAAGCTCGAGAAAGATCCACCAACCATTTTGAAAATCAGAAGGTGTCGCTCTATCCGGATTATACGAACATGGTGCAAAAACAGAGGGCCTCCTACATGGAGGTGAAGAAGAAACTGAGAAGCGCGCAACTGAAATACGCTTTGCTCTTCCCCGCCCGCTTGAAAGTTATTCACGGGAAGAAATCACACTTCTTCGAGAGCCCTGCGGAAGCCGAAGAGTGGCTAGAGGTGATGGGCTTGGACGGCAGCCAGGAGGCGTCACCGGAAGCGGAGGCAAGGACGTCGGAAAGAAACTCGGGAGGTAGCCGCCGCTCCTCGTCTGGATCCGGAAAGGGAAATGCTGAGCGCGGCCCGTCGCGGAACCATCAGAGGGACGGACAACGGGAGGCCATCTCGCTCGCCGGCACCTTCAAGGAGGACCCAGCGAAAATAACCACAGACTCTGACGATACCACGGGACATTCAGACGCTGACAACAGCGTGCTGCTCTTTCCTACAATCACACCTAGAGCCGCGGACGACCTCATAGACAGCTGACCTGTCGGGTGACATCCTGAATTAACTCCTCTGCAGCAGTCAATGCACGGTATACTTTTTTGTTATACCTAGGCTCCGGGTGCCGGACCCCGATTGGGTATTGGTGTGTGCGGGAGGTGGGCGAGTTGAATGATGTGTAGACAATGACTCACTCCCCAATGCACAGCACATCCTTTGGAATTGACACTGTATTGGGTGCCTCGGGGTGCGGCTCGAGGCCGCCTACTGCCAATCATACAAGCTCTGTCTGTAATCACACTGAACTTTCTTTTACGCATTAAGTGCCCGGCCGGGCCACCGTTGAGCCGGTAGAGACCGGAACTGGTAACAAAATGACTACATGTGTGCTGGACCAACCCCCCCCCATGGCGAATGCACAAATATTTGGTTCTCTATGTTATTATTATTAAAGTTGGGCTCGGCTATGTTCTATGGCTGCGCCAAGTTTGTTTTAGAAATGTTAATAGTCTTTATAGGTGCACTTTCCTGGGTTCAGCTCCCCGGTGTTCTCGACACACGACCACCCCCGGGAATGGTTTTACCACCCACTGATCATGGCTGAACAATCTGGAATGTACAAGGTCACCACTTGGAATGTGCGAGGGCTGGGGCAGTGCAGAAAAGACACAGGGTCCACTCCTACCTCCTTAGACAGCAGACACAAATCGCCTTCTTAAAGGAAACACACCTCACGGTCTCTGAAGCTCAGAAGTTATGGAAGAAATGGAGGGGGACTATATATTCCACGTCATACTCAGCATTTTCTAGGGGGGACACTATCTGGATGCGACACGGGACACCGTTTATTGCAATAGAAAGGAAAGTGGATGAGCAGGGCAGATATATCCTGGTAAAAGGTGCCCTAGATTGTAAGTTGATTGTCCTGGGCTGCATTTACGCCCCGAATTACGATAAAAAATTATTCCTACAGAGGGTCGGGAGAGCACTCTCCCCGTGGGCAGATATTCCCTGGGTGCTCGGGGGGGGATTGGAACGCTGTGCTGGATCTGGCCCTGGACAGATCACATCCACCCCTACAGGCTGCCAGTGCTACTAAGCTTACTGACACATTCAGGGCATGGGTGGAGGGCTGGAGACTCAGTGATGTATGGCGGAAGGTACACCCCACACACAAAGAATACTCCTTCTACTCCCCCGTACACGACTTGCACACACGTATCGACCGACTCCTATGCTCCCATACGCTGGTCCCACTGATGAGCGCCCCAGAATACTTAGCGAAGACCTTCTCGGACCATAGGCCCCTCAAATGTACTATCTCCTGGGGCAGAGTCCCAACTCCAGTCCCTAAATGGCGACTCAACCCCCAGCACTTGGAAGACGGTCCATTCAAAGCAACTCTTTCAGAAGCCCTGACACAGTACTGGGAGGTTAACTGGGATACTGCCTCTTCCAACTTGGTGGTCTGGGATGCGATGAAAGTGGTTGTGTGGGGAGTGGCGATTGGGAAGTTGGTGGGCGCTAGACAGGAGATCCACCAAAAACTGTGTGAGGTGGAGGATAGACTAGCGGGGCTGGAACGGGAGGCAGTGGAGGACCCGGGGGAAAAACAGTCTCTACAGGAACAAAATATTTTACACGCTGAGACGTTAGAAACACTGCGCACCATGGACTACAAGGCCTATTTACAACGACAACACACGGAGGCGGACCGTTCTGGGGCGCTGCTAGCCCGCTTAGTACGTGACAGGCCGGACACCCCAATCATTACTCAAATCTGTAACCAAGTGGGCGACCTAGTGGTCACACAATCTGACATCAACCGGGCATTCCATGACCACTTACAGGCTCTGTATGCCCGAACTGGGACGGAAGATACCATATGCATAACTGATTTCATGCGGGACCTCCCCTTCCCCCAACTGACAGCAGAGGTACAAAAATCGATAGAGGGCCCCATCACCCAACACGAAATACGCGCTGCGATCAAACACTTAAACAGAAACAAGACTCCGGGCATGGATGGACTCCCGGTAGAGTTCTATTCAACTTATGCCGACACATTAGTACCGGTTCTGGAACGTATTTATAAGGAAGCCTTCGAGAGGGGTCATCTGCCGCACACAACTATGCAGGCCATAGTGATTTCTATCCCTAAACCGGATAGGGACACCCAGGAGCTTGCAAATTACAGGCCTTTATCCATGTTGGCCACAGAATATAAAATCCTGAGCAAAGCTATTGCCCTACGTGTCCAGCCCCATCTGACTGCACTTATACACTGCGACCAGTGTGGATTTCTCCCGGGGCGCAGTACCTCCCTCAACACGAGACGTCTGCACGCTATTATGACAGCGTCACCGGCCGAGCTGGAGCAGGCGGGCTGTATCGCGTTAGACCTCAAACAAGCGTTTGATTCGCTTTCTTGGCCATTTATGTTTGAAGCCCTGCGCCGATTTGGGTTTCCGGCCCCGTTGATACAGAGGATCAGGTTGCTGTATACCGATCCCACGGCTAGGGCAAGAACGGGGCGCTATGTATCGGCTGAATACCCAGTCCACCGGGGCACCAGGCAGGGGTGCCCCTTGTCCCCACTGCTGTTCGTGTTAGCATTGGAACCACTAGCCATCGCTCTTCGCCAATACGCAGGGGCGATGGGAGTACCAGTGGCGGGGACGTCCCATCTTCTATCCGTATACGCGGATGATAGGTTATTATACCTCGGGACCTGGAAGCTGACCACATGCTATTATATGACACCTTCCGCTGATTTGAAACAGCATCGGGACTGGCCATCAACCCGGACAAATCTGTGGGATTTTACTTCCGCGAGGGGCCTCGTCCGCCCTCTCTGCCGTTTGGCACCTACGTGATCCCGGTAGCCCAATCCAGCTTTAAATATCTGGGAATCCGCATATACGGGAAGTCGGAGGACCAGCTGGATGGTAATATTTCTAGGGCCATTACTGGTCTCCGGGGTAGTATCGGCTTTTGGACCTCACTCCCCTTGTCAGTTATGGGCCGCATTGCGATAGCAAAAATGGTAATGTTACCACACCTGCTTTACTATTTCGTGAACCTGCCTATATGCATCCCGCACCGCACCTTCGAGTCCCTTAAATCCTTACTGATGACCCTTATATGGGGGTCGGGCGGACGGCGGATTAGCTTGCGGAAATTACAGCTCAGCACCTCTCAGGGGGGACTGGGTGCTCCTGACTTCCAAGGCTATTTTTATGCAAGTCAACTCCAATGGTTGTCTTACTGGCTGGCGGGGAGAAATCTCCACGAGATCGGTTGGACAAATGGCCGGTTGGGCCGGGGTGACCTACATGCCTTACTGCTACCCAAGAGTAAAATTCCGCGAGAGTGCCACCCACTGCTCCGAACTGTGGAAAAGTAAATTTTGCCATGTTATATGTGCCTACGTGTTCCCCATCCTATGCTATATGTGCATGATCGATATGCATGTATCCCCCTATGATCGATTAAAGACGCAATCATAGTTGTGTCCAACTCTAGTATGTCAGTATCCAGTTCTCGTGAAAGCAATGAGTATTAGGCCTAAATTGCCACGTTTCATAGTGTGCACGTTAATCCATTGAATTGTCCCCGTTCCTAGGCCTCCAGATTCAAGCTCCAGTCTCCTGAACCCTCTCCGAGGAGCGATACAGCCCCCACCTGCATCCCTGACCCTTCACTTACTTCCTGCCGCACAGTGCCTGGCCCGGCCTGGCTCTGCCTGCCTGTCTGCCAAGAGTATGTTATGCTTCTAGTTATCAGTCCAGCCCTCCTTCTTTGCATTCCAAAGCTACTGAATCGCATCAATAAGTTTCAGCCATGGTCTAGCCTTTCTGTCTCCATGTAAGAGAAATACTGTATTAATATTCATAGAATATTCCTAGCACACGCAATACATGTAGAATACTGCATGCACCAGTCTTAGTGTCAAGTAGCCTTTGCCCTGATAACTTTTGGATTCTATCATCATGTACTCCAAACACCAGATACCAGATATGCTATAGGTACATGCCGTCCTGACACCGCAGACTTTAGTCTCCTCTTCTAGCGCAGAAGTCATAGCCCCAGTTCTTCCTGGTAACACGTCATTGCCCGTTTGCGCGCACCACTAGGTTAAAGGTCCCAGCTGCTCAGGTAGCCCCCTCCATGTTTCCGCCCCATTTATGACACTTCTGTGACGTCTTCATCACATGCCTATGTATACGCCCTGTACACGCCTTCTTGTCTCACACCCATTTTGTTCTTATCTTTCGCGACTGCTACGAGTTACGCCTACTGCTACGCCTATTGTATGCAATGTAATGAAATGTATTATACTATATATATGCTGCACTGTCGATGAGGCATTGCAGCTGCCATCCATTCTATTTCCGTGCAGGCTATCCCGTTCCTGTCCCTTCCCTTATGCCTGATTAAAGCCTGTTAGACTCAGATACCTCGAATCCTGTCTCTTATTTATTGAGCTATCTGTTTTGTTCACTGTATTCAAAAATAGTACCGGTAATTAATTATTTATTTACCACATAATGGCGCCCGAATAGGGACTTGCCCTTTCCCCACGCGCCGGCGAAGCCACGCAGGCCCCCTGACCCTCTGCAGCCTTGACGGAACCATACCGTGCACATGCAGATATTTCTGCTTCAAGTATCCCTCAGGCCCACGGAGGAGACGGAGGTTGCGGTCCAGCATCCAGACGAGGCGGTGAGGAACGCGGCGAGTCCCGACCAGAGCCCAAGCCGAGAGTACAAGGTCCGAGGTATCCGGAGGCCCACCTGTAACTGAAGTCCGAAGTTCGTAGTCCGACGTCGTAGCAGTCCAGTTCAGTCCGAGGCTTTCCGTTCTTGCTGCCCGGTGAGTACCGTTGCTGGGGTAGTATCTAGACAGGGTCAATTAATTTGTCTCTGGTCCAGTGGGTTTGGGTACACAGATCCAGTCCGAAGTGTTCACCTAGGTGGATACGGGTCCTGACGTGTCTCTTTATGGGACCGGTATGTTTCGTACTGTTTTAGCAGTGCATCTAGTAATTCTAGTAAGTTTCGTTCTCGAGAAATTCATGTGTTCTGTTCCCAGTATATCAGGTAATATTCTGTCCGAACTGTTATTCTAATGTTATTTAATGTGTTTTCAATGTCGTGGTATGAGTGATTTGTTTTTCTATTCATTACTGTGTTTATCGTGTATTGTATTGTATTCGGATTCAAGTCTAGAATGCCTCTGTTTTCCAAGTTACGTCAGTTAAAGACCAGAAAAGGGTTACTCGAGGAAGCAGTTCCTGTCCCGCCTAGGGACAGTCCCGGACATTTTATGTATCATAAGCATGGCTTAGGTGCCATAGTATATCTAGACTTATGGGTGGACTATACCAAGGAGTTGGAAGAGAAATATAGATGGCCCATATCAGGTACATGGGATGCCGAGTGCATCATGCGAGTAGAAGAAGCATTATGGAAAAAGAAAGCCAGACAGTCCCAGAAAGATGCCATCGAGTTATGGCGCAAAGAATCTCATAAAAGAACCGAAAAAGAAATCAGAAAAACAGAATTAAGTAGGGAATCCTCAGAAAGAGCCCAAGAAAGGGAATTAATCGAAGTAGGTGAACGAGTTAGAGCAGAACAGTCAGACAGACAGAGAAATGCCCTTATTAAGGGTATGTATCCTCTTCTTGCCGAGGGCTTGCCAAAAGCAACCCCGGAAGCACCATGTAATTTTCCGCCGCCATTGGTCCCGACTAAGCTACGTCATAAACCGACCGCAGCTGATATTTTTCTCTCGTCCTATTTGGACGATACAGTCCCAGAATATGCAAATCCTGTTCCGCCTGCTCCTGTAAATAATGTAATTCCTGCTCCTCCAGCCACTGGTCCCGTGGGTCCAGTTAATGTTACAGCACCTGTTACAGCACCCCCGGCCCAGCCCACAGTACATGTACCCGTTTTACCAGTCGCTCTACCAGCACGTACAGTACACACCGACGATTCTAGTTTGGGAGCCGCGGGGGGAGATTCTCCTGGTACCCCGCCTCAACACAGACGTATGACGTTACATGAACTAGCGTTACAGCGTACGCCAAAAGTGAATACTTTTGTAGATATCAAGCGAGCACTTACCGAATGTCGTTATGATCCAGTTCCAGGCGATGGTAACATGGTCATATATTCATTACGTTTAAGAAGGGTTGTCGGCTTTTTGGACACCCTGCCCGATATGAGAGACCATCTAGACAGAATATATCGTTTTATCCGTACAGGAGTGAATCCAGAAAGTATTCACGAAGCCATGGTTCAGAGAAAAGTCGAGACTCAGCTCATGCTTTTAAAGTTTTTGATTAACTGTTTAATACGAGAGCAAGATTGTCCAGAAAAAGATCAAGAAGAAATGAAAGTCCTGACCAGGTGGAGTGACAATATAGCTGAGGGAAAACACAAGACACAAAATTGTATAGAGAGTATGTACAAGAAAATTCGTAGGGAAATAATAAAGTTACACGAGAAACGGGAAGCAAAACAAGCAACGGAGAAAGAGAATGACTCTTCTACTGAAGAGGTAGACGACGAGAATCCCTCCAGAATAGCGTATGTAGGTAGAACTAGACTTTCCGACCGACATTCACGCCCAGATTACAAGAAAGCTGTTCCTCCTCCAGCACCAGAACAGTGCTCTCTTGAGCAAGTATTCCAAGCTACCGATCACATTCTGAAATCACGAATAGGTTATAGTGAACTCAGTACAATGCATGAACAAGGACTAGTCCGATCAGCAGTCCGGTGGACTACTGATTCTACCACTTTTCCAGACGAAATAGTGGCCCAAATATTTCTGAAACTGCCCCCAGCCGAGCAGCGACTGGTGGGTATGTATATGATCCAGCACCTCATTACACTGTATGAGGAACAGCATTCTGATCCAGGTCCACTACATGATGTCTTGAACGAGTTACTCCAGTACAGATGGAAAGGTCTAGGTACCGATTTAATAAGTGTCATTCTAGAACAGCGCCACAAATACCGAACGTTTCTGAATCCGCATTTTGTTCACGTCTCACCCCCAGAGAGTAAGCCATTCTACATAGACAGACAGAATCCATTACGAGAAGTACACCCAGTTAGGACAGCGGGTGGTGATCTAGAACGAGTATTTGTTTACACCCCCATCACAAAAATGGAACTCTTAGAGATGAAGAAGCTAATTCCCTGTCACGATAAAGATCCAGCAGGGTTCCACTGTGAATTAAAAGACATGCTCCGTATGGGAGAATACACGTATCCAGATATCATTAAAATGTTAAAGGTCCTGTTGCCTGCGGGCGTATATGAAAAACTGAAGGAAAAAGAATGGGAGGTGGGAGAGAAAAAGATAGATTGGACAGCTCTAGAAGCTGAAGATAATTCACGAGTACCAGGTACCGGTCTTGGGGATAAAGCTAAAGAATTGCCCGAGTTATTGATACAAGTTTTGCCAAGATTACTAGCCACGAAAAAGGAAGATTGGGATGCCATCTCGGCCTGTAAACAGAAACAAGACGAAGATACTAGTGATTTTTATTCTAGATTTGAAAAATGTTTTATTATTAATAGTGGTCTGAAAACAAGTAGTGAATCATACCCTCATCTTTTTGTTACCAAACTAGTCGAGAATTCAAGTCCACAAGTTAAAAATCGAGTATTGAAAGTAGAAAGCACCTGGCAAGCTAATACTCCGTCACAGATGCTTCAAATGCTCCAGTATCACCAGAACAGAATCAGGGAAGAGCAGGAACACGAAAGGAGACGCATGAAAGACACGAAAATTAAAGTATTAGTTGCACAATCAGTTCCGCAAGACAGTCAGAAGAGGGGTCCGAATCAAGCCAGTCATCCTGCAGTTCCCGTTAAGGGGACATGCAATTACTGTAAACAGCCAGGTCATTTTATAAACGAGTGTGCAGTTCTGAAACACAACATAGCTACTGGTAAAACTAAAGAAAGACCACGTCCGCCTAGACAAGAACAAGTTTCACAGACTTCCCAGCCACCACAGAATGCACAACAGACAGTTACAGCACCGCAGCCTATCGCTGCAACACAGCATGTTACACAGCAGATGTACCAGTATGCACAGTCAGAGTATCCAGATTATCAGCCATATTCATGAAACAGCCTAGAGAGGGAGGTAGGTTTGCCTCTCATCGAGATACCTGTAGATCAAGAGGGTCCCTATGTACACAGTCAAGTATTAGGGAAAGACAGAAAGTTTCTGATTGATACAGGGGCAAGTAGGACTACCATCAGTCATGACGAGGTTCCAGGGGCTCCGCTCTCAGGCTCTAGAAATGTTTCCCTTGGATTTTCAGGAAAGCCTATTGTTAATGAAATATCGAAACCAGTTACTCTAGAAGTCGGTCCATTGTCCCGAACTACAGATTTGTTACTCACGAAATCTTGTCCAGAAAATTTGTTAGGCATTAAGACATTAAAAGAATTAGGAGCAGTCATATGCTGCTCCCCAGAAGGGGTCCGCCTGTTCTTGCGAGATTTTAAAGGTCATTATGTATTACGTGATTTTGATCCAAGATTATTGAATGTACCACAGCATTTATGGGCGCAAGGTCCAACTGATGTAGGTTGTATGCATATCACACCCCATCGTGTGACTCTGAAGCAAGGTGTTGTTTTACCACGAATCCGACAGTACTAATTGCCGCCTGAGGCTGTAGCAGCCTTATCCAAAATTATTGACGAGCTTATTGTTCAAGGAGTGGTTGTAGAAACTGACTCCAATGTATGTAATTCTCCTATCATTCCAGTCCTGAAACGTACTGATCCAAATGCACCTCCAGTATATCGATTAGTGATTGACCTTCGAGAACTTAATAAATGTATCATACCCCAGTACCCAGTAGTCCCAGATATTTCTTCGCTCTTGACAGCCATTGATTCTGAAGCTACGTTCTTCACAGTCATCGATCTCAAGAACGCATTTTTCAGTGTCCCCATTCATCCAGACAGCCAGTTCCTTTTCGGATTCTGTTTAAATGGAAGAAGCTATAAATTTACACGAGCACCTCAAGGTTTTACAGAAAGTCCTAGCATTTACAGTCAAGCACTTAAAAGACAACTAGACAATATTCACATGCCAACTGACACTGCCCTGCTCCAGTATGTCGATGATCTATTGATCACAGCCCGTTCTGAACGTGACTGCGAACGTGCGTCACTTACAGTCTTGTATTTTCTGGCCGAGATGGGGCACAAGGTGTCCCCTTCCAAATTGCAATTCTGTGTCCAGCAAGTGGTCTACTTGGGACACTTACTGTCCAAGAGGGGTAGGCAGTTGACACCTGACCGTATCCAGTTAATAGCACGTCTTCCACAGCCCAAGACACAGAAGGAGGTAGAGCTTTCATCGGCCTCACTTCTTACTGCAGACAATGGATTCCTCAGTATGCATTTCTAGCCAAGCCACTGATACAGTTAACGACACAGGAGGCAGCCGTATTGACTGTCCTCCCTTGGACCCAGGAACATACACTTGTTTTTAATGAATTAAAGAAAGCTTTCTGCCAAGCACCTGTTCTAGCAACACCGAACTATAGTAAGCCTTTTACACTTTTTGTTACAGAACGTGATGGTACCGCATTATCTGTTCTCACACAAGATCAAGCAGGACAATACAAGCCCTGTGCTTATTTTTCTAGCACATTAGATCTGGTGGCCCAGGCTCTGCCTGTGTGCCTCAAGTCAGTTGCAGCCACAGCTCTAGCTATCAGACAAAGTGATTCCATAGTGTTAGGACACTCCCTGACAGTCCAAGTTCCACACTCCGTGGAAGTTCTTTTAAACCGAACACAGACTCAGCACTTGACAATTGCACGTTTAACAGGTTATGAACTGACACTGTTCCAGCCACACATAGAAATCAGGCGCTGCAACATTTTAAATCCAGCTACACTGTTACCGTCAGTTACTTCAAAACCTGCCACACATGACTGTGTGGAAGTTGTTAACACCATGACAAAGCCAAGACAAGACTTGACAGACATTGCATTACCTGATTCCGACCTGACACTTTATGTGGATGGTTCATGTATGAGAACAAGTACAGGAGAACTAGTAGCCGCGTATGCAGTGACTACTGACACCGAAGTTATAGAAACACATCGTATTGACACCCTGTCTGCTCAAGCAGCAGAGCTAGTCGCTCTGACCCAAGCCTGCATACGTGCCAAGAACCTGAAAGTGAATATATACACAGATTCACGTTATGCATTCGGAGTCGTACATGACTTTGGAGTGCTCTGGCAGGAACGAGGTTTTATGACTTCTCATGGAACCAAGATCCAGCATGGTCTCCTCATTCAAGCTCTGTTAGATGCAATACATTTACCGACAGCCATCGCTATCATGAAGTGCAAAGCACATACGAAAGTCACTGATATCATTTCCCAAGGTAACGATCTAGCAGATCGAACAGCCAAGCTCACCGCTCAGACTCCAGACATTCCAGTTAACATGACACTGACATGCATTCCAGATCAGACTACTTGTATGACAGTGAAGGACCCTACACAAGATGTCATAGATATAAAGTTACATGCTACTCCGGAAGAAATCAAGAAATGGTCCGAACAAGGAGGGGTCCAGACAGATCAGGGATGGTTGACAAAGGGAAAAGCCATATGGTTTCTCCCCGACTCTATGGTTCAAGTCATTATTAACACCGCACATAGTCCAGCACATCTAGGAGAAAAAGCTATGTTAGACAGTATTCAGAACCTTTGGTTCAACAAGCATTTACGAGCAGCAGCCAAGCAGAAAGTACGTACCTGTATGATATGTTGTCAGTTCAATCCAGGTAAAAGTGTCCCGGTGGAACAAGGTGGATTCCAACCTCCTGACCACCCTTTTGAAGTCCTCCAGATGGATTATATTCAGATGGAGCGATGTCGAGGTTTCAAGTATGTCCTCGTAGTTGTATGCGCTTTGTCCAGGTGGACAGAAGCATATCCAGTTCCAGATTACACAGCTGCGACCACTGCCAGGCAGTTGGTTCGTGAGTATTTTCCCCGCTATGGATTACCTAGGGTCGTGTATTCAGATAACGGCCAGCCATTCTCATCCGAGCTCATGAAACAAGTTTCCCTTCTGTTAGGGTACCAGTGGAAGTTCCATTGTGTACGCCATCCTGAAGCAGCCGGTCTCGTAGAGAGACATAACCAGACTTTGAAAATCCGCATTGCTAAAGTATGTACAGAAAAAAGGTGTAGATTGGTTAGTAGCTCTGCCAGTTGCTCTTTTTTATATGAGAATGGTTGCACATTCCAGATCAGGTCTGTCCCCGTACGAGGTCGTATTCGGCCGCCCTCCAAACATGTGGGGTACACCTAGACCCCGTAGCATTACAGACGTTTCCAGTAATATGCTGACAGATTACCTAGCTTCCTTGATGTCTGCCCTACACTCTTGTCGTTCACAGGTTGCCGCTGCATTCCCAGACAACACTGAGGTGAAATCGCATGAAGGGGATTTCGTCCTGGTGCGCAATTTTGATCGTTCAAGTCCGTTGGAGCCCCGTTGGAAGGAGCCCCAGCTGGTGTTATTAACAACAAAGACAGCCGTCAAGCTCGAGGGACGTAAAGGCTGGGTGCATACCAGCCACATCAAGAAATTCCATGGATTGCGACAAAAGACATTTATCAAAGACTGCCCTATTCTTAAGGACTGCCGAAAGACAGACTCTGAATCCAAACTTCCCCTGTTAGAGAAAACTCCGCAGCAGGAGTATAAAGCAAAACTCTGGTCTAGTAAAATAAGTCAGCCAGTTTAATTGTCTAAGTCCCTCTCGGGTGAAACGGTTAGACAGGTTCCTGACATGTATGAGACAGACCCACACAGTGAGAGAGTTAGTCAAAACTCTAAAAGATGTATTATAGTTCTATTCTTTTTATTATTCTTGAGTCTTATGGTTACATGCATAAGTTATGCTTTACATTTATGTTTTCCTATTTCACATGTACATATGTTTTCTAATGTTACAGTAGAGCACACATTTAGTGATCTGCCTCCTCACGAGCTATACTATCGTCTTGCTATGCGTAACAACACTTTTATCCGAATGTTGCATTATTCACACCAGACCAGCAATGCCACTAATTGTTGGGTATGTGGTCGACTCCCCCCTTTCCAGACACCGAAGGGAGTTCTGCCACTCTTTCCCTATCCATTTTCACATAATGGTTCGTGTGGAGCATGGTCCACGTTAACGTCATCCTCCACTGATATGTCCCTTTTGAATAGAACATGTTTCCCAGACAAGCAAGGTCTTTCCCATAGAACAGGGTTAGATCTAGAAAATGAAGTATATGATTTAGGTAATTATTCCTCGAATTTCATGGTCTTGAATGTTCAGTCCGATACTACTCCAGATTTGCCTGCTATTTCAGTACTACCAGTCAAAGGCGAATTATGTGTCAGAAAGAATGGTTCCGCACATGTGGGACATAGTGATTGTACTACTATTGTCGAGTATAGTGACAGTGGGAAATCTATTTTCAAAGCCTCACGTCATTCTTATTTTGTTTGTGGTCAGACCGCATATGTTCGTCTGCCCCTTGATTGGGATGGAACATGTTATATTGCCTTCCTACTGCCACCAGTTTTTCTAGCCCCATCCGATTATCACAGAAACACACATCTAGTACACGTTAGACATAGAAGGGAGACTGAGTCCCCAATTGTCGATCAAACTGAAACTGCTCTAGAACAATATCAAGACTTCAATAAAGGTTTCTTTTTCTTTATAGGTCCTGTTCAGAATAGTAAGTTAATACGTAGGTTAACTAGAACCCTTGAAGCAGTAGTGAATGAGACTACTTCCGCTCTAGGTAACTTAACCGAAGAGCAATCTGCTATGCGTTTTGTTGTGCTCCAAAATCGTCTCGTTCTTGACGTCATACTGGCCGATAGAGGAGGAGCTTGTAGAGTCATCGGATCTAGTTGCTGCATTTTCATTCCTAATAACGCGCCGTCTGTTTATTCAGCTATAACCAGACTTCATAAAATTGCCCATCAGTTACACCAGAATCCAGGCACCTGGACATGGTCCGGTTGGCTCTGGAGTATCATATCTGCCTGGGGATGGAAAGTATTGTCATTCCTAGGTATAGCAGTAATGATCATATTCAGTTGCTGCCTCTGTCTACAATGTGGCCCTGCGATTTGCGGCATGTGTGCTACCTCTTGTATTCCTAGTCCTAAGTCCCGTTCCAAGACAATTCGAGACGAGCAAATGATGCTATATTAACAGATAGATGGTATCATGAATATTGATGTTTCCTGATGGAAACGTAGGGCACAAGGAGGGAATGTGGAAAAGTAAATGTTGCCATGTTATATGTGCCTACGTGTTCCCCATCCTATGCTATATGTGCATGATCGATATGCATGTATCCCCCTATGATCGATTAAAGACGCAATCATAGTTGTGTCCAACTCTAGTATGTCAGTATCCAGTTCTCATGAAAGCAATGAGTATTAGGCCTAAGTTGCCACGTTTCATAGTGTGCACGTTAATCCATTGAATTGTCCCCGTTCCTAGGCCTCAAAAGGGCCCGGACACCAGATTCAAGCTCCAGTCTCCTGAACCCTCTCCGAGGAGCGATACAGCCCCCACCTGCATCCCTGACCCTTCACTTACTTCCTGCCGCACAGTGCCCGGCCCGGCCTGGCTCTGCCTGCCTGTCTGCCAAGAGTATGTTATGCTTCTAGTTATCAGTCCAGCCCTCCTTCTTTGCATTCCTAAGCTACTGAATCGCATCAATAAGTTTCAGCTATGGTCTAGCCTTTCTGTCTCCATGTAAGAGAAATACTGTATTAATATTCATAGAATATTCCTAGCACACGCAATACATGTAGAATACTGCATGCACCAGTCTTAGTGTCAAGTAGCCTTTGCCCTGATAACTTTTGGATTCTATCATCATGTACTCCAAACACCAGATACCAGATATGCTATAGGTACATGTCGTCCTGACACCGCAGACTTTAGTCTCCTCTTCTAGCACAGAAGTCATAGCCCCAGTTCTTCCTGGTAACACGTCATTGCCCGTTTGCGCGCACCACTAGGTTAAAGGTCCCAGCTGCTCAGGTAGCCCCCTCCATGTTTCCGCCCCATTTATGACACTTCTGTGACGTCTTCATCACATGTCTATGTATACGCCCTGTACACGCCTTCTTGTCACACCCATTTTGTTCTTATCTTTCGCGACTGCTACGAGTTACGCCTACTGCTACGCCTATTGTATGCAATGTAATGAAATGTATTATACTATATATATGCTGCACTGTCGATGAGGCATTGCAGCTGCCATCCATTCTATTTCCGTGCAGGCTATCCCGTTCCTGTCCCTTCCCTTATGCCTGATTAAAGCCTGTTAGACTCAGATACCTCGAATCCTGTCTCTTATTTATTGAGCTATCTGTTTTGTTCACTGTATTCAAAAATAGTACCGGTAATTAATTATTTATTTACCACAGAACTGCCCTTCTATGTTGGAAGAAGGCTTTGGCTTACACGTCCACGGTAATGCCATACGCAGATAATATCCCATTGCTAGGAATCCCAACACCACAGGGAAAACTTACCAAATACGCCCTCAGGGATTGGACGGCAAACGGGATCGAGGGGGGTGGGTAGTTTCTTTGGGGACGACCTTTTGTTAGACCACCGCACGTTCGTGCAAGTGACTGGGTCCTCGGACAGACATTACTTGTTACATGCCACTGTCTCTCATTACATCAGGAAGACTTGGGCGCCACAACGCATCCACCCACAGCAAAACAAACTAGTGCACCTGGTACACTACATGGGGGCCGGCGGTCACTTGGTACGATGGCTGTACACCGGGATTAGAACTCATGCTGCACTCTCCCTTGACACACTGCGAGAGACCCGGTCACGGGACACAGGGGAGGATTTTACAGATACAACTTGGCGGATGGCCCTGGAACATCCAAGGAGGGTCTCCAGGAACTTGAAATTTAAATACATTTAGGCCATGATTCTCCATAGGGCATACCTCACCCCGAAGAGGATCCACAAGGTGTTCCCCAATGCCTCCCACCAATGCCCGCGATGTGGGGCGGACGAGGGGGACTTCCTCCATATGCTTTGGTCGTGCCCACGGTTGAGCGGGTACTGGAGTGAGGTATGCCAGACGCTACGAGAGGTATCTCAGATACAGGTGAAGGAGGGTGCATTGTATTGCTTGGCGGGAGCCCGGCCTCGCCCCAAGCCATTTAAACCCAAGTTGAGATTTGTGGACCTAGCCCTCCTCTTAGCGATTAGGAAGATCACAATGCAGTGGAAGTCCCAGAGAGCGCCTAGGGTGGAGACATGGCGAATGGACAAAGTGAAATGGGGTAGAGCAGAATGTGTAGCCCTTAGAAAAGAGGAAGAAGGTTGGAAGTGAAAAATCCCGATGGCACTGGACTGGGAGGTCATGCTATTAGAATTAGATGGTATGGATCGGCCCCTGTCCCAGGACAACTGAGCGTACTGAGGCCCTGAGGAACTACTGTAGAAAGTATTGAGCACTGAGGTGGGACGGAGGTGGTTAAAAGAGCTTCTACTGCATAATCCTGGTAGAGGGTGATCAGCGCTAGGGAGCGAAGATCAACCAGATAGGAGGAATTGAGCACCAGAGTTAGTTGGGTGGGGGAGGGATAGTTGGGGAGCATGCGGGTGGGTATATGGACACGCCCTGATAATAACAGAGACACTTACTATTGTACGCAAATTTGGATGAAAACGATCTAGAGGACGGGGCTCTGCCCTCTATATGTGGACTGGGAGAAAATTGCAAAGCGTGATGTATTGCATGTCTGCTGTTACTACTGTACACAAATGTGATGAATATACATACGCGAATAAAGTTTTTCAAAAGAAACAAAAAATTTGAAACGCCCACTACTTGGATCTCTTCTCCCGAGAGGGGTAGGTTTGGAACGTCTGCTGTTCTCACAGTAGAGCGGGTAGCACAAGTGTCCAACAGAAAGGTGACATCATTTCCTTCAACTTTTCCTTCCATGTATGGACCCGACTGATCTACCGGCAAGGAGGCGCCAAGTACGCACTCCGCCTCCTCCCCTCTCAGGCACCATCAGTAGGTGTCTTCACTGAAAAACGTGTCACTCAAGAGAAAGTGTGATGTCGCTATGTCTCTCTTTTCACTTCCCTCCCAATTTGTGGTGTCTACACTCTGTTGTGCTTTGCTCCTATAATTTGGCATAGGTGCTAGGGGTAACTGGTTTTGTATCACCTGCTGCTGTGGCTTCCGTGACACCTCATTCTGCGTCTGTGGATTCAAATCATTAGTTTGCATATTACCATTTTGCACAGCCTTACACTCGTTCTTCCAGTGCCCCAACTTGCCACACCCATGACAAGGAAACTTCTTCTTTGCTTCCTCTCTATTGAATTTTCCCCTTGGCTTACCCCCATTTCCATCATTTTGATTCTGATTATTGTTTATTTGACTCAATTGAAGCTCTTGTTGCTCTGCTAATTTCACTTGTGCCCACATTACTTTTTCTTTTAGCTCTTTTCGTAATTGTCAAGTTCATCCTCACAATACTTTGCGTATTTAAGGATTTCATCAATCAGTTTGGCCTGCCAACAAATCTTATTGTCCTTTATCCATTGTGAGATTTCTGTCCTTAATCCCGTCACAAACCGATAAATAAAATGCGTCATATCCTTCATGTCAATGTTATCCAATCCACTGTACTGTTTAAAAACCTGTAATAAACTTCATAATATGCATGCACGGATTCATCTTTATTCTGAGTGGTTCTATCTATTCTAGTCCAGTCGGTTCCGTTAGCAGGCACCTTCCCTTTGAGGTAGAGTATTACCTGGTTGTATTTCTTCATTACCTCATCAGAGGGTGCTCCTGTCTTTGGGTCTCTAGGGTACTCATCACTAGGCCAATCGATAGCTATTTTGCACTCTGTCCACAGATCTACGGGTACAACAATATCAAATAATCCATCTAAATCCTTCAATAGACATTTTGAAACTTTCACAAATCTCTCGACTTGTCTGTACCATTCTACAGTTTTTTCTCGAAGTTTTGGAAAATCTTTTGTTAATGACAAAATATCCTATCGGGACCATGGGACATGTACATAACCTCCACCTGGTACTTCTCTCAAGGGACACAACCTTTCCACCTTTTCTGTTTCTTTTAAAACATATTCAGATGCAACTTTTGATCGAGCCTCTTCCTTTTTCTTTGCCCATCTAGTTCTCCATTTTTCTATATCACCCCATTTTTGTAAAAAGACAAAAGCTCCCTAATTTGTACTTTTCTTCCTGACACATTCATGTTTTCCAAATCTTTGTCAGAGAATTCAGCTCGATATGGTTTCTGTAACACTTTAGACTTGCCAATGTCAATTCCCATACTAGCAGCCATATCTGTTAGTTTTTCATGCACCATTCTGGTATTTCTAGTAATGCTTTTACATATAAATAATAATTCATCTTCACTGAGTGTATTTAACCTGTCCACTCCCACATTCCCAGCCATCAATTCTTCTAATTCAGTTCTTAGTTTATATTTATCCAATACTTTTGGCTGTGACTTGGGTTTGTCTATTTCTCGTAACCATCTCTCTATTTCTTCTGGAGTTACTACTGTGGCACTTCTTGTACCTGAGGATGTCTCAAGAATTTGTAGGGTTAGTTTTCCTAGCCGAGTCACTCACTGGTTCCCTTATTGGTAAGTCCATCAGGGAAATCACTGACTCACATTCACTTGCCTGATCATCGACTATTAATGGTTCTTTTCTTGGCTGAACTACAGGTGTAGCCATAACAGGAGTTTTAGGATTAGTTTGCTTATCTCCGTACAAAGGAACAACTGGGCCAATAGTTACCGAAATTGGTAGGGCTTCAGGACTTGTGTTTAATTGAGAAATGTTCTGAATTAATTCACTCCTTTGTTTATTTAATGCTTCTCTTTCTCTTTCTTGTAGTACTTTTTCTAACGAAGTTTCATGTACCACTTGCGGAATCAGAGGTGGTTTCAAAAACGGAGCACTAGGATTACTCGTGCTTGGCTCATCATTACACTGTGGTGGATTTTTCCTTAACAAATCCTCCAAATAATCATCTTCTGGGTTATCATTAATCATTAGGTTTCCTGTCTTGTCTGTACTTTTACTTCCTGACAGTTTTTCATGTGTAAATACAGGATACAATCCTTCTACCATCATGGACTGTCTCCATTGTTTCATTTGCTTGTCTCTAGTTTCTCGTGGAAACTTAGGGCAGAACTTACTTAACCCTTTGTCACTTCTGGGTCTATCTCATTCAAAAGCTTCAATCTCCCATTCTTCTAGTGCCTCATACTGCGTAAGTCTAGGTCTGGGATTTAAGTCATTCATACGTGTCCTCAAATTAAATAGAACTCTGCCATTGAAAGTACCATATTCGGGAAATGCCAAAACTCCGTCATCTTTAGTATATTTCACCCAATTCTCTAACCATACACAAGTGTGGTAGCCCCTGTCAAACATCATGTATGATGCGGGCGTATTTGGTGGTGGAATAATAATTCCTTCTCTGGTTTTAATTGGTTAATCTTTCTTTAAGAAATTTTTAACTCTCTTAACGAATGACATTTTTCTTTCACTTCCGTACATAGGGGCTTATTAGGATAGCGGATTTTCCGCATCCTCTGGGACGGCGGAAGCCACCGCCGGCCCGGAGGATGCGGAAAATCCGCTGCGGACCCACCAAAGACCCACCGCCACATTAGGATGGCTGGTGGGTCCTGGTTTCAGTACGCTGCTTTTCCGCCGCGGTTGGCTTGCAACCGCGGCGGAAAAGCTCTAATATGGTGACGGTGTCTCTCAGACACCGTCAGACAGATTAGGATGGGATGTGAAGCATGCTTTTCCGCGGCGGCTTTTCCGCCGTGGAAAAGCATGTGTAACTTCACTGCGGGGGCCCGTTGCGGGCCCCCTAGGTGAAGGGGGGTGGGGGTGCACATGGGGGGTACCTATGGTACCCCCCTGTATTTGTATGTGGAAAGCGGCAGGCACCGCGCTGTGCCTACCTCTTTCTGCATACAATTGCAACACCTGCATTTTTTACATTGCTGCGGGTGCAGCTTGAAGCCGCACCCGCCGCAATGTTAGAAATAGAGGATGTGACCGCCAGGGTGGCGGTCACATCCTAATCGCACAGGACGGAACGCAGCAGCCCATGCGGACGTTCCCTCCTCCTCAGTGATCGCGGACGGACGCAAGTCCGTCCGCGATCATAATCGGTCCCTTAATGTCGATTTGGTAAAATTACCGATTCGGTAAAATTACCGAATCTGTATTTTGACATCCCCTACATCTCAGTATCCAAATACCGGTCGGTAACGGCTTGAAATCTGTATTTTTGGCCGTTACCGACCGGTATTTGGATACCTACATCTGGCCCAATGACTTTTAACCTATCTATACCTTGACTTACCAATCCACGTCACCGGTACCTAAAGTCCTAAGGGATCAAGGGTGTTAGCATAATAGGAATAATATCATTTGCACTCATATAATAACCACAAACTCTGGAAGTTTTAAATTCTTTATCTAAGTTTCTTAAATGGTCATGATCCAAAGATTAAACACCAAAGACTTTCAATTATGAAGATCAGAATCACAATATAACTATGCAAAAGATGTATTAAACTAATTTCGATCATTTAGCAATAGGGAAGGTAAAGAAAGGTAACATAAAATACAATCAAAACGTCTAAGCATTTAACAAAAGGGAGGGGAAAAAAGGAACATATGTCAACTTTATCAATAGGAAGGGTACAGAGAAAAGGAACATCGATATGCAAGCACTATTATCAAATATGTAACATTTAGGGAGGGGAAGAGAAGGAAACAAGTTAATGACAAACCCACATAAATTTATATTTACCTAGGAATGGTTTGAAGAACTAACCCTGGCCACAGGTCAGTTTAAAGGACAGAACCCCGAGAGTTGCAGTCGCCAGTAGGCTAGCTGGTGCGGATCAGAATCAGGACAGGTAAAGCCAAATTGGATCAGGACAGGACCACCAAAGGTTAAGACTGGCACCCACAGTTAAGTTGCAACGCCTGCGCTACTCCCTCTCTGCAGCTAACAGCCAGAACCCTGATTGGGTTATCGATTTCCCTGACAAAGTGCTTCGCCAGCACTTCAGCTCCCAGAACCCCGATTGGGTTATCGAATCTTCTGATAGAGTGCTCCGCAGCCCTCTGTTCTTGGTCACCTATTGAGTGCGTTGGGTCAGTGACAGGTCAGCTATTCGGACAAGTCGGACAAATTAACTAGCTAAGCCTACCCTAGTTATACTGTTTTCCAGCTCAGTGTACCACCCCCCAATGTTGCAAGTGTAAGGATCCCCAAATTTGATTGGGCAAGGAATTAGGAGAGGTTATCACACCATACCAAAATGAAACTTTCCGCGTGTAAATTATTGTAACCGCCCATCAATTTATTTTCATATGGCATCTTTATTCCACCCAACAATGAATGTTCTCTTAGTAAATACATTATATTAACATTGTACGAATGAGCTTCCTTCGACTGGGTAAAAGGTTAGCTTCCCAGGCACATCTTGGATGAGACTGTTCTTTGGCAATCATTCAATGTAATTTCTGAAGTATCCCTTAGTTTCTTGTGCGCATTTTCTAAATGGATGCAGTGGGTTCGTCGGGCCCAAATGTTTTATGTAAAAAAAATAGGAAAGAAACAGTTTGAGAACAGAGAATATATTAATGCACTGTATAATACTTATCTCTACTCTATTCCCATTTTATTATTTTGAACTTTTGCGTTAAGGTTAAGCAGAACGAACAGCTTAGCAAAAGAAGCAGTGCAAGCTTCATGCATGCTGTAACACATAGCAGCCATTTTAATTCTAGTGCGCAGAAGCGAAAGTTTTCCCTCCAAGCAAAGAGTACGACATGTCACGTGAGTATGACAGACGCATGTGCAGTAGAAAATCCCGCGTAGCAGCGGCCATATTAATGCAAGCGGATTACGGTTAGTAAAAGCACATATGCAAGCTTCCCTCATATGGTATGTAATGCAATATTAGTAATACGAACACGTTGATTAATGTATTAACGTTATGTCGAGAGGGTTGAGTACAAGCAAGTCGCATTACGTGCGAATCCTTGCTCTATCAGTGGTATGGCGTGCGCCCTTTGTGGTGGGTGCTCCAGGAGTGGGTGCAGGTCCCTTATCAAGTCCAGGATGGTGTGGGGGTGTAGCCTGTACCTTTCATGTATCTCAGCCTCAGTCTGTTGGAATAGTGTGATGTGCTGTCTGTAAATGCGCTCCTCCCGTCTCCAGATCCTAACTCCTGCTGCCTGTAGATGTAGCCGCCTTGCAATCACATAGAAAGCCGCCATAGTGATCACACTGTTGCATTTTGGGATTGCTTATATACACTGTGGCTGATTACCACCTGCTTTCAGTCAATGTTAATTACCGACTCTTAAATACCTAATTTCATGAAATTTGGTATTTCAGAATTTACCTACATCTCTTTTCTCGTTTTTACCGTTTCTTATTTACCGATTCGGTAAATAAGAATTCAGTAAATACCGATTCAGTAATTTAGAATTCGGTAACGATGAATCGGTATTTACCGATTCATATTTACCGAATCCTTATTTTTGGCCTCCTACATCTCAAATGCCTAAATACCGGTCGGTAACGGCAAATTTACTGAATTTCGGCCGTTACCGACCGGTATTTAGCTACCTACATATGGCCCAAAGTAATCTCAATAGTAACTGAAAAGTAATTCCAACTGTTTTATGAACAAGGTGACTTACCTGTAACTAATCCAATGGCATTCAACTACATTCCAACTGCATTTAACCACATTATTCTTGCAAAGTACTATTACACTTACCTGCACCAGGCCTGGCTTGTATCTAGAAATAAAATACAACTAAATAATATTTGTATACAAAACAAATTGGTCACAGTTCAGTCTTTGAGTGTGTGAAATCATTTCTTGCCTGAGTGTGTACAGTAAATGCTTAACACTACTCTCTAATAAAGCCTTACTGCTCGCCCACACTATCACAAATAGAGAGTAAGGTATTATCTACTTTAGCCTCTGCCTACCTTTGGGGATCTACTGAACTCTGTGCACCCTATACCTTATTTTGGTATAGTATATACTGTGCTAGCTTCCTACAAGGAGGTGGTGAGAAAGGTTATAGGTAGACTACACTTTACCTGTCTGTGAGATAAGAAGCTATCAATTTTAGAGCATTTTCACATATTCCGAGATTGTTGAGTCTTCGTAGTAGCCTGTGGTGGTGGACAGTGTCAAATGTAGCTGATAAATCCAGAAGTAACAAGGCAGCTACTCCCTTCTTGTCCACTATAATTTTTTTAGCATCCTAGATGGATATGATGGATGACTCTGTGCCTCCGCCTGGTCTGAAGCCAGATTGTGGGTTTGACATTAAGCCATAATGGTCTGTAAAGTTAGAGAAATGAGTAAACACTGCTCTCTCAAAAATTAAGAATGGTCCATTTAATAAGGGCTTGTAGTTCACTAGGTCAGATAGATTGTTGTTTTTCTTTTTGAGGAGATGTCTAATGTAGATGGTTTTCAGCGAAGGTGGGAATGAATCTAGTTCCGGGCAAGTGTTAAGTAGGCATCTGACTACCTTCCCATCACAGGTTGAGTGTTGCTTACAACTCAACCACAGTATTCCTTGGTTAAAGTATAGAAAGAATGTATGTCATAGTATGGGACTTGTTTACCTCTCCTAGCAATGCATTAGCCAGCTCTACCAGGATTCTGAAGAATGAGTTTTTAGAGGGATGCCTGGAGAATAGAATGCTGAGTGCAGTACATAAATCAACGGTCCAGACCTATATGGGGATTTGTCCAGCTGTAAGTCCTGCAAAATACTTAGTATGGGTGGGAATTATGCACCACAAATTCTTGCTGACAAGACTCAGGTTATGCACGGTGCACTTCCTTGCTGCTTTTACGTCACAAGGCATGTACTTTTTACAACTTCCTTTATGCCCATTTGATTACCAATCATCACAAACTACCCTACATTTTTATGTTATTCTGTAAATTGTATTTGTTACTGAGGAAATGCTATTTGTTGCCCATCCTCAGGGCCGCTATTATCGTTATTTTAGAGATGCCTTTATCTATCTGCAAACCTTACCCACAATCAAGATCTGCTTCTCTGCTGCCACATATATTGATCGAGCCATCAAGCAGAGAGCTACTGTTTTTATGTGTTGTTTTAGGAATCCTAGGTGGATACTTAAATGGATTTTTTTGCACTGACTGCTGTGCCTTTTATTGTTGTAATGATAATCCTTAATATATCTGATCTCTTGCTTAAATAATCCCGGGGAACATAGCGGACTCCTAATGAGTACACTCTTGAGGACTTCTTCCGAGGTTTTTTTCCTTTGGTTTTATCTGAGCTTGGTGGTAATTCAATTGATTACTGATGCTGTACGACTGTTTACTTAGTGTTATGAATTGAGATTTGTGTTATAATGTTTTTAAGTATTAATACTGTTTTGCACTGTGCACTCTTATGGTTTAGTTGATCCGAAATAAAGTCGGTTGAAATGGTGAAATATATCTTTAAAGATTTTTGGTGGTCTTGGGTCTGAAGGCGATCTAGATGGTCCGGCTGCAATGATAATATTGAGAGAATAATTTTTGTGACAGGGCATTGAAAGTATGTATTTGCAGATGATTACAGTCTTCTTTTTCTATGGTGGTTAGGTCATATGTTGATGTCTTGAAGTCATGTGATCATGGAGTTTCAGTTTTTTGGAGCTCTGGATTGTGGAATTCTGTTAGAAAGTTATGGAGTCCAGTGGGTGTATTCCAGAATATAGTGGCTGCAGTCAGAGTACAGAACAGAATCGAGCAAGAACACTACACTTACCAGAATATCATGGTCCCACTGCGGACTATATTACAAGCACTGCGGATTTTCATGCAGCTGTACCCAGGGACACTAGGTCCAATGTCTTTAGGCCAGAATTATTTGAACCAGAGTTTACAGAAGCACAGCTAATGACAAGTGGCAGAATTCCACCCAAAAATACAGTTGTGAGAGGAATTGTGCCCCATGTAATGAGGGCTTGTGCAACGTTTCACTCTTTGGTCAGCATTCCACACCCACAAGACTCAAACACCAAGGCAGAGACTTTCTCTCACCACATTCCTATTGGTCAAGGCAAGGAGAAAGGTAGTGTTGCCTGCCTTTACAGCCTATCCCTGCAACCTATCCCACTGTCAAGGAGAGGAGTCACCCTCACACTGAAGGTATAAAAGGGGCTGGTCCAAACCTGCAAGACAGAAACAGAGGTAATGCACCCTGTAGGACCATATCACACTTTCTCTTATTATAGGCAAGTGCTGGACATGAGGCGAAGTGACGATAGAGAGTGTACTGGTATGGAAGTAAAGGAAATAAAGGAAATAGAGCAAGGTAACCATTTAATATAATTTACAGAGCTTCAACGATTTTACCTTTGTATTACCTGTATTTTTTGGCAAGCAATGTTACCCGACGTGTCAACACACTGAGGCAAAATGATATATCTCCAAGCTACCAGGTTGAGACAGACCTATAGGTCAACCTGTCAGTGTCGGAAGGGCTGTTGTGACAGGTGAGTGTGTGGATCGTTTTTTAGGTCGAGCCTGGGCAGCGTATGATCTGCTCTGTGAGCCATGCTGTATTAGAGTATGTACTTGGAGCCCCGCCCAATCTCCGCCCATATTTGTCATTGGCTTGTGTCATTGTCCTTGTAAATGCTGGCTTCTGATTCCTTATTAGGCTTGTTAGTCCCTCCTAAGTACCGCCTTGTCTTCATTTGTAACCTCTCATGAGGACTGGCCCTATTACTTCGGTCGTTATACGGTACGTATTAGTCTGTAAGCACTATTTTTAAATCAAACCTTTAGAAATCGGTTAGCTCTTTTCAAGCACTCATGCTTGTGCTGGCATCCACCTTGCGGGAGCGAGCAGCGGCGCGAAGGGGCAATCTGTTTTCAATTAGCATGGTCATGCGCGCTTGTTGACACTCTACTCTCGCTCTCACCCTCGCCCTCCCTTGTTTATTATACCCATACTTCAGGAAAGACGCTTTCATGGCAATTAGTTGGTCTGTGAGGACAAATTCCAACCGCATTTATGGTTGTGAAGAATTCTTTGGAAGATTAAATAACTTCCTACAAACGTTGCTTGTAGTGTTAAGTATTGCATGTTTGGCTAAGCTTTCCAGAGGTTTCAGTGTCATATGGCATGTAGAGATTACTTTGGCTTTGACAACTCTGAGTACTGGAAATAAGAGAAAGGTTTTTTGTGGCTTTGAACAAAGAATTGAATGCAAAACATGTGATAAAACCTTCGGCTTTAATTTCGAAAATTTCACCAGCCCCCTCCTTCTTCAAACAATACTCCTAAATATTTGTAATACTTGACGTTTTCTAGCGATGCACTTTCTATTTTTTTCCAAACTTTTTTTTTCCATTTTGTAGAACAGTACAAAGAAACCAAAGCAGCTGGCAGTGATGAAAACGATGAGAAACAAACGCACGTAGACCAAGTACATCTTTACATTTGACATTGCTGAAAGCTAGACTCCACAATAAAACAACCCTAGTGATGCCGTTTCAATATGCCATGAGCCCTTTTTGCCAATCTGTCTGCTAAAGACAACTATTTTGGTTTTAATAGAGTTTATATTCATATGGCACTCCTTGTAACAGTGGACTAGGACATTTAGGAACTTCTGTAGCCCCTGCCCTGTTGTGTTTAATACCGCTCTGTATAGAAGAGAAGTAACTGAAGAAGGACCTAATTTGGACATGCGGTCTCAGCCACGTCTAGCAGACGACTCAGGTCTGCTGCATACAGGTTGAAAACTAGTAAACTAGTGGTGCTAATACAGATCCTTGCTTCAAATCAGAGTTTGTGTAGATCTTTGCAATCAGCCAGTGCCTTGCTCCTATTTGACCCCTCACAAAGGTTGATAAATAAAGAAGTGCATTGCTCAAAGGAGGTGTTCTGGGATTTTCCACGCTGAAAGTTTTTGCAATAGTTGTTCTCTGTTTACTCAGTCACAGCTATTCTGAAATCGATAAAAACAGGTGTTTAAGTGGAGTTTCTTAGATTTTGATTTATCGATTAACATGGCAAGGCATCGCATCTCGCAAGGCCAATGCAAAGCGTCCTGTTGTATCCTTTGTTACAATGACTCCACAGTTAAAGTCAATATCATTTTTAAATTGAATTTAGTCATATCTTCAGAGGTGTCTAGAGTGGCTTAATTGTATACTTGAGTGGCAGATTGTCAAACTGGATGGGTGCTAAATGAGTGGAGTTGATGTGCCTTAAATACTCATGTACTGCCAGTAATTTTACTGGACTGCTTCTATTGAGGATGTCAGCCGGACTTCTTGATATATACTCTGATCGAAAGATGGTGGTACTTGCTGATGCACAAAACTGCAATTGGTTGAAGGGTATTAAGTTAGAGTTAGTTGCTAACGACTCCAGGTCTTTCAGAAGCATGTTTGCAAAGTAGCTGCCTTCTGAATCCTGAAGTACTATTAGCCTGTAGCAGCTTGGGCCAGACAATGATCCCTTTTTAGGTCGAGCCTGAGCCAGCGCGAATACGCTACTCTGCGAGGCTTCTTGTAAGCACTCTAAACTTCTTTGTGTGGGTCTGACTCCCCCCACGCATTGGGTTGGTTGTTGCCTCTGTCATTTCGTTATCGTAGCCTGCAAGTGACTAAAGGCGGGCGCATATCCTACCTCTTTAGCAAAGGTTCACTTCCACAGCATTTTGCTTGCGTATCGAGCAGCGGCGCACCGGGTGGCAGCTGAGTTCCTCGTTTCTTTCTTCCTTGCATCGCACGCACCACTCGCGGGCACCCTTACAGCGCACGCACATCGCACACGACTTGCGAGACGTGGGACACGGTTCTTTGTTCAATTCTTCAGGTATTTTCAGCGCTGTTTCAGTGCTGACATTTACCATAATGTAGTTTAAAGTTAGTGTGCCTTTGCACACTGTCTCCTGGAGCCATATGGCCCCCACAACAAGCTGCTGTTGTAAGTCTAGTACTTTTGTTTGCAGTTTTATATAGCGGGAACTTGACCCGAAGGTATCGGAGCGCTTTCGTGTGTACCTGTTACGCACAAAAGGGCAGTTAGTTGTAGTACTTCTGAAACTCACACAAGTGCACAGCTACACAAGAGCTGCACTGCTAGATGGAGATGTCGAGGATGTGGCATTTAGGTGTCGCGTCAGCAGAGAGCATGCACGGGGTGTTGCTCTTGGCTGTTGCTCTTGGATGTTCACCGCCTCCTCCTCGTCCTGTAGCGCTCCTTCGGTGGTGCTGGTGTCCGCCGCTTCCTCAGGCTCCCGCGGTAATGGGTTCTCTCAGCCCCAGGAGCAACTAGGCCTCTATGCTGCTGCTTCTCCTGTGGCTCTTCCTACAGCACCCCCCGGGGTTGTGCGGCCTGAAGGAGCGCGGTCCCACAGTCACGAACAAGGGTAACTACTACTGACAGGGCACCCCGGGCAGAGGGGCGCCTCCAACCTGTTTGTTGCATCAAACTTCCAGATGTATAGTTTGAAAGTTGTTCTTTCATTGTGGTATTGTTTATATTACCCTTTTTTAGGAAATCAGCTCTATAGCAACTTTACAAGTCTCTCACGCACAGTTTTCTACTGTTTTGTTTTTAATTACGAAATCGATTCCACCAGTTCATGTGTTGGTAGTGGAAGCCTGGCCTATTGTATTTTTAGCTTCATGTGGTTGACTGTATGCCTTGCAGGTCAGAAATCCCCGGGCTACATGTTTTTAGGTTGTTTGCAAACGCTATCAGAGCAATTGGCGCTCTGTGTGCAGAGACCCTCCCAGCTTCCCAAACCCTGTGCAGCTCACAGCTGATCACCATAACACAGTTAAATTATTACATTTTCATTAAAGCAATAGACATTCTTTTTAGGTCAACATTATTCCAACACATTGCACAACATAGGTGAAGCTGGAAAACATCCAGCAGTGCTTTCTTTTGAGCTTGCATTGCGGTGCTTAAATGATGTATTGTCTAATTTATACAATCTGTTAGAAAATATACCCTACAGTGCAGTATCACCTCCAGAATCAAACAAGCTTCTCCTCAAAATAACACCAGTTAAACAGAACTCAGCACCACTTTAACACCACCACAACACCACCACCTCACCATGCCTCACTACCACCACAGCATCACTAAGCACCACTATAGCATCACTCAACACCACCTCAACATCACTAAGCACCACCTCAACTTTTAAACAGACAGGAAGAAGTCGCTAGCATTGCAACAACAAAAGAACTACGGGGCGTATTGTCAAGAACTGCGATAAAATTATCGCCGCTTTAGCGGCAGGAAACTGCCGCTAAAACGGCGATAATGGGCTTGATAATATGCCCTTGTGAATTCCCATAGCAGCCCAGGTAGACAGCAGAACCTGGGCTGCTATGGGAATTCACAAGGACATATTATCAAGCCCATTATCGCCGTTTTAGCTGAAGTTTTCTGCCGCTAAAGCGGCAATAATTTTATCGCCGTTCTTGATAATATGCCATTACAAGACATTTTTTATGGTAATTCTTTTTTCAGTTGGATTATTCAGTTGGACATAATATCTTCTTGGTTATATTCAAGGTAACAAAAATACTTATAATACGTTTTTATTATAACTTTTCAACATGCTGCACAGCAGCCGCAATGCTCTTTAACATAGCATAACAAGCATTTACAATGCAACGGTCTCGCCTTTGCAAAAGTTAGAGCTACTGGCATTGTAAATGACAACATTTTTATTTATGTGTTGGCTTTGAAAACAGATAAATACATGGCATTGTTATTTACAATGCCAATAGCTTAATCTCTCGCAAATGCGAGACCTATTGCATTTGCACCCACACACACACACACACACACACAGAGCCACACACACACATGCACACATAGAGCCACACACACACAAAAAGCCACACACACACACACACAGCCACACACACGCACAGAGCCACACACACACACAGAGCCACACACACACACACACAGAGCCACACACGCACAGCCACACACACACACAGAGCCACACACACACACATAGCCACACACATACACACACAGAGCCACACACACACACACACACAGAGCCACACACACACACACACACACACACAGCCACACACACACACACACACACAGAGCCACATACACACACACAGAGTCACACACACAGAGCAACACACACACAGCCACATATACAGAGCCACAGAGCATAATTCCAAGAGCCAATGTAGTTAAAAAATTACTTGTGAAGAAGCATCCAGGGCACCGTGGAGGCGCTGACAGCTCATTTGCTTCATTTTCATTATGGTCGAATGAAAAAAAAAAGTGGCGCGCAATCCAAATGTAGAGCGCGTCCTTGCCTGCTGCTGCACATGCGTGCACTTCCCGCTGAAGGTAGCTTAGGCAGTAGACGTCTATTCCCTGACTTCACCTCTAACTGGGGAGCCGCGGGTCAATGAGGCGAACTGAACCACGCGGTCATCTTTGTGTCACGTCCAGGCAGCGGCCATAATTGGTGTAAATTAACTCATTATCCAACATCGCTTACAGAGGAGAGCTTGTAGAGCGCAATTTACCGCACTGTTTAGTATTTTGAAACCATACGTGCTGCACCCGTCTTCGAACGTTGACATTTCGAACTGGAAGCGAGCCAGCTAAGCGGGTATTGCTCTGCTCTCACTGCCCAGTGCCCTTCTCTTGGATGCTGTGCATCAGTTGGCAAGTTCAGCACATTGAACTAGTAGCAGTAGCCACCTCCCTTTAAACACCCTCGATGATGGCTACACTGGCGCTGCTCGCCTTTCTACTGGTGCTACCCCCGATCCCGGCGGCCAAGATTCCCCTGGAGCCTTACGATCGGCTCTATGACAGCGGGGTGGAGGCATACTACCGGGGGGACCTCGGTCATCCTGTACATGGAGGGGGCGCTGCGTAGCTGGGCGGCCCTGCGCACCCACCAGGCCTGATGTCCTGGACACTGCAAGGGGCTGATAGAGCCTGGACCACTGGAAGACCCCCGACCCCTGAAAGACCTCCGTGCTGCACCGGGCCTACTGCCTGAAGAGTTGCGAGCTGTAGCGTCTCTAGGCCTCCTGTAGCCTCTACTAGATTGCTGAGGAGCTGGAGCTCGAGTTCACCAAGAGGAGCCCCTACAACTACCTACAGGTGGCCTACTTCAAGGTGAGAGGGATTTCAAGTGTGTAGGGGCTTACAGTTCATTGTTCAAACAACAGAATCTATTGTGAAATGAAATGAAGTACTTTTATACTCTTGTAAATTTGGTGCATTCTGGGAGTTGTAGTTCCAGCGGTACTAAATGGCGTGAGGAGTTGTTTATACCTTTGGGGAACAATCTAATTCACATCTCATTCCACAGTTTTCAACCAGGCTCGCCACCTCCTGGGGTACTTTATATTAAAAGTGACCACTTTAAAGAAGGTAGTTGTAGAATGAAATCGTAAAAATGCGTCTCGTGACGGTGTCACCCTCGCACCCCAACAGACTAATTGTGGTGTATCCGTGCGAGCTGTGTCCTGCTAAGTGATAATGGAAAGTTGGCCACCCTACTCGCCGGTCGTCCACATCTGGAAGGGCTCTGCGTGCCTCGACCCCCGTGCTCCAGCCACCATTCAGGCGCACACAGATGCCCCCATGGTGCCCCCAAAGTGACGTCTCCTTTGCAGGCCCCGAACCCGCCCTCGCTTCCTGAAGTCCACAACTTGTTCCAGACGGAGCTGCCACGTCTGAGCGCGCACTGCGTGTCTGTCAGGAAAGAAGAGAGAGGGGGACGCCCTCCCTGCTCGCCCCACAGATGCAAAGGTTTGTAGAAATGGCGGGAAGGAGCTCCATCGGACCCGGGAGGAGACCCCACCAGCCCCGATTGCCCAATGTTCAGACTACCTGTTCAGGAGGCTGCCAGTTGTACAGTAGTCTGCACATTGGTTAGGCTGTGCCGGCCCGGCAGCGACTCCCCGGCAGCAGCGATGAGGGTAGGCGGAGCGTGGGGACAGACTGGACGGACTCAACAGCGACTCCATGGGAGGGCAGGTGATGGCCGGCGACACAGCCGCCAATAGATGGCGACACTGGAAAGGTCTGTCACAGCACTGATTGCGTCAGGTACGGTGGCGCGTGCAAGTTAGAGCTTGTGAGAGAAAAAACGAGCCGCAAAACGCCTTAAAAATAGGACACAGAACACAGGACCGTCTGATGTGGCAACAGAGCCAACGCAGCCCCGTGATAGGACGGACAGTAGCCATGGAATTAGGTGACTGAACCACTAGCGAACCCAGTGTGTCCAGTCCTTTGCCAGGAAAGTAAAGTGCCCCTCAAGCTGCTGTTTGAATTACAAACTAGCAGCAGCAAAAGCAGGAATGCTTGTTTAGCAAGCAGGAAATGGAGTGGTCGAAGTGGGGTGGGGGAAGCCAACCAGAACAAGCGCTCGCTTAACTGTTGTCTGACGTAGCCTTTCTCTTCCCCCGACTTCCTTCTGCTGTAAAAGGTTTCTAATCTTTATGGGGCAAGCCCCATAAAGATAACAAATCTTTTACAGCAGAAGGTAGTCAAGTAAGCCAGTCTGAAAAGGACCGGGCTTAAAGAGAACGAAGAACGTCACTAGGACTCCTTCTCCAATGTCTGGCCACCGTTTAGGACGCCAGCCAATGGAAAAGAGATTTTGATCCCCTTTGACTTCTGGTACGTGTTTCCATCGAACTACAACTTAGACAAAAGAAATTCTTGCAATGACCCATGGAAGACTGAGAGACTCTGGCAGGGAGGCGGGAGAGAGGCCCACCCCTCTTTGCAGGGCAGGCTGCATCTTTCCATTACACAGCAATGCACTGAATGTGAGAGTTGCTGCATTCGCTGGGTGTCAGCATACTGTATTCTGAAAGTTCCAGAAGTACCCCTGGGAAGCTGCTACTGTCAAAGACTGTCAGGAGTACGTCCTCACATGTGCATCCATTAATGCATACAAAAATGAAAATATGTACATTTTTGCCTGCGGATATGTCATGCTAATGTGGCTGTGCGTCTGTCAATATTTTTCCTGTTTCTTCATGGTTAACTATTTTCCACTTGGAGAAACTCCTATCCCCAAACCAACACCAATGTGGAGGACCCCAACCCCCCCCCAAAATACATTTACTGCTGTTCTTGCCGATAGTAATGAGCTGGAAATACTCACAAATTTACCACCATTCTGCAATGTCCAGAAAGCCACAACAGAGAGCAGATCTTGAACAAATAATGGTGTACGGTTAAAAATGTAGGTGTCACAAATCCAATTTGCGAGGGAAAATCAACACTATTGTCGATTTTCTGACGCAGGAATGTTAATATGTACTTATTAATGAAGGTATATGCGTGATATGTAGTTTCTCAAAAATGTTTGTGATTCAAGCCCTACATAACTTTTATACAGTGATTTTACCTGCACTTTTCTATGTCAGATGTGTGGAGAGCTAATGCTGCACCCATCTAAAAAGTTTTGTGCCCAGACATAAACCAATTCACAAATTAATTCGTGAAAACATTCACAGCTCATGTGCAAAGGTCTTCCACCTTTTCTCTGGCATGCCCCTTTTTAGGTCAAGCCTGGGCAGCGCATGCCCTGCTCTGAGAGCCATGCTGTATTAGAGTATATACTTGAAGCCCCGCCCACTCCCCACCCATATTTGTAATTGGCTTATGTCAATATCCTTCTCAAAAGCTGGTTTCTGATCCGTTATTAGGCTTGTTAGTCCCTCCTTAGTACTGCCTTGTCTTCATTTGTAACCTCCCATGAGGTCTGGCCCTTTTACTTTGGTTGTTACACGGTACATCTTATTTAATCTGTAAGCACTATTTTCTTTAATTAGTTTCTCTTACTGCAGGAGGGTGTCTCATGGGTTGTTGTGACCACTGGCTTGTTTAGCTCGTAGCAAATGGGGAGTTCTTCAGGGGACAGAAGGGGGCAACTCAGTGATGCCGTTAGGGAGGTCAAAGCTGCGTGATGTAAATTCCGCTAGATTGGGCGTGTTTATTTTCTAAACGAACATCTATGTTACACATGAATATGCTTTAGCATTGCTCCTCCGCTCACTTGCTAAAAACCATGACTTCAACAAAGGGCTCTTTTGTTCCTCTGTGAAATGGATTCAAAAAAGAAAGAAAGTCTTTGGCTGCAAATGACCCTTTGGACACACTCTCACGCTACCTCAAGCGCAAACCAGACCGGAAGGTATTGGAGCGCTTACTGAGCAGTTCTCCAAGTTCCAAAGTGGCAGCTTGTTGTGCCTTATTCCTCGGCTCACATTACCTGTAAAGGGTGTGCTTTCACCCCCAGCTTAACGTTGCTCTCGCTGATTTGCTTTTCTCCCCCTGCCCGCCACATTGCTCTGTCTATCGTTTGCATCCCTATGGCCTCCGTGCCCCTTCCCCCACCGCGCCATCATTTTTGCTTCCCACACCCACACCCGCAGTTTTGCTTCCTCACACCCTCCTCATCTGTGCTCCTTCTGCTACTTTCTGTTGGCAACCCCCATCACACACACACAGACTTTTAAACAAGCACGTGGAATGCAATAGGTATCGCATTTGCGAAAGTTTAAGCTGTTGGCATTGTAAAAGACAATGCCTTTTATTTATGTTTTAAAAACCAAAACATAAAGAAAAGGCATTGTCATTTACAATGCCAATAGCTCAAACTTGCGTAAATGCGAGACCTATTGCATTGCAGATGCTTGTTTTTAGCTGTTTGTGGGTTTGTTTATGGTCTGGTGGCCTGGTTTTCTGTGCTGATCTCTCTGATATTAGCACAAACATTGCCTGCAGCAGGCGCACATGCATGCAGTCTCCCATATCTTGCAAAACACTTATACAACGTGTCTTTAAAAGTTCAAAAACTGCCCCCAAATGCAGAATGTTGGCCTCTTTTTTGGGAAACATCCATTACAACGCAGTCATTACATCACACTGCTATTACAATGCAACTGTTACAATGCAACTGCCTTTACATTGCATGCCATTACAATGTATGCCATTACAACGCATGTCAGTACAACGCATGCCATTACAACGCATGCCATTAAAACACATTATAAGGTAAGTAATGGAGATTTTTTTTGTTTTAGGGTGAGTATGGGTTTTGGGGTAGATAGGAATAGTAATTTTACCCCTACACTATCCAATACTTTCACTACTGTTGCACTCACTGGAGTGGGAATAGTAATTTTTACCCCTACACTATCCGATACTTACGCTACTGTTGCACTCACTGGAGTGAGAATAGTAATTTTCCCCCTACACTATTCAACAATTACCCTACTGTTGCCTTAAAAGTATAATGCATTGTAATGGTAAGCGTGCTAATGGTATGCGTTGTAATGGAATGCGTTGTAATGGTAGTTAAAAGAAATTTGTTGTAATGGCATGCGTTGTAAATTCATGCGATGTAATGGTAGTTGCAATGTAAAAACCGCGTTGTAAAAGCATGCGTTGTAATTGTTTACGTTGTAAACAATTAGCAAATCGAGACACTTTTATTTTGGTGCCCTGGCCTATTTTCTGTGACTGACCGCCCCTACATGTGTCTGAAAACATTTGTCCTGTAAAAGAAAAGAAAGCCTGCAGCTATGGAATAGAAAACCACGAGGAATATTATATCCGGCGAAGTACAGGGTTCCGGGGAACAGTATTATTTTATGCTATCGAGATAAATTCGGTTCTGCCTTGTATTTTCGCGACACATTTCCCAACGAGACAATAATTAGTGAACGGTAGTGGCCCACTGATGGTGCAGAAGTTCAAAGCAGACATTGTTGCCATTATTCTTTCCGATATTAGAAAATACCACATTTATTATTTAGTTTTGTTGTTTTAAACTTGCGAAGGAAAAGGTTAATGAATGAACGTTAGGTAGACCCGGAGGGTTAGACTTATATCAGTTCATCAAACTTTATAGCTTGTTTGCCGCCGTTTTAAAGATAGTTTGTTGATGCGCATATTTCAAAGCAAACGGCACTACTGCCCTGACAGACCAATTATATTACCTTACAATGCCTTACAGGCACATAAATTATAAACCAACATCCAACACATTTTACACTCGAGTCTTCAAGTAGGCTAAAACAACGGCGTATAAAAACACTGTTTAGTAACAGCTTCGACTGCCCTCTAGTGGTCATAGCAGGCAGCATTGTTTTCTACAGAGAATAATAATCATTTAATATCATAAAATAGAGATAGTTACAGAAATGGTTTTCGTTCATCGGAACAGCCAAATGAAAAGGCCAAGTCGACACACAGTCCGATGTAAAATTCTGCTTGTATATCACACACTTAGTTTTGTAATGCAATCTATCAGGGATGTCACTTTTTTCGGATTTTACAATATGTGGGAGTCTACAGTCCTTTTATAAACCACTGCATGACATTTTCTTTTTGCAATCGAGTTGTGGCAGTATTCCTCACCTGTAATAGGTAAATGAGATCGCAAGTCTGCATAATCATTTATAACACGTGAGAGCCTAGATGTCTGAAAATATGTCTTAGATGTTCCTATTCCAGTGCAGTTTGGTATCACCTGTCATAGGAAAGTGAAGTAGTTAGTCTACTATAGTAACTTACTACAACCAAATAACTTACTACATATAGGTTGTGCCGTCACAATGCATCTCCTAGAGTGGGTAAATAGTGCGAAAGGCAAGTCACACAGTAGAACTTCTGTTTAACTGTTTAAACAATTGAAGCGAAAACTAGTGGCACGTTTATTTATACATTTTTCACGCAGCGCAGAAAGCCTTTACAAAAAATTTGAGAGGTGCACTCAATGGTGTAAATAGCAAGAAAAGTTCATGAAGTTTGTAAATCTTCTGTTCTTTCTTTATTGAATTCTTTTTTTTCTTTTTAGGATACAAAGGCACAGCCAACGCGTTTCATTCCCTTTCGTGCCGTGGAAATTTCGTCAGGGCTACAAATAGCATCATTTCAATCCAATAATCCAAAGGTAAAAAGGCACGTTCACCATAGGCGCAAGACAAAAGTGTTGCCAGAGATCCAAACCTGAAATTCCTGTAATATGTACAGTTCACCGGAAAGGAATCCAAGTGCGTTCCTCCGTGTGCGACGAACAGTAATGTTTAAAGGAAAAACGAAAGATTGTCCTTGCCCCCGGGGGGGGGGGGGGGGGGGGGGGAGTCCGTGGCGCCAACAGTTCTTTAGAAGTAAGGGTGAACTTAGTGGTGAATGGCGTCCATTCGAGTTGCCATAAGGATGTAAAACGTCTGTTGCAGGACCTTTGATAGGGTCTCCGACACCGCCTACTCCTCCGTGTGCGTTCTGGAAGCAGCGCAGAAAGCCACCTGACTGTTCTGCGCTGCGTAAAAGGGGAAGGGCAGATGTGCGCCCTATTCAACATTATACAGCGCATTCCTGTCTTTTCCTTGCGCTGGCGCAATGTACTGCCTAGCACCAACACAGGCACCCTTGCACTATGGTACAAGGCTGCCTGCGTTGTAAGCAGGATAGTTTTTGGGCAGGAAGGGAAACCTTCCTGCACAAAAACAATCCTCTGAGGCATTTTCCTCTTTCTATAAATTCAGCATACATAGAAAGGGGAAAAAACGAGGAAACGAGGAGCAATAAAGATATTTCTCCTCGTTGAAATCTCACCTGGAGAGGTGTAGCATTTTGACGCATTCTCAGGTCTACCAGTAATGGTGAATCTGGAAATGCGCTTACATTCACCCACGCTCCACCCATAGAGTGACTCCCTGGGGCAGAGTAATGCAACGCAGTGATTTGCGCTGCGTTACATTACTCTAAATGTATCAAGCCACTCAGGGTCACGCTAGGTGGCCTTGCGTGGCTTGATAAATCTAACTTAGTAGTTGCATCGCACTTGCGCCCCCATGCACGGCGCAAGGACAACGCAACTCTTTGATAAATATGCCCCCTAGTTTTAATCTTTTCCGAACCTTGTTTCCTATTACTGGGCAATGTTTCTGTGGTAAGTGTTATGTTCAAGTTGTGTGCTTTTATGTATATTAGGTTAATATTTATGCTCTCAGTTTCTTTCATGTCATGTTCTGGAATGTAGAATGGTTGGGTGGAAGATTCTGTGCTAGGTTCTGAATTTATTCGCAAATAGCAGTTAAAGAAAGTCGCTTACTATGACCAGACTGCTTTCCAGTCATAGGTCTATAGATTTGGAAATACATCTTCCTGAGCAAACATACCTGTTTCTGGGTGGTCTTCAGCAAACTACAGTTTGCTTTTTTTGTTGAAAATCTAGGGCCAGATTTACGAAGCCCTTGATTTTAACTCGCGTCACGCAAGTTGACACAACACATGGGTTTCAGTGAGATTCACTAAGCCACAAAAAGTCACCTTACTTGGCTCTGCGTGGCTTAGTAAATCTAGAGTAACGCAAGGCAGCGCAAATCACTGCCATGCATTATCCTGCGTTGGGAAGGTGTTCCATGGGTGGAATATGGGTGGACCCACGCATCCACCCATGGATTTTGGCGCAATCCCAGATTTAGTATGGGTAGTAATCCTGAGATCGTGTCAAAATGCTAAGGCCTTACGGACAAAGGCGTAACGAGGAGAAATACGTTTTTCTCCACAATATTTCCTCTTTTTACATGCGTTGCATTCTGCAGCATTCATAGACAGAGGAAAATGCCTCTAAGGATTGGTTTTATGCAGGAAGGTGTACTTTCCTGCACAAAAACAATCCTGCCTGTAATACAGGTAACCCTGCACTGTGGCGCCAGGCAGCACTCAGTGCACCAGCACAGTGAAACAGCAGGATTGTGCCATATCTTAGTAAATATGGCACATCCTTGCTCACTCCATTTGTCGCAGCACTACCAGTTATCTTGTTGCATTGCATTGCGTCGAATGTTAGTAAATCGGTTCCAAATATTTATTGTCTGAAAGCAAAAATCATGCGACATTGAACTACAGCCATCTTTTTAAATGATTTCTGTATATTACATTGCTTACATGCTTTGACCACAAATTTCTAGCTACATACTAGTGTCGTTAATGTTGCACTATAGCCTCTGTGCTTATTAAGTGTGTGAGGGGGTTGCTGTGCAAGAATGCAATATGTATGTGTATTTGGGTGACGATACTATCTCTTTCATATCAATGCTTTAATCTTTTTAGGGGTAGGGTAAATATGCGACCATATATTAAAAGGGAAATCAAACCTCTGCCGTAGTTAAAAGGGGAATTTATTACAAGTCCTTTCAGATTTCCATAACTTTATAAAGGAACTAAAACTATGGCCTTGTTCCTCCACATTTTTACAAAACTCCTTAGTGACATGCAATATTCTTATAATGTATGATAGAGAGTGCTTCATCCTACAAAATAAAGTTCAATTTCATCCGCTGGCACTTAAACAATTAAAGAGAACAAGACCGTTTCAACTCCCCTTCTGTAGTGCCAAAGGCACTCCCACATGTTGGGACCATGTGATGATCTTTGACTACCATTGTTTTAATTGAATGTATGTATTTTAAGTCACTCCGCCTTGTCATTTCATTTAGTGGATCCTTAAAGCTTCAGAGTGGGAGTGTTTGCTTTTTACAGCTCTGCCAGGAGCAGAACGTGTGGGATGTGCGTTTGAAAGCATGAGAGAAGGAAAGGTGTGGAATGTACTTCTCTGTTTCATAGTGTAGTGTTATGTGCATGGTGCTTAAATGTGCATTATGTTGTATATTGGGAAATTAAGTGTGTGATGCTATAGGCAGTGTTGCACAAATTTGCATCGTGTTGCAAATTGGGAAGTTGTGGGAAGTTTTTACTTTTGGCTTTGACATGCCCTCATGCCATCTTTGAATTCTGACTCTGTCTAGCTTGAGCTTTGCACACATAAGCAGGCCCCCAGATCACTCCTGCTGTTTAGGTTATTCAGATTCAAGATTGTTTCCTGTACTTTTGGAGATGTTTTCTACATTCTCAAGCATCACTAAGATAAGGGGCTGGAACATGTGGGAGCACAGAAGAATACGTGAGAACTCCTTTGCCTTTGGAATGCTTGTGGGAGATCGGGAGATCGGCCAACTCCAGTAATTTTTCTTAGCGCAGAGGAGGTCTTCTTGAAAACATCTAGTACATTGAGATTATAAAACTGGGGTCTGTTGACTTGGAAAGTGGGATTTTGTTTTGACCTGAAGGGACAGACGCCTCTTATTCAGTGTAGGAGTTCCTGGTTAGCTCAGTCTTTTGACCCCGGCTGTGAATCCCCCAGTTTGGTGTGGGCTACAATGAAGTTATTGCAGCCAGCCGGTGATGTATTTTCTCTGATTATTGGCAATGTGATTTGTGAGTGTGTCTGTGTGCACATTCAAGTCTCCAGTGGTCCTAATCATCTGATGTATTCTGCGTAAATATCTTTATATCTTTTCTTGATTTCTTTTGATTCCTTGTGTCTGATTACTTGTATTTAACAGTCATCAATTTTTGCACTGGACGTCCAATATTTTTTATATATAGAAACTGATGAAGGCAAGTGCCGAAACGCGTTTTTCCTTTTGTGCAATAAACCTACTTGGTTTTACTTACTGCGAGTGCTGGTTTGTCGACCTTGGTCTGGCAGAGGAGCTGAGAATATATATATATATTTTTTTATTTTTTTTAACGGACCAAACGGATTACATGAGAAGAATTCCTTTGCCGGCTAAGGATTGAGCTTCGGCAGAGGAGGACTGTGCTCTTTCAGGTGGAGGCGTTTGGATGTCTCGAGGCGTGTTGATATCTGCAGTCTCCGACATCGCCTACTCTGGGTGAGCTCACACAATTTCCCTGTTTTGTTTGCCGAATGGAGCGCGATGTGGAAAGCGCTATTTAACCCTTGACTTTTGCCGAACAGAGCATGCTGATCTGACAGCAAGTTTCGGATTCGGGCATTTGAGGCATTTTTGGGAAAGGAATTAATCACACCGGATTTGTTCAGTTTATTTTGCGCGATTGTCCCATGCCCTTCCTGCAGCGTACTATAAGTCTGCCAGTCTAGAGGCACGGGCATTCAGGTACAGATGCAAAGAAAGAAAAACACACGACCAGAAAGGTGTACACAATAAAACAGAGATCCAATTTGTATGAATATAATAGAGACATTAATTCTCTGCGCACAGCAACATGGATGATGATACGGAATCTCGCAGGAGGCTCAGGGCACAGACAATGTTTGTGCAAGCAGCAGGACATCAAGCCAGCAAGGAGCCACGGCGCAATGCCCACAACGGTACATAACAAGTACCAGAAGTTGGAGTATGAGGAACCAGATATGGAATTGGCGGAGGAGTGGGCGGAGAATCTTATGGATTGCTCGAACAGAATGTTATCAATTCTGATAAAACATGCGTGGAAGGACAGATTGGCTTTGCTGAAGGCAATATCTGACTTGAAAGATGAGATAGGTAAGGATGAAACTACTCAAGATTTCTGCAAAACAATGTAAGAAATCAATAAGAGGATAAGTAAACATGAGGACGAAATTGTGGCCAAAAAGGAACGCAGATTCCTACGAGACAAAATAGACTACCAATCAGGAAGAGTCTTTACCTTCAGTAGAAAATATGATAATATGACCAGGAAGGGAGTACAGGCCACTCTGGATAAGGTACATGCAGGCGCAGAATCGGAGCAGGAAGTGGTTGAGAGTGACGTCTCTGAGGAAGGCCAAACCCCACTGACAAAGAATCTTGGCAAATCGACACATTTTTGGCAGGAATTCAAACTAATGAACCAAACTGCGCAACAACAGAATTGGCAAATAGACAGAGGCCGTGGAAAGGGCAAAGGATTCAGAGGAAAAGGCAGAGGCAGAGGAAATCGTGGAGAAGAAACAACCAAACCCAGTCACAAACAAGGCGGGGCGGATGGTGCAAAAGAAAACACAACCCCAATGGGAGTGGTAACACGGGGTCAGAAAGGAAGAGGAAAATGAATATCAAGAATGTGGTAAATTTATCTTCACGCACTCTTTCTAAAAGTGAATATGATGTGTTACAATTTGGTTTGTCGTTCTGCCCTACCTCTAACTCTGTTTATTCGCAGGAACGTATAGACCTTTTTAAATTCACCAGAAAACTCCGTTTACATAAATGGAACAAACTTAAGGTAAAAAATATTGACCACAGTACATCAATTGTCAAACTTGCAGACGCAAGTATCAATGAAGTTTAATCATTGATAGCCCTTAACAGTTTGGAGCATGGCACTCCTGAGAATGGATCAGGCAATGCAACATCCTTGGGATATGTCACACATTTGAACTGTCCTAACCCTTTTAAGCCCAAGTCCACATTCAATCCCTCCCTACCCACATGTAGCATTGATACATTTGAGTCTTTGGTCATTGCCGATTTCAAGGATCTGGCTAAGCAGAACTATTGGCCTAATGACAACTTGCTGAAATCCGAAAGACTTGCTATTTAATCTTTGGAGGATGATCACTCCATTGTGATAAGGCCGTCGGACAAAGGAGGCAATGTGGTCCTAATGAATGTACATGACTATTTAGAAGAGGGTATGCGCCAATTGAACTGTACAGAATGTTATGAAGTGTCCTCATTACCTGTCATTGAGAGAACTAATGATATTTATTTTGATCTCCTCAAAGAATGGAGGAGTAAGGGAATCATCGAGTGGAATGAATATGCTTATCTGCTCAACAGAAATCCAAAGGTAGCGGCATTATACCTCCTGCCCAAACTGCACAAAAATGCCACCTCCCCCCCAGGACGACCCATTGTATCTTCTATGGGTTCTCTATTAGAGAACACATCGAAGTATATTTATTTCTTTTTACGCCCCTTTGTGGAAGGAGCTCCCTCCTATCTCAAAGACAGCAGGGACTTTATTAATAAAATACACAAGTTTGTCTGGCAGGAGAGTTATTTGCTGATTACTCTTGGCGTGTGTAGTTTATACACGTCAATAAGACATAAGGATGGAATCGACGCATGTAGCAGGTTCCTTAAGACCAGATCTATCTCCTATTTGGAACTCACAGAAATGATCATCCAGATGGTTACCTTCTGCCTAGAAAAAAACTTCTTTGTTTTCAACTATGTCTATTATCGACAGAAACAGGGGACGGCGATGGGAACTTGTTTTGCTCCCAGCTTTGCTAATTTGTTTATGGCCAGCTGGGAGCAACAAGTGGCAAGGACCCCCGACCTATACCGCAGCCATGTGAAAATATGGCTGCGGTATATAGATGAATTATCCATTGTGTGGGATGGTCCTAGTGAACAAGCTGAATCATTTATACAAGATCTTAATGAGAACACTCTCAATTTGAAGCTAGAAGGAGAAATCAGTAGCTCTAAAGCTATTTTTCTGGATTTATCCTTTGAGGCGTCTAACAAAAACTTGACGACAAGACTTTACCGCAAAGAGACAGCCAGGAATACCCTGCTACATGCGGACAGCAGACACCCTAAAGCACTGATCCGTAGCATTCCATACGGCGAGTTCCTCCGGGCTCGGAGAAACTGCAGTCAGATCAAGATTTTGTAAAAGAGAGTGAGTGTATGAAGGAAAGATTCGAAGAAAGAGGTTACCATCCCAGAATCATTGAGGAGGCATACCTGAAGGCTAATATGATCAGCCATGAATCTCTATTGAACCCTGAAAGAAAAGATAAAGGGCAGGATAAGGAAGTCATCAGGTTTATATCGACTTACCATTCCAAATCATGGAAAGTTCAGAAAAGTCTTATCAGACACTGGAAAGTGCTCAAAACGGAATCAGCTTTGACTGACGTTTTGGGTGACAATCCCAGTATGACATACCGGAGGGCAGACTCTCTGAGAACTAAAGTGAGCCAAAATGAAATTAGCACGATAAGACCCAAAACAAGCAATATCAAAGGTTTCTTTACATGCATGAAATGTAAAGCGTGCAAATATAGTTCTAACGTGAAAAAGGTATTCTACCCAGTAGAGGAGAAAGAAAAGAACATTGGGAAACATTTGACATGTCTTTCCGAATACTGTATATATATTCTGGTATGCCCTTGTCCTAAAAAGTATGTTGGGAGTACCATGTTCGCGGCCAAAATACGGGCCTTCAACATATGAGGGCCATCCAGAATAAAGATCAGACCTCGCCTCTGGCCCGCCATTTTGAGGAGTATCACAGGAGTAATCGTGACCTTGTCAAATTCTTTGTCATTGACAAACTACCACCAATGCCAAGGGGAGGGGACAAAATCCGTAAATTGAGACAGTTGGAAAACAGGTATATCATCAATCTAGATATATTGATCCCTGGTGGCCTCAATTCCGAAGAGGAAATGATATGGCATCTGGGTGACACGTAGACTATGCAGGACTACGTAGGGCATTCACAGTGTCTGTATGTATATATTGCTTTTTTGCAGTGTGCATTTTGTATATAGTGGAATTCTGCTTACTTGAGTCTCTTGCAAGAATCTGTTTTTAATCATCAACTAATTTGGTTTATTGTTTATCACACGGTTGTATTTAGTTTGGGAATTACTAGGGCACTGTTAGAAAGTCATACAATTTTAAAGTCATCAGTATAGGTGTTAGGATGTGATACTAGCATTGACAGGCACATTTTGCTTTGTCTTTCTCCCTTTCCTGCAGAGGGCTGCGGAGGAGTTGGATTGCTGAGAAACATTCTCAAGACTTTTGTAATTTGGACATTTGGCCGTGATATCTTCCCACTGGGGCAGTAGATTGTTCTCTTCTTTTCCTCCTCTGGTTTGCTTATGTTTTTCCTTTTTATACATTATAAATTTATAATTGACGATTTGCCTTGGAACCTTAACCCACTTGGGTTTTATTTTGATCTATCAACACATTATGCACTGGCGCTATGCACATTGGTTCTAAGTGTTAGGCATATCCATGGGAAAATGAATTGTATAATAGATACATTATTTAGAACACTGTGAGCAACCCGATAAATTCATGTATCAATAATGGGAACTTTCCAATCAATAATGATATTGTTTTCCATGAATTTCTAGTTCAGCATCAAATAGGATGTAAATATTTGAAGTATTATACTTCTGAATAGCAAACACAATATGATTGACATTATTTTCAATATGCGTTTTGCAATGTATTGCTATGTTCAAACACCACTATAAGATGGCCACCGTATTTTCATTTTATATATTTTTTTGGTACCTTGTTTATGTTTTCACTGTGGCAATCACGTGTGTATTTGTGTTTTTTGAAACTTTATTAATATGTGGTTAGGAACATTACTCAACTACCCGTGATCAAGGCGACTGGTTCGCTGAAACGCGTTGGGCTGTTCCATGTACTGTGCTTTGGAACCGATGTGAATTAAAAGTAACTTGAGAAGTACACCCGACTGCTGGAGTAATTAATTGAGACGTGTTACCTGAATGGAGTGCATCGGCACAGTTTTTACTGTGCTTCGTGAACTACAATATATATATATATATATATATGTATATATATATATATATATATATATATATATATATATATATATATATATATATATATATATATATATATATATATATATATATATATATTTGTTGTTTACAAATATGCCCTTCAACAATAGTAAGAATGAAAAAATTTCATTACTCATGGATTAATCCGGTTGAGGGAAAAAGAAGAATATTTATGTATTTATATAGTTATTGTTTTTTTAGTCTATGTATATTTATTATTCAAAATGCACTAACATGAAGACTTTTAATCAGCATTACATGTATATTTCCCGGGTAAGATACCTATGGTTTGACTAGGAAAGAAGTCTGTTGTTTATGACTATGGTCATGTGACCAAAACAAGTGAAAGTGGGTGTTTACCTAACACATGATTGGCACATATAAAATTTGTTATGGCGCAGTACCTAACCGTATGTGATCAAGGGCTCCTGTAGCCCGAAACGCGCCGTGCGTGGGTTGTGGTAAAATAAAAAATCACCTTGCCTAAAGAGCTGAGGGGCCTGAGTGTCCTTCTTCGCCGCCGAGGGTTGGAAGTGGTAGGAGTTCAACTTTGGATATATATATATATATTTTTTATTTATTTATTTATTTATTCACTGAAAAAAACATAGGTTTCATACATGTTATAGTTAGTTGGACATTTCACTCTACAAAACCATAGAAGTTCACCTGTTATAGTTAGTTCAGCTAACTATAACTTGCGCCCCCACAATGCACTGCTGATGACGTCACATATTACATCATTCATGACATGCGAACTATAACATGCCTCAAACCTATATTTTTTTCTGTGAATTTCGAAGGTTTTTTAAATGCTAATTTCTAACTATACCGTGCCTGAAACCTATGGTTTTTTCGGTGAATTTCAAAGGTTTTTTAATGCTAATTTCTATTTATAAAGTGCCTGCAACCTATGTTTTTTTCTGTGAATTTCAATGTTTTTTTTAATGCTAACTTCTAATTATGATGTTCTTTTAACCTATAGTTTTTTCTGACACCCAAGAAGGACACAACACCCACTGCCACAACCCTCAGGACCTCCCCCCCCGTACCACCCCTATCCCTACTACCACCAAGGCAGTGCAGAACAGGACAGCAAACCCTCCAAAAACGGCATGGTCCCTCACCCATATAATAGCTCAATTTTGGGAAATGTGGCAATCGTTTTTTCAGTAAATTTGAATTTTGTTTTAAAATACTTTCTAGCTTTAATGTTCCTGAGACCTATTTTTTTGTGAATTTCAAAGGTTATTTAAATACTAACTTCTAATTATAAAGTTCAACAAACCTATGTTTTTCTCACTATTTTTAAAAAAAAAGATTATATTTTGTAACTTTAATATCCTAAAAATAGTTTTTGTATTTTTTTATTATTTAAACTATATAATGTCTTCTTGTTTTTAAAATATTAAACAACTACATACAGTATGGAAGGGAGCCTCCCATCCCACATCCACATCTGAAGACCAACATATGTCATAGACCTACTGATCAAGCAGCTCCAACACCCAAGAACGCCACAACACCCACCACCACCCCCAGGAACCCCCCCTCCCTCTACCACCGAGGCAGTGCAGACCAAGACAGAGAACTTTCTGAAAACAACATGGCCCCTCAGCCACACAATAGCTCTGGACAGTGGACTCAACCATGTTACGTCAAACATTAGGGAAGATCTATGTCATCTAGCTGTGTCGTCCCCCCCAGTAAGCATAAGCGTAACTGGAGTGGGCTTGTCCGACGTACGCCACTTCAGCGTAGGAGTGTGAATAACTAGGCCAGATCTCTGGGCGTGGTTCACTTGTGGGAAAGCCAAAGCATCTAAAGATTGTATCTCCGTGCGCGTCACTTCAAAATTGCTATTTTGTTGAGATTCAGGGTATCGCTATCCTTGTCGCACTGTGTCTGTCAGTGCCTTACGTAATAAAGAGAATCTGTGATAAGTATATCACAAAGGACGCGTTAGTTTTGCATGAAACTCGAGGGTTTCTTCACCATTAGTAAATCATTTGAACAAAAAGGTATAATTGCCATCAAAGATAGGCGTTTCAATAAAGTCAAAAGTTTCAATTCCAAATTTCAGCAAAAGATTTTTTATTTGCGTTCATTATCATTTAGTATGATCATTCCATTAGCGTTTTATCCTTTTTTAAGCATTACATCATGCCCAATGCATTTCGGGTATAACCCTTCTTCGGGGGCCTGTATCAAATGAAAACATACAGGACCTTAGCAGTCAGCAAAAACCAAACCATAGTACATTCAAAACATGATTCTACTACACTAAGAAATCATTCAGTTAAATTTAAGGGTATTTCGATGGTTAAAATAAAACATGCTATGTATGACAATGTTCGTGCTACTAATGTAAACATCGTGGAATTCAAAGTGAAGCTTTCAGCATAACGATAAACAAGATCGCGGTGATAATCTAAATTAAGTGGAGCTTTAGCGTGGCTGGCGGGATGGCTTGCTAGATGAAAAGAAAGTTATCTAATCTGGCGTCTTTCAATAATTACTTACTAGTGAAATAATGCGAGCGGCTCACGATCGGGAACACGCCGAGTAGGACAGGTTATCAAAAGGACCAATCAGCGGGGATGTTATAGCTAAGGCTCGCGATCACGTGATAGGCACGGTCGCGGGAAATATTAGCGTTAAGTACATGAAAAGCGCACGCATAACTGAGTGCGCTGTGGTCTCAATAAACATTAACGTTGGGGCAATGCAATATGAAAATGATATTGACTCTCGCATATGTAGATGAAAAGTTGGTCGTGAAGACCTGGCGATTTTAGTTAAACGGATGGTGATTGGAGAATGGTTTAACCACGTGATGTAGGTCACGTAAACACACAAATAAATAAACAGAAGGAAAACGATCAGAAATAGATTCAAATTATCCTACTAGATAGGGGACTCCTGAAAATAGTGTGTGAGTACATAAATAGATAAAATACCGTACGGGTGGATGTGAATGAAATATCAACAAGCATAAACTGATATTCCAATTATTGTAAACCTGGTGTAAACGAGACTGAATATGCAAAAACAATGTATACATGGTATAGAGACTATTTAGTAGCAGTACAATTATTATCATACTTATTTCCTTGCAATAATTATGAATTCATAGCGAAACATTCTTAAACGTTCTGATAGGGAGATGGAGGACAGAGCTATCCTCAAGGATCAAGGTTGTGTCTACAATTCATAGAAAACATGCTAGTTCAATTCTGTCATTGAGCCCCGATGGTTGAAGGGCATTAAGTTTTTTGATCCAACGGAATTCAGATTGTAAACGTTGTTTCACAGGGTCCATGTCGCAGCGCAGTGGTAATACCTCTAGTATGGTGAATTTAAGTTGCGCTATTTGGTGATTGTTTTCCAGCCAATGTGTGGCTACCACTGATTTAGTGTTCTTTGTGCGAATGTTACTCTTGTGTTCTGATATTCTAACTTTTAGCTTCCTTTCTGTTTGTCCAATATACATATACATATACTGGAGGTATTACCACAGCGCTGCGACATGGACCCTGTGAAACAACGTTTACAATCTGAATTCCGTTGGATCAAAAAACTTAATGCCCTTCAACCATCGGGGCTCAATGACAGAATTGAACTAGCATGTTTTCTATGAATTGTAGACACAACCTTGATCCTTGAGGATAGCTCTGTCCTCCATCTCCCTATCAGAACGTTTAAGAATGTTTCGCTATGAATTCATAATTATTGCAAGGAAATAAGTATGATAATAATTGTACTGCTACTAAATAGTCTCTATACCATGTATACATTGTTTTTGCATATTCAGTCTCGTTTACACCAGGTTTACAATAATTGGAATATCAGTTTATGCTTGTTGATATTTCATTCACATCCACCCGTACGGTATATTATCTATTTATGTACTCACACACTATTTTCAGGAGTCCCCTATCTAGTAGGATAATTTGAATCTATTTCCGATCGTTTTCCTTCTGTTTATTTATTTGTGTGTTTACGTGACCTACATCACGTGGTTAAACCATTCTCCAATCACCATCCGTTTAACTAAAATCGCCAGGTCCTCACGACCAACTTTTCATCTACATATGCGAGAGTCAATATCATTTTCATATTGCATTGCCCCAACGTTAATGTTTATTGAGACCACAGCGCACTCAGTTATGCGTGCGCTTTTCATGTACTTAACGCTAATATTTCCCGCGACCGTGCCTATCACGTGATCGCGAGCCTTAGCTATAACATCCCCGCTGATTGGTCCTTTTGATAACCTGTCCTACTCGGCGTGTTCCCGACCGTGAGCCGCTCGCATTATTTCACTAGTAAGTAATTATTGAAAGACGCCAGATTAGATAACTTTCTTTTCATCTAGCAAGCCATCCCGCCAGCCACTCTAAAGCTCCACTTAATTTAGATTATCACCGCGATCTTGTTTATCGTTATGCTGAAAGCTTCACTTTGAATTCCACGATGTTTACATTAGTAGCATGAACATTGTCATACATAGCATGTTTTATTTTAACCATCGAAATACCCTTAAATTTAACTGAATGATTTCTTAGTGTAGTAGAATCATGTTTTGAATGTACTATGGTTTGGTTTTTGCTGACTGCTAAGGTCCTGTATGTTTTCATTTGATACAGGCCCCCGAAGAAGGGTTATACCCGAAATGCATTGGGCATGATGTAATGCTTAAAAAAGGATAAAACGCTAATGGAATGATCATACTAAATGATAATGAACGCAAATAAAAAATCTTTTGCTGAAATTTGGAATTGAAACTTTTGACTTTATTGAAACGCCTATCTTTGATGGCAATTATACCTTTTTGTTCAAATGATTTACTAATGGTGAAGAAACCCTCGAGTTTCATGCAAAACTAACGCGTCCTTTGTGATATACTTATCACAGATTCTCTTTATTACGTAAGGCACTGACAGACACAGTGCGACGAGGATAGCGATACCCTGAATCTCAACAAAATAGCAATTTTGAAGTGACGCGCACGGAGATACAATCTTTAGTATCTATATACCTTGAAGTCTACTTTATCTCCTGTTGCACTCGCAAACAGTCAAGAAAATGCAATTTGATGATATAGCTCAAATTACCACCAAACAAGCCGAACTTCCCGCTTTCTCACCTGAGTCAGCCGAAGAAATATATGGACTCATACAGGAGACCAGAGCATTCAGCCCGAATGTGTCCACAACAGCGCAATTAATCAGACAATTTGAATTTCTTAGCAAAAAGGAAATAAACCAAAGATTACACGCAACTACTCTGATACATTATCATAAGAACAAAAGAATCCCTAGAGGATTGAGAATTGCCCTCAAACCAATGTTGTATAAAAATAATAAACAATTCATTGAAAGATGGTATCAAATTTTGAACAAATGTTCACTGGATCTGATTTTATTAATCATACAAGAACTCTCCAAAGTTTTGAAAGAAATTGAAAATGACCTTAATGACATGAAAAAAGAGTTGGATAAACTACCGGATATTCAGACCATGTTGGAAGATGTTAACAGAAAACTAGACAAATATGCCAAAGAAGTGAACGACAGAAAAGTGCGAAAATACAAAAGAGACACAATCGATTATAAATATGATGAAGTATACACCTGGGCAGAAATCTATAATCAAAAAAAGTGGCAACAACCTAAACCAAAACCAGCAGCCAATTCATCACAAGAGAGCCTTGCTTCAGAATCAGAAATTTCGCAAAGCAGACAACCAATCAGTAAAACACAACAACCAAGCACGTCAACCAATAAGTAGTCTTTTTTAGGCATCAGCCCAGCAGCCAACGCACCACCTACCGTAACAATAGAAGAGGGAGAAGAATCCCCAGAAGAGATAGCAAAAAGAACAAGGAGTCAGAAGCAATCAAAAACGACTTAGTCATTAATATCTCTTCGAAATTGATAACTCCAGCTCAACTATCCATGCTAAACAAAGGTACATCTTTCGTACCCACTTATAAAACCAACCTGGCTGAAACAGAAATCGCACTATTCAAATTTTTTAGAAATCTGAAATTGAGATATTTTTTCAAAGACGTACCACTGTTGCCACTGAGTATGAAAACGTTCAAACCTAAGAGCACTTTTTGTGCTCCACACACTCACAAGACCATCGAAATATTTGAAAGATCAATTGTCTCCGACATACAGAAAATCAATTTCAACAAAAATACCAAAAACAACTTGTCCAAAGCAGAATTGAGCACGATATTGTCTTTATCCAAAGATCCAGATTTAACCTTCCAGAGAGCTGACAAAGGAGGAGCATTGATAATTATGGATACTTCTTTCTACAGAGACAGTGTCAACCAACATGTGAATGATACCAACACATATATTCTTCTGGAAAAGGATCCTACAGAGGAATATCAAATGACACTCACACAAATTCTAGAGCGCGCCATGGAAATGAAATGGATTGATGAGAAAACGATGAAATTTTTGGAAACCAAATATCCACGTAGACCAAAACTCTACATGTTACCTAAAGTTCACAAGTGCATGGAAAAACCTCCCTTCAGACCCATCGTATCAGCCTGTGGGTCGATATCTGACAGTATTGGAAAATACATAGATTGTTACTTACAGCCGATTGTACAGACAAGTAAGACATACATCAAGGACACCACAGCTTTCTTGAACAAGGACACCACAGCTTTCTTGAATATGCTCAGAACGATACAACTTCAGGTGAATGAAAAATATTGGCTATGTACCATTGACGTTGTGTCATTATACACATCAATCCCTCACAATGAGGGCCTAGAGGCATTTGAATGGAATCTTCTCCGAGATGAAGACTGTGAAGCTAACAAAGTGTTCCTCATTGAATTGATGCATTTTGCACTTTATCATAGCTACTTTGAATGGGACAACAAATTCTACAACCAATGCAATGGAACCTCAATGGGTTTTGGGGGGGCCCCCTCATACGCCAATCTGTTTATGTCGAAATTCGAGCACGAGAACATCCTTGAGAATGAGAACTGGTCAAACAATCTAGTAATCTTCAAAAGATACATTGATGATTTATTCCTCATTTGGAAAGGCGAAAGAGAAATGTTACTTGATAATATCACTGCATTGAATCAGGTGAACCCAAGAATCAAGTTCACACACACTATAGATGGAGACTCCATCTCATTTCTTGATGTACAAATCACTCTATGTAACCAACAATTACAAACTAAAGTTTATAAGAAAACCACTGATCGGAATTCAAGCTTATTGTTCCAAAGCTTCCATCCTGAAACACTAAAAAAACATTTGCCTACATCCCAATTCATTCGACTGAAAAGAATAACCTCTGATGTGCATGAGCTAGAACAAATTTGGAAAGAACAAGAAGAACAATATTTAACACGAGGATATCCTAAGGAGATTTTAGATATATCGCAGAAAAAAGTGCAAAAATTCTCCAGAGAGAGTTTGTTAACACCATCAGTTCAAACTGAAAATCAAACCAAAACAGTTTGTGTACTAAAGTATTCAACGGCAGCTAACAAAATCAAGAAAATAATTAACCATCATTGGAAGCTCATAAAAGATGAACCAGATTTGATCAATATGTACAGTGAGCGGTTAACCTTTGCTTTTAAAAGATCAAGAAATCTGAAAGAAATACTAACATCCAGCAAAATAGGAAAATCGCAATTCAAAGGCATGTCGAAATGTTTCAATTGCACACACTGCAATAATGTCATGACTGGCAACAAGTTTACACATCCCACAAAAGGTTATCCTATCAACCTCCAATACAATGGCACGTGTGATTCTAAAAACCTTATCTATGCCATCAAATGTCCATACGGAAAAATATACATTGGACAAACAGAAAGGAAGCTAAAAGTTAGAATATCAGAACACAAGAGTAACATTCGCACAAAGAACACTAAATCAGTGGTAGCCACACATTGGCTGGAAAACAATCACCAAATAGCGCAACTTAAATTCACCATACTGGAGGTATTACCACAGCGCTGCGACATGGACCCTGTGAAACAACGTTTACAATCTGAATTCCGTTGGATCAAAAAACTTAATGCCCTTCAACCATCGGGGCTCAATGACAGAATTGAACTAGCATGTTTTCTATGAATTGTAGACACAACCTTGATCCTTGAGGATAGCTCTGTCCTCCATCTCCCTATCAGAACGTTTAAGAATGTTTTTCTATGAATTCATAATTATTGCAAGGAAATAAGTATGATAATAATTGTACTGCTACTAAATAGTCTCTATACCATGTATACATTGTTTTTGCATATTCAGTCTCGTTTACACCAGGTTTACAATAATTGGAATATCAGTTTATGCTTGTTGATATTTCATTCACATCCACCCGTACGGTATATTATCTATTTATGTACTCACACACTATTTTCAGGAGTCCCCTATCTAGTAGGATAATTTGAATCTATTTCCGATCGTTTTCCTTCTGTTTATTTATTTGTGTGTTTACGTGACCTACATCACGTGGTTAAACCATTCTCCAATCACCATCCGTTTAACTAAAATCGCCAGGTCTTCACCACCAACTTTTCATCTACATATGCGAGAGTCAATATCATTTTCATATTGCATTGCCCCAACGTTAATGTTTATTGAGACCACAGCGCACTCAGTTATGCGTGCGCTTTTCATGTACTTAACGCTAATATTTCCCGCGACCGTGCCTATCACGTGATCGCGAGCCTTAGCTATAACATCCCCGCTGATTGGTCCTTTTGATAACCTGTCCTACTCGGCGTGTTCCCGACCGTGAGCCGCTCGCATTATTTCACTAGTAAGTAATTATTGAAAGACGCCAGATTAGATAACTTTCTTTTCATCTAGCAAGCCATCCCGCCAGCCACGCTAAAGCTCCACTTAATTTAGATTATCACCGCGATCTTGTTTATCGTTATGCTGAAAGCTTCACTTTGAATTCCACGATGTTTACATTAGTAGCACGAACATTGTCATACATAGCATGTTTTATTTTAACCATCGAAATACCCTTAAATTTAACTGAATGATTTCTTAGTGTAGTAGAATCATGTTTTGAATGTACTATGGTTTGGTTTTTGCTGACTGCTAAGGTCCTGTATGTTTTCATTTGATACAGGCCCCCGAAGAAGGGTTATACCCGAAATGCATTGGGCATGATGTAATGCTTAAAAAAGGATAAAACGCTAATGGAATGATCATACTAAATGATAATGAACGCAAATAAAAAATCTTTTGCTGAAATTTGGAATTGAAACTTTTGACTTTATTGAAACGCCTATCTTTGATGGCAATTATACCTTTTTGTTCAAATGATTTACTAATGGTGAAGAAACCCTCGAGTTTCATGCAAAACTAACGCGTCCTTTGTGATATACTTATCACAGATTCTCTTTAAAGCCAAAGCATCTGCCAGGGCGGCGCCCCTCAGCCACACAATGGCTGAATATTGGGACGGATGTGAACAAACTTTATGTGAAGGAAGCAATTCACCCATGAATAACATTGCACACAATGCAAAGTGTATCAGTGATGTGCTGGACACATCTCAATATGCAAAACACACACCTCTCCATGTGCACAAATACTACTTGTGCTTGTAGTGTTCTGGACAGTGGACCCAGCCATGTTACGTCAAACATTAGGGAAGATCTAAGTCATATAGCTGTGTCATCCCCCCCTGTAAGCATAGGCGTAACCGGAGTGGGCTGGTCCGACGTACGCCACTTCAGCGTAGGAGTGTGAATAAATAGGCCGGATCTCTGGGCCTGGTTCACTTGTGGGAAAGCCAAAGCGTCAGCCAGGGCGGCGCCCCTCACAACACCACGAGGCCGCCGTTGTGACCGCCAGCCTCCTCAGCCGATCGCTGGCTTCTGCCACACAGCCCCCCAGCGGCACAGCACTGCGGACTTATGTCTGTACAAGCTACAGCCTACGATATACACTGCGGCCAGCAAGGCTCACAATGCACATCGAGTCACGATTGCAGATGATGCAGTTCAATAGGCAACAGACATTGCTCAAGTCAACACAATGTGGCTGTGGGCCCTCCCTCCTCGCTGCCTCCGGCTTACACTGTGGTAAGTATGGCTTACAATTCACATCGAGTCGCAATTGCAGATGACGCAGTCCAGTAGGCAACAGACATTGCTTACGTCAACACGATGTGCCTGTGTGCTCTTCCTGACCGCTGCCTCCAACTTGCACTGCGGTGAGTAGGGCTCACAATACAGATCGAGTCGCGATTGCAGATGACGCAGTCCAGTAAGCAACAGACATTGCTCAAGTCAACACCACATCCATGTGGGCCCTTCCTAACTGCTGCCTCCTGCCTCCACTGCGGTGAGTAGGGCTCACAATTCAGATCGAGTCGCGATTGCAGATGACGCCGTCTAGTAGGCAACAGACATTGTTACCAGTACGGCCTGCCCGGACGACGCATCATCGGCACAGTAGATCCCACATGTGCAACTGTGTCCTGAGTCCTGAATGGCAGTGACCCCAAGTCTGTGGCATGTGGAGTTTTAATATAAATGATATAAAACAACTTTGTGGTGATATAGAGTTACGTTTCTTTGGTAGTCAAGAGAAGTGTACAGAAAATAACAGTTTGATAAGTGTACATGTTGAAGAAGAGATGGAAGATAATAGTGATGTAAAGTTTCCAAAAGAAAGAAATAACAAAATTTAAAGTAGTATCTGGTGAAAATCCCAACTAAGTATAACGTCCCTCAAATCTACACAATATCCTTCTAGTATCCTTACTTGAAGAACTTGTTTTATGTCACATGCTGCCACTGAACCTGAACTACGCAAGCTGGTGGGGCCACCAACCTATGCACCTGGCTGTGGGCCCTTGCTCACCGCTACCTCTGGCCTACACTGCAGTCAGCAGGGCTCACAATTCAGATAGAGTCCCGATTTCAGATGACGCAGTTCAGTTGGCAAGTCTACACTGCGGCCAGCAGAGATCGCAATTTGAATTTTGGACACATGGTGCCACTAACCCTGTTGAGCACAAGCCGGCGACACGTGATGACACTAACCCTCTTCAACACAAGCCGTTCCCACATGTGCAACTGTGTCCTGAGTCCAGAATGATAGTGACCCCAAGTCTGTGGCAGCGACCACAGCACCAGACTCCCTTCGGTCAGTGAGGCATATTTCCATATGCAAGACCGGCGACAGATGGTGCCACTAACCCTGCACAACACAAGCCGATCCCACATGTGGAACTATGTCCTGAGTCCTGAATGGCAGTGACCCCAACTTCGTGGCAGTGACCACAGCACCAGACTCCCTTCAGTTTTATTTGTTGTTTTCTTTAAATAAAATGTTTTATATGTAAATCTAAACATGACTAAGATACTTGTGGAGAAGCGTGGCTCAGTGGTTAGAGGTGGCAGACCCGGAAGCTGAGATCGGCCGTGGACCAGGGTTCGATTCCCCGCCTCGGCGGGTCTCGGGCTCAAAAATTCCACGGACTCGATAATTCTCGTTCCGGTGCCTACTCGACTCACGGGGTCACACTCTGCGACTCTGGGCAATAGCTTGCTTAATCTCCACTATGGCCCCTCGCGGCGGGATGCCTGGCTTTCACCTTGTGGACACCCTGCCGGGGTATCTCACAGGGGAATACCAGGACGGGTTCCCTAAGCAAGCGCTTAGATACCGTGTCGGTGATTTGCGCTATATAAATACATGTACATTTACATTTACATTTACTTGTTTGTCCAACCGCACAGGGACACTTCCGGGCCCAAAAGGGTGTTGGGGGTATGTTGGTAATGTGGGAAGAGGGTGCGTAACCTGCTGATGTGGGGAGACGCAGCGTGAAAGGGGTATCTCTCACAAAAAGAACTCCAGTATATTTTCAGAAATGCCTCGGACAGATGCCAGCTGATGGACTGAATCACAAAATGGCTTTTCAATGCTTATGTAGTGTGACTTATGAACAGTTCGCACAGACGCAGTACTACAAGCCGTCCACATCATTGTGGCTATCCCACGCCACTCCAATTACGTTCCCTACGTTGGCCCCACATAGCTACCTGTCGCAGGTGTACTCGCTGTTGGTGTGCAGGTCAGTGGTCTAGTTGTCAACATGTCACGGGCACTTCCTGAGGGCAGGTTTGCACACACACCGCAACCATCTGGCACATACGTCACAGGCCATATGACCACGCAAATATAATGGATCGACAACGTCACATCCTTTATTGTCGGTGGTGACAATTTGGCGAACGCTCCACAGGTCTGAATCATAAAGAGTCCATGAAAAATTAAGCAGAAGGTTAGTCGCACCCTAAGCTGTATAGCCATCAGGGGCCTACTACCACGTTTTTAGTTGTTACTTAAGTGCTGTGTGACTTTTTCTTTTTCTTATTACTGTTATTTCGTGGTGTCCACCATGGTGTTAAATTTTGGGGCAGTTATCGCTGGAATACTGGTGATGTCTGCAGTTTGCACCAGCTTCTGAATAGTGTGTTAGATTTATCTCAACTTTAGTTGCATTAAAGTGCTGATAATGAGATGCAGAGTAGGCGTTCCCGTGCAAAAACACATGAGGACGAAATCCTGGATTGAATTGTACTGTGGTAGTGGGTGCATTTACAGTGTACACACAAAATCAATCTTGACGGGATACACTGCCCAGTTCGTTTATTTTTCTGTACACGAAAAACACCACATCACAACTTTCACAAGGAAAGGCAAAAACTGCAATGCAAAAGAAATTCCAGCGATAATCCGTGTTAGCTCAAGAGATTTTACACCTGCTTTCTGCTGGTGCTAAGCATGACAACTACTGCCAACATGTAAATGTGGGTGTACTTGTAAAACGCACTGCGACTCCATGGAGTATCCTGGCGCTGAAGACCGCTGGGGAACCCGTCCTGGTTTTCTCTGTGAGATGGTCCCTTTCTGGGTATCTCCAAGGTGAAACCAGGCATCCCCGGCGTCTGTGGGGGGCCGTTGTAGAGATGAGGCAAGCTTAATGCCCAGAGTTGCCGAGTGTGTTCCCTGGTTAGAGTCGGCACCGAGGCGAGAATTATCAAGTCCGTTTTGACCCTGGTCCACGACCCTGCCGCGTCGGGAATTGAACCCTGGTCCCGGGACGTTCTCTGCTTACGGGTCTGCCGCCTCTAATCAGTGAGCCACACCACTCCACAACATGAAAGGGAACACAGCCAAGAGCCACACCAGAACACCCACATTTGCCATAGAGTCAATGAGCATGACACATGGATACCCATGAGAGCCACAACACTCATCGCAACAACCCCAGGACGGCAAACGTCCCCCAAACCCATATCTGAGCAAGTGTGTCCGTGTGGTCATTGTGTTAGCACGATGGGCACGGGCCCTGCAACATCACAGTGTGCTGTCTTTAGCAGACGTTACCATGTCACCTCAGCGTGGGCAGTGAGCCTGGACATGTAGATACGCACGCATCCTCCTGCATGCAGAAGCGGCATGTGCTGGTCCGGCGTACACAGGTCAGCGCAGGAGTTTGCCTACCCGGCAAGGGGAATGGGGTTTCTCGGACATGTCCATGTGCAGGAAGTACGGTAAGTGTGTCTCTGTGTTCTGGTGTGGCCGCCACAAGGACCGTAGCAGTTGATGTTGTAAAGTGGCATGCCCCACCTCCAAACGGCAATGTTACGGTGTGGTTGGAATGCCGCAGGACATGCGTGAATAAATAGGCATTACATTTGTGTGCCGTAGGAGTGCACGGGATACAACAGTGCACCGCACAAAAGTGTGGTGGCTCGTGGGAGGGAGAAACAGCTGTTTGGCAACGTAACACACAATGAACCCGCCCATGTGCCACATGCTGGGCTTCTCATCCATAATGATCACGGTCGCAGACATCCCACAACACCCACGACTGGCCTTTGTACACATCCTGTCCTTGTTGGTGTGTTTCATTTTGGCCACGGTTTGTCTGTAGTTGTGTTGTACTTAATTGTGCATGTGTGCCACTGTGCCCATCTCCCCCTGTCTCCCCCCTTCCTCATTGTTCCTCTTCCTGGTGCTGTTGTGTCTGTAATTTTATTCCTCCACACATAAATACATGTAAAGAACAAATTAGAATAGTTCCTTGATTCTTTTAGATTGCAAAACTTCTCTCTATTGGTTTTTATTTTTCCATATAAACACTTTTTTCAATCTTCAAGGACACTTAGAAGTCAGAAGTGCAACGTATTCTATCAACACACTTTCTAGAACATTCTACAACGCATGCAGGTTAAAAGTTAATCAATTTTTTTAAACCTAACAATATTTTTTTGCAACATTTTCTCGAATATTTAACGGCACGTGCAGATTAAAAGTTCACGATTGTTTTAAGTTTGAACAGTGCCTTCCAAATACAAGTAGAAATATGGTTGAGTTGAGCACATTTTATCCTATGATATGTACTCCTCGTTTAAACTGCTTTTTCTTAACCAATCACAAAGATGCTTTTCCACAAAACGAATGTGCACCCTACTTTAAAAAAAAAAATGCTTTACATCCCCCAATCAGTTATCGTTTTGTATGGGGGGAAAAAGAAGTTCCCCATCTTTAAACATCTCTTATTCTACAAACGGACTGCATGAGCTACAGACAACTATCCATACCTCCCAGCCATACATTCAAAATGCTAGTGTGTATCTTAGGAGATAGCTATGTTTTCTGGTGCAAAAGGTATGCAGAACAGAGACGTATTGCCTCAGACCTAGGTTTACAAAATGTAAACATTAAATGGTTTGGACACAGAGGATTGAAGTGGCACCAATTGTTGTCTTTGGGGAAAACCTGTTTGCATCTCCAACACCCTGACCTCATGATTGTGCACTGTGGTGGAAACGACCTAAGAGTAGAATAAGTTACCCAAAGGGTAACCGGTTTTTCGTCACTGTATAGTGCCCTTTCCCTTTGGTTGCAAGGGGCCTCTCTTCCTTCTACCGGAAACGACCAAGGCACATTGAGTGGGGTAGGTTTGGAAATGCTAATGAAGGACACCTTTAGAGAATTGATGTTGTTTTGGCCTCAAACTGTCTTTGTATATTCCAATATATGCTAAAGACAGAAGTGGAAATAGTCAAACCAATTTTGTCCTCAGATTGAAAAATCGAGGAAGAATGTCAACAAAGCTGTGTCTGCACACCTCAGAGACCATAGAATGGGGTTGATCTACAACAATAACATACATTTTGATATGGCTGATATCTACAAAAGTAATGAAGTACACTTCACAGATCAGGGAAATCGAGTTTCTCTGAATAACCTGAAGCTGTGCATCCGATTTTCTTTTTTTTTTTTTTTTTTAGGATTTCTTGGGCCCTGGGGGTCCTTCTGGGACCCCCTGAGCAGACCTAGTGGGTCAGGGTTTTTCTACCCTGCCCCCTTCTCTTGTTTTATACCTTTGTTTCTCCATTTTCGGGTGACTCGCTTCTACTGAGTCACAAGATGGCTGCCAACACTTCCTGGTTTGGAGTGCTAGCAGCTAATCACCGTGAAGCTCAAGCATGGGACTTAGGCTCCGTCCAGATATTGAAACTTTTATTTTTATAATTTCTCACCAACAACTGAATGGATGTACACCATTTTTAAAAAGGTCGCTTTTGGACCCAGGCATTACATTTCTGCCAAATTTGGAGTCATTTCCTTCAGTAGTTTCGGCTGTAGCCTTACACAAAGTTTCTTATGAAAAAATAATTTTTTCACTCTTATTTTTTTAATTTCTCAAAAACTGCTGAACGGATTTACACCACTTAAAACAAAGATCACTGTCTGAACCACGCTCTACCTTTCCGCCAAATTTTGGGTAATTTTGTTTAGCAGTTCGAGCTTTAGCTCGTCGCAAAATTTCCTATAGAAATTAACAAGGAGAAAACGAGTTTTGGGACCGCCTTTCTCAGCCCCCGCTTGACGAATCACCCCTAAACTTTCAGGATAGGAGCTGACCTCAATAGACTTTTTTGGGAGAGAATTTCAGGAAGATTTGTCAAATGATGCCAAAGTTATTAGCAAATCAAAAAATGCTTTTCCTATGGAAACTAGGTTCTAATTATTACTACCTACTGGCGACCGCCAGTAGGTAATATATACATACATATATATATCAGCCCATCCACTGGCCTTGATTTCATGAATTTGAGAATTGAAGCCTTCAAATTCACAAGAAAGTTGAAATTGCATAAACATTTTGCCATGAGAAAGATGAGTCCCTCCAGTACCACCAGAAGCGCGGATGAAACAACTGTCAAATTCACTATTAGCGATATTGTGGAGATTGTGAAAATTGATAGCCTGGACAGAACAAACAATAGGAGTGAATCTATTTTTTGTGGAACTCAAATAGATATTCCAGAATTAGAACGGATGGAGTTCACTACATATCATAGAATTGAAAGTGCTTTGAGACCAACTAGCAAGTTCATGCCGCAGTTACTAACAAGCAATCTGGTGGATGTTTCCCATGAGCTTTTGATAGAGCATATCGATAAGATGAGGGCTACAGCACGCCAAAAGCAAACTAATAACTTCACTGCAACTGAATGGCGGGAATTAAATGCGTTGAGAAACAATGAATACATCATCTTGAAATCCTCAGACAAAGGTGGAAACAAATCGGTATTAAACATCAACCAATATGCCAGAGAAATGACCAGACAAACAAGGGTCAAGAAACAATATGAGGAATTAAAGAACAACCACATCGAAATCCATCAGAAAGAATACTATGAGATGTTAATGAATTGGAACGATGATGGTCTACTATCCAGGGAGGAATATCATTATTTGAAAGCTGAATTTCCAAGGATGCCTGTGATATATTATCTTCCAAAAATTCATAAAAACATAAACATTCCTCCTGGGAGACCTATCATGAGTATGATTGAATCACTGCTAGAGAATACTTCTAGGTTCGTTTTTATGCAACTATGTCACCATTCTGCCATCCTACATACAGGACACAAATGATTTTTTGCACAAGATTAATAACATCCCAAGGTGGGACAGTTACCTTATGGTAACTATGGACGTCTGCTCTCTTTATACATCTATCTTTCATGGATATGGGATTAAGGCTTGCAGTTGTTTTTTGAGATCACGTTCTCTGAGTCTTACAAAACGCATAATGATGCACTCAAGAAGCTTTCATTCTCACACAATGTCTTCATTTTTTAATAAGAAGATGTACCTACAAAAACAGGGTACGGCAATGAGGGTGGCCTTTTCCCCCACATATGCCAATATTTACGTGGGCTGGTGGGAAAAGGAATGTGCACCATACTGACAGGATTGTAATGTGGGTACGCTTTATAGAAGTCATTTTCATTTTGTGGGATGGGACTGAAACATCCCTAAATGAATATGTGACAATCCTCAACAGAAACCCATCAACATACAGCTTATAGTAAAATGCAGCCCATATGAGATAAACGTCCTTGATGTGAAATTACGGATCAGAGAAAGATCAATAGAAACAGCTATTTTTCATAAAAATACATCATGCAATTCCATATTATGGGAATAGTGGGCATCCACACTCCCTCAAATGGAATTGTCCGTATGGTCAGCTCTTGAGAGCACGCAGGATATGCTCAACTGATTAACTATGTGAGAGCGAGGCCTAACTGATGACTTTAAGCTTCACAGAAAGCAGATATCCTGAACAGGTTCTCATTGAAGCAAAAACTAGAGTTTTAAATAAGAACAGAGAGCAACTACTTTGTAACAACACTTGGAATTGAAACCACAGTACAAGAAACAATGGAGCAGGACAACAAGATAAAGTTTTCATGGGATATAATATGGAACTTAGTACTATAAGTGCCCTTATCAAACGAAACTGGCACATAATAATAATAATAATCCACATTTGTAAAGCGCACAATCACCCGTAAGGGTCTCTAGGCGCTGGGGGCCGTCAGGAAGATTAAGCGAGCTATTGCCCAGAGTCACATGGTGCTGGGCTAACCTGCCGCCGGAGCCGGGGATCGAACCGTGGTCCCCAGATTCCAGCGTCAGTCGCCCTGGCCGCGGCGCCACACCTCTCCCACTATTACAACACAATGAGCATTTAAAAGATGTAGTGGGCCAGCACCCAAGCATCACATATCTCAAAGCTCCATCATTAGGTGATATGTTAACAAGATCAATGTTTTATCGAGAAACAAGCTGGCTCACAGACAGAAGCAATGGCTTCAGGAAATGTGCCACATGTAGCGCCTGCAAGTTTGGATCAAATAGAACTTCCTATATAACTCACAAGAGCAGAACTTGCAGGATTAGGTAAAGGATCGCCTGTGAAACCGAGTTTGTTGTCTATGTACTGGAGTGTGGTTGCGGCAAGCAATATGTTGGTATTACTATCAAAACAGTGAAACTCAGGATTTTGCAGCATATTAGAGCTATTAAACAACAAGATAGATCATATCCAATGGCCAAGCATTTTTGGGAAATACATCAAGGCAGTCTAGCATCTCAACAATATTATGACATCAAGCACGTGACGAGTCATCCACATAGAGGGAATAAAGAACTGGAACTATGGTGCTGCAAATCAAGGATGATTATTTTATTGGGGACTGAGAGACCATGGTGTCACAACCTTGATGCAGAAATGCATGTCCATCTTTGATGACTCATATGATCTAGTATTGGCTGTGTTCTTGAGGACTGGATATGTGGAACTGATTTGAAACTGCTCTCCTTTTTTAGTATCTTTGAGAGTACTATGACATGAAAATGAATAGTATTGCGCTTTTTTAGATTAAATGAGTCTGATGATGTAACAAGGAAATGAGATGTTCATCAGGGGTAACAGTGTATGTCAGGAATTTGCACACAGGAATTGCACTAGCACTTTATATTGCAGTTAGAGATTGGACATGAATATAAGACATGGCTCTAGACTGAGCAAGAAATACACAATGGTTGGATTTGTTGAATTATGATATTAAATTTGTGTTTATATAAAACATGTATATGCCATTGGGGGATATTGGAACCCTGTTATACTGCATATGTACTTTATTGGTAGAGGTTAGACCAGGACCTTGTCGTTTGGAGCAGCTTCGGCTTAGAACATAATATTCATATTAAATGGTAGTCGGGGAGGGGGCCAATGAATGACTATACGTCCCCCCCTTTTCTTCTTTTTTTCTCCTCCATCTCATCTGGATATCAAAATCATTACAGCGCGGGGATGCCTTCGGGTCACCAGGCGCTCTACAAGTCGTTAAAATAAAAATAAATAAAATACAGGTCTTAATAGGCAATTGCATTATGTTCATCATTTTGTGCTCTCTACCACTGGAAGGAAAGAGAATAGATTGCAGGTAGGCAGATCAAATAGAAAATAATGGTGATAATTATTTACTTGCGAGTTTCCAAAATTGAAGTGAAAAGCTTTCATTAGACATGACACTATTATTCATTTTATAGACCCCCCTTTCCCCTCTCTCTACTCCCTCTTTCCATTCTCCGCCCATTTTTCTTAGCTGAAAAGGGTGTGTTTAAATTATTGCATTTGGCACTTTATTAGGTATCTGTATACATCCATAAGTGTGCTCAACCCCAAACAGGGTTTTTCAAAAAATGGTGCATGATACATTTTGAATAAGCATTTGCACTTTATGAATACAGTGAGATGCTGATTGGCAGTTAAAAGTCGCTTTGCGTCCCTAGTATCTATATAATTATAAATACATTTGCATTTTATGTATTTAAGTATTTTTATTAGCATTTGCACTTTATGAGATACATTTGCACTTTATGAGATTTGTGAGTACTTTTCTCAGCAGTGAAACAAAAAAGAGAGAGTAACATACGATATGAAGGGAAAATGGTACGTTTTCACTCGGATAATTTTAATGTTTAAAGCATAACAGCATTAAAGCTCTACAGATCAATGAATTAAGTTAGTCATGCATGAATTGTGTGATTCATTATGTATTGTACATTTCTCATGTAGAATGGGAGCTCTACCATAACCATTACTATTATTGTGAATTCAATATGGCGGTCGACATTGACCTACTTTAACCGCGAGATGTGGTCTAGACGTTGGTAGTAGAAGAGGTTCATGTAATGTATTTTTTCTGTTTTTAAATCACCTTGGTAGTGGGAACAGTGTTGCCCAGTTGAAGGCGGAAGCCAAAACGCATAGGCGCCCTGTGTTGCAGCACAGAAGAGCAAAACTGCAATAAATTATGCATAAATTAAGAGAACGGACTCACCAGTGTTTCTTTTGCTGTGTAACAGAGTTGGTGCGGCTGGACTATCCGACCCAGGTAGTCGTTGTGGAGGAATATATATATATATAGCACAAATTCCGTAAATCCAGTAATAGACAAATCCAGGCACAGACTTCATTCTTATGTAATATAATTAATTTGTAATTTCATGTCCTTATAATAAATTTACATTATCGAAAGAGAACCTTATTTTTTATAAGATATCTAAAAAGCATCACCACCTGATATGCATATGTGCAAAATGTATCATATACTAATATAACCAATGTTATATAAATGTTCATGTTGGTATTTGGGTAGATGTTTATTGGGAGATTTGACCACTTATTTAAATATGTTTATACAGGTGTAGGACAGAAAACATACACAATGTATGAATGTCTCTATCTACCTTGCCCAAAGACCCCACAATTGTGCTCACAGTGAGCTTATTCATTGTCCTGGACAAAATGAAGTTTTGTTAAATTATCCACCTTCTATCTTCTCCTCCATCTGGTTAATATATTGATCTATAAAGTTAAGTTAACCGTCCACATGGACCTAACTTGCCAACTTATTTTATAAATAGTTAGCAGTGGTGTGCCCAAAATCATGATATCATAAAAGTAATTTGTGAGAAAAAATTGTCTGTTTAAACCATCAGTATCCATATGGCCAAAAGGACTGGGTGCTGAAAGTTTATAAATAGTAGAAAAATTGGAGAAATCATAGATCAGTATACATAATGTATTCTTGTATATTTAGTTCATCTCAAAGTATATATAGGTCACCATCAGTTTCAATAGTAGGAAACTTTAAAGCTATAAGAAATTGTGAAAATCCTCGCTAACGTTAAGCCCATTAGGGGATTTGGTATCTAACTCCAGGATATATTGGGTTTCCAATTGGCAAAGCAAATTTTCTCTTTTTCCTCTTCTCCTCAGGTTCGGGATAGCATCTATAACTAAGTATTTCAAGCAATTCAGATTATTGCTGTGGAACTGCTTGAAATGACGAGCTACAGGATACGAGGGATCTGAGTTCACTGTTGCCCTCAAGTGTTGTAAAATTCTCACATGCACCTGTAGTGTTATGCTTCCCATATATTGCAGTTTACATGTGCATTCAAAAACGTACACCGCAAAATCTGTTTTGCAGGTGTACAGCCTCTTGAGCTTTACTGGTCTTGCATTGAATGTGTTGTTTTCACCCCAAAGCAATAAGCCCTACAAACACTGAATTTAAAAACTAACCTTCCTAGAGGAAAGCCAATTGCTGGTTAGTGATACTTCTGGACTATTTTTGACCAGGGCACTACTTATTGAAGGTGCTCGACGGAAAGGGATGGACGTTTTTTAAGAAGTAAAGGTCCTATGTCATCGACAGTTAGCACTATCAGCCATTGCTTTTTTAGAATAGACCTGATTTGCTTTTCTTGTTTGTTGAGTGTAGTGATTAGTCTGATATTAGTCTCGTCCCTAATCTGGCTAGATTCATGGTCTTGTTTTTTCTTGGTATTTAACTTTTCTTTAAAGAGAATGGTTTGCCTAGTTTCTTTGTTAGCTCTATTAATCACCAGATTAATTACTCTGTTGTTATTTTTGTAATTAATTACTTGCGTCTCCACTTGTTTCCTTGTTGCTTCTTGGTTTTTGAATCTGTTAAGCTTTCTCTTTTTCCATCATCTCTGGTTTTGTCTCTTTTTTATTTGTAGTGTGGATTTCGTGGTCTTAGAGTCTGACAGCAATTGCACAGTAAAAAATCCAACTCCTCGGCGAGGGTTAATTTCATAAGACCCCCTCCACCAGGATCAGATTGAAAGCTACCATCTTCTGAGTCTGTTTTACTTTCCAGTGCTGAACTAAGGTCAGACACAGACAATTAATTGGATGTCAGGGTATTAATTTTATGATCTTTTGTCACTAAATTACAGTTCATAAGATGCTGTCTTTTGTTTGACTAACACGTCTTAGAGAATGTAAAAATATGTCCTGTTTCGTAGTCAATTTTGTCCCTTAGGAATTTGGACGCTTTTCTAGCTTTGATTATGTTTTCCTGTTTTTTTTTTGTCTTTCCACCATTTCTTCTCGATGCTTGCTAATCAGTTCCTTTTGATCTGATTTATCTAATCCATTGTTTATTTGCTCAATTTCTGTTTGTAAGGCTTGAGTTTGAGTTTGAGTTTAAAATATTTATAAAAGCGCACTTTCACCAGCGGTTTCATGGCGCTGCAACAAACAAATCCCTAGGGGGGGAAACAGAAAATAAGTAAAGGAGAACTGGAACAGAACAGGGAGCAACCTAGTTAAAAGATTGAGCGAATAAATGGGCTTTAAGTTTCTTGCAGGATTGAGGGTAATGGGTCAGAGATCTAAGCTCTAGAGGCAGGAAATTCCACATAACTGGGGCAAGGGTCGCGAACTTCGATCCTCCCCATTTCTTCCTCCGAAAACGGGGGGTTGATAACAAGGATTGTGTGGATGATCGTAAATCCCTGGTAGGAACATAGGGAACAATCTCTGATGTGATGAAGGCCGGAGCCGCGCCCAGTCGAGCTTGGAAAGAGATGGAAGCTAGCTTGAACTGGACGCGTTCACGGATAGGGATCCAGTGCAGGGATTTAAGAAGGGGTGTAACATGGTGAGATTTCGGGAGTTTGAACACCAGCCGTGCCGCCTGGTTCTGGATCAGCTGTAAGCGCTTTAGGCAGTATGCAGGAATACCTGCATACAGGGCGTTACCATAGTCCAGGCGGGAGATGACCATCGCCAAGATGATCAATTTTAAGGCATCAAAAGAGAAAAAACGGGATACCTTGCGGATGGTGCGTAGTGACAGAAAGCAAGAGGAGACCACAGAACTAACCTGGGAGTGGAGAGTGAGCTGGGAGTTCAGTTTAATACCTAGGGTTTTTACCGAGGTAGAAGGGGTCGGAGGGGAGCCTAAGGAAGGGGGCCAGAAAAGAGAAGACCAGGGACTGGAGCAACCACCTGTCAACACCAACTCAGTTTTATCCGGGTTGAGCTTCAGGTGGTTGTGACTCATCCAGTCCCGGATAAAAATCATAATAGACTGAAAGTTTGAAATGGAAGCAGAGGAAGAAGACAGATTGAAAACAAGTTGGAGGTCATCCGCATAGTTGTACACGTTGACCTCCATCTGCTGTAGCGAAAAAATAAGGGGGGCGATGTAGAGGTTAAATAAAAGAGGTGAGAGGGAGGAGCCTTGGGGTACCCCGCACTGAACTATCCGGAAGTCCGCGGAAAAATCACCCAGGCGGACAGCCTGACTGCAGTCCCTCAGGAAGGAGGACAGCCACAGCAGGGGCTTCCCAATCTATTCAGCATATTCAAGTAGTATCTGAACCAGTCTCATAGAAGCATCCAGATTTTCAAACCTTGGCACCAGCATAATGCAAATTCCTTGCGTTAAGTGCACTGCTTCCATATACTTTTGCAGAGACTTTCACATCTGTTTTACCCGAACCATTTGAGATGAGTGTCTGACTGTTGCCAGCCACATCGGGTAAATGTTCAAATAATGCGCCAGCGGCTGCTTCTCTCTCCCGCAGAGCATCTGCAGACATGATAGGCGTTTAGTAAGAAACACTTCTTGCCTGGCGTGTACACCAATACTTTAGAGTCGCCAGTGAATACTCACCTCCCCACCTGCCACTTCCTCAGACTTACCGCAGGACTCTCGCTACGTTACACGGGTCCTCCGACCCGTGTTGCCACTCTGCCAATGCTGCTGTACTCGTTTGTCGGCAGGGGGTAGCTGTGGCGATTCTCCGTTCTGAGAACTTCAGAGGATGTTAGATGTCTGCAGATTGACCACAAACCAGGGTGGGTGTCAGGGCCGGATTGGGAACTACAACCGGCACTGGCAAAGTGCTCGGCCGGCCCCGCTCCCCACTCAGGGGGGGGGGGTTGGAGGTGCCGCTATGGCGAGTCCGGCCCTGGAGGGGGTCTGTTAAACGGGAGCAGCCGTCTCCCGTAATTTCAATCAGTGCAAATTCTGTAAATCTAGTAATAGACAAATCCGGGCACATCCGTTCTTAGTAAGTGCAGTTTATTCCATTTTTCCAATCATATCCATGAAGCATTTCGGCCAAATCCTTGGCCTTGCTCGCAATCGCGCTGCATAATCAAACAGTGTCTTAAATAGTCACCATGTGACCCACACACAAATGATGGTAATTGACAACAGACTATTACATTGCAAAAAATCAGGAGTTCTAGCTAAGACTAATGTATATTTATATCTATATATATAGCGGGGGTGCCGCTCGCAGCTGAACTCAAAGTGACAGCTTGTTTCCCGGTCCACGTCGGACTATCTTTGTGCTCTTTCCCGCTTTGACTGCCAGGAGGCTCTTTCCGGCTTTGACTGCCAGGAGGCTTTGGCGTTGTGAAGGACCCTGATTGCAAGGACTCACAGCGGGTGCCCGGGACTGCGAGGACCAGCATACTTTGCTTCATCCACAGCTGGTGCCTCTTCCCGGGTGAGCCCCGCCTTCTTTTGTACTTAACTCACGTTCCCACTGCGCATCGTGGGACGCGCGCGGGACCTAGCCCGGGGTTAAGCCCGGGCAATGGGCGGGCCCTCTGAGGCCCTCCGAGGCCTGAGAAGACTGGGCTGGGGCCAACCCCCTTAGTGCCATTTAAAGTTTTCCAATTATATCTTGACTGTAATTATTCTGTGTTTCTGGCTCATTCAAGGTAAATGTTGTCTATCTTGGGTCTAGCTGTGTTTATTCGTGACCACTAAAACTCCTCTTCTGTGTGCTTAAGTTAGGGACGATCTAACAGGAGTAAAGCTGTTTTTATTTCTTCAAACTATATTGGTCTCTGCAGCTTTTTATTGATAAACTGATACTCATTATGACTGCTAAAAAATTAAGGTCTGGGCGACTATTGGTGGGCAGGACTTGCTCCAAGACCAAATCAAATCCCCTACGAAATAAGGATGCTTCTGTTACGCTGTTAAAAGGAAAATGTCAATTATATAGTTTATGGGAAAGGGGAAAGGACAAGGTCCCCATAGTGGGGTCAAAGTCAGAAGATAATAACGAAAGAGGTGAAGAAGAAGGACGAACAACTGTGAGTGGGTACAGCAATCATGTTGTTCCAATTGATTTGGTAAATATGGTAGAGGTTGCTGATCTTCTCACTGTTGGGGAGGGTGGGCCCTTAGACCCTCTGAAATCATCGGTGCTTTCAACGCAAGTTCCCGGGGATAAAAATAAAAATAAAAACAGTACTTTGACCCCCCATGGACCCTTTGGTTCTATTTCTAAAACAGTGGAGGTGACAGTGCATAGTCCCTTACTTTCCCTCGGTGAAATATTAAAAGAATCTCTCGGTCCTTCCCAGTCTGCGGAGGCTCGAAGTAATGATTTTATTCTTCCAGATCTAGATATAGAGCTCTGCAAGAGATATATCACCTACGATTCTAGTAAGATCGCAGACCCAGCAAATACTCCAGCAGCAATAGCCCCTACAGGGCTCCAATTATATAGTAGTACTCCCTCTAAAAAATCCCAATTTTTCATATCACAGTCAAATATTTCTACGAGCCCTGATCTTAACATCACTGACATCCATCTTAACCAACCCCCTAGGCATGATAAACCAGTCTCTGATTCTTTGTCATCTCTAGAACATTTGCTTTCTTCTATTTTACTGTTACTGGAAAAATTTGTTGGTGGCTCAGATTGTGTGCTCGAAACTGTAACCCAAATACTTAAGGTATTATTAAACAGTAAACAGGGGAAGGAATCTAGCTTAAAATACGAGTCTATTCCAGTAGGTCCGAAAGTGACGAAAGACAAGGTGGCAGAGAATAAGCTTGAGAATGTTCTCCAAGATTCAGTCCTAATTGGACACGATGAGAATTGCCAACCTACTGATCGAAAGAAAAAAATAGTAATGTTGCGGAATATTCTTGTAACTCCATCAAAAGCTCCTGTAGCTAACTGTTTTATTGAGCTTGATCAAGAAATAAAAATCATGATGGACTCTGAAAAAAAGGACAGATAAGGAGCTATTTCCCATTTTTAAACCCCAGATAAATGAAGGGAAAGAGGGTGTTCTGGACTCATCATGTGAGGGGAAAAAGGAAAAAACAGGGAAATTTAAAAAGAACAGAGGGAAAAAGAGGAAACCAACTCGAAGATTTGCAAAAAAGAGGCAGAGAAAAATTAATTTTGAAGAACACTTAGACACCTCTATTGGAAAAGACCTCTCTCAAGGATCTATGCTTAATGCATCCCAAAATGTGAGCCGGCAAGTTAAATTAGACCAAGAGATCATGAATCCTGTAGATCAGGTGGCTGGTCTATTATTGACTCATAACGACTCACCCCCTAACACTATACCCCCCATATCAGTTGCCTATAATATCGTAACAGGGGGGTCTTCTAACACTATACCATCTGTGGAGCAGATGAAGCCTGCTAGTCTTGTATTAACAGCCCTCAATCCCCTAGCTAAGTCGTTCCCTGATACGATTGGAAGAGAAAAGCCTCCTAAAATGTCAAATGACGTCCCTGAAAAGGAAAGTATAGATACTCTCCATTTAGATTTTTTCCCTCTGTTTGATACGGATCTTATACTAAATAGATCTTCGCTCCTCAAATGTTTCTGGGAGATCGAAAGTCTGAAACTAATTCAAACTAATGACATAGATTTAGTTTCCATTTTGAGAACAGAGGTTGGGAATCTAACGAGGGTAAGGTTTTATTCTAAACTTATTGTAAATCATATCCTTCAATGGTCAGAAGGGTTACAAAGTAGGGGATTGATGTTATTCCATTTCTAAAGAAACCTCGAAATGGAAGATTTGTTAATAAGCCCCTGCTATTCCAGGCAGTCTCGGGCAGCACAGATTGTCCTGCTGAAATTGAAGACTTAAAAATTAGTATTTCAAAAAATGTACGACATGTGACATACATAAATTCCCTCTCCTTCCCTTCCCACCGGAATGCTGCAGAAGAGAGTGTTCAATGGAATTGGTTGCCCGGCGTCTTGTCGAGCAAATCTAACAACAATCCCAAACCATATTCCCATCTATAACAACGATCTAAAAATAATATTGTGGAATGCCGCCGGAATAAAGAATAGTCCAGAAAAACTACAATTCTTACACACATTAGATGCTAACGTGATTTGTCTCCAAGAGACTTGGTGCGCAGAGAAATTATTTGTGGGAAAGGATTATTTTTCGCTAGATGGCAGAGCTACACCCTCTAGGAGAGGCCATGCAAGGGGCAGGGTGGCCTGTTTGCTGTCTAATAAGATAAAATGGAATTTTGCTCACTATATTAATCCTAGCAATCTTTTCCAGGCAATAACATTGTTCAATTTCGACAATGTTGAAACCTGTAAACCAATTGTTTTGATAAACGCTTATATTCCCCCAGATGCTTGTCACAATGTACTTTTAAAGAAGGTCTTTTCCTATATAAAGAAAATCATTGATACAGAACCTTTCCCCCATATAATTCTGTTAGGGGATTATAATTGTAAAATCTCCAACCTCAGCCTAGAGTTGTTCAGAAATAAGGACAAAGAGGAATCCTTGCAGATTCCTCAAGCCCTTTTTCCAGGCAATATTAAGACAAACAAGAGAGGGAAATCGCTTCTTGAGGAACTGACAGAAGTTGATGGTATTATAGTAAATGGAAGGCTATCCTCAGATACACCGGCGAACTTCACCCATAAATCAAATAATAGTGAATCCATTCTAGATTATGTGATAGTGGGAAGTACCTCTTTCTCCCTCCTGAAAGATCTTACGGTCTCCAATACATTATATAGCGATCATAAAGTACTAACTATCACTGTAAATTTAAATCCGCCTAAGACGGATCCATGGTCATTAAACAGTGAATTGGTCAGCTTTGGAGAGAAATCAGGGAGCTGCCATTGGGATATTAGGGCAATTAGGGGCTTGGAGAGTATTCTAGAGGCTGCTGTGAAAAATTTGGTTAACTGGAAAGGATCTGAAATAACATGTTTTGCTGATTTTATGAATGTGGTGATTTCCATTGCAAAAAAACCGAATCAAAAAGGAAATACCAAAGTAATTCCCAGATCTCTTCGTTTACTTAATACTAAAATAAACACATTAGTAAGGGAACAGTATTTGATTTATTCACCAGAAAGATACCATAGAATAGTATTATTAAAAAGAAGGAGGAGTAGGGTGAAGGTTAAGATGAAAAAAGAGAGGGAAGATACTTTAGGGATTAAATTGCGGGAAGCTGTGTTAAAGGTCAAGTAAGAACATTTTGGTCTCTCATTGGGGAGGGCTGTGGAGTAAGATCTAGACCACTTCCAGTACCCATTGAAGAGCAAATATGGGTTGGTTACATCGAGAACCTGTATGCAAGTAACGGAACGGTGGTTGGCTGTAGTGGAACAAATGAGGATAGCTCTCCATACGGTCCGCCTTCTGAATAGGAAATCCAACTGGCTATTAAGGGTTTGTGTTCCTCTGGAGCTATGGGTCCAGATGAGCTTCCCATCTCGGTCTTAAAACAAAATAGCGAAATGTGGAGCAAAATTCTTTTTCCGGTGTTTAGCTTTTGTTTTTCACGCAAAACCGTTCTCCCTTCCTGGAAGGGGAGCATATTAGTCCCCCTTTTTAAGAAGGGAGACCGTGACGCTTCACATAACTACCGACAAATTGCCCTTTTGGATGCCATAGGTAAAGTCTTCGCAAAAGGCCTTCTGAAGCTGATCAATGATTGGGTGGTTAAGGGCGAAACTTTACCCCTCGAACAGACTGGGTTCAGGCAAAGGCATGGAACCGTGGATAACGGCATTGCAAGTTATAACTGAAAAATACATCAAGGTTCGAGGAGGGAGAGTCTATGCAGCCTTCATAGACTTCTCCACAGCATTTGATAAAGTAGATCGTTCTTTGCTGTGGAGGAAATTATCGGACCTTGGCATGCCGACCACCCTTCTGGAGCTAGTCCGGGCTCTCCACTCTGATACTTGGTGTAGAGTCCTGATGGGAGGGGAAAGAGGTCTATCCCAAGCTATTACTTCAGCTAATGGTTTAAAACAAGGTTGTTTATTGGCCCCTTTATTATTTTCCCTGTACATATCTGACCTCCCCTATGCCCTGTCTTTAAGTGAAGGTATCGCCCCTGTATTGGGGGGTAAATCGATTGTCTGTCTGCTATATGCAGACGATATATTAATACTGGACTTAACACCAAGAGGATTAAATAATCGTCTACAGGCATTACATGAATACGCAGAGGCCCACCACCTGAAGATAAATGTGTCAAAAAGTAAAGTAATGTGCATGACGGGAAGGAAAACGTTGAAATATGGGAGTTTTGCTTGGTCTGTAGGTGGACAAAAATTGGAAGTGGTAAAATCTTAAGTCTTCCTAGGAAAAACAATAGTTGGCAATTTAAGTGATAAGGCTCACATAGCAAATAATACCCGGAAAGCAATGGCACAAGGCAAAAGTTTAATCTCCCTCTACACATCTACAGGCAGAAGACACTTTGCTTTTTTGCTAGAGGTTTTTCGTGCTAAAATCCCAGCTTCCCTACTGTATGGTATTGAATTACTTGATTTAGGAAAATGGGGTTTTCTAAATACTACGGAAGGCAAAATCTTGCGGTATTTAACCACAGTTCATACTGCCTGTACTGTGGCCGCTCTTAGGTTTGAATTTGGTCTGCGTAGTAGTTGGGTTCAAGGCCTCGCAGGGATAGTGCGATGGGTTTCAAGCCTCGCAAAGGGAGAACCCGGTACTCTAAGATATCTTATTCAAAAAGAAATACTAGGAACTCTAAAAGAGCATTCTTTAATTGTAAAAAAATTTAGAATTGCAGTTGATCTTTTACAATTAGATGAATCAATACTTTTTACACTATCTGCATATCAGCTAAAGTCCACTCTGAAACTGGCTTCCTGGAAACTAAGCTTTAATATGGATAGGGAAGCCCGTATCTCAAAGAAAGGTGTTGTTCTGCCCATTCATTCCTGCCTAATAAGAAAAGTACAACCTTATGTTACTTGGAATCTCCCTCATGGTGTACGCCGTTTTTGGTTTTTATTGAGGCAGGATCTTCTCCCTCTGAATAATGTATTGTCCAGATGGTATGGTTCTTCAGCTCTGTGTAATCTTTGTAATAATTCAACTCAGGATATCTCTCATGTGCTTTTTGTCTGCCCGGCTCTACTTCTACATCGGCGTAAGTGGATGAGACCAATTTGCCAACAATTAAGTATCTTGTCTGCCACCGCATTCATAGACGCCATTTATAATCCACCCAATGAAATGTTTTGCCACAAAAAATTTTACTTTTTTAAAAGCTTTTTAGATATATATTAGATGTTCATAAATTTTTTTTCTCCTTTTTGTATTTTTTATTGCGATTGTATGAAAATTTATATTTTTCTTTGTTATAATTTTATGTCGATCTCATCAGAGTTCCAAAATCATAAATAAAATAAATTGAATATATACATTTACATGTTATTTCATTTATCTAGGAAAGTCTTTCTGTTAGAGAGTGTTGCACAAATAAAAGCCCATGCTTTATTCTGAAAACTGTCTTTTGATGTGCTTCATTTCGTGTTTTCCTGCTTTGCGGTGTGTGTGTCTCCATGTGGGAGTGCTGTATTTCTATTATTTGGGAGTGCAAATTATCTTAAAAATCCACAGACATCAGCTGACAGACCAGAGGGTTGGAATTTATCAGGATGTTTCTACACTTTCTAAAGCATAAAACGTACTTTTCCCATACAGTAAACTAGTTTACCTGAAACTGCATACTGCTTTTTGGCGAATCCTTTTTGAGTGTACTGATAACTCGTTTATTTTCTTTTTACTTTCTTTGGAATGTACAAGAGACCAAGGAATTCAGGTAGATTTGGGGAAAGTGGTGTCATAACTAGGTAGTACAAGCAGAGATCCTTGTTTTATAGTTTCTTTCTTTTTACATTTATGTGTGCATTTATCCTTATTTATGGTTTCCTCGAATTATTGCTATTTAGTTTTGTTTAGGGAAAAAATGAAGTTACTACTTGTATATTTCACATTTATTTAACAGGTAAATGCACATTAACATTTCGATGTCATCAAATACCTCAATAAAAATCATTCAAATGGATACAATGACATTGATTAATAGCACCTGTGCACATCTATAGCTATTTAAACGTTACAAGGAATTACTAACCCTTTTTAACTTCCTATAGTGTCAATGTACATATTTATTCACGTAGCATTCATGATTGACAGCACTGAGAGACAGTTAAATAAATAGAGCTATGGAAATGGGTTGTTTCCCTTCCATATTTATGTTTACAAGTCAATAGAAATTGTTGGAAATTAACATTTTTTGCGTGATATTCCCCCCCATATATTTGCCTTTTTTACTCAATATGTTTTCCTTGGCAACAAGACTGTGCATTTCACCCCTGCTAATCAGTGTTTGCATTCTCCTTTTTAAGCATGGTAAGATTGGCATACACATAGTTGGCATATTTAGTTTACTTATAAGGACCTAGTATTTGATACTACCTCTACCCAGGTCCTGCAAATTGAAAGCTACTAGTGGGCTGTCGCACTAGTTGTTTTGGAGGACAAGGGGGACCCAACGGATAGCTAAGAACCATGGGTATAACTATGTAATAAAGACAAGGGCTCCTAGCTCATTCAAAATCATCAAAATACAATATAGACCACAATGGAATACTATATGCAAAAAATCCTTGCCCAGCCGGACAAGGGATTTATTTGTAGACAAATGTCAGATGAACATTATATTCCTACAGAAGTAGCATGACACAAGCCTGTGCCGTACCAGAGGGGAGAGAAAAAGATAGCAAAAGGTGGAAGGGTGTTTTCAGGCAAGAGAGAAGAGCAAAAACAGGGCACTGTAAGTCGATTTGTAGAATAATAACAGTGTCACCTTGAGTAGAGCAAACATTCACATTTACAATAAAATATATGCATGCCCACTCATGGGTGTCGACGTTTCGATCCCTTCAGCTCAGTTAATTGGTTGGGATCATCATCAGGACTAAAAGTTAGATTTGCCTGAGCATAATGTAGCCTGTTTAGAGACAGAAAAAGGAAATATGCAAAAGTTTAAACAATCGCCCGGAGAGCAGTCTTCGCATGTCTTTCATCTTTATAAGCATACCGGATTCGCAGTGAGTGTTTTGTGTATGGTGACATTGAATGAAACCCATGAAGCACTTTTATGACACAATTCGGAATCGCAGTGACAATCGTGACATTCACTGATTTGGGCTGTGCGATAATTGTGACAAAGGTAGGCTTGTGCAGAGAGTGTTTACAAATAGCACAAACAGCTCTGTGATATGGTGAGTGAGCCGAGTACTGTGCTCCTAGCGCTACAAGATAATTTACAACAAGGGGTGGTGATGGACAGAGTCTCTGAATTAAGCAGAGTACTCTCACCCAGTCAAGAGATCAGGGCTAGATCCAACACCGTTTTTTAGCTCATTGCACCATCCCAGTTTCAGAACCTGGCTGTATGCAAATTAGTCTGTCCCTGGCCCAGTGCATCATGGGAACAGGGCAGACCAGACTACAAAAGCCAATTCTTACACTGGGAAGGAAACAAGCTTCCGGGGACCGGTTTCTGCCATTACAGGCATCTTCGGCCCGGCTTGCTTGAATCCTGATGGTGCAATGAGCAAGGGACTCACATCTGAGTATACCCTTCCACGCTTAGGGTGGACAAAATAATTTACAACAAGGGGTGGTGATGGACAGAGTCTCTGAATTAAGCAGAGTACTCTCACCCAGTCAAGAGATCAGGGCTAGATCCAACACCGTTTTTTAGCTCATTGCACCATCCCAGTTTCAGAACCTGGCTGTATGCAAATTAGTCTGTCCCTGGCCCAGTGCATCATGGGAACAGGGCAGACCAGACTACAAAAGCCAATTCTTACACTGGGAAGGAAACAAGCTTCCGGGGACCGGTTTCTGCCATTACAGGCATCTTCGGCCCGGCTTGCTTGAATCCTGATGGTGCAATGAGCAAGGGACTCACATCTGAGTATACCCTTCCACGCTTAGGGTGGACAAAATAATTTACAACAAGGGGTGGTGATGGACAGAGTCTCTGAATTAAGCAGAGTACTCTCACCCAGTCAAGAGATCAGGGCTAGATCCAACACCGTTTTTTAGCTCATTGCACCATCCCAGTTTCAGAACCTGGCTGTATGCAAATTAGTCTGTCCCTGGCCCAGTGCATCATGGGAACAGGGCAGACCAGACTACAAAAGCCAATTCTTACACTGGGAAGGAAACAAGCTTCCGGGGACCGGTTTCTGCCATTACAGGCATCTTCGGCCCGGCTTGCTTGAATCCTGATGGTGCAATGAGCAAGGGACTCACATCTGAGTATACCCTTCCACGCTTAGGGTGGACAAAATAATTTACAACAAGGGGTGGTGATGGACAGAGTCTCTGAATTAAGCAGAGTACTCTCACCCAGTCAAGAGATCAGGGCTAGATCCAACACCGTTTTTTAGCTCATTGCACCATCCCAGTTTCAGAACCTGGCTGTATGCAAATTAGTCTGTCCCTGGCCCAGTGCATCATGGGAACAGGGCAGACCAGACTACAAAAGCCAATTCTTACACTGGGAAGGAAACAAGCTTCCGGGGACCGGTTTCTGCCATTACAGGCATCTTCGGCCCGGCTTGCTTGAATCCTGATGGTGCAATGAGCAAGGGACTCACATCTGAGTATACCCTTCCACGCTTAGGGTGGACAAAATAATTTACAACAAGGGGTGGTGATGGACAGAGTCTCTGAATTAAGCAGAGTACTCTCACCCAGTCAAGAGATCAGGGCTAGAACCAACACCGTTTTTTAGCTCATTGCACCATCCCAGTTTCAGAACCCGGCTTGCTTGAATCCTGATGGTGCAATGAGCAAGGGACGACGCCTGAAATGGCAGAAACCGGTCCCCGGAAGCTTGTCTCCTTTCTGGTGAAGAATTGGCTTGGTAGTTTGGTCTGCCCTGTTCCCATGATGCACTGGGCCAGGAACAGACTAATTTGCATATAGCCAGGTTCTGAGCTGGGATGGGGCAGTGAGCTAAATAACGGTGATGGATCAAGCCCTGATCTTTGGACTGGGTAAGAGTGGTCTGCTTAATTCAGACACTCTGTTCATCACCACCCCCCTTTTCTGAATCATTTTGTCCACCATAAGCGTGGAAGGGTATACTCAGACATGAGTCCCTTGCTCACTGCTCCATCAGGATTCAAGCAAGCCGGGCCGACGACGCCTGAAATGGCAGAAACCGGTCCCCGGAAGCTTGTCTCCTTTCTGGTGAAGAATTGGCTTGGTAGTTTGGTCTGCCCTGTTCCCATGATGCACTGGGCCAGGGACAGACTAATTTGCATATAGCCAGGTTCTGAGCTGGGATGGGGCAGTGAGCTAAATAACGGTGATGGATCAAGCCCTGATCTTTGGACTGGGTAAGAGTGGTCTGCTTAATTCAGACACTCTGTTCATCACCACCCCCCTTTTCTGAATCATTTTGTCCACCATAAGCGTGGAAGGGTATACTCAGACATGAGTCCCTTGCTCACTGCTCCATCAGGATTCAAGCAAGCCGGGCCGACGACGCCTGAAATGGCAGAAACCGGTCCCCGGAAGCTTGTCTCCTTTCTGGTGAAGAATTGGCTTGGTAGTTTGGTCTGCCCTGTTCCCATGATGCACTGGGCCAGGGACAGACTAATTTGCATATAGCCATGTTCTGAGCTGGGATGGGGCAGTGAGATAAATAACGGTGATGGATCAAGCCCTGATCTTTGGACTGGGTAAGAGTGGTCTGCTTAATTCAGACACTCTGTTCATCACCACCCCCTTTTCTGTATCGCCTAGCGCTACAAGGGCAGAGGTTTTTTCAACGCGGTTTGGATTGTGGAGGGGACTAGAAATTACTTGGACCCACCTCTGTACGTAGGTTATGGTCACAAAATGAGGAAACCACCATCAGAACGGAAATTTCTGACTGAGGCGCGCAGGGGGCGTCAGGGAATTCCGCTTAGGGCGTGCAATCGGGCTATGGGTAAATAAAACAGGGGGTTAGAGGAAACGGGCCTTGGGAATTACCCGATGTCAATACAGGGCAAAAATTATAAAATTCATACCAAGCCCTTCTGGAACCTAGAATAAGGAAGAAGACAGAGAGAATTGCTTGCGTCACTACCTTCTCCCCAGTGTCAAATAAAATCCGTAAAACAATCCTGCAACATTGGTCAACCTTAAATGTAGGTCAACTGGAGCTTGAAAATCCTTTGTTTGCATTTAAAAAGAGTAAAAACATCAAAGACCACCTTGTTCGAGCAGCTCTCCCCACACCACCTTCAAATAACACAATTGAATCTAGCTGGGGGTTACCGCCTGTGATAGGGCATGTTAAATGCGGGCAATGTATTGTATGTGATCTAACACTGGAGGGGCGCACTTTCAGTCACAACAATGTCACAATCCACATGAATGAGTTAACAAATTGCAACAGCTGTAATGTAATCTATGCGGTTCTATGCCCATGCCCCAAAATGTATGTGGGCCAAACAACACAAAAAGCAAAGACACGGATAAGCCAGCACCGGAGCCGCATAAGATGTGGCACTCTCAATGCACCGTTGGTGGAACACTTTGCCAGTATGCACCACACGGCAGATGACCTGAAATGGACAATTTTGAAATCTGTCAAGTTACCCCAAAGAGGAGGTAATTTGCAACAACTTCTGAATCGTGAGGAGCTGAAATCCATCATACAATTCAACACCATCAACACAGGCCTGAATCGGAGTGAGGACTGGACCACGCTTCTGTGACTCACAAAACATAATGGTGCTGTAACAGGAGAAGGCACTTTGAATGGTCTGGAAATGCATTCTCTGGAATGGACTCTTGATTTGATGCTCTGGGCTAAAGAACAATCTGGATGCAAGTAAACACAGTGTCACAATAGCAGGCATCTGTTGGAGTAACGTCAATTTTTTAAAAAAAGTCAATTTTTTCATATGTCACTTTTACACTGTCACTAGCATGTTTCACCAGATCATCCCCCCGTTTCACCCTCATAGTCTGTAATTATCCATCCACAAAACCCCTAGCCTGTGGAATTGTTAACCTGGTGCTGCCCAAACATCCACTCCAAGATGGCGGCCAAAGACCGTCTGAGCCGCCACCAAAGACTCTCTATCTCGCCTTACCACTCCAAGATGGCGCTCGGAGTCACCACCACGTGACCGGGCTGCCGTCCTACAAACATTTCCGCCAAACCCGCAACGAGGAACCGGCATCGAGTCCGAGTATCCTGGTCACACGCAAGTCTCACCTTGATTTGGTAAGTAATGGAGAATTAAACCCCCGCCTGGCTATGGCTCCAAACAATGGGTGCACCCTAAGTAACCCCCTTTTGCCTTATCTGATTTCAGCGTCCCATTACCCTATTATCGGGTTAACGAGTGTCTGGCCCTTGAGCCCCACTCCCACAAACTTGAATTTCGGGTTGTTTGATTTCACAAATAAGGTAGGACTCATTCCTTTCTGTAACAGGCTTCGAGACTTGACCGACCGGACCAAGCAACTCATAGAAATTTATCTTTCCCTCTCCAGCACGCCGCACCAGGCGGAATTACAAAGACCGGGACCCCTCCTTTTAAAACATTTTTGACTCCTAGGGAATTAATAAGGAGTACACTGCGTAGCAACCCACGGGTATGAATTTTATAATTCTAGATTCTTACCATCGGCGAGTATGATACCGCCGGAGATCGTCACCTTTGAAAAACTTGTTTTAAAGGATCTCGAAAGTTTAGAAAAGAAGAAACTATTTGTCCCATATAACATCCCGCGATGCGAGAAAGAGGCAATTGGGACACTCAAATCCAACACTGATGTAATCATTAAGAGTGCAGACAAGGGGGGAGGAATCGTTTTACAGAATATTGACTCCTATAAAGATGAAATTAATCGACAATTAAGCAACAGAGAACACTATCTGAGACTTGGCCGTAATCCAACCACTGAGATCCAAGCCCTGATTAAAAAAATCACCATTGAGGCTAGAGATGAAGGCTTTCTAAGCAAAAAGGAATACAATTTCCTTAACGTCAAGTGTCCACGTCTCCCAGTGATCTACACCCTCCCAAAGATCCACAAAAACACTGAGAATCCCCCAGGCAGACCTATCGTGTCGGCATGTGGCTCAATTTTGGAACCACTAGGGTCTTATGTAGATTTTTTCATCAAAGACTTTGTGCCATCTACATGTTGTTACGTCCGTGACAGCATGGAAATGATAAATCTAGTCGAACATTATCCCTATGACCCCAGCTCTCAGACACTCTGTACTTTGGATGTAGAGTCGCTCTACACTAACATACCCCAAGGAGCGGCTCTACTTGCCATTCAGAAAATCTTAGATTCCAGACCACGACCACACAGAGTGCCGACCCTATTTATATTGCAATTACTTGAATTGTGCCTCACAAAAAACTTTTTTGTCTTTGATGGTGTGTTTTTCCAGCAGATCAAGGGTACCTCAATGGGAGCCATTTTTGCTCCGCACCTAGCCATTTTGTTCATGGACGCGCTTGAAACTGGCATAATCCTATCAGACACAAACCCATTCCGGTCAAGCATTGCCATCTGGCGACGCTACATAGACGACATTTTCCTGATTTGGAACTCGGATGTAAGCAGCTTAGAGTCCTTCAGGCATTGGTTGAATAACAACTGCAGTGACTTACAGTTCACTCTTTCCCATCACAAGACAGAGCTACCGTTTCTGGACCTAACAATTTACCATGAGGAGGGCGAATTACTAACTCGCCTTTACAGGAAACCCACTGAACGCAACACTTTGCTCAGGTATGATAGTAATCACCCTAGAGCCCTCAAAGATTCACTCCCATATTCGCAGTTCCTTCGCATTAGGCGGAACTGCTCAGTAAAATCAGACTATTTCAGGGAGGCAAGTATTTTGATTTCGAAACTTAAAGCCCGCGGGTACCCAAACAGACTAGTCAAGAATGCCTCAAAAAGAGCATGGTATTGTCCACGAGAAGCCCTTCTGGAACCTAGAATAAGGAAGAAGACAGAGAGAATTGCTTGCGTCACTACCTTCTCCCCAGTGTCAAATAAAATCCGTAAAACAATCCTGCGACATTGGTCAACCTTAAATGTAGGTCAACTGGAGCTTGAAAAACCTTTGTTTGCATTTAAAAAGAGTAAAAACATCAAAGACCACCTTGTTCGAGCAGCTCTCCCCACACCACCTTCAAATAACACAATTGAATCTAGCTGGGGGTTACCGCCTGTGATAGGGCATGTTAAATGCGGGCAATGTATTGTATGTGATCTTACACTGGAGGGGCGCACTTTCAGTCACAACAATGTCACAATCCACATGAATGAGTTAACAAATTGCAACAGCTGTAATGTAATCTATGCGGTTCTATGCCCATGCCCCAAAATGTATGTGGGCCAAACAACACAAAAAGCAAAGACACGGATAAGCCAGCACCGGAGCCGCATAAGATGTGGCACTCTCAATGCACCGTTGGTGGAACACTTTGCCAGTATGCACCACACGGCAGATGACCTGAAATGGACAATTTTGAAATCTGTCAAGTTACCCCAAAGAGGAGGTAATTTGCAACAACTTCTGAATCGTGAGGAGCTGAAATCCATCATACAATTCAACACCATCAACACAGGCCTGAATCGGAGTGAGGACTGGACCACGCTTCTGTGACTCACAAAACATATTGGTGCTGTAACAGGAGAAGGCACTTTGAATGGTCTGGAAATGCATTCTCTGGAATGGACTCTTGATTTGATGCTCTGGGCTAAAGAACAATCTGGATGCAAGTAAACACAGTGTCACAATAGCAGGCATCTGTTGGAGTAACGTCAATTTTTTAAAAAAAGTCAATTTTTTCATATGTCACTTTTTCACTGTCACTAGCATGTTTCACCAGATCATCCCCCCGTTTCACCCTCATAGTCTGTAATTATCCATCCACAAAACCCCTAGCCTGTGGAATTGTTAACCTGGTGCTGCCCAAACATCCACTCCAAGATGGCGGCCAAAGACCGTCTGAGCCGCCACCAAAGACTCTCTATCTCGCCTTACCACTCCAAGATGGCGCTCGGAGTCACCACCACGTGACCGGGCTGCCGTCCTACAAACATTTCCGCCAAACCCGCAACGAGGAACCGGCATCGAGTCCGAGTATCCTGGTCACACGCAAGTCTCACCTTGATTTGGTAAGTAATGGAGAATTAAACCCCCGCCTGGCTATGGCTCCAAACAATGGGTGCACCCTAAGTAACCCCCTTTTGCCTTATCTGATTTCAGCATCCCATTACCCTATTATCGGGTTAACGAGTGTCTGGCCCTTGAGCCCCACTCCCACAAACTTGAATTTCGGGTTGTTTGATTTCACAAATAAGGTAGGGCTCATTCCTTTCTGTAACAGGCTTCGAGACTTGACCGACCGGACCAAGCAACTCATAGAAATGTATCTTTCCCTCTCCAGCACGCCGCACCAGGCGGAATTACAAAGACCGGGACCCCTCCTTTTAAAACATTTTTGACTCCTAGGGAATTAATAAGGAGTACACTGCGTAGCAACCCACGGGTATGAATTTTATAATTTTTGCCCTGTATTGACATCGGGTAATTCCCAAGGCCCGTTTCCTCTAACCCCCTGTTTTATTTACCCATAGCCCGATTGCACGCCCTAAGCGGAATTCCCTGACGCCCCCTGCGCGCCTCAGTCGGAAATTTCCGTTCTGATGGTGGTTTCCTCATTTTGTGACCATAACCTACGTACAGAGGTGGGTCCAAGTAATTTCTAGTCCCCTCCACAATCCAAACCGCGTTGAAAAAACCTCTGCCCTTGTAGCGCTAGGAGCACAGTACTCGGCTCACTCACCATATCACAGAGCTGTTTGTGCTATTTGTAAACACTCTCTGCACAAGCCTACCTTTGTCACAATTATCGCACAGCCCAAATCAGTGAATGTCACGATTGTCACTGCGATTCCGAATTGTGTCATAAAAGTGCTTCATGGGTTTCATTCAATGTCACCATACACAAAACACTCACTGCGAATCCGGTATGCTTATAAAGATGAAAGACATGCGAAGACTGCTCTCCGGGCGATTGTTTAAACTTTTGCATATTTCCTTTTTCTGTCTCTAAACAGGCTACATTATGCTCAGGCAAATCTAACTTTCAGTCCTGATGATGATCCCAACCAATTAACTGAGCTGAAGGGATCGAAACGTCGACACCCATGAGTGGGCATGCATATATTTTATTGTAAATGTGAATGTTTGCTCTACTCAAGGTGACACTGTTATTATTCTACAAATCGACTTACAGTGCCCTGTTTTTGCTCTTCTCTCTTGCCTGAAAACACCCTTCCACCTTTTGCTATCTTTTTCTCTCCCCTCTGGTACGGCACAGGCTTGTGTCATGCTACTTCTGTAGGAATATAATGTTCATCTGACATTTGTCTACAAATAAATCCCTTGTCCGGCTAGGCAAGGATTTTTTGCATATAGTATTCCATTGTGGTCTATATTGTATTTTGATGATTTTGAATGAGCTAGGAGCCCTTGTCTTTATAACGTCGCACTAGTTGTGCCACCCGCTACCGTAGCACTGCAAAACATGTCTCCAGGTTGACCACTGCAGACTGGGTGTGCAGATTTAAACTGCCATTTTGACCTGGCTAAATAAACCTTTTACCATGAATAAACCTTCCTTTTAATACATATAAGCCGACCCTAAGGTAGGCTTTAGAAGCTCAAAGAGCAGGTTGCTTGTTATTTGCATGGCATGTAAAATTAGGACCTGTATATTTCACAGTTTACATGTCCTAGCAGTAAAAACCCTCCAAAAAGGTTTTTTCTGTGGCAAGGCTGCCTCTCCCATAGGCTTACACTTGTTTACACACTTAAGTACTAAATTCAGTTTGGGGATAGTTAGACAAACAATTGAAGGACTGATTTTATAAAGTAATTTAACTTAATGGCCAAGTAGTATTTTATGTTAGTATTTTGGAAATTACACTATTAGGGAGTAGTCATTTTTCTGTCCAAGACCAAAAGGATTTCCTGTAAGTGTCTAGCTGTCACCTGACTTCTAATAGCTCCCCTGTGGTGAGAAGAGTATTGCCCCCAAACAGTGAACAAAGGGCTCTGGATGTGGGAGGAGTGTCTCCCCTCGCTTAACAGGATGGTCTGGGGACTGTCCTGAGCACTTTGAGATTCAAATGAATCCTATTCACTGGCAGATGAAACTCACACCTACTCTCTCTTTTGTTTCTCCAATCTGGATGGCTCCAGCAACAGTGGAAGGGGAGGAACTGACAGAACTGGTTTGGGGGTAGACAAAGGATTGCCATCACCCACAGGCTGGCGCAGGGCATAAATGTGGACCACAGAGACTTCTCCTCAGAATACTCCTGGACGTGTGAAGAATCAGAAGAAGGATGCCCTCCAGCCCCAAGAACCTGAAGGAAGACAGGACCTGCTTGCCTTGAGCACAGGACCCTAGAAGTGGTGCCAAAGGTCAGTTGACTGACCTCCTGTTTGTGCTAGAGGGACACAACACACTCCCAGAGGCCTTTTCCTGCTTTCCAGCAGCTGGCTAGTCTGAACTCCACCTACCAGGTCCCTTTTGCTGGCCTTTTTGGGAGGGAGTCCTGACCCCCAAGTACTGTCCGAAAGGTCCTGGAACACTCATGTAGATCAGAGTGTAGACCTCTCTGCTTAACTGCAAGCTTCACCAGACTAGATACGGAACCAAGATGCCAACAACCTTTGTTGACGACTTCACAGAATTTGATGCTGAGCAACACCTAAACGAAGGCCTCACTGGACAATTGCAATGCAGCACCCAATCAATGCCAACAACCTTCGTTGACGACTTCACTGGGACTAACACCAAGCAACAACTGATTGATTCTGAAAGCTGGCACAGCGGCTAGCCATCATCGTTTAGCCATCCCACGGATCCAGCTTACGATCTGTCTCCCACAGACAACTTTTCACTCCAGAAAACATTTTAAGTAAGAAGATACATTTCCCTTGGTGATGAACCTGGTCCCTGTATCTGACTAGAGGTCATTTACAATCAGCTTTATCTTTTGACTATGACTGGGTATAGCACAACCAGAAACCTGCAGTTAGACTTTGTGCTTTTTGGCGCTATTTTGAATTCAGACTTTAAAAATTCATATCTCTGGTCCCACTTATTGGATTTTGTCAAATAGAAGTCATTTATTTCTTAAAATATTCTCGATTTTTCTAAAATGATGTTGGACTTTTCTCACGTTTTCACTTTATTACTGTTTGAGTACTGCATACATACTTTACACATTGTCTATAAGTTAAGCTTGGCTGCTCTGTGCCACAGCGGCCAGGGGGTTGAGCACAGGTTTGCTTAGTAACTCTTGTGATTTGCTTTGACACGTATTATGATTATTTGAAGTAGAGTCTCTCCTACCTCAACTAATACTCCAATTTCTAAAAAAAACATTTGCAAGTCACCATTGACTTACACAGGTGTCTAGAACAACCTTCTGCCTTCTGGTGAATATTTCAGGGGTGGGGGCCCAAAAGTCCCAGTTCCAGTACAGTCCCCCTCATTCCGATATTGCCCTGGACAGCCATATATTGCACTTTGATGGGCAGAAGAAAAGGCCAACTGCACATTGCCTAGCAGGAGCAGGCTCAGAGATGACAAACGCTTTCTACTGGCTCTAAGAGAAAGAAAGACATTGAGAAGTATGTCAACATATGCAGAAGTACCTGTGAGTGATAAGGGGTCAGCAGTGGGGGGTTATGGAGGAAGGCTTGGAGAGAAAAGCACAAGGGGCCCCTATGCAGAGGTTTTGTGCTCTTATGCCCCTGTTTTGGGCTCCTGCATTGGAACGTCGGACCTTCCGCACCATTAAATCCCCACATGTGGGAATCCCTAGCCACCAAGGAGTCTCATGTTCTTCAGTCTGCATCAACTATGTTTTCAGAAGTGGTCAGCTAGGGGTTTATGGTCTCTGTTCCCACCACATATCCACTGCTTTGTGGAACCTAGCGTGTTGCTATTTTTAAAGTGTTCCACTGCCTTGCCAAATAACTAACCTAACCTGTGTTTTTTGGGATTTTGGCAGCTGCATATATCCAAATGTATTGCCTTGGCTTGGCTGTCAGGAAATAGCCTAATGTAGCAGTATTGCCAGGTTTGGCAGATCAATGGACTCCAGGTATCTGTGTTTGCCCTCATGGTCACAGGTTCGAATCCCAGCAGTTCCACCCAGCCTTTCATCCGCCCCAGGTTGATAAAATGAGTACCACTAGGTTGGGTAACAATAAACATCTGTTATTTTAGAGCCAAGAGTCCCAAGCAGAAACATGTGCTTTAGAAGTATACATTGTTAGGATATATTAGCACACATACAGGTGACTGACAGAGACGCCAGAATGCCAGAATGTGTGAAGTCAACATCATTGAGTATTGAATGTAGAGTCACATACGAGTATTAGGATCCGGTTGTTGAGTGTGTTGTAGGGGTGATAGCGCGGCAGTGTGGGTTCTTTTCCAGAGTTCTTTTTCCCCTGCGCACTGGAGATGGAGGGTTGTCTCTTCATTTCTTCTTTTTCACTGTATTCCCTTCCTTTGCTATGAGGAGTCTATTTCTGAGCATATGCTATTGTCTCCCACTGTCTTTGCTCTATTGCCTATTTGTATATTTTTTATAAATGGCTTGGCTGTTCGTGTCTTTCACTTTTCCTATCTAAATTGTTCAGCATTGATCATGCTATTCTGCATTCCGGCCAGAGAAATCTCAGCTACATTCCCAACTGAAAATAATGTTTCAGCAAGGCATGAAATGTGTGAAATGTGGCACAGGAAATTGAAAGGTGTTATGGAATTGAATGCCACACGTGCACTGGAGTGTGTATTTAAACCGCCTACATAAAGGACAAAAATATTTTGCTCCAGAAAACTCCATGGTGTCCTCACAGGCTGAAGTTTAAAGCCATTACAGAAGCACATGGCACGGAAAAGAGCTCTGTCATGCAGGAAATCTACTGTTATCATTTAGCTAAGTCACTTCTAAAAGAGTTGTGCAAGTCCACATGGCTGGGTACTTAATGGTTATAAGTGGGACATATAGAACATTTTAGAAAAGAAGGTCCCCATAAACAACAGTAGCCATAACCCTTTTATCCCTGTATTGTACATTTTCCTTTGAGCGGGCCAAATTGCAAATATAAGCCTAGTTTTATACTTCAGCTTGGAGAAAATGGCAGAGACTAGACTGAAGGTCATTTTTCACTTCTGCTTAAAATATAATTCAACGGTAATACATGATTTTTAATAACTGTAGTGGAAAATTAACAGCGACCAAAACATACAGCCAACGTGTTTCATTCAGTATACAATCCACAGCCCTGATGAAGTTGAATGTATACTGAATGAAACGTGTTGGCGGTATGTTTTGGTTGCCGGACCATATATATTTCAAAAGTGGAATGAAATAAAAGAAGGATCTTTTGTAACAAAACACTTGAAAACCTTTGACTCTCTTTGTGGGTGAATCGCTCCATCTTTGTTTTGAATCTTTAAAATCCCATATCCCTGTTTCAACTGATCCATTTTCAACGTCTGTGTGTCGTTTCGTTAAGTGTTTGCAAAATTCTGTACTTGTTTTAGAGATTTTATTATGCTGGGTTCTTACCTTTAATGTTGTTTTTGAGTGATTGACCACAATACACATTTCTCTCTGTGCTGCTGTGGTAAATATAGCACAAGCCTGCTGCTTGCAACAACTAGCAGAGTTTCTAATTCGGCTGTCTTGTAACCTAACAAGATTGTGTTTAATAAATTGGTAGATTCACCTCCCAAAATGAATACATTTTATTTAACACAAACTACTTGTACAATCCCATCCAATAAGCTCCTCCAACTGCACATGTTCATGCCCTGTGTTACAGCTTTGAACATTGTACTTTGTACCTTTGTTCCACTGTGTAAAAGTATTGCCCTCTGTAATGCCAATACAGCTGTAGCTTTCCCCCCAAATAAATTGCCTACTGACCTTGCTTCCTATCCCAATGATCTGCAATATTTGTACCTTGCCCATGTTCCAATTGACATACCATTTTATGTCATACTGAGTTGCAATGTTTACATACTTTCCTTATTTCTTGAAGCTAAGTATTTCCATATCCAATTACAGGGGTTGCCCCTCCTTTAGGACAGAGGAGTGTCACCCTCCACCCACCCGCTGTCCGCACCGCAAAGGTGAAAAATAAAATGGTAATAAATTCAATTTATTACCATTTATTTTTGGAGGCCGGGCCACTTCTGCAGACTAGCAGCAGGGGAGTGGTGCTCACTCCAACAGTTTATACTGTGCATATCGCTTTGGTTGCCTGTCTTGCGACAGCCAGCCTGACATGCACGGTGTGAACCTCTCCGCGGCTGATGGAGAGCAGGCACAAGCACACAGGCAGACCGCTCCAGCCAATTCTGGCCCTGAACATCATCAGCAGCATAATAGCAGCATCTGAATTGGTGCAGAGAATTCAACTGCTTCAAGCTTCCAGCACCAAGGGAGTGAAGCAGAGGACCAGAGGAGGCGAGCCAGCGGAGTGGGTAAGTCCTCTCTCTGCTCATTCTGCCTGTTATTTTGCCTCTTTTACTGGTTTCTGCCTGTTATTTTGCCTCTTTCTTCTCGTTTTTGACCTTTATTTTGCCTCTTTCTTCTCATTCTGACCTTTGTTTTTCCTCTATTTGCCAGTTATGTTTTCTCTTTCTGCTCGTTTCTGACTGTTATTGTCACTTCTGCTCGTTTCTGACGTTTATTTGTTCTCTTTCTGCTCATTTCTGACCTTCATTTTTCCTCTTTCTGCTTGTTTCTGCCCTTTATTTTTCCTCTTTCTGATCGTTTCTGTCCTGGTTCCTCGATGGAGACGTTGCATTGCTAGCGCTAGATACTCCTTTTTGCCAGATTTCGGAAACGGCTCAAAACCTGTCTCTTTAACTCTTAGTATTCCGAACTCTTAAATCCCTCTGAATTTGTTGAAATCCAAGGATCTTGTCTGCTCCAGTGCTCTGAGACCTTCGGGTGAATTATGCGCTTTACAAGTGAAATAAATGTAAATGTAAATGGGATGACAGTGCTGCGCTATGCAAATGCTCATTGATTGATTGGCTACGCGTGAATACACTCAACCCCAATTTGCCTGCCACCGCTGTCCAATTAAGTCACAATGTTCGAATAGCCACCTTACCTGATGTGTATTATCAACTGTGTTACTGTGTTTTCCCATATCCCAATGTCCCGTGCTGAAATCCTTTTTTTGGTGCTGTTTTTCATCATTTTGTGCACTAAAGACCCAATGAGTCGAAAGTGCTAAGAATAATTGATATAAACTTTTTACTTGCTATTTTGCTTTGTGCCTCTATATGGTTGTGGAACTACTCGAAGATTTACAATAATCTTATAATTTTTGGTAGGGGGTACATTAACCCATTAAATAATGATGGTAGTCAGGGTCATTTGAATATTTAATAGTGATGAATATACTAAAAAGTTCTACTAATACTTTGCTTTACACTGATTGTTATGTTAAAGTTGGAGTCTCCCCCACCTATTAGCTGCCACTATCTCATGTGTATGTGATTTTATGATTATTCCTAGATATGTCACTTCTGAGATTACCCTGTTGTCATTAAATTGAAGACTATCCGTACATAGTACCTGTGTTTTCGCAGCATTAAGTTTATAACCAGGGAGGAGGAGCTTGGCGGGCATCCGTGATGGCCGCGTGAGCACAGCGCT